>NC_135505.1:80353103-81063103 GCF_052857255.1 Amblyomma americanum | reverse complement strand
CTAAATGGATCAGCTGCCATGCGCTTGAATTGCGGTGCCAATCTGGCTGCTCTTGGAAAAGTGGTCGTACTCACCATTGCCTACAGGTGCTTTTTTGTAGTGTAGCTGCATGTCGTTGCACACTACTGCTTTTCATGATCGGAGAGAAGCAAGGTAATTTCATTCCGTTAAAGTTTCAAGAGCGCGCTTGAAGGTCAATAGGAAGTAACTCACCCTAATTTACGAGAAAAAAAAAACATGCCGCAAGGGTAACAAGAAGCGCCATAAAGAAAGTAACTCTCGTACTCATAAATATTTATCTCTCGTATCAAGGATACAAAGATGGCGTGAAGCTAAGAAATAATGCCAGTCACAAAGTGTTCCTGTGCTCATGAATTTTTTATCTCCTGTATTTATCTGAAATATCTAAAAGTTTTTGAAACACAGGCCGAAACTCATTATTCATTCGCATCCGCCTCAGCGCTAACGTACTGCTATAGCTCTCTTGAAGCTGTAAGATGCAGGATAGGCAGATGTGAATGAGCTAATAATCGACAGTACACAACCTGCCTTCAGAAAGATATATTTTAAGAAAGATGGTGAGAGCAGAATTTGTATTTTGCACAGAAAACGGTTGGGCAGAAAGTCCAAGATAAGATGAAGCGCGTTAGCAGAGCAAAGAAAAAACTTTCATTTTTATTCAAGGTTTCTGAAATTCGTAGAGGTCTGCGTTTGAAAACCTTACATCAGGCATGTTACAGGCTGGTATAGCACACACATCAAGAACGAAAAGAGGATACAAAAATGATTTCCGCTTAGCAATTGCCCTGCTTAAAATTTTCAACCTTCCAGAATATATTCATAATGCCGCGAAGCTTGCTTTTTGTCTGATCTTATCGCGGCAGGCACGCCGCATTATCAATTTTCTGGGACGCGAGACGCGACCAGAGTTATCTCGATTTTCCCTAGCCTCGCGCAAGTGTGCCTACTATGTTCTGGAACTTTCCTTGCCGCCTTTAAAATCGAGCACGGCTAAGAATACTTTAATAGGCTGGCTTACGTCCGCTAAGAACAGCTCTGAAAACTCAGCGGCGGCGATAGCAGCGAACGTGCTCGGCGGTCGTCGACTAACAGAATGCCCGCCGCTCTTAGCCGTGCTCGATTTTAAAGGCGGCAAGGAAAGTTCCAGAACATAGTAGGCACACTTGCGCAAGGCTAGGAAAACTCGAGATAACTCTGGTCGCGTCTCGCGTCCCAGAAAATAGATAATGCAGCGTGCCTGCCGCGATAAGAAGATCAGACAAAAAGCAAGCTTCGCGGCATTACTCCCCCCTTGCTGGCTCACGTCGAATAGGGCTTGGGGTGGCACGTCGAGGCGCGGGCTTGCGTACTGCAGCGACGTAACTCATGGCTCGAGCTTGAGGTTCAGTCGTCGCAGAAGGGGAGCCAAGCGCATGCCGCACTTCTTCACGGACGACTTCCGTCAGGCTCGCTACTTGAGGTTGTGAAGATGATGGCAGCAGCCGGCGTAGTTCTTCGCGGGCGATTTCACGGATGATCTCCCGCAAGTCGCTGGTTGTAGTCGTCGTGTCCGGAAAGCTGGAGCAGACCTGCGGTGGTCGGTTGTACTGCCTTGTGCGGGCGTCCAGGGTCTTCTCAATCGTTGACGCTTCTTCGGCGAATTCGGCGACAGTCTTGGGCGGATTTCGTACGAGGCCAGCGAAAAGAGACTCCTTTACGCCCTGCATTATATATCCGGTTTTCTTCTCCTCCGTCATATTCGGGTCAGCTCGGCGGAAAAGACGCTGCATTTCTTCGACGTACATGCTGACAGTTTCGTTTGGGTGCTGCATCCGTGAGTCCAGCAGCATCTGCGCCTTTTCCTTCCGGAGAATGTTGGTAAACGCCTTCACGACTTCAGACTTGAATAATTTCCAGGTCTTCAAGGTAGTCTCGTGGTTTTCGTACCACGTTCTTGCAGGACCGTCAAGGGAAAAGAAAACATAGTGAAGCTTCATGTCATCTTCCCACCTGTTAAATGTAGCCACGCGCTCAAAGTTGTCTATCCAATCTTCCGGATCGTCGGCAGGGTAGCCGTGGAAGGTTGGAGGCACCCGTGGCTGGTGGAGCATGACAGGGGTGGACGTGGCTAGCTCGGTCATGGTGGGCGCTGGAGCTTGTTGTCGTTGTCGAGTAGGATCCGATAGTAATCCGTGCTGAGCTTGCAGGCCTTGAAGACGGCGGCTGTGTCGTACCTCGGGATCTTCTTGGCTCTCGTTCTCTACGGTGGATCTTCCAGGTTGGGTTGGGTGCAGTACCCCGCACCTCCACCAGATGTCACGAGGTGGTGACGGGAACTCCGACGGGGTCACGTAGCACCGACTGGGGTCCGGTCTTGAGGAGGGCACAGAGCAGCTCGTAAGAGAATACTTTAATAGGCTGGCTTACGCCCGCTAAGAACAGCTCTGAAAACTCAGCGGCGGCGATAGCAGCGAACGTGCTCGGCGGTCGTCGACTAACAGAATGCCCGCCGCTCTTAGCCGTGCTCGATTTTAAAGGCGGCAAGGAAAGTTCCAGAACATAGTAGGCACACTTGCGCGAGGCTAGGAAAAATCGAGATAACTCTGGTCGCGTCTCGCGTCCCAGAAAATTGATAATGCGGCGTGCCTGCCGCGATAAGAAGATCAGACAAAAAGCAAGTTTCGCGGCAATATTGTGAATAGCTTTAAACTTTGGAACTCCGCTTATATGTCCTCATCTTAGCGCCAGGAGGTACTTCTGGCATCAGGGAGTTTGCCGCAGGCCGAATGCAGTGACTGCCTATTTCACAGGTTAATTGCCGGCAGAGAAGTCTACGACTATCTATCGCTTCGCGACGCCGGTTCTCTGATACCGGCTGCCACTGACCTAAGGTGTTTAAATATGCTATATATACACACGCTTGCCTTAACAATTCATTACAAAGAAAATTACTGCATAAAAGATTTGCGCTTAATTCACCCTTAGAGTCTTTTGGCGAAAGAAGCTTGATGTTGATTCCTCCAAAAATTGCTACGTAAAGCATGCACCATCACGCTGGTTAGGGTGCTCGAGTGTGGATACGTGTGAAGATTTTTTTCTTCGTAGTTTTCAGTAACTATTTCCAATTTACATGCCTTTGCGCTTTGCCCCAATATTCATGCTGCAGTCGTATGGTTTCCTGTATGAAGGCACAGAGGATGCTCCGGGAAACCAGGGTCTCCACGACCCGGCGTTGGCACTGCAGTGGATACAAGACAACGTCGCTGTCTTCGGCGGCGACCCAGCGGAAGTGACGTTATTCGGATGAAGCGCTGGTGGTATCGCCACCGGTTTTCACCTGTTATCGCAAGGAAGCAAACATTTGTTCAAGCGAGCGATCATGCAGAGCGGGCCTGCGACAAAAATAGACTGCACGAAAGAGCGATCGTTGATGTTGAGATACACCAATGACTTTACTCAGATCTTTGGTCGCAGCAATGGTAGCATCCACACCAACTTGTCGTTAGACTTGGTGTCGTGCCTTCGAAATGTAAACGCCATTTTAATCTCCTCAGTGGAGCAAACTTTTGCTGACGAAGGCAGTCGTCTGTTTGAACCAATTTTCAGGGATGAGTTCTTTCCCGTGGACCCCAGTGAAGCTGCATTTCCGGGTGACAAAGACGTAATAATTGGATACGTCGCCAATAAAGGAAGCATCATGCTCTACAAGAGTTTCAGAGACACGTTCTCTCAAATTCTACCTCCCAGAGAAATTAACAAGGTAGAAATGATTCAGTTCCTGGCAACTCGCTAGCCGGATCTGTCTCTCCCCCACCTAATCCACCTCCAGCAGATATATATGGCGAATATTACAAAGGATTACAAAGGCCTGAGACAAGCACTGTCTGATATCAAGAGAGATGAACATGTTGTGGGTGCGACCTTCCAAACTGCTGAAAGGTTGGCCGATGCCCCAGCTTCAGCCGCCGGTGGCAATAGTGTCTATGTCTACGACATGAATTACGTGTCGGCCTGCAACAAAAGACAGACTTGGTTTGGTATGACGCACGGAGACGAAATACCTTTCGTGTTCGGGAGACCTTTTGACTTTGACGGTGGATGTACAAGCGATATTACATTCAGCAGGGCAGTCATCGAATTATGGAGCAGTTTCGCTAAAGCAAGGTAAGCCATAAAGGGTGGGGTTTCGTCTGGCTGTTTTGTTGAGGCCTTGGTTGTGTAGATCTCACGTCCCTGAACCCGTGAAAACACTCCCGGCAAATCAAAGCGCATGTGCTTCGACACGCAGCGCGCATAAAGCTGTGCCGGTAATAAAGCATTGCGGAGATTGATCCTCTTCGACGTGTAAAAGTACTCTTAATCAGTTTAATTGACTTTACTAGAAGCCACAGGCAATAGACAATACGACATCGAATAGTTATTTTTCGACAAGAAAGGAAATAAGACCGCCTGCGTTGCTACTCAATAAGTATTTTTTAAGGCGGATAAGTGTGCAGATAAAATGATATGTTTATGAACAGAGTGAATAATAATATTTTTTTACGACACTTAGACATGGCTGTCAATACACAGGATGTTCTTTACGATACGAAGAGCTTTCGGCTTCTTACATATCTGCAATCTCATTCACGCAGCAAACAGAAATTTAACGAGATCAATCTTTATAAAAAGGAATATCTCTCAGGTAAATGTGAACCTAACGCCGCATTGCGATGATAAAGGTTTTCCAGGGCAAACTCTGTGATCATCGGTATTCCTCGCTCGTATGCATTGCAGGAAGAGGTTCGTTAGAAACAAGCGTGATTTTTGTTTTCTCAAAAGAGGAATTTCGCTTCCCTTATAATTTAATAGGTGTACACTGGTTCTGATTCTTCGAAAATATTTCGCGAATTTATCCCCCTTGCTACAATGATATAATGCGCAGATGCATATTGTAAGAATTTTTTAATATTGCGCAATGCAAAGTATGTTATAGCTATGAATTAATGTACTGGCAATTGTGCTACTATCCAAGATTTTAAGATTATTTTACATAATGGAACTCAAGCAAATTTTCTTAAGCAACAGACAATGCCTGCACAGTTTTAATATTTATAAACAGCTCGGTAAGGGCACTGAACCGTTTCTTGCACTTTACCTTTAGAGCTTTAGCAATGGGTAAAAATGTACGTGATAGAAGCTGTGATGTGCAAAGTGTATGGCGCGCTTACATAGCGGGAGTCGTGGTTGTCTTTCACCAAAATACGGTTGTCGCAACCCTTTAGAAACTGCTCTCTTTCCTTCTACATTGCATAGTGCTTATTGGACCTAATGGTATTAAGTGGCCGATGTTTTTGCCAAACTCCATGTCCGTTCTCAACATCAAAAGCAAGGGCTCAGCAGTTTCAAGCGCGAAGATGGACTCTCGACGTTACGCACTCAAGGGGCTTGGACTGTGTTAAATTCCAAAGGTATTGTTTTATGAAGCAACCAAATATACCTCCTAGAGTTGCGGACGGAATCGAGGGTTGGTAATAAATTGTTGTTGGTCCTAAAGCTGTCTTATCTCGAAATAAACGGCATGAAGCATGCATCGGAACAGTAAATATGACCTCAATGCATGGTATGACTGGATGGAGAATGAAAGTAAGATGAAAAAGGGCAAATGCTTTATTGGGAAAAGTAACAGAATTTGTTTCTTTATAACACCTTCATGCGTTTTGTAATTCATGTATTGCATTAGGAAATCACAGATAATTATGCTTTCTCGTGACGAAGAGCACGTCAGGAATGCTGTTCATGTTCCTACAGCTCTTCACAAGTCATTAGCTCAAAATAAAATAATGTTTTCACTAAGAATAGTTGATGTGCAACGAATGATAAGACACCAGAAATGGGTTTAACGTAAAGGGACTAAGCTTATGTGTACCTAAAAGTTTCATCACTGAAGAACGGTTGAAATTTCTACATAAGCTTTTCCTTGGCCACACATCATCTTTTTTTATCTTGTTTCACGACGATAGTTTAGCATTGGTTTTAACGACTTTAGGTTTCGATTATGAGGGTTTAGCGTCCCAAAGCGACTCAGGCTATGAGGGACGCCGTAGTGAAGGGCTCAGGAAATTACGACCACCTGGGGTGTTTTAACGCGCACAGACGTCGCACAGTACAGGGGCCTCTAGAATTTCGCCTCCATCGAAATTCGACCGCCGCCGCCGGGATCGAACCCGCGTCTTTCGGGCCAGCAGCCGAGCGCCATAACCACTCAGCCTCCGCGAGGCCCCGTTTTAACGACTTTAGAGTGCATACATGGGTACACAGCCTTACGGTGCAGTTGGAACACCGATGCTTCTCTTTCGTTCCGTGCGGCGTCACCGCGAATGAAATCTAAGTTAACCAATTAAAAACCTGTATTTTCTCACGTCGTTGACAGAAATACGAAGGCGTGCCTCTGTCCTTGCGGCGCCATCTCTCGTTATGGAATTCTACGGAATGTTTACTAATGTAGGTCGTGAAGATGCGAGTTTAACATATGCCCTAAGAGAACCTGGACTTTATTATAGTACCGAGAAGAATGTGAGAGTAGCTATATCAAAGCCCGGTGCGCACGCGTTGACAGAAACCCTTGCCTCAACGATCGAAAGCGCTAAGACAAACGAAAGTGGACAGCAATGAGGACTTCAAGAATACTTTGATTCGGTTCGATTTGCTGTGTGCTGAACAAATTACGAAGAATAGTAATATTTTAAGCTGAGTTCGGCCTGCTACACAGACCTCAAAATCGATCCTACTTGGTACATTGCTCGTAATGTAGGCTTACAAAAAATGTTGTTGCTCGCTGCAGTTGTAGTTAGAAAGATATGTTGACCAAATTGAGAATGAACCCTGCGTTTGCAGTCCTTATTTCAGGATCGCATTGGTCAAGGTTTCTGAGGCGGCTGGGTGTAAAACCCATTTCTGGCCTGCTCCTGCGTAGATCACGGCGGCCTCCCATTGGTCAGGAATTGGCGAAGGAATAGACATATAGCCTTGTTTGACGAAAATGAGTGAGTGAGGTTCCGTTTGGTGTGTGCTTAGCTTTCTTTCATCTCTGTCTTAACAGAGTTGCCGCTCTTTCTTTCCTTTTTCCCTCCTTTGTTCTCTCACGTTCAGGGTAGCCTACTGGGCATCGCCTGGTCAACCCTCCTGCCCTCCGTCATTCTCTTTCTGTCTCTCTCTCTCTGTGCCCTATTCGATAGTCGGAACGTTTTATGCCTGCAAGACCGTTATTTTGGGCCACGATATTCTTTCCTCTATGATACGTAGCGGATGATGCTCTCATGAGTAGCTGTTAAAAAGTCCCTTTTGCAAAATCGGTTGTGATGAATAGTGACTTGAACTTCGAGCCTCATCTGCTTATTCGGTTGTGTATTATGAATAAATTTTTCTCTTATCACTCAGGCCGCCAGATATTATAAGTTGTCTTGAGATAAACGACTTAAAATACAATCCGAACTATATTTTTCTGACTTCCCCTCATCGGAAGCAAAACTTGTTGGATGCTTTCGAGATCGTTTATTAGGGGAATTCTGGTCTCACTACTCTCCGCAGTTTTTCAGCACCCTTTGATGCTGGGAGACTTCATTAACAACCTCACGAACCGATTAATTACTTACTGTCAGTTCGTGATAAACGTTCTGCTTTTTTTCTCCCTCAGCAACATTTCCGCCTCAACCAACCCGCCTATATCGCTGCCACCGGTTTGGAAATGCCAAGTTTTTTTTCACTCAGGCCACTTATTCTCATCAATATCACTTGAGCATCATCTCAAAATGGCGACGAAATTGGTAGCGAAACCTAACGCACAACCGATGGATTCAAAAACTCCAATTCTTTCCCATGCTACCTAGAAGGCAAAAAAAAATCTATCGGATTAACAAGGCATGCTTACTTGAAATCTTCAGCGAAAGCCTTCATAGGTCGCAAATCTCACGCGAAGGCGAGGGTTGCTAGCGCTGATGCTTCTTACACTATTGCTGCCGAACGCTTTCCTAACACAAATTTCGTGCTAGACGGAGATTCATCCAGTGGTGGTCTGTGTGGGTGTGTGTGTGCTGCTTTTTTGTATTCTTACGCAGCACACATACATCGTAGACATCTCTGCTTTAACTGATATTCATGCTTGTCTTCCTGAACCGATGGCGCTCTAAGGAGTTGAAGCAACGAGCTTTTTGTTTTCGCAGCTTACAAATAGGGTCTGCGCGCTTGGTAGACCAATGAAGATAAAAAATGGATCCAGGCAAATTTACTTGTTTGGGGAGCAAATCGTAAAGTTGCCGCCACCTTTAGTGCAGGTGAAAGGTGGCTATAGTACCAAAATGTCAACCGAGCAAAATTCAGGAATTTTCTGTGACAATGCTTGGAAAGTAAGATTTCATGTTTGGCTGTGTATGCTGTTCTTGCCAGGTTTGATCGCAAAGGGAAGGAGACTAGTGGTAGTCGCGCTGCTCAGAGTTGTCTCATAATCTCGATGGCTGCATTTAAAATACGTGAATCAAGGCTTATGGAGGCACAAGGCATAAATTCCTACGCCCTCTCCGGAATCCCATTTTGCCCAGGAGCCGATTGGAGAGCTGCGCTGCAGAAAACCGCCACAAGTTAAGCTATTTCGAGAAAATGTGAGTGATGTCACGAAGGCGTCGCCTCTCTGAATTGAGATCAGTGTGCTAAGATCGCCTACGCCCTAAGCGAAAAACGAAAACAAGCAATGTAAATACATTTTAGCTTATCCTAGTCATTTCTTGTTAATTTGGAGTCCATTTGCCTGTATACCTAAAAGTTAAAATAATGTTTTCTAAATATACTGGGAGTATAAAAAAGCATTCTTACAAATATGTCCAAAATATGACTTATTTCTACCGCAATAAAAATAAACAAAATTCAGCTAGGCTTAAGAACGACCCACAAACTGAGTTTACCGCATGCGCTTTCGAACTAATTATAAACATATGTCACTAAAACATTCTCTTTTTTCAGTTCTAAAAACGTACATATTTCATAATAGATAGATAGATAATGAGGAGGAGGGAAAGGCAGGGATGTTAACCTGAAAGGGGTTCCGGTTGGCTACCTTGCGCTGGGGAAGAGGAATTAGGTGACTAAAAGGAGGATGAGAGAAGAGGAAAAAGGCATAACACACACACACGCACAACGCTGTCACAATTTGTCACTCAATCCAGTCGCTCTCAAGTAGGCAAAGAGGGTCTTGTATGCCTTCAGGGCAGTCGACTGCTGTGGCCACGGACCGAGGATCTATTGCTCTGTTAATGTGCGAGGATCGAGGCGGTCCATGTCAGAACACAGTGTATGTCTTGCACTCGCAAATGCAGGGCACTCACAGAGATGGGCGATGGTCTCCTCAAAACCACAGCTTTGGCAGGCAGGGCTGTCGACCATCCCCATCCGGAAAGCATAGTGCTTGGTAAAAGCAACACCGATCCATAAACGGCACAACAATGTTGCTTCGCGACGTGCTAAGTTACGTGGAAGCCGAAAGCGCAGTCCAGGGTCCAGTGCCTTGAGGCGGAGGTTGCAAACCTCTCCCGTGTTCCACGCTGAAAGTGTGAGCTCCACCTCCAAAGGACGAAGCCCACACACACGCAGCGTTAGGTTTTCATATTGGGATCCTCACTGGAAGTTCATCGTTGTGAGCAGAACGCGCAGCCGCATCGGCCTGGTGATTACCGTTAATATCACAGTGTCCTGGCAGCCATTGAAAAACGTTTCATGACCTTTAGATACGGTGCCGTGATACAGTAGACGGATCTCAGCATCAAGTTGTTCCTGCGACCTGCGGCGTAGCGCAGCTTGCAGCGCTTGAAGGGATGCTTTAGAGTCGGTCCAACCATGTGGAGGATTTCGACTGATGAACTCAACCGCAGCCCGTAAGGCTGCGAGTTCCGCACCAGTTGAAGATGTTGGATAGGTCGTCTTCACTTTCATGAAGATGTATCTGGCCGGTATCACCACCGACCCCGCAGAACTGGTCGAGTGTACTGATCCATCTGTGTAAACATGAATGCGATGACTGTGATAAGAATGCAGCTGATTCAATGTCAGTTTGAGAGCAGCCAGTGATACACCAGCTTTCTTCGTAATGCCTGGAACAAAAACAGAACCCGAGGGTCATGAAGACTCCATAAGGGTGAGCACGGTCTTGACGCAGGGGTGAAATCCGATGGAAGATATGCGCGATGGGCTTCACTTACTTTGCGAATGCAGTACCCGGCCTCATTATTGGGAGTGTTGCGAGGTGATAACAGGGAACCTGCGTGAGGTGCCGAATATGTGTTTCTATGGTGTCCACAGCAATGTATGTAGTAACAGGATGTTCCCGGGCACGAGCAGTTGCTGCTCTTGATGCACATTTAGGCAGTCCAAGCCAGATACAGAGAGCTTGCTCTTGCACACTTTGAAGAGTCTTGATATTTGTCTTTCTAATGGAACTGAATATCGGAAGACTGTACCGCATGTAGCCCAGAAACAGAGAACGGTACCGTTGTAGCATTGAGCGCACTAATGCGCCCCAGGACTTTCCCGCGAGGAAAGAGAGGACATGAAAGATCGCCATTACTTTATTTCTCATGTCGTAGATATTTGGACTCCACGACAGGTTCCTCCTGATGAAACCAACAAGGAATCTGTGGCTTCTCTAATACGGAATGGCTTCGCCATTGATGCGAATGGTGTAACGTGACATTATTTTGTGTGTGAATGCCACAAGTGAACACTTTTTGGTCGAAGTGTTCAGGCCCTGCAAGCGAAGATAAGGTGACAATTTCTATGCCGCCTTTTGAACTCTTGCACGAACTTGAGGACGGGTCACCGCTGATGCCCAAATACTGATATTATCTGCATATATAGAGATCTGAGCAGATTGTGGCAATACGTCGACCAGGCCGATGAGAGCAAGGTTTAAGAGAACTGGGCTCAGCACTCCACCCTGAGGGACTCCACGCGAATTTCGGCGTAAGGACGTTGGTCCGTCCGCAGTCAGGACAAAAAACGACCTCTCTGATAAATAGCTGCATATCCACCTGAACGTGCAGCCTCCGATCTCAGAAGCTTCCATTGCGTCCAAAATGCCCTGATGCGTTACGTTGTCGTACGCGCCCTTGATATCCAAAACCAATGCGACGGTCAATCTTTTCAAACTTTTGCTGTGTTGCACCGACTTTACAAGGTCAACCACGTTGTCGATAGAAGAGCTGCCTCGTCGGAACCCAGACATGAAGGTATGATAAATTTGATATCGCTCCAAGTAACATTACACGTGTGTGAGCAACATTCTTTCCAAGAATTTGCCGACGCAGCTGGTGAGTGCAAATGGACTGTATGATGAAAGGTCGAGCGGTGATTTCCCCGGTTTAAGAAGTGGAACCAGACGACTTATCTTCCAATCATGAGGAACTATGCCCGTCGAGCTTCTTGGCCAAGGCTGCCAAATGCGGAGTACGTCACACCATCGGACCCTGGCGATGATGACCTTGTACAACAAGCCAACGCAGCATCAAGTTCTTCCATGGAGAATAGCACATCCATCAGAGAATCCCCTGAGGGTGGAACATTGTTCCAGTGCAGTGTTGCGCAATGATTCGGAGAGCCTGTTTGTCTTGCGCAGAAATCTTCGGCTACTTCAACCACACTGCGCCTTTGGTGGAGCGCGACGGATTTGAACGGGTAGCCCTGTTGAGGAGATGTGCGAAGACCCCGAATTACACGCCAAACGCGTGACAAAGGCTTTAGTGGATCAAGTGTTTGGCAAGTTGTCCTCCAGCGTTGTGTTTGCAGTGCCTGAATTCTGCGATGAATCTCCTGCTGTATGCGCCTAGCATCTCTTAGGTCTAGGCGCGACTTTGTGCGTCGGTATCTGCGCTCTGCCCTGCGCCATTGTGATCGCAGTCGCTGCAAATCGAAGTCAAAATCGGTACAGTTAGCGACAGGGATAAAGGGGCAGGTGCTGTGTTCCATGGCTTACTTAATTTTTTTTTTCAAGACCGGTTGAGAAGCCCTCTGTGCCAGCAGCCTCCATAAGTAATTTAAGAACTGTCCAGTCAATGTACTGCCTACACGTGGCTGGAGAAATGTGGAATTGCCGGTAATAATCAGATAGGTTGGGATATGATCGCTGCCATGGGTTTTTACATCCCAAAACCACCGCACGCTATTGGTAAGGCACTGTGAAACGAAAGTCAAGTCCAAGCAGCTGCTATAAGTCACCCCTCGAATATAGGTCGGGCTTCCGTCATAAAGGCACTGGAGGTCATGGTCAGAGGCGAAGGACACAAGCTGCCTTCCCCTAACGTCCATCCTATCGCCTCCCCACATGATGTGATGAGCATTGAAGTCACCCATAATGACCCACGGAGCAGGTGTAGCTGCCATCAAACCAGTCAACCTTCTGGCGTCGAAACGACTTGATGGCGCCAAGTACACCGCCAGTAGCGTAAACGTCATGTCTCGGCTCTTCACTGTCAGGTAAACGTACTGATTGTCTTCGTTGGGAGGAACTGAATGTTGCACATATGTAAGTTCACTTCGAATGTAGACGATGACTTTGCTGGATCTCTTGCGCGTGGGTGATGCAAATGCCTCGTAACCGGATATTCGCCAAATTGTCGGGATCTTCGGTTCACAAATCACAAGAATGGGGAAGTGATTCTCGTAGTCGTAGTGCCGTCAATCGGAAATCCCGGACTGGAGTCCACGGGCATTTCATTGGAAAATGAAAGCTTGCTTGACTTTCTTTTGAAAAGACAGGTTCGAAGGAGCCATGATGCCTTCTACTGTAGAGCCGCAAGAACTGGATGTAGCGCGTCCAGCACTTGAAGTGCGCTATTTGCTGCTGGCGTGCGTAGGCTGGAAAGCAAAGCACGCATGACATTCATTAGTGACGCTAGCATTGCAATCACTTGCATATCTGGGCCATGGCCTTGATCGTGCCTGTTGGCTGGATCAGTCGTAGGCGCTGAACACTGCCCTGAGTGCGCCAACATCCCTGACACAGTAGGCGTAGGAGGCTTTGGCAGTGGTTGCCAAGTTGCATCTGAGGCTGCAGGTCCAGCCTCACCAAGCGCCGGGCTCCCTTGATTTCGTACAGTTTTTGGTGGAGCCGGAAAAGCTGCAGTTGCGTTAGGGGCATTCTTCTCAAATGTGACTGCTTGCATTGACGAACTTCTTCGGCGCGAACGACGTCGTCGCACCTTTGCGGCGGCTACTTTGTGCGTAGAATGGTCTCGCACCATTTGCTTCAGTACCGCCCGCTCGGTCTTCAGACGCCGGCAGTCTTTCGAGGAAGAGTCATGAGGGCCTTGGCAGTTGGCGCACTTCAAGGTAGTCGGGCGGCAGACGTAACCGCTGTGTAACTCGGAGCATCGCGGGCACACGATGGCATTGATGCAGACGCCGCTCACGTGGCCGATCCTTATGCACTTCCTGCATTGAAGTGGCTTAGGCACAACCGGTCGAACTGGATGACGAAAGTGTCCAACCTTCACGTACGATGGTATGCAGTCACCGTTGAATGTCAGCTTGATGCATGTCGATCTTCCTAACCGCTGAACTTCAATGATGGAAATGCCGTCGGTTGCCGGCTTGATCAACATGGGTGAATCTGCATCACAGATGGCGATATCGACGTTGTAGATTACGCCAGCCGTAGTGCCGCTGTCCTGGAGAATAAGGGGGCGCACACTAATGTTGCCGAGTTTGGTGATTGCGGTTAAACTCTCTAGTGCACTTCGCTTCACCACATGAATGCCAAGGACGTTTTTGAACGGGTTTATTCTGGCATCTTTAATGCCTCCCGGTACGAGGCTCTTCAGACAAATAGAGATGGCTTGCCTGTTCAGTAGGTTCAAGTTGTCCGTTGGGTTCAACGGCACAAACAAGACTGTATGCGCCGAGGAGCTTCGCGCCGTAATGATCGTTGGCGTGCTTGATGAAGACACCGTTGATGTGTTCGATGAGGACGATTCGGCTTGTCTACGCAGTCTGCGCTTGGTCTTCTTGCCAACAACCGGTATGATGCCGTCGTCGGCCAAGGACGAGGAGTCTTCACTTGGCACCGAGTTCACAACAGTGCCCTGGCTGTTCGAGTCACTCTGGCGGTGCAGGCGCTTTCTCTGGACGGCTTCTGCCGACCCACCGGGTTCCAATAGAGGCCGTGCAGCCTCAACTTCTATCGCCGTGGCAAAAAGAGAGCGGCGCCTCCATGATTATAGCACAAATTACCAAAAACTACAGAGACGTGAAGGCAGTGTTCTGATACAGAACAACTTCCACGTCTTCGTTCTTAGCATGCCAACGATAAACCAGTTGAGGCAGCACGCAATACTTTTACACGTTATAATATAAACAATTAAACACTGCTTTGAATGTTGTTTACTTATAAAACATTGCTGATTTTGTTGTGTTTTCCGTTATTATTCCTTTCTAGTGAACCATGAATAAGCTATTTCTTTTCTTTTTAGTTCCACTTATACATGCAATAAGTTTTCCTGTATATGTGAGAATATAATAAGTATAACTTCATATTGTAATGTCACGTATGCAGGAAAACATATTGCATGTATAAGTGGAACTAAAAAGAAAAAATGGCTTACAAATGATTACACAGAATACTCTAATAGTACACATAATATTTATAACTTCGTATTGGTGGTGCAGCGATGGCGTAGAGGTAGAGCGTCCGCATCGCGTGCAAGAGCACCGGGGTTCGAATCCCAGTGCAGCGATATTTTCCCCCGTGTTATGTTATTGCATAACCAGGCCTGGGGTGTGGCCGGATGTCGGTGACCAGAATCGATAACGCACCCCTCACCAAACACGATTTTGACACCCTGGTATAGTAATTTTTCCTCAAACTTCTATGTACAAACAATTAACCCTTGGCCCCAGTCCCCAGCGGCTGCGGAGCAACTGACCAAGGCGGCGGTAACACCTGTGACACCGCGGAGGGTGCGAAGAATGTCTGGCTAAGGACAGGCCGAGTTCGCAGCCTTAGTTCGTTTGATCGGTTGCTCTCCCTGGAGACGTCGGCTGGCTCGGTTAACTCCTAGCTCGTCCTCAGGTGCGAAGTGCAGATGGCTGGCGGCACGACTTGAAGACGGTGTCCGGTACACGGACGGCCACCCAGAACCTCCACCATATATCACGAGCTTGTGACCGCGACCTAGGGAACTGAAATACAGCTAAAATGACGTCTAAGTAAAACTCTTTATATGAGCTGACTTGTGCCCACAATGAACTGAATGTCTCGGCAGCGACGTAGCAACAAGCGTACTCGGCGGTCGTCGAACAGAATCTCCGCCACTCCCGGCCGTGCCCAATTAAAAGCTGAGAGCGAACATTGCAGATAAATTGAGTAAAGTTACTGCAACATTCTTGAACGAGGTAGGATCTGCTCCGCCTGTATGCAATCAACCGAGATAAATTTGGTCGCCTCTTCCTCCCACAAACTGATAAGGTGGCAAGGCGCCAACATTGAAGAATGAAAAAACTAACGCTCCAAAGATTCGCGCCTATATCGCTAATGACATAGCCTTTCTTGTCTCTTTACGCATGCAGCTGTTTTTTACCCATGCCTAGTTTTCTATGCACCGCTTTCTGGGTAACTCTTTTCTTTAGAGCATGCTAGGTTCTCTCTATAATAAACTTCCTTATACCCTTGCGCTCATTTTTTTACTTCGATAGCTCTGCTAGTTCTACTATCTCTGCAGGATTAGACGCCCTCATGATTTGGTGTTTCTTAATCAAGTGCTTAGTCTCCTGAGATAGCTTGCCGGTATCCTGTCGAGCCTTCCTACCGATGATTTATACTGCGCACACCGTAATGATAGCTGTATTATTGTTGTTGTTGTTAATGTTCATTGCATAAACATTAAAATCGTCTTTTTCAGTTAAAGCTGGATATTTTTTTGCAGCGATATTCTGAATTCCTTTAATATCACTCTTACCACTAACTCTGTCAATGGGCTTCCTCTCACTAGCTTCTTCCCTTCCGTCTTCAAATTTAAGCAAATTCGACACCTTACCATGCTGGGTCGCTACATCACACGTTGCCGAAGACGTCCACATACTGGACTATGCAATGTTGAACGCATAATTCTGTAGTCGATTTAATTTTTAGTCTCACCATTAGGGCTCTTCCAGGTTCATTTCCTGTCTCTCGTTTGCGGCAGAAAGAATTATATAGCCCTCAAATATTTCTCGGCGACCTCTACTAATAACTCTCCCCTGCTATGCCTAGAACCTGTCCCATAGTCGCCTACTGCCTGGTCGCCAGCCTGCTTCTTGATTAACTTCGCATTAAAGTCACCAATCAGTACAGTGTACTGTGATTTTACTTTGTTCATCGCCGATTCCACGTCTTTGATGAAGCTTTCAACGGTCTGGTCATTATGACTGGAAATAGGCGCGTAGGCCTGCCCAACCTTCAGCATGTACTTCCTATTGAGCCGAATTACAATAGCTGCCACCCTCTCGTTAATACTATAGCACTCTTCTACGTTGCCTGCTATAACATGATTAATGAGATCCCCCATACATAAATCACGTCTATCCGCTAATCAGCGATAGCGCAGTAGGTGCCCGTCTATTAGTAAAGTATACGCTTCACCTGTCCTCCTAACTTCAATAAGCCCTATGGCATCCCATTCAATGCCAGTTACTTCCTCGAGTAGCACTGCTAGGCTAGACTCATTAGACAAGGTTCTAGCGCTAAACGTTACAAGGTACAGATTCAAAAGCGGCCTGTCTTTAGCCAGACATTCTTCGCCCCCTCCGGCAACCAACGGCATTTCCATCATTGAAGTTCAAGCGGTTAGGAAGATCTACGTGCATCAAGCTGACCTTCAAGGGTGACTGCATATTATCGTACGTGAAGGTTGGACACTTTCGTCATCCAGTTTGACCTGTTGTGCCTAAGCCACTTCAATGCAGGAAGTGCATAAGGATCGGCCACGTGAGCGGCGTGTGCATCAATTCCATCGTGTGTCCACGATGCTCCGAGTCACACAGCGGTTACGTTTGCCGCGCGACTACCTTGGAGTGCGCCAACTGCCAAGGCCCTCATGACTCTTCCTCGAAAGACTGCCCGCGTCTGAAGACCGAGCGGGCGGTACTGAAGCAAATGGTGCGAGACCATTCTACGCATAAAGTAGCCGCCGCAAAGGTGCGACGACGTCGTTCGCGCCGCCGAAGGTCGTCAAAGAAAGCAGTCACATTTGACAATAATGCCCCAAACCACACTGCAGCTTGTCCGCCTCCACCAAAAACCGTACCAAATCAAGGGAACCCGGCGCTTGGTGAGGCTGGACCTGCTGCCTCAAATGCAACTTGGCCACCACTGCCAAAGCCTTCTACGCCTACTGTGTCAAGGATGTTGGCGCACTCAGGGCAGTGTTCAGCGCCTACGATTGATCCAGCCAACAGGCACGATTAAGGCCATGGCCCAGATATGCAAGTGATTTCAATGCTAGCGTCACTAATGAATGTCATGCGTGCTTTGATTTCCAGCCTACGAACGCCAGCAGCAAACAGCACACTTCAAGTGCTGGACGTGATACATCCAGTTCTTGCGGCTCTACAGTAGAAGGCATCATGGCTCCTTCGGACCTGTATTTTCAAAAGAAAGTCAAGCAAGCTTTAATTTTCCTGAGGAATGCACGCGGACTCCACTCCCGGATTTCCGATTTATGGCACTACGACTACGAGAATCACTTCCCCATTCTTGTGATTTGTGAACCGAAGATCCCGACAGTTTGGCGAATATCCGGTTACAAGGCATCTGCATCACCCACGCGCAAGAGATCCAGCAAAGTCATCGTCTACATTCGACGTGAACTTACATATGTGCAACATTCAGTTCCTCCCAACGAAGACAATCAGTACGTTTGCCTGACAGTGAAGAGCCGGGACATGACGTTTACGCTACTGGCGGGGTACTTGGCGCCATCAAGTCGTTTCGACGCCAGAAGGTTGAGTGGTTTGATGGCAGCTACACCTGCTCCGTGGGTCATTATGGGTGACTTCAATGCTCATCACATCATGTGGGGAGGCGTTAGGATGGACGTTAAGGGAAGACAGCTGGTGTCCTTCGCCTCTGACCATGACCTCCAGTGCCTTAATGACCGAAGGCCGACTTATATTCGGGGGGTGACTTATAGCAGCTGCTTGGACTTGACTATCGTTTCACAGTGGCTTACCAACAGCGTGCGGTGGTTTTCGGGTGTAAAAACACATGGCAGCGACCATATTCCAACCTATCTGATTATTACCGGTAATTCTACATTTTCCCCAGCCACGTGTAGGCAGTGCATTGACTGGACAGTGTTTAATTTACTTATGGAGGCTGCTGGCACAGAGGGCTTCTCAACCGGTCTTGAAAAAAAATTAAGTAAGCCATGGAACACGCCACCTGCCCCTTTTACCCTGTCGCTTACTATACCGATTTTGACTTCGAATTGCAGCGACTGCGATCACAACGGCGCAGGGCAGAGCGCAGATACCGACGCACAAAGTCGCGCCCAGACATAAGAGATGCTAGGCGCATACAGAAGAAGATTCAGCTCAGAATTCAGGCACTGGAAACACAACGCTGGAGGACAACTTGCCAAACAATTGATCCACAAAAGCCTTTGTCACGCGTTTGGCGTGTAATTCGGGGTCTTCGCACATCTCCTCAACAGGGCTACCCGTTCAAATCCGTCGCGCTCCACCAAAGGCGCAGTGTGGTTGAAGTAGCCGAAGATTTCTGCGCAAGACAAACAGGCTCTCCGAATCATTGCGCAACACTGCACTGGAACAATGTTCCACCCTCAGGGGATTCTCGGATGGATGCACTATTCTCCATGGAAGAACTTGATGCTGCGCTGGCTTGTTGTAGAAGGTCATCATCACCAGAGCCCGATGGTGTGACGTACTCCGCACTTGCCAGCCTTGGCTAAGAATCTCGACGGGCTCTTTTGGACACCTATAAGAAGTCATGGACTGCTGGCATAGCTCCTCATGATTGGAAGACCAGTCGTCTGGTTCCACTTCTTAAACCGGGGAAATCACCGCTCGACGTTTCATCATACCGTCCATTTGCACTCACCAGCTGCGTCGGCAAATTCATGGAAAGAATGTTGCTCACACACGTGGAATGTTACTTGGAGCGATATCAGGTTTATCCAACCTTCATATCGGGGTTCCGATGGAGCCGGTCTTCTATCGACAACGTGGTTGACCTCGTAAAGTCGGTGCAACACAGCAAAAGTTTTAAAAGATTGACCGTGGCATTGTTTTTGGATATCAAGGGCGCGTACGACAACGTAACGCAATGGAAGCTTCTGAGATCGGAGGCTGCACGTTCAGCTGGATACGCAGCTATTTATCAGAGAGGTCGTTTTTTGTCCTGACTGTGAACGGACCAACGTCCTTACACCGAAATTCGCGTGGAGTTCGTGCAAGACTTCAAAAGGCGGCATCGGAATTGTCACCTTATCTTCGCTTGCAGGGACTGAACATTTCGAACAAGAAGTGTTCACTTGTGGCGTTCCCATAGAAAATAATATCACGTTACACCATACGCATCAATGGCGAAGGCATTTCTTATTAGAGAAGCCACAGATTCCTTGTTGTTTTCATCAGGAAGAAGCTTTCGTGGAGTCCACATATCTACTACATGGGAAAGAAAGTAGTGCCGATTTTGCATGTCCTCTCCTTCCTCGCGGGAAAGTCCTGGGGCGCATTAGTGCGCTCGATGCTACAACTGTACCGTTCTCTATTTCTGGGCTACATGCGATACAGTCTTCCGATATACAGTTCTATTAGAAAGACAAATATCAAGACTCTTCAAAGTGTGCAAGCTCAAGCTCTCTATATCTGCCTTGGACTTCCTAAATGTGCATCAACAGCAGCAACTGTTTTTGCCCGGGTACATCTTGTTACTACATACATTGCTGTTGACACCATAGGAACACATATTCGGCACCTCACGCAGGTTCCCTGTTATCACCTCGCAACACTCCCAATAATGAGGCCGGGGACTGCATTCGCAAATCATTGAAGCACATCGCGCATATCTTCCATCGGATTTCACCCCTGCGTCAAGACCGTCTACACCCTTATGGAGTCTTCATGAACCTCGTGTTCACCTCTATGTTCCTGGCATTACGAAGAAAGCTGGTGTATCACTGCCCGCTTTCAAACAACGGACTATTAATCACCTGCATTCTTACCAGAGTCATCGCATACAAGTTTACACAGATGGATCAGTTCACTCGACCAGTTCTGCGGGGCCAGTGGTGATACCGGCCAGATACATCTTCATGAAAGTAGGACGACCTATCCAACATCTTCAACTGGTGCGGAACTCGCAACCTTACGGGCTGCGGTTGAGTTCATCATTCAAGAACCTCCACATGAATGTACAGTTTTCACCGACTCTAAAGCAGCCCTTCAAGCGCTGCAAGCTGCGCTACGCCGCAGGTCGCAGGAACAATTGTTGCTGAGATCCGTCTACACTATCACGGCACCGTATCCAAAGGTCATGAAACATTTTACAATGGCTGCCAGGACACTGTGATATTAACGGTAATCACGCGGCCGATGCGGCTGCGTGTTCTGCTCACAACGACGGACTTCCAGTGAGGATCCCAATATGAACACCTGAAGCAGCGTGTGGGCTTCGTCCTTTGGCGCTGGAGCTCACACTTTAAGCGTGGAACACGGGAGAGGTTTGAAACCTCCGCCTCTAGGCACTGGACCCTGGACTGCGCTTTCGTCTTCCACGTAACTTAGCACGTCGCGAAGCAACATAGTTATGCCGTTTATGGATCGGTGTTGCTTTTACCAACCACTATGCTTTCCGGATGGGGATGGATGACTGCCCTGCCTGCCAAAGCTGTGGTTTTGAGGAGACCATCGCCCATCTCTGTGAGTGCCCTGCATTTGCCAGTGCAAGACATACACTGTGTTCTGCCCTGGACCGCCTCGATCCTCGTCCAATAACAGAGCAATAGATCCTCAGTCCGTAGCCACAGCAGTCGACTGCCCTGTAGGCATATAAGGCACTCTTTGCCTATTTGAGAGCGACTGGATTGAGTGACAAATTGTGACAACGTTGTGCGCGTGTGTGTGTTATGCATTTTCCTCTTCTCTCATCCTCCTTTTAGTCACCTAATTCCTCTTTCCCAGAGCAGGGTAGCCAACCGGAACCCCTTTCAGGTGAACATCCCTGCCTTTCCCTCCTCCTCATTATCTATCTATCTACTATGAAATATGTACGCTTTTAGAACTAAAGAAAGAGAATGTTTTAGAGACATATTTTTATAATTAATTCGAAACCGCATGCGGTAAACTCAGTTTATGGGTCTTTCTTAAGTCTAGCTGAATTATATTTATTATTATTGCGTGAGAAATATAGAAAACAGTCAAGTCATATTCTGGACATATTTGTAAGAATGATTTTTTATACTCCCAGCATACTTAGAAAACATTATTTTAACAATTAGGTGTACAGGCAAATTGACACCAAATTAACAAGAAATCACTAGAATAAGCTAAAATGTATTTACAGTGCTTCTTTTCGTTTTTCGCTTAGGGCGTAGGCGATCTTAACACACTGAACTCAATTCAGGAAGGCGACGCCTTAGTGACATGACTCACATTTTCTCGAAATAGCTTAACTTGTGGCAGTTTTCTGCAGCGCAGCTCTCGAATAGACGCCTGGGCAAAATGGGATTCCGGATAGGGCGTAGGAATTTGTGCCTTGTGGCTCCATAAGCCTTGATTCACGTATTTTAAATGCAGCCATCGAGATTATGAGATAACTCTGAGCAGCGCGAATACCACTAGTCTCCTTCCCTTTGTGATCAAACCTGGCAAGAAGAGCATACGCAGCCAAACATGAAATCTTACTTTACAAGCGTTGTCACAGCAAATCCCTGAATTTTGCTCGGTTGACATCTTGTTAATATATTCACCTATCACCTGCACTAAAGTTGGCGGCCACTTAATGATTTGCTCCCCAAACAAGTAAATTTGCCTGGACCCAATCTTTTTTAATTGACGTGTAGTATTGTTTTTTTTCCTTTGTTCCTACATCACCTTCACTCTATTCTTTTAATAAAATGCGCATCTATTTTTTATTTACTCGGCCCTAATGCAACTTTGCAGCACTCGCATTTTTTATCTTAATTGGTCTACCTGGCGCGCAGACCCTATTTGTAAGCTGTGAAAACAAAAATCTCGTTGCTTCAACTCCTTAGAGCGTCATCGGTTCAGGAAGACAAGCATGAATATCAGTTAAAGCAGAGATGTCTACGATGTATGTGTGCTGCGTAAGAATACAAAAAAGCAGCACACACCCACCCACACAGACCACCACTGGATGAATCTCCGTCTAGCACGAAGTTTGTGTTAGGAAAGCGTTCGGCAGCAATAGTGTAAGAAGCATCAGCGCTAGCAACCCTCGCCTTCGCATGAGATTTGCGACCTATGAAGGCTTTCGCTGAAGATTTCAAGTACGCATTGGCCTTGTTGATCCGATAGATTTTTTTTTTGCCTTCTAGGTAGCATGGGCAAGAATTTGAGTTTTTGAATCCATCTGTTGTGCCTTAAGTTTCGCTACCAATTTCGTCGCCATTATGAGATGATGCTCAAGTGATATTGATGAAAATAAGTGCCCTGATTGAAAAAAAAACTTGGCATTTCCAAACCGGCGGCACTGATATAGGCGGGTTAGTTGAGGCAAAAATGTTGCTGAGGGAGAAAAAAAGCAGAACTTTTATCACGAACTAACAGTAAGTAATTTATCGTTTCGTGAGGTTGTTAATGAAGTCTCCCAGCATCAAAGGGTGCTGAAAAACTGCGGAGAGTAGTGAGACCAGAATTCCCTTAATAAACGATCTCGAAAGCATCCAACAAGTTTTGCTTCCGATGAGGTGAAGTCAGAAAAACATAGTTCGGATCGTATTTTAAGTCGTTTATCTCAGGACAACTTATAATCTCTGGCAGCCTGACTGATAAGAGAACTATTTATTCATAATATACAACCGAATCAGCAGATGGGCCTCGAAATTCAAGTCACTATTCATCACAATCGATTTTGCAAATAGGACCTTTTAACAGCTACTCATGAGAGCATCAGCCGCTACGTATCATAAAAGAAAGAAGACCGCGGCCAAAAATAACGGTCTTGAAGACATAAAACGTTCCCACTATCGAATAGGGCACAGAGAGAGAGACAGAAAGAGAAGGACGAAGGGCAGAAGGGTTGACCAGGCGATGCCCAGTATGCTACCCTGAACGTGAGATATCAAAGGGGGGAAAAGTAAAAAAAAACCGGCAACTCTGTTAAGACAGAGTTGAAGGAAAGCTAAGCACACACCAAACGGAACCTCACTCACTCATTTTCATCAAACAAGGCTACATCCCTATTCCTTCGCCAATTCCTGACCAATGGGAGGCCGCCGTGATCTACGCAGGAGCAGGCCAGAAATGGGTCTTACACCGAGCCGCCATAGAAACCTTGACCAATGCGATCCTGAAATAAGGACTGCAAACACAAGGTTCATTCTCAATTTGCTGAACAAATCTTTCTAACTACAACTGCAGCGAGCAACAACATTATCTGTAAGCCTCCATTAAGAGCAATGTACCAAGTAGGATTGATTTTGAGGTCTGTGTAGCAGGCCGAACTCAGCGTAAAATATTACTATGCTTCGTAGTTTTTTCAGCACACAGCGAATCGAACCGAATCCAAGTATTCTTGAAGTCCTCATTGCTGTCCACTTTCGTTTGTCTTAGCGCTTTCGATCGTTGAGGCAAGCGTTTCTGTCAACGCGTGCGCACCGGGCTTTGATTCTTCTCGGTACTATATTAAAGTCCAGGTTCTCTTAGGGCATATGTTAAACTCGCATCTTCACGACCTACATTAGTAAACATTCCGTAGAATTCCATAACGAGAGATGGCGCCGCAAGGACAGAGGCACGCCTTCGCATTTCAGTCAACGACGTGAGAAAATACAACTTTTTAATTGGTTACATTAGTTTTCATTCGCGGTGACGCCGCATGGGAGGAAAGAGAAGCATCGGTGTTCCAACTGCACCGTAACGCTGTGTACACATATATACACTCTAAAGTCGTTAAAACGGGGCCTCCCGGTGGCTGAGTGGTTATGGCGCTCGGCTGCTGGCCCGAAAGACGCGGGCTCGATCCCGGGGGCGGCGCTCGAATTTCCATGGAGGCGAAATTCTAGAGGCCTGTGTACTGCGCGACGTCAGCGCGCGTTAAATTACCCCAGGAGGTCGAAATTTCCGGAGCCCTTCACTACGGCGTCCCTCATAGCCTGAGTTGCTTTGGTACGTTAAACCCTCATAATCCAAACCTAAAGTCGTTATAACCAATGCTAAACTATCGTCGTAAAACAAGCGTAATGCAAGCGTCGTTCCGTTTATTTCGAAATAAGACAGCATTATGACCAACAACAATTTATTACCACCCCTCGATTTCGTCCGCAACTCTAGGTGGTGTAGTTGGTTGCTTCATAAAAAAATACCTTTGGAATTTAACCAAATCCGAGCTCATTGAGTGCGTAATATCGAGAGTCCTTCTTCGCGCTTGAAACTGCTGAGCCCTTGCTTGTGATGTTGAGAACGGACATCGAGTTTGGCAAAAACATCGGCCACTTAATACCATTAGGTCCAATAAGCGCTATGCAATGTAGAAGGAAAGAGAGCAGTTTCAAAAGAGGTGCGACAACCGTATTTTGGTGAAAGCCGACCACGACTGCCGCTATGTAAGCGCGCCATACACCTTGCACATCACAGCTTCTATCACGTACAATATTACCCATTATTAAAGCTCAAAGTAAAGGGCAAGAAACAGTCCAGTGCCATTACCGAGCTGTTTATAAATATTGAAACTGTCCAGGCATTGTCTGTTGCTTAAGCAAAAGTGCTTGAGTTCCATTATGTAAAATATTCTTAAAATCTTGGATAGTAGCACAACTGCCAGTACATTATTTCATAGCTATAACATACTTTGCATTCCGCAATATTAAAAAATTCTAACATTATGCACCTGCGCATTATAATATTGAAGCAAGGGGGATAAATGCGCCAAATATTTACGAAGAATCAGAACGAGTGAACACCTATTAAATTATAAGGGAAGCGAAATTCTTCTTTTGAGAAAATAAAAATCGCGCTTGTCTCTAACGAACCTCTTCCTGCAATGTATACGAGCGAGGAATATCGATGATCACAGAGTTTGCCCTGGAAAACCTTTATCATCGCAATGAGGCGTTGGGTTCACATTTATCTAAGAGATATTTTTTTATAAAGATCATTGTCGTTAAATTTCTGTTTGCTGCGTGCATGAGATTGCAGATATGTAAGCAACCGAACGCTCTTCATATCGTAAGGAACATCCTGTGTATTGACAGCCATGTCTAGATGTCGAAAAAAATATTGTTATTCACTCTGTTCATAAACACATCATTTTATCTGCACACTTATCCACCTTCAAAAAAATACTTATTGAGTAGCAACGCAGGCGGTCTTACTGATTTCCTTTCTTGTCGAGAAATAACTATTCGATGTCGTAATGTCTATTGCGCTGTGGCTTCTAGTAAAATCAATTAAACTGATTAAGAGTACTTTTACACATTGAAGAGGATGAATCTCCGCAATGCTTTATTACTGGCACAGCTTTATGCGCGCTGCGTGTCGAAGCACATGCGTTTTGATTTGCCAAGAGTGTTTTCACGGGTTCAGGGACTTGAGATCTACATAACCAAGGCCTCTACAAAACAGCCAGACGGAACGCCACCCTTTATGGCTTCTTGCTTTAGCGAAACTGCTCCATGACTCTATGGCTGCCCTGCTGAATGGAATATCCCTTGTACATCCACCGTCAAAGTCAAGAGGTCTCCCGAACACGAAAGGTATTTCGTCTCCATGCGTCATACCAAACCATGTCTGTCTTTTGCTGCAGGCCGACACGTAATTCATCTCGTAGACGTAGACGCCATTGCCACCGTCGGCTGAAGCTGCGGCATCGGCCAACCTTTCCGCAGTTTGGAAGGTCGCGCACACATGTTCATCGATCTTCATATCAGACAGTGCTTGTCTCAGTCCTTTGTAATCATTTTCTTCAATATTCGCTATATATATCTGCTGGAGGTGGGTGGATAAGGTCGGGGAGAGACAGATCCGGGTGGAGAGTTCCCAGGAACTGAAATATTTCTAGCTTGGTAATTTCTCTGGGAAGTAGATTTTGACAGAACGTGTCTCTGAAACTCTTTTAGAGCATGATGCTTCCTTCATTGGCGACGTATCCAATTATGACATCTCTTTCACCCGGAAATGCAGCTTCACTGGAGTCCACGGGGAGGAACTCATCCCTTAAAATTGGTTCAAACAGACGATTGCCTTCGTCAGCAAAAGTATGCTCCACTGAGGAGATTAAACGCGTTTACATTTCGAAGGCACGACACCAAGTCTAACGACAAGTTGGTGTGGATGCTACCATTGCTGCGACCAAAGATCTGAGCAAAGTTATTGGTGTATCTCAACATCAACGATCGCTCTTTCGTGCGGTCATTTTGTCGCAGGCCCGCTCTGCATGATCGCTCGCTTGAACAAATGTTTGCTTCCTTGCGATAACAGGTGAAAACCGGTGGCGATACCACCAGCGCTTCATCCGAATAACGTCACTTCCGCTGGGTCGCCGCCGAAGACAGCGACGTTGTCTTGTGTCCACTGCAGTGCTAACGCCGAGTCGTGCAGTCCCTGGTTTCCCGGAGCATCCTCTGTCCCTTCATACACGAAACCACACGACTGCAGCATGAACACTGGGGTAAAGCTTAAAGGCATGTCAATTTGAAATAATTACTGAAAACTACAAATAAAGAAATCTTCATATATACCCGCACTCGACCACCCTAACTAGCGTGATGGTGCGATGCTTTACGTAGCAATTTTTGGAGGAATCGACTTCAAGCCTCTTTCGTCAAAAGACTCTAAGGGTGAATTAAGGGCAAATCTTTTATGCAGCAATTTTCTTTGTAATAAATTGTTAAGGCAAGCGTGTGTATATATATTATATTTAAACACCTTAGGGCAGTGGCAGCCGGTATCAGAGACCCGGCGTCGCGAAGCGATAGACAGTCGTAGACTTCTCTGCCGGCATTTAACCTGTGAAATAGGCAGTCGCTGTATTCGGCCTACGGTAAAGTCCCTGATGTCAGAAGTACCTCCCGGCGCTAAGATGAGGACATATGAGCGGAGTTCCAAAGTTTAAAGCTACTCACAATATGAATATATTCTGGAAGGTTGAAAATTTTAGGCAGGGCTATTGCTGAACGGAAATTATTTTTCTATCCTCTTTTCGTTCTTTATGTGTGTGCTATACCAGCCTGTAACGTGCCTGATGTAAGGTCTTCAAAGGCAGACCTCTGCGAATTTCAGAAATCTTGAATAAAAATGAAAGTTTTTTCTCTGCTCTGCTAACGCGTTTCATCTTATTTTGGACTTTCTGTCCAACCATTTTTTGTGCAAAATTCAAATTCTGCTCTCACCATCTTTATTATAATATATCTCTCTGAAGGCAGGTTGTGTACTGTCGATTAATAGCACATTCATATCTGCCTATCCTGCTGCTTACAGCTACAAGAGAGCTATAACAGTACGTTCGCGCTGAGGCGGAAACGAATGAATAATGAGTTTCGGCCTGCGTTTTATAAACATTTAGATATTTCATATAAATACGGGAGATAAAATATTCATGAGTACAGGAACACTTTGTCACTGGCATTATTTCTTAGCCTCACACCATCTTTGTATGCTAAACACGAGAGATAAATATTTATGAGTACGAGAATTACTTTCTATATGGCGCTTCTTGTTACCCTTGCGCCATGTTTTTTTTTTTCTCCTAAATTGTCGCCTGTCTACTTTAGAGGGTGAGTTACTTCCTATTGACCTTCAAGCGCGCTCCTCAAACTTTAACGGAATGAAATTACCTTGCTTCTCTCCGATCATGAAAAGCAGTAGTGTGCAACGACATGCACCTACACTAGCAAAAAAGCACCTGTAGGCAATGGTTACTACGACCACTTTTCCAAGAGAAGCCAGATTGGCACCGTGATCCAAGCGCATGGCAGCTGATCGAACTTGAAACTCTCCGCCATGGAGCCATGCCATGACTGGGAGCCGCGAGGATGTGATCAGCGTCGGTGTCCATAGGATTAGATATAGGCAGTCTTCTCTCTTTTGCAGACTTATAAGAAGTTACACAATACACTTACATTCGAATACTAACCGAACACCAAGCGCCGAAGTCGTGCAACATCACAGGAAAGAAATATAATCGGTACCAAGGACGCTTTACTCCGGACGAAAGCTGCATCTTCTCCGGAGTAATTATTTTGCGAATATCGCTGGGAATTAAAAAAAGAATAAAAAAGCTAGCTGCCTTAAAAGGCTCATTCTAGAGCCACTCGAGAGAAGATCCTTGCTGCGATAGTGAAACGCACTACAGTCACGGGCTGCCAAAAATTTATTTTAGCCGAAGGCATAATAAACGCTGCATTCCGAAATGAATCTTTTCCGAACCTCAAAAAGAAAAGAATCTTAGTTACGTACACACGAGCAATAATTTAGCAAGATACACTATTACTTGAGGTGAGAAAATGCGGCTTCCGTTTCACTAACCACTGGCATATAATTTTTTGAATGCTGTTGATGCTGCAATAAATAATCCTGATCTCCTGGGTACGTCCTGTTTTATTACACCTTTTATAAAGGGCGAGTGAATTAATAGCAATTAGTGCTGACGTCATTGCCACATTGTACAATTAACGGCAAATCACAATGATCGGTTCTTTTCGTTGTCACCACCGCTGTTATTTGGACAATAGCCTCTTCTTATTTGTGAGAATGGCTTAGGGCTAAAAAATAAAAGTAAGACATTCTCCGTCCACTAGGCAACTTGTCATTACAAAAAGAGAAAACTACGTAACCACGGAGATTCGCTACCCGCTAAGATACGTTGATCACTGTCCATGATCTCCTTATAACCTCCCGCGACATGCGCCTGTTTCCACAAAGGGAACTCCTGATCCCGGTCTGTCTTTTTTCTTCTCCTGTTCTTCTGCCTCGCGAGCTCTTTTATCTTCTCGCTCTTCTGCCTCGCGAGCTCCTCTCGCCTCCCGCTCTTCTGTCTCGCGAGCGTCTGCGCGTGCTTGCTCCCTTTCCTCGCTCTGCCGTTTTGCCTCTTTATCCTCGTCACAGAGACACATCGTCTCTTCCTTGCTAAACCATAGCTTGAGCGCCAGTTCTAACATTTTTGCCAAATCCATACTTTCCGCCGTCGAGAGGTCAGAAAGATCCCAGAGAAAGCAAAATGAAACAAAGAAATCAATCCTTGCAGGCTCGCCACTTAACTTGTCCCCAGAGAACACTGGGACCGAAAGAATGGACTAGGTGACATGTGTACCCACACAGACGCATATTTAATACACCCTTCATGACACAAAAGCTAGCGCACGAAGCTGACAAAATTATCACAACACAGAAAGGATAAAAATACACGCGACCCGGGAACACTGCTACTAGCGTCTACTACTAGCGTTGTACTGTTAGTGGTTGGCGTTCGTGCTCACGGTTGGTTTGGTGCGGCTGCGGCGTTGAATGGAATGGATCTAGTAGCCGGCGTCGAGGCGGCGTTCGACGTGCTTCGGCTGTCGTCGCTGGCTGCGTTGTATAAGCTCCCGGCCCAAGCGCCCGTGGAGGTGCTGCCGGTGTTGTTGGCGTTGGTGGCACAAACCGGATGGCTGGCAGCAGCTCTGATCTCCCCCCCCCGTGCCTCGCTCTCCCTCGCGCTTTTATAGTCCTCGCGTTACTCCACGTAATCCTTGTCGTCGTCCTCTTCTTCTTCTCTTCTCTACCAATCATCTCTTCCCACTTCAGCGAGTAGTGCTTTTTCATCTTCTTTATTCTTCGGTTAATCCACGTCATCCTTATCGCCATCCTCGTCGTCTTCTTCAATCCGTTCTCGTTCATATTTTTATTTCAGATTCCCTATTATAGGTGACAATGCACACGACTCTTACCCTGGTCACCTTTCTAGTTTATCCATAAGGCAATAGGCGTTCAAAAAACCGTTGATGTGAGAGGGCACTGATTGACCGCTTATAGCAATTTATAGTTTATTTTGCACCAATAAAATTCACAAAGTTTGTAGGGGAGCCCCTATAGCTGCTTTGACCATCTTTGCACCACCTGCCCATTGCCAGATTGCTCTCATAGGTTAGTGGGACAGGCGTTTCTTCAACTGACATTTTCGACTACCAATGATGACCATAACTCGAAGGTTTCTAGAGCACTTAAACAGCGCAGTAGTTCTTCCTGGTGGTAATGGCTATATCGTTTGTTTGGATCGTTACGGCTTTAATTTTATCTATGCTGTTCCACCAATTTGGAGTGAAATATGGTGAAAACTTGTAGTAACGGTACTGGATGGGTCTTGTGTCTAAATGCTCCATTTGCTTCACATGAATTATTATCGTTCCTCAAATTTACAAGATTCAATAATGCTAAGCCTTGTGTACTTAATCATTCAATGATGATGTAAAGATATAGAAATGTTTCACAGAGGACATTCTGAGCACGATCTCTCGATAAACAAATCGAGAACCATTGGTCCTACACGAGGATATTAGAAAATCCTGAGAGAGGCCCCCAGTGTTGTTTTACGCTACTCTGACTGCTGCACTAGAGAACATCAGTTCTTACTTTTGGTGCGTTCTTGATAGGTTGAAATTATTGGAATGTCTTTGGAATGTATTGCTCGAATATTTTCTTAGGAGACTCATTGCACAGTGTGACTTCCTTTCATTCTAGCTGCAAAGAACTGATAACAAATTTGGCTTTTCGATGCCTAATTTCTTGCGCCGAACATACGAGACAGGCTTTCAAATTCAATCACGTTTTGTACGTGCAGAAATATGAGGCATTAATAATAGACTTCCAGCATAGCGTGCAGGTAAATGGCAGATCAAAGTGAGTGCGCCAGATCGCATCACATCCCGCAATCTGCGCGCACGCCTCCCACCTTTGAGCAGATTAGCTCATTGTGGGAGGCACCGCGCAGAAACACACGAAAGCACAATAGAAGGAGACATCACAGACGAGCGCTGACTCGAAAGTAAAGTTTGATTGAAAAGAACACAAAATTTATTCATCATAGTCATGTCACATAACATGGTCTAGAGCACTTGCACGAGCACTTTCAAGGCGTGAATCTTTAGCTAGTCAATTGACACGTGGTAAAGTCCTTTCAAAACCAGCCCTCCCTCCCCCCGTTCCTTAGTTTAAATCAATTTAAGATCATGAATTTTCTAGAAACAGAACATCTTTGTCAACCACTAGCAAGGAAGGAAGTCTACGCGCTATGCTACAAGTCTTTAGTGCCCGGTTCCGGACAAACTGCTATTTTAGCTACCGAATGCTACCAATAATTCAGTGAAGCCATCCTTGCTGTGCTCTTGAGGGCATCGCTGGAATATAATCGGATGTAAAATGAATTACTGATGTTAAATCGACAGACGATGCATATTGCCGCAAAACTTTGTACTCTTGTTGGTTCACGTCCGAATCCGCCGGCACTAGGCTGCATCATTCTCTCTGTGACGCGCGATGCGACCAGACATATCTCGAATGAGCGCGTCCACGAACAACTGCTTCAGCAATGTTCCTGACTGCTCTATTCTTTTACATAATATTTCGATGGCTTCTTGCCAGATTAAAATTAAACAGCGCGACTAGTTTTTCTCCTCCGCTAGCTATATTCCGGCTAGCGGCACACGGAATACAAATTTGGCGACCGCTTATGGGTGTGCAAGCCCATTCGCCGCTGCAGACAGAATTAAAAGCTTCTGCACGGTTACTTTGAGCTGTACAGGATCGTTCGCTGAATTGAACGTCTTGATTACGAAGCAGGCCCCGACGGAGCGACAGTAGACACCTCTAGATTATCGTGCTATCGTTCCCGTTACCGGAGTTCCGGGAGCCCGACTACTACCGGTGAGCTCGCTCTGATTGGTACCGATGAAGGCGCACGCGAAGCCCCCGGGTACGTGGCCCCATTTGGCGCGTGAAATCGATTTTCGCATGCGCATTTGCAGTGTGCCGGCTCCCGGTACTCCGGAAACGCTAACGGTTATGGGGTAAATGGTATACTAGAGGTGCCTAGTGTCCCAGGGGCGCCGCGTGCACCCGGAAATTGTACATGTGCTACTGAAGCCCGGTTATGCGCTATAGTTAGTGTTTGCATTATCAGTGATTATTCATTCCTTGTGTTGCACGCTTGTTTTTGCTTTCAAGCATCTGATCTATGTTTAGGGAATTTTCGGGATTTTTGTACTCTTTTTTGTTCATGCTCAAAGCAGCCGACGCTAGGCTATCATTTGGTTTGCGACGCCAGTTGCCAAGAGACTTATCTCGTGAAACCTCAAGAACGAAGAGCTCTTTGCACGTTATTCCTGATTACTGTAGTTCCTTTGGTGTCTTATCTCTATGGTTCATTGCCATCTTTAAATTTTGCATGGCCGAGAACGGCACGCATTCCGTTCGACGACCGCCAAACACTCTTGTTGCTAAAAGCCACCGTCGAGCCATTCAGCTCTTATTGCGCACGAGTCATCCAATAAACTTTCTTTTGAAAGCTCTTTTCACTGCCTTCGTGACCGCCGGACTACCATCACCGCCAGTGAAAATATACTACGCTAACGTACAGTTCCATCGCGGTTTCAGCGCACAGAGAAAAAGTAGCAACGAGATTTGTACCAAAATGAATATATCTGGCGCTATTGAGGAATTTTGCAGCATGTGGCAGTTATACGAATGCAGACTAACAAGTGGTATTAGCGAAATACTCTAAAAGGCTTCGCACATGTAATAATTCGTGATAACACATATTAGAACGCTCCAATAGAGATGTTGAATCAGTGTTGAGCAGAGTAAGAAACGCAGCACACCGGTCTGATGGGCACCTTTAGAGCCACGGTCGCTAAGAAACAGGAAGGCGACCAGGCAGTAGGGGACTACGGCATGTGTTCTAAGAACAGCCAGGAGAATTTGTAATTTGATTCGCGTACAAAATACTTTACTGATCATGAATACGTTTTTCCCCAAACGCAACAACCGGAAGGGGACATGGAAGAGCCCTAAAGGCAAGACTAAAAAAAAACTTGAGGGGTGTTCAAGCGTTGCATTTAAGAGTCGATAGCGGTAGCGTTATCGTACCACCACCGCTAGTCCGCAGCTGCTATCTGCAGACGAAGAAGGAGCTGGTGCTCAGCTTTCTCCCCAGGCGAACGATCGCAGCGCCCCTCAGCGGAGTCCGCGATGGATGGAACTTTTCCTCCAGACTGACGAGACCTAATGTCGAAGTAGCATCAACACACTCGGCGGCCCCGCGCCAGGTTTATACCACTTTCTCTTTCCTCGATTCGTGATGCCCGAATCACACCTCACGCGTCGATGCATCACGTATGTAGATGCATGTATCTTTTCACAAACAAAGAACTACGTCAGACACCGAAGTAAAATAATTATCGCAGTCTTAATTAACAGTGCACGCATGAGTGCATGTTTTTAAGAGACCGTGCGATGTCAAAGACCACAACGTATTCATCAGCTCAATTTGTGTACCGCTTGAAGAGAGGAGCGTTTGTGGCCTACGGGCAGCGTACTTGTCTCGCAGTTCAAGGGGCGTTAGTTCGATTCCCACCTAATTGACCCCTAATGTAAGTTTTACCGCACTTAATTGACAAATATAAACGCCCTAAAGGTGTTTGCAAACAATACGAGCACTCTAGCAACAATTTGTGTCTTTAACCGTGGCGGTTTTGCTCGTTGTCGGAGCAGCATATACCTACGGGACGAAATCTTGTGATCGCACTGTAATGTATGAATTACCCGTGCAAGGGCATGTGGTTGTGACGTCACAACCCTGTCAATTGCGTCTTTTTCGGCCACTATGTCAGTCAATGCCGACGGCGTTTTCTCTGCTACGTGCGGCCATCAACGCAAGTATGGTATTATTGAAGGGAGATTTAATGGAATTAACGGAAAACTTGAGGGGCCACTTGACGTCCCCCTTATCGGTATGCTGCGACAGTGTGGACAGTGTTGACCCATATCTGCGGAACTGTTCATTCATTTGCTTGGATTTATGGATTGCTGGAAACGATGCGCCACAGCCTTGCGATGGCAGGTGGTGCCAGTGGTGTGACATGTAAGACCCACGCTGCACTTCCCGAGCAACCTCTCACAGATAATCATTAACTGAACTACCACTTGCCACAGTGAACAGTTTTCTCGCAATCCTTTGGATAGGTTGTGACGACGCCAAAACATTACATGGCCTGGATGACCCACAAGTCACCCATGCGTGTGCACCCATCCACCCAGGTCTTCAAGATCGCTTCGCCGTCGATGTGCCTCAATAGATATGGCGCTCGCCTGCTGGCCCAAAAGACGCTGGTTTGATCTTGAACGTAGCGGAAGCATTTCCATGGAGGTGGAATTTTGGAGGCCCGTGCAAGTTAAACAATTCCAGGTGATCGAAATTATCCTTGGCCCCCCGCAACGGCGCTCCTCATTGCCTGAGTCGCTTTGGGTCGTTGAAACCCTTCTTTGCTCTACCCTCTTCAATATCGCAGAGGGAGCACACAGGCAACCACTAAGCGGAAGAACGGAAGCTCTAACGATGTCACATTAAAAAAGGGCGCGTTCTCATGCGGTCGAGAGTGCTGCCAGCAACGAATGAAAGGCGAACAAGAGCAATGAAATGCCAACACAAAATACAAACGTATCAGTTCCTGGAGAGGACATAAATTTTAGGTTAACACTTCTTAAGGGAAGTCTTCGCGCTCTCGCAGTGATCACAGCCTGCGCACCTTATAAGCTTGCCGATCCAAAGCATTCCTAATTTCTCACTTCTTCTTTGAAATGCCTCGTGCGCATTTCATTCGTTCCTGATAGTGCATCTTAAGCAAGAAACAGCAACTTCCTACTCCTCTCACTATGGTATTAGGTAGACACTGTTGTCGAAGGTTGGCCTATTCTGGTAGCAGCATAGTAAGTATACGCTAAAGCTCAGACAAAGTTTCACGTAAGCTCTTTTAGATTCGCTTCCGTGCAGTCCCTCCGTAGTGGCAGCAAAGACACGGGTATTTTGTTCCGCCCTTCTGAATTCAACGCTCCCCGCGGTGCGCCGAGAACGAGAGCTCAAAGATGTTTTCTGCTTTATTCGTAACAGAGTTTCTACTGTCCCTACACTCTGGGATAATGCAAGATGTGGAGTAGCTGGAAGAGTTGAGATTTATAGACTACATTATGGCGAGGCCTCAACTGTGTCCAGATATGAAAGGCGAATGGACAAAACCAGTAAACCAGAAGCATGCAGTGTATAGCCGGCAAGATTTAAATAGGAATTTTAAGATCTCTCTGTAGAATTAATAATCCCCTTCAACGCAGTGCAAAAACTCCCATGACTCTTATTAGAGAATGCATAATGAATGTCCAAGTTAACCAATAAGCGCAATATATATGACATAAAAAAAGGCTAACATGAAGAGTTTTTAGCGGTCGCTGACCAGTGGAGGAACCCTAAAAGCTTTCGCAATGAAATTAGACGCAAAATTCAGGTGTCGCTATAAATTGAGAGAGAAGGCATGCAATGCCAATTTTGTTATCGATAAGATATGCAAAATAGCCGAAGAGTTCTGCGCACATCTCTAAAGCAGCAGATATAATGAGCAAGCTACTTATAAAGAAGTTGGTGCAGAGGAACTGTACATGCCGTAGATAAATGACAGAGAACTAAAGAAATGCTTAAAAGCTTTGCAAAGGTGGATAGCGGGTGGTGAGGATAAGCTAACTGCGGATTTCATGGCATATTTGGAGAAACCCTACCGTCATCAGAATGCATAATAAAAGGGATGTTGTGGGACTGAAAATTTATGTACCGATTTGCTTACAGCACGTTGTTTATAAGGTATTTACTATATTAATTGTTGATTGAATGACAACAACCTTTGGTTGAGTGACCTTTAAAAAGGGCGGCTTTCGGAAAAGCTAGTAAAAAATAGACCATATTTGCATCATTGAGCAGGTGATTGAGAAACACCAATATTCCCGACCTTCGTATATAGCCTTTATAGATACCGTAAGAGCATTTTATTGGTTGAAAACCAACCTCAAGAGTCGTGCATTAGTTACCTGTCCTGGCTATAAAGCATCTGTATAGGCCCCAGATAATATATATATATATATATATATATATATATATATATATATATATATATATATATATATATATATATATATCGGTTGCCGGGTGACCATCATTCTTAACAGGGGAAGTGATAACCGGGCTGTTGGGGAAGCATTGTAATGATTCCCGAATATATGTATAGCGACTACTGAGTGACCATAGTCCATTACAGGGAAAATGTTACGTAACCAATGATGACGGAAAACACTTAGCAGAGAAAGTCTGTGGGCTGCTCTACCCTGCGAGTTTACAGAAGGTGTTCAGGTAAATGGTTTCTTAAGAGTTAGGAATCTCAGCTAGCTAATAGTGCCTTAGGCATCTCCGAAAAATACGAAGACCTAGTGGGTGGATACGTGTCTGCTTCTAGGTCTGTGTTTTCGCTTTTCGCTGTCTTCTCGTGTGTGGCGTGGGTCGGACAGTGCCCTCCGTGCGACCGAATGCTGACGACGCCCCTACGGAGAAATTCCCGGCACGGCGGGCGCATTCTCAAGTGAGAAAACCCAACCGGAACCCTCAGGGGCAAGCTAGGCTTAGCTCGGCGCTGCCGAGCGAGGCCGCGCTACGCGTCTGCATGGATTCTGCGTTGTCGACGACGGCTACGCGGATGCCCGCTGTGTTGCCACCTGACGCAGCCTCCACGTCCACGCAATCGTCAGCGCCTCTAGGCCTCCAGCCTGCGCCGTCTTCCGATGCTACGACTTTGGCCTGTGACATGGACTGCTCTACCGCCTCCGTGCCCGTGGCACTCCCTCAAGAAACTGTGCCCGTCGCGCCAGTTCAGTATTCCCACCAAGGGCCGTCACCAGCGTCTGAGCCTCCTCCACAGATGCCTCCCGTGAGTCAAGGCTCTCTTTCGCCTGCTGCGAACTCGTTCCGCGTTACCATCAAGCCTACATTGCGCTTTGATATGACTGCCATCCCTGCCCGGAATGTTCAAGCCACAATTGACCATGCCCTTGGCTCTTCGAACTACTGCGGGTTTGTCGTCCATCGCCCATCGAACACCATCACGGTAAACTTGTCATCCTTGATGGAAGCCCAGAAACTTTGCGCAGTTACGCGGATCCCCCTGGATGACAGCAAGCATGTCCCGGTGCAAATATATTTTGCATCTGGTCCTGACACACTCCGCTGTATGGTTTATCATGTCGACAGCACGAGCCCTCCCGAGGAGGTGCGCGCAAATATTCGCTGCTCAACTCATGTTGTACTGCAAGCACGGCCTATGGGTCGCCGGGGCTCATACCTGCTCATCCTGCAAGGCCCGTTGACTCTCCCGAAGTACCTTACCTACTACGGTGCGATCGTCAAACCACAGCCCTTCCGACCTCGTCGTATTTTTTGCTATCACTGCCACAAAGAAGGACATATGCAAAATACCTGCCCTAATCCAGCAGCTGTGGCCGACATGAATGAACCAACAGCTCATTGTGCCCTGTGCAAATCGCCGGACCATGACATTCGCTCCCCCGCTTGTCCAAAGAAGAAGCAAGCGAAGAAGTTTCCCAAGTCGCCTGCAAAAATGGATGTCCCTACAAGTAATCGCTTTGCAGCTCTCGCATGTGACGACAACGACTTCCCTGAACTTCCTTTATCTGAGCCTGCTGCTCACCATACGTCTCCTCGCCAGCGTACATATGCACAAGCGGCTCACCTTCCCGGATCAAATGGTACGCCCAAACGTCCAGTGCATCCATCACATGTGGATACTACAGATGAAGACACAGCTTTAGACAATGCAATCGCGGAGGCTCGCCGCCGACTAGACGAACTCACCCAGCGCCGGGAACAGCGTCGTTCTCAATCCTCTCGAAGAATTCTCATAACTCGGGAGCAATCATCAGAGGAATCACCTAGGGTAAGCACTGGCCCACAATCAGGTGCCGACCACCTGTTAGCCGTGACTACCCCGACAGTGGACAAGATATTAGCGCTGATGAAGCAGGTGACATCCCTCATCGTGGAAGCTCTTCGGCCTCGTCATGGATAGCGCATCATCATCGGTGGTGGTGCAGTGGAACTGTCGAGGTTTCGCTAATAAGGCCTCTGAAGTGAACATCCGCCTTCGCGACGGAAAGCTGAGGACATGGGCGTTCCTACTGCAAGAGCATAATGCACTCCCACGCCTTTCAGGTTTCTGCGCATACCATTCACCATCTATCCCTGATCGCCGTTGCACCGCCTCCTCCCTCAGCCCAGGTAAATCTGCAATTTATATTCACAGTTCAGTTCCGCACACACCGCTCGACCTTTCAAGGTAGTGCAACACACGTCAAGAGGTTGTCGCCCTTCTCGTAAAACCTGCACGCACACCCCTTATTCTAGTTTCTTTTTATAGTCGTCCTGGCTCCGCATCTCCCAATCTGGGATGGGTTCGTTTTCTACGTTCTACCAACTCGGGTATCCCTATTCTAGTTGGCGGTGACTTCAACGGCGCACACACTGCGTGGGGTTACCCATCGGATTCCTCAAGGGGTTCACACATCCAAGGGAGCTTTTCAGATCATTCCTTTCAACTTTTAAACCACCCGAATACTTCTACCCGCCCACGAGGTGGCCCGTATTCACCTGATTTGACTTGGTGGTTAGGCCCCGGTAACCCTCGTTGGGCTGTTGATTCTGATACTTGGGTTAGCGATCACAGCCCTATTTTTATCTCCCTCACGCCTACGCGTCTACGGAAAATACGCCGCACTGTACGAATAACATCATGGGATTCTGTACGCGCAGACAATCATTTATCTACATTCAACCCCTCTTCAGCATTGTCTACTCTATCTGATGTTCTCGCTACTCACACTATTACCACTACTGTAAATGAAGATGACCCAAACCCGGACATACATCTCTTGAATCTGTGGGCTCTTCGTCGCCAGGCGGATCTTTACGCTACTCGTCACCCCGATGACCCTTCGGCTCTTCCTACTCTTCACCGCGCTACCGCACGGGCGCGGCGCTATGCAAAGCGGCTAGGCAGGCAACGCTGGGCTGCATGGTGTGCCCGCCTGTCCTCTACGCAGGGCAATCGACATCTTTGGAGAGTGTTTCACGCCATGGAGCGCCCTTCTCAGGTTGCAGATTCAACAGAGAGCATTCGCCTCGCGCTAAATGTGGATGAGGACACATTTGCACAACAAGCGGCCCGTCAATTTTTTCCAAACCATGACTGCACCGCTACGTCTCCACCTGACTTATCGGTAACAGAGCCCCCCGATGGGATTACTTCTGACCTCACCATGGCAGAGCTGCTGGCCTCCATTGACCGTTTAAAAACTACTACTACTCCCGGGCACGACGGCATACCTAACTCCTTATTCCGTAACTTGGAAGGGAGGGCTTTGGAAACCCTACTTGATACGTTTAACGAAGTGTGGCTTTCTGGCATCATGCCGGGAGACTAGAAGCATTCTATTGTGGTTCCAATCCCCAAGTCAGGTCAGCCTCCAGTATCTCTCTCGGCCCTTCGTCCAATTTCCCTTACCCCTACCATCTGCAAGCTTTATGAAAACATTCTAGCCGCACGCTTATCATGGTGGCTGGAATCCCATGATTGTTACCCAGATTCCCAAATTGGTTTCCGCCCACATATTGGAACGGAGGACGGCCTTGCTACTTTGGCTGCTGACGTGCTTGACCACTCCCCACAGAGTCACCTTGTACGAACCGTAATCGCTACAGACATAACAAAGGCATATGATAACATCCTTCACTCTGCCATTCTTGCCTCCCTTCAAACTCTTGGTCTCCCTCACCGGTTCCTCCTCTCCATTCACGCCTTTTTAGCAAATCGAACCTTCAGCGTGCGTGTCCACGGAAAGCCCTTTGGTAATTTCACTTCCAATAGAGGAGTGCCGCAGGGCTCCGTTCTCGCCCCCACATTATTTAATGTGGCTTTAATTCCTCTGGTTCGAGCCCTAGAGACCATCCCTTCTATCCGCGTGCTTGCATATGCCGATGATATCACCTTGTGGTGCTGTCATCCAGATGCGTCTATTCATCAGTCGGTCCTTCAACACGCGCTGGATGTATTGACATCTCGCTTCCCACCTTTGGGTCTAACACCCTCTCCTACTAAATCATGTTTCATTCGAATTGGAAATAAAGCCGCCTTACGGAAAGCTCCCGCTTTAAATTTTACGGTACATAATTCTCTGATTCCTCAGGTAGAAACTGTTCGTATTCTTGGTCTTCTCCTACATACATCTGGGACTGGCACCCCGTGGCTGACAGCCACCCGTAAATCGGCTCACGCTACTCTAGGTCTGATTCGTCGCATAGCTATGCGCTCTGGTGGCGCACGTGCTCATACGGCCCGCCAGCTTGTGCGCTCTATCCTTCAGCCACGGATAGTATATCAGGCTCAATTTCAACGTCTCACCCGCAGACAGTGGGACTCCCTTGAAGCTATCAATCGTGAGGCTATGCGCGTCATAACATATCTGCCTCGTTTAACACCCATACCTGTGCTACAGGAGTTCGCCCAACTTAATACACTCAGTGAGATCATCGACCAACGGGTGGCAAATAGAGCTTGAAAACAGTCTCTCAAACTTCATCGTTTAAAGACACTTCCACCGTGGTCCTATTGCCAGCTCACTGACAATCGCCCCACTGTTTCCCCGTCGGTATCAGCAGCGTATCTGCCTGAAGGGTGCATATTATACACGGATGCATCTCATTCTGCAGAGAGGGGAGTTACTGCTGTGTATAGTCCATCTCATCCGCATCTCAACTCTCGCGCGACGTATACTGCGGATACGTGCACTCCCCTGGCATTGGAACTTCAAGCCATTTACAATGCCATTGCTTCCCTTCCGCTCGTTCCAACATTCAATACAGTTCACATTTACACCGACTCCCGCGCCGCCCTTAAACAGCTGAAGGCTGTTCGACGAACGTTCCAGATTTCACAATCTATTCATGTGCTCTGCGCAAAGTATCCATGTCCTGTGCGCATACACTGGATTCGCGGCCATGCCCAGGATCCACATAACATTCAAGCGGATGCTATGACTCATCTTCATACATTAGACGATCCGCCACCTTCCCCTCTTCCCCCAGATCCGTTCCTGTCCCACGTTTCCGATTCCGAAGTTCTGCGCCAGCGAACACGCGCTCTAATTCCTCCGTGTTCGCACCCTCTCCCCCGTAGTCTTACTCGGCAGGAGGAGGTATCCGTGCGCCGGATTCGGGCAGGGGCGGCTCTGACACCATCTGTCCGTCATCGGTGGCGTGCCAAAGATCTGCCACTACCTGACAGGTGCCCTCACTGTGGCGCTGCACCGGACATATGTGATGTGCGGCACTTGTTGTGGACGTGCCCAGCGACGGCTGCTATCAGAAAACGGCTCCTCAGGGAGGTTGGCCTGCGGTGGAACCGCGAAAGTGACTTCGTGAAGTGGACAATGGACAACCGTTTCATTAACAACCTCTGCGACTACCTCAGCGCAACGGTTCTTCACTCCTTCTTTTAACTTTCAATCCCGTGCATTCCTTCCCCCCTTTCCTTTTTCAACTTATGCCTCATGGCACACTTCTCGAATAAAAAAAAAAAAATCTCCGATCTGCACATGGAATTGAATTTCTCAGGGGCCAAATGGCAAAGCATGCTGAATACCTAAACACCCAAAGCAAAATGTCTTGTATAATAATTGATATCTTAAAATGTGAAGAAATATTGAACCATCGTACGGGAACGACAGCTCACGATATGTACCGAAGTATTTGAAGTGGTCAGCGAATACAGCTACCTAATGGGCGCAGTCACCGCAGATCAATACCACGGCACAGAAATGCAAGATAAATAAAAATGGGGTTGAACGCGTTTGGCAGGCACTCTCACTTAATGAACAGCAATTTACCGGTACCCCTCGAAACAAATTACACGAATGCGGTAGTTTACCGTTGTTTGCCATTGGCGCCGAAACGCAAAGGCTAGTGAACAGAAATGAGTCTAAATGGATGGCAGCAGAGTTATAAGGCAACAAAAATGACAGTTCTACTGTTAAAGGACACGAAGCGAGCTGAATTGCCCGCGAAACAACCGCGAAGCAACATATTTTTCCTTAATGAAGAAAGAAATTTGTATGGTTAGGGCCTGTAATTATAAGGCGTTATGTTCCACGCTCCGCCGCGGCCACAGCATGCTTCGCAGCTAACTTAGCTCCGGATGATTTCTCCAGAGAGGCAGCGCGGAAGTTTTTCCCCAAGTATGATATGTTGCCTCCAGGGGTAATAGGAGCCCCCTTGGCTGCCATTGCAGCATATGTCGATAAGCTCCCATCCACAGCCGACGTCGAGGGAATTGAAAACCCATTTTCAATGCCCGAGTTGCTTACAGCAATAGACGAGGCCCATCGGAAGACTGCGCCCGGTTTGGACTCCATTCCGTACGAGGTTTACAAGAACTTAAGTTCCGCTGTACTGCCTCAACTCATCGCCACCATTAATAAGGTATGAACAGAACGCGTCGTAACAGAAATCTGGAAATCGGCTATGTGATCCCCATACCAAAGCCCGCGAAGCCGCCGACGGACCTCGGAAATTTCCGGCCTATATCGCTTACGCCGACATTATGCAATCTTACCGAAAAAATTCTTGCCACACGACTGTCGTGGTGGCTTGAGCATCATGGTTTCTACGATCCCGTCCAAATTGGCGTTCGTACGTCCATAGGTACAGAAGATGGACTGGCTGTCTTGGCGTCAGCAGTTGTGGCCTCAACTCCCTGCCACAATGTACGCACTGTACTTGCCATGGACATGGAAAACGCGTACGATAATATCAGTCATGCTGTCATCCTGGAATCGCTTTACATGCTTCATTTCTTCGTTAGAGTGCTCAATTTCGTTAAATCCTTCCTTGAAGGCTGAAACTTTGCCATACACCTCAGTGGTGAGGCCGTCGGATCATTTGTGCCTCTTCGCGGCGTTCCCCAGGGATCGGTGTTATCGCCAACAGTACTTATTGTTGCTTCTATCCCTCTTGCTTGGCGCTTACATGATGTCTCTGAGATTAAGCTCTTATTGTATGCAGATGACATAACGGTGTGTAGCACTCACAACGACCTGATGAATCAAGCAGCGGACCTACATTAAGCCGTAGATATTATGTCGTCTTTTGTTTCTTCATTTGGTCTGCAGCTTTCAGTAAGCAAAACCACGTAGGTGTCAGACGCCAACCGCTGAGGGCGCCGTAAACTCGCTGCAACACCAATTCGTCTCCATCTATCCGGATCTCCGAATCAAGAAAGTTCGACCGTACAAATGTTGGGCTTGACAATACATGAGTCAGAAACAGATACTGTGTGGCTTTTCGGGCTAAAAAACAAGCAATTCAGGCGTTGAGTCTGATTAGATGCAATGCCCCTAAAACAGGCGGAGCCCGCTCTCATGTTGCACGACAGTTGGTGCGGGCGATTGTGCAACCGCGCTTGGTTTACCAAGCCCAAGTCCTGCATTTGACGAGGGCTCAATGGGATCTCTGGAAGCTGATAAGCGAGAGGCAATGAGGGTCATCACTTGCCTTCCCCGCATTTCCCTGATCGTGGCGCTCCATGAACATGCGCAGCTGAATACACTAGATGAGCTGGTGCAGCAACGACACGATGCTCGCCGTCTAAAGTCAAACCTTACACACACAGCATGTAGACTCAAGGCATATGCTTTATCGCACTCCATTCTACAGCCGCCCGCGCCAGTTCTTCCTCACTGGCGTTTCTTGCAGCTAAGTGACAACAAATCAACTGATCTACGTCGCCCATCATCTACCCGTGCGGCATCGTCGTTTCGCGACCGAATTACAGAGCACGACGCCTATCTGCCGCATGGCTCCATCGTTATGTACGTTGCCGCAAACATCCAGGCCCGCGAAACGACAACGGCAGTTTACTGTACTTGCGAGCCTGCCCTGAACAAAACGTCAAGGTTTCGCCTCTCAGGACCTCTTTCCTTCTTCTGTGCGGAGATGCTTGCGGTTAAGAGGCACTTTGCGCTGTGGAAACCGTTCCCATGCTACATACGGCCCGGGCTGTCATTCGCACCAATGCCCTTCACGTCACACGTCTACTACGACGAGTCAGTCGCACCCCAGAAATCTCCCAAGACATCCATCTTCATGCGGCACGCATCCCGCAGCAAATCCGTATTAATTGGGTTCAGCGTGACCTCCTGAGCGCACAAACCGCGCAGATTCTGCGACCCGCCTTTCCACCCCAACCTCGTCTTTGCCTCGAGCCCTCATCTGGATGACAACATCTTGTTTTTAACAAGAAAGGAACACCTCCGATGCCGCACATGTGCTCTAATCTCTTCGTGTGCGGTAACCCTCTCCCGTGGTCTTACCCGTGCAGATGAGGTTGCTCTTCGGAGGATACTGGTCGGGGTTGCCCTGACTCGAGCTGTGACACGCGAGTGGCCGCATTTCAACGATTTTTATCCCCGCCCCAGGTGTCCAGTCTGCAAGATCAGAGACTGTGAGGCGGATATGCACCACCTGTTGTGGGGCTGCCCGGCGCTGTAGCCGACGAGAATTCGGCACCTGGCGGTGGTGGGTCTCCCACCGGACAATCCGGATTCCAATATTGCCTGAACACAGGGTCCATATCATCGTTCAATACTTGATTTCATTAGATGAGCCCACCTTTTTCGTCTTTTTAAGCATCTTACTCATCTCTCATTTCATAACATTTATAGCCTGAGGCAATTAACAGCGCTTGAAAAAAAATCAGAGGGTTTTCAGGGACACGTCGAACGCAAAGACAGATGACAACGTTAAGTTAAGAGATATTAGAGTGGCGTTAGTCCTCGGTTGTGCATAGTTAGGCGAATAATGATGTGACTGAAAAGTTATCTAGGTCTATGTGGAATCGTATGGCGCGTATACTCAAAATGAAAGCAAACCGAGCAAAACACACCTAAATTTGACTGAAATGTGGCTAACATTTTTATTAAATTTAAGACTTCAAGATAATTAACAAACGAGAGATGCTTTTTAGGGGAAGGTGACTAACAACTGTGCAAATACACACTATTAAAACAACTCGATCTTAAATGATGCAATAAACATTGATTCTCTTGAGGCTTATCATTCTGGCGAAAACATTTAAGTGCATAGAAAGTCGATATTATAAAAATTAGACATCTTGCTGTATGAGATTGCAGATCACTGTTGTGTAGGCTGTACAGCATGACAGACGGCTCACTCCTGCAATTTGCTGCTGTTTGCATTGCGGTGATTTCTGCACTATTCAGTTTCCGTATACTGTACGGGACTTTTCAAGGTCTTTGCTTATTGTCGGCTAGTATGTGAGGATAATACCTTCAACAGAGCTGCAGGACCAAATAACTGACAATATCCTGGAAAGACCACTGAAAACCCATTCACCTCTGTGAAAAACTGAAACCTCAGGTAGCTTTGGGGGCTTTGTTCTTCAGGGCTTGCGTCATTTCGATGTGCCTCAGAATTCCTCCCACCAAAAAAACTCGCTGCATGCGAGCTACAATTTAAACTTAAAGCCTTATATCTCCCATTAGCAACAGAACCTGGACGCGACGGCGTTGAGGAAAATTGGTCCACAAATCATCCAAAAATATTATTAGCAAAAAAAATCCCCAAAAGGTGCGGGCAGTTGAACTAAGAACACTAAGACAGAGCACGCAATTCATAGGTCCAAAAACGTGATGATTCTTGACGAATAATGGTCAACATAATGCACACGTTGCCTTACGGCAGTGTGCTAATGAGTAGGTTGGTCGTAAGAACGGAAGGCAAAAAGATATAAATGCTTTCTCCTTAAAATTACGCACGTCGCCTTAAGTTTCCTAAGTAAATTTTTATTACTCATCTTCTGAAATCAATGAAACAAGTGTAATCTGTTCTGATGTTTCATTTTAGCTATTCAGTGATCATCGCTTGAGTGGTTTCATTGTGGTCTCTCAGCAGCTTCGAGCTCCGTAAACCGGAATCTAGCTGGTCTTTTCGGCCGACCAGTAAGCTGCAACTGGAAGCCAATGTCTCCGTGGTAGTTTTCCACCCGGTAGTTGAGCAGCACCTGCCGTTGAAAATGAGAAATATGAGCTTTTAATAACGCTTGCAGCATAATTCGGTCATTATTCTCTAAGACAAGTCGGCGTGATGTGCCAGCCTATTCTGCAATGATGAATGACATTTTTTTATTATGCTTTAAGTGTTTGGAATGCTCACCTGTGAATTACCACAGTGTTGCGCATAAAACTTGAATCTACGCGATCATCATCATCGTTATCATGGTCGAATTAGTTCTTGATCCCTTTCCCTAATAGTCCCCAGTTAAAATTTCCCCTCATACTCTTCAGTAATCTCTACCGCTATCTCTAATCATCTCCCGTTAGTCCTAGTGGAAATCTACCGGCGGAGAAGGACGTACTGGCGGGCTAGTTGGTTCATAATGAAGCGAATGGGTACAAACTGCGCGAACAAGACGGAATGTACGGCACACAAGAGACAGACAGCGCTTCGTCTATCTTTTTGCGCGCCTAACGTCCCGTCGTGTTCGCGCAGTTTGTACCCATTCGTTACCGGTGCAGCTTAATAACATACAACATTTAGGACGCTCATGACGTCGCAGATGCTGCCTTCACTGAGTGTGCGCAGGGCGACTGCCACAAAACAATGATAGCTGCCCTGATTTTTGTTGTCGTTAGTGCTTAAGAATTCCTTATTTATTGACTTTGTGTCGCAAATTATGATCGTAATATTTTAACATGTATTCATTTGTGACTACATTTCTTTGGCAAATTCTTTCAAGTTATTTGCGACCAAATTAAGAAAGTGAATTCTTCAAAGTAAATAGGTCTTGAGATATACACCGCACCTCTTTAGGAAAGCGTTATCTATTTGGCCCCAGAACTTCGTGCTTGCTCTGAAAATACAGAAAAACTGGTGACTATTTTAAGAGTTATTGCGATTCGTACAGTTCTGTACATTCAAATAATCTCGAATCGACGGTATTCAAGATTGCGATTGCAACATGCAGCAGAACTTGAATGATTAAAAAGCGAATAAACGCTTCAGCTAACTACTCTCAAGTTTTGTCTGCTACCTCGTTATAATCGGTTAGTTGCGTCCAAGACAGTCTCAGTGGAGCACCTCATGTGACAATCAGAGTTATTTTTTAATAGCTGTAGCGATTAAAAAGAATCGCATGCTATTTGAGACCTTTTTTTTCCGGTGAAACACGATTCAGATTTCTATATAATAGATTTTAATCTCCCAAGAGACTCAGCTACGAGGGACAGCGTAGTGGAGTTTGCAGCCTAATTTCGACCATCGGGAATTCTTTAACATTCAGCGACCTCGCGCACTACTCCACGCTGTAACATTTCGCCTTCATTGAAATGCAACCGCCAAGGCTGGGATCGAACCCGCGTGTTTTGCGTCAGCAGCTGATTACCATAAATACTATCAGGAAGCGGTGGCTAAGCCACATTTATCCTAATTCTTGCACCACCAACTTATATTCCGAAAACCATGTAAAACCTGTTTTCTAGCTGGATATGCATCAAATAATGTGCAATATCATTGTTCAAAGCCCGAAGGCTGCGCACGCAAACTAGCAGATATCTTGAATTTTTTGAAGCGGCGTTTTGCTTTAGCCGGTGACTTCAAACATCTTTGAACTATTGTCATCCATGCCAAAGCGTATTCCGTGCTTATGCTTGTAATGTACATATCATAACCGCGAACCCACACTACAGGCTCGGTTAACATGTTGTAATGGCATCATCTTTCCTATTTCCAGACACTCTGACTGCATGCTCTATCTAATAAGCTACGAATTTCAATGACCACTGCGTATAGAAAATTTTCGCATTGTATAAAGGCAGGCACTCCTAGCAGCGACGCTGAAGTACTGCAGCCGATGATGGCAGTGCGTGAGATATAATGGCTGCCAATACAGAAAACAAATCTAAATAGAGATCTCACTTTTCGTGAAACGTTGCATTTCTGAAGCATTAAAAAATCGACGCAAGGGCTTAGTGGTGCAGTAATGGAGAGTTCGGAATTAATTTCTTGGCACCTGGAATTCTTTACCTGCTATACCATCGCTGAGTACTTGGACTACCTTCGGTTCAAGACCGTAGAAACGCGGCCATCACTGCCGGGATTTAACACACACCCCTCGAAAAGAAGCCGTGCGACACGACTACTGAGCCACCACGGCGGGTTCTAAGCCTTAGAATAATCATTTCATCGCTATTTTAGTTCTGGGGCTTTCAAGAGCCGGAGTCTTCCTAAACGCAGGCATAAAAGCACAATCATTTTCGATTCCACCATCACTGTTTTATTCAAGCTAGATTTAGCCAAACTCGAAATAATTTTGATTCGTCACCTGCGCGATGACCGTGCAGAGCTGCATCTCTGCGATCCTCCGTCCGATGCACATGCGCGGTCCAGTGCTGAAGGGCAGCGAGGCGAACGGGTGAAGGGTCCACGGCTCGGCGTCCTGTCGTCCGGACCGTATCCAACGCTCCGGGAGGAACTCAGAGGCCCTCGTGAAGTTCTCCTCTAGTCTACCGGACACGAACAACTCAGTACGAAGGACGGTCTGGGCAATAATAGTACAGCGTAAAAAAGGGCACATTATGTCACACAGGGTGCGCAAAATCACATCGGTGGACTTAACAGGGAAAGCGGCCTATATTAAGGGCCACTTCAAAAACAACGTTTATAGGGCAGCACTTCAAACTGCGCAGTACCGAAACCTTGTGTACACATTCTTAGCTGCAGAGCAGTCGATATTATAAGGATGCTAATGACGAAGTCAATCTTGCAGAGGAGTTGGGCATCCCGCAGTAACAACGTATGAAGTAGAGACAGCCAAGAAGGAGACGAAGCACTCGCAGCGAGACACGCGCAGTTATCTCGAAATAAATCGAGCGCTGAATCTGATGCCACCTAATCAATTGCGATGTCTGGATAATTATTACAAATGATAGTACACACTGTTGATGTTTAAAGTCGCTCGGAAGAGACAGGGCCTAGTTGGAGATTCATAACTGAAGTTAAGTGCTTGGCTTATTCCAAACTACATCTGCCAACACGAAATTTCAAAACCTAGCTCCGCACTGTATCAATGCTTTGCTTTCTTTGTCTCTTATTCTCATAACGCTAAATACGTTGCAGCCATTATAAATTGTGCAAGAGAAGGCCGACAAAGCGCTTTCGCGTGCATCTTTTTCCGACAACGAATGTCTTCAGCGAGAACCGCAATCATTGAAGCACGGATCCTGTTTGAATTGATTCATATGGTTCAGCATGTGTATGCACCCATGTCAACAGATGAATAAGGAATATGCGCATACATTTTTTGGAATCACGTAGCCAGACATCACAACATCGTGGTCGAGTTTACGGTGGACAGCCGATATAGGAGGATAAAACCTGAAAAAAAAAAATGAGTGCATTTCTTATTAATCGCCTTTCAGTCAAACTTTGTTTCCGTTATCCGCCGCGTTGGCTGAGTGGTTATGGCGCTCGGCTGCCAGCCCGAAAGACTCGTGTTGAGGCGCGTGTGCTGTGCGATGTCAGTGCATGTTAAAGAACCCCAGGTGGTCGAAATTTTCGGAGCCCTTCACTACGGCGTCCCTCATAGCCTGAGTCGCTTTGGGATGTTTAACCCCCATAAACCGACCAACCAATATGTTTTCGTCGTTTTTTTTCTAAAAAACGCGAGTGATTTCTAAACGAAGAATGCTATACCTTGTTAGGTAGCCGTTGCCGTAGCTCAGTGGCTACAGTGCTCTGCTCCTGACCCGAAACATACGGCTTAAATCTCTGCGGTGCCGGTCGCATTTTTATGGAGGCGAAATGATAGAGGCACGTGTACTGTGCAATGTCAGTATACGTTTAAAGAACCCGGGCCATTGAAGTTATTCGAAGCCCTTCCCCACCGCTTTCCTCATATCCTGTGTACCCGTACAAAAATGGTATATAGACAGTCTATAGACTTCTTATCAACTCTACTGCCTTCCTTTAGATATTTCTTTTTGTCTATTCATAGTGTTTAGACTTTGTAAAGAAAAAAGTCTACTGAAGCTGCATGGGCGTAAATCAATACATTGTCTATTGCCTGTCTATAGGATTAGTATTGCCTATAGACTGTTCTCTAGGCTTCGTCAATAGAGAGTCCATAGTTTTATACACGGGAGTTCATGGACAATCTATAGACTCTCTAAAGGAATTTTTGTACGGGTCGCATTGAGATGTTAAACCCCATCAAAAACGAACAAAAGTTTTTCTAAGCGTAATCACGCCTGGTCTTCTAGAAATAAAAAAAACGTATTTTGTCAATCAGAGCGCGCGTTAGCGTCTACTATACGCATGTGTGCACCGTAATAGACCATTTAAGTTAAACAGCGCTTGCAAAACTTTTTGATGACAGCAGTCTGCTTAGTTTACTTCTGTCCGCACCAGTGCGAGTTAGAAACATTGAATATGAATTTTCGCACCGTGTCGAGAAGAAACGGGCAGCGATAATGAATGTCTCCCATTTTGTAGCAGAATATTGAGGCAGGGTTTCTAATTGGAACTGTGAAGATGTGTTTTGCGGGAAGATCAGGTGAACAGCGTAGAAAGCAAAAATGATGTTGGGAGACGCGTGCAAAACGAGCGATTTCAACGACCTTGATGCAATTGCAGGCATGCGTCTTGTACGTTATGCATGATGCAAAATCTGGAACATGAGCACAAATTACGATTTGAGAAGTTCAAGTGTATACATGCGCCAGGTAGGACCGCGCATCTTGCAGCACCTATTGCCTGAAAAACGAGTCATTCCCGCAAACGCCGTCGCTGGTGGTCGTCTGGCTACATCGTTCCAAGATACCTGCCCATTCGAATAGCATGCAGGCAAAGCAACACCTCCTGTTCACGTAACTGGTCTAAATAGCCAACGTTTGTCGCAGCGCAGCGACGAGAGAAATATCATTTTCGAAATTCTAAAATCTTCTATGGTGGTTACCAACGAATGGCTCCAAACCTCCTATTGCGATCAGCCGCCTCAATCTAATAGATAGAAACTTAATTATTCTAATATTCAAATAACTAGTTTACTAGCAAAGATGATTCAGTGGTGTTTTCGGGTTCGCAAACCCTGTCAATATCATGCCGCTAAAACAATATTGTTACGTTGAAAATTTAATTTTTGAAAAACTCGGTATACATCAGAATTTTGTGCACGAAATAGGTGACGTGATGACTCTGTAAGTGTTCATTCCATATAAATAAAGAGAAAAGGACCACAACTAAAGGTGCTAAAAATTGCTTTCATATCAAGGGTTTTCAAGAAATATCTCGTATGTTGACTAAGGAGGCGAAATTTTAGAGGCTCGTGTACTGTGCGATGTCATTACACGTTAAAGAACCCCAGGTTGCAAACATTTCTGGAGCCCTTCACTACGGCGTCTCTCATAGCCTGAGTCGCTTTGGGACGTTAAATGCCCGTAAATAATAAAACATAAATAGTATGTTCACTACTTGCCTTTATGCGCACACTTAAGAAAAGGCTGTGGGGTGTTGCAATAAACGTTGTGCACGTTGTTTGCGCACCTCCCGTGCTCGTCTTCACTAAGGGGGCATCAAGATGCAAAACCTAGTGGAAATTTCTGCTTCCGTTTTTAGTAGAGCCTGTGCACATAAATCAAGTGTTTATTCATGCATGGCAACCGTATTATAAGATGTCTTTAGCAGGGATTCCTCACGTACATGAAAAGCTACTCAGCGGCACAACAAATAGAAATGAAAACTAACAAGCCTGTCGCACAGTTACACTTGCAATTCTTCAACAAAGGAAGAATATTTTTGCGCATACAATGAACTTGGGTACGAAGCACACAATTATTAGAGGCCAACTCATAGGGTGTTTTTCAGGTCGCATTCGTTCCTCGAGATAGAAATTTTTCTTGATGAGAACATATCGTGAGGGTGAGTGCTCCTCAGTGAGGGTGCTGTTGAGTGCAAATCGACCTTTAAAAGCAGCAAGGCTTGAAGGGAGACAAACAAGTCTAGTAAACTCTTATGAAGGATTTAAGCTATGCTCAGTGGGAGTGCTCGCGGTGGCTGCCTCAATTCTGAGGCACGCGCATTGAGTTAGAAATCGCGGGAAGGGCGCTAAGTTCCTTTCCCTGCATTTTTTCTCAGACGTATATTTGTATGCGGTAATCGGCAATCACACAATTATATTTATTTTAGTACTTTGAAAAACAATTCTCTTTTCATATACGAGACCGAATTAGGGCTAAAAGTACAAATATTTATGAACATAGCTGTGTAATGCAATTCATTTCAGTAACAAAAATTACTCAATAAAGTGCCAAGTATAACCATATTTCACGCTAAATGCGCCGTAACACACCCTGAATTGATCCTAACTGACGAACAGTGGCCGGTGTAGCATCAATATAACTCAAATATATACCGGTGCCTCTCTGTTTTAACTGCTATGACTCGATGTCCAAGACCAAAATTTACAGCTGCGTTATCTGTTAAGAAGCTCGCCAATGCGGCTAAATTTGCTCTTCATCTCCAAGACAAAGTATCAAGCAAAACCTTGAAGCAACTTCGGTCAGACTACCATTAAAACAGGAGAAAAATTTATTGTCAAGGGGACAGGCGCTAGATCAAGACAAGAAAGATCTAGATGGCCTCTCCCATACCTGTATTGTAAGGAGGGTATCTATCTCAAGGTCACAATAACCATTTATTGCGGCACGGAAAAAGTTTTTTTTTTCGCAAAAGATCAATAGACTGCACATGAATGCCTAAGAACTTACCTCAGTGCTTCCTTTATACAGGCTCTTACGTAATGTAATCGACTGTATCTCCTGGTTCCCCGTTCAGCCATAGCCAAGAATACCTCTTTTCTTGCCTTTTCTTGAGCTTCTGAGTTCATTGCAAGGCAGTAAAAGCAATAAGTAGCGGCTGCTCCTGTCTGCAGAGGAACGCAAATAGAGAAATTGGTAGTATGTTGGATAGCCACTTGCAGCCATAAGTCTTTTCTATTGCTCTTGAAGTATTGAACAAATATACTGAATTCCAACTCCTGATATATACGCCATACACAATCCTGCCGAAATAAGTTCTACTTGAGAAATTACTATGCGGCGAAAAGTGCTCTAAGATTCGTAATATATATCTAACCATGTCATGGAATGGGCTGAGTCAACGCCAAGTGAAAATAATCGGCGTGCACGCTAGTCAGACTGAAACAAACAATTTTGATCTGAATAAAGCCTTCTCTGCTTCCTCCTAAGATCAGCGACATTGTTGGAAACCCTGGCCGAGACGGAAGTGACCTTTACACTTCGTGCTTTTCGCGCAGCAGTTATCATTCATACATCCTTGAGGGTAAATAATACAGCCAGATGCGAGGCGACCAACTTCGTGAGACGTCTCCTTCATACCAGGAGGGTTCGTATTCTAAGTCGCACTAGGACCAACCAGTTCGGGTCACATAGCTACGCGAATTCTCCACAAAAGCTTAAATATTTCGCATTAGCACAAACCACAAAGTGTACGTTTAAATACATATAGCAAAAACTTCTGAAATACGATCGACACCAGAACAAGCTCACATGATCTCAGACCCCTTCACTAGCAAAAAACATTCATAGATCGAATTCAGTTGCTAGCAGTCCCATTGAAGAAGTACAAATACGTTCACATCAATTCTATGCCTGCTGGTATGACATTCTTCAAATTATCTACCCAAGAATCGAGCGCGTTCCTATGCGAAAATTCTTCAACCTTTTGAAGCTTAAAATTGCGTCACACATCAGCTGATATTTAAGACACACATTATAAAGATGAGAAGTGCTTGTAGCTCAGCTTGTTGCTGCACATTTTGGAAAGACATAAAAGCGCGAAAAATTGAACACAGGCGCAATGAAGGAACGGGAGGAGCGCTGAACTGGAACATCTTGGCGCTCGGGTTCCGTAATCTTCAATTTCTTCAGTTCTTCTAAAGCAAGGAATGGCTTGAGGGTATCAGAATAGAGAATGCGAGAATATCGCCGCTCAGACAGCATACGTTTGATAGAATTGCTTCATCAACGAAGTGATGAGAGACTTAGTAGAAATAAAGAGCAAAAATGAAAAGCCCGAACTCGAAGATGTGCCAAAACCGCGCAACTCCAGCTCCCTCAATAAGACTGTGTTGTTTTTTTTTTCTTGATTTCCTATGTGTTTTTAGTCTTCAAGGCTCAACCGACTGGTTTAATCATTTCCTTTGCAAAATTATACCTCCGGGACGAATGTATTGCGGCCAAACAGCAGCTTGGAACGGCCTCTTCGATTGTCCGATGATTGAGTCCGGTGCTTGAAAGTTTTTAGGAGAATAGTCGACACAACAGCAGTTAAATGCCAATAAACATTCTTTCCTAATATTTCGGTCGTATTTCATACGTATATTATCTGTTTTATTTTTAGAGAAGTGCAATTTCTGTGCAGTTGCTATTGCAAAGCGCAAACTATTTATTCTTGTTTTTTGTGTTTACTCTGATTTGCTTTTATTCATAACGCATATGTTTACTGTACATCTCTCACGTGTCAATTACTCAATTTTTTCTAGGGCACAGGCGCCCAGTATTTCATTATTAATAAATGGAATGTTCCCCGTTCTCTTTCACGGCCTTTGATGAAAGTTTGTGCTCCATAAGTGACCTGCCCCGTTACAAAACGATTACTTATTAGCTGCTCTTCTGAAAACCTAACCTTATCGTAACCATAAAACAACCTAACTATAAAGGAAATCTCACAACCACCAACCCCATGATACACTCTCATACACTTGCGAAAGTGACTTTTCATTTCTCAGCCATTATTGTTTAAAGTGTCTATGAAAATTTCAACTGGCCTCGAACATGAATTAATCGAAACGATAGCCATGACCCACTGCCACCTGCTCAAGAAATTATGGGGGACACGACGAAATGCTTTTATTCCTTCTTGAAATAAATCCAAATTTTCTGCAATATGTAATTTGTATAGGAATTGAAGAAGTATATTTTGTTTCAAGGAATATTTATATTCGTGGTTAAATAGAACCAAACTTCTTTCAATGTCATCACCAGGGTTTTCGATAATAAGAAAGTATGCGAGTTTTTATATGAATATATTCACAAAGGCTTGCTCTGTACAGCAAAACTTTTGTCATTTTTTACGCCCAAAACTCTGAACATAAAAATCAAACTCCAGCATGCATTAGTCATGAAATGTTCCTTTCAAAATTGGATTTCAATATATATTGATGCTACACCCAGAAAAATTGAGAGTTTTATTGCTATCTTCAAGACTGCTGAATTCATTCGCGCCGGACAGAGACGTTCTACTCTCAATTTCTATGAAATCCCGAAAAAAGTAGTGTTAGTAAATTGCACCACTTCACTAAGCACATCTGTCACTGAAATATTTGACGCAGAAATAATATTAGAGATACATGCATTCTCAATCACGCGCTCACGGCGCAAAGACGGAGGCATCCAATCTTATTTCCTCCACAGAGAAATGGCGTCTGATTTCAAGGGCTTGTTGCTCAAAACAAATCCAAAACATCTGCGATCCCTGTTGGGAGCGAGATTATGAGCCAGAGCTCACCACCTTTTCTACAGTCGCACATCTGCTTAAAAAGCACGGCGTTTATTTCCTCTGTGCGTCCATGGTCGCTTAGCCTCAAGCTGGGACATCAACGATTAGAACCCTGATAGATTGAGCACTTCTATGGCTGCCGCTGGAGTGGCTTGCAAGCGCTGGGGTGGCTTGCGACATGGAATCGTTGTGACGCATGCAGCTTCCAGCTTTCCAAACTTCGCCGTGACAGCTTCGAAGGCCATCACAGTGATTCTAAACTCATAGCGTAGCGATGAGTTTTGAGGCCGAACATGGTGTTCACAAATTTTGCTTTACTTTCTGCGTCGTACTATCGTTTGGGCTCTAAGCGGCCCTTGAGCATATTTAGTCTAGTTTGGCGAGAACGAGGGCCTAAAGATTTCCTTCTCAAGACGCTTAGTACGCTTCTATAGCTAGGTTTGGAATGCTTGATGGTATTAAGTGCATACGAAGATGTCACAAAAGCTTAATGGACAATGGCATGCTGAAATACAGGTGAGTTGAAGGCAAGGAGTGGTTTATAAATGCCTTCCAAATGGACTATATTTGTATTCGGCTTGTTCACTTTAAAATACCCACTTAATAGCCACCGAATTCTCGCAAACAATGTAATTTATGAATATTGTCAGCTATTGCCACAAAAAGAAATGCTGGCAGTACATCGTTCATTGCTCAGATCTTGCCTCAATAACAGGAAATTATAATGAGGGAAATCGTCATAAGAAAACGTAAATATATAGCACATCTTTCAGAAAAGGTTTTAATGGCAGTTGCAAATGTTCGTCGAGGATTCCACGCGCAAACACTTTTTCATAAATGCGAAAAAGTTTGGATAGCCAAACGATACAATTTAACTTCATTGCACTCTTTAAAAATTGAGGTTACTAATAATACATGTTAAGTTAATGAACTTTGTAACTCTTAGCCCAGCTACGAAGTACATTACACAAGAAATGTCGAAGAAATGCATATTAAAGCATAAGGATACATCGCTAGATGGCAAGCACTTGCAAAATGAAACGCCTTGATTCTCGCCCTTTCACAGAGGGCCAGGTCCTCTGTCCGTGGCCACAACAGTCGACTGCCATCAAAGCTTACAAGGCACTGTTTTGTTTTTTAGAAACACTGCCTTGGTTGACAGATTGTGACTGTATTTCTAGTTCCTTCTCTCTTTTTTTTTTAAATCCCATCATTCGCTTCCCTAGTGCAAAGTAGACAACCAGCAATCTTTTTGGTTAACATCCCTACATTTCCCCCTTTCTCTTTATCTAACTCCATCATTAACTTGATTACTTGATGTCTCATTTTATTTATTTCTACCTTAAATAACTTCCATGTCTATGTGGGTGTCTGTGTGTCTGGGTGGGAAGCTGGGTGTATATGGCCTAGTCAAGGTGTCCAAAGGGCAGCGTTTAATGCGGGCACGCTGTTAGCAGGTACATTTTGTGTGATAATATTTTTATTGTTATTTCGGTGTGCGGCGGCGTGAGCTTCTATGAGTTCAAGGCCTTGTGAAGGGTTAATGAAGATGGGCTATTGGTGGGTGCAATTTTGGAGAATAGAGTTAGGTGCGTTGGCCCATAATGCTGCTTTGACAGTGCGTATGTGGGCGATCACGGATTAGCGCATAGACGAGAACTAGGTGTGGGATTCCTCATGAATCAGGATATAGCTTGCAACGTTGATGAGTTGTATAGTGTTAACGAGGGGGCGACAGCTATCGTAAATAGGCTCTATAGGAGGTAAAAGCTAAAGTTGGTGCAGGCCTACGCCGCAACATGCAGCCATGATGGCCTGACCATTGGAAGCTTCTATGAAGACGTGGAATCGGCAACCAACAAATTAAAATCACATTTTACTGTACTGATGGGCGAATTTAATGCGAAGATGGGCAAGAGGCAGCATGGCGACCAGGCTGTAGACGTCTCCGGGATAGGTTCTAGGAATATGAGGGGGGTTGTTAGTTGAGTTCGCAGAGAGAAATACGTTGCGGATCATGAATGCCTTCTTCCGGAGAGCAAAAAACAGGAAGTGGATATGAGAGAGCCCCAATGGTGATACTAAAATGAAATCGGCATCGTACTGTGCGCTCAACCTGGCATCGTTCTGGATGTGGACGTTCCCGGAAAGAGCGCTGTAGCGACCACAGAATGGTAAGGTCTCGATTAAGCTTAGACTTGAAGAGGCAACGGAAGAAGCTAGTGAACAGGAAGTCCAATAACAAGTTAGCGGTAAGAGAGAAAATGGAGAAATTGAGGGTATCGCTGCAAGGCAGATGTTCAGCTTTATCTGAGGAAGGCGATCTTAATGTTCGTACATTGAACGATAATCTGCCAGCTATCATTACGGACTGCCAAGTAGCAGTAGGCGGCGGGACGGTTCAATAAGATAGCGGCAAGCCATCTTAGGAAACGAAAGATCTGATTAAAAAACAACAAAGCATGAGGGCGTCTAACCCTACAGACAAAATAAAATTAGCAGAGCTACCGAAGTTAATGAGTAGGCGCAAGGTAGCCGACATAAGGAAGTTTAATATGGAGAGAATCGAGCATGTTCTAGAGAACGGGGGTAGCCTAATATCGGCGAAGAGGAAACTAGGCATAGGTAAAAACATGCATGCGTTAAGAGACAAGGAAGGTAAACTCATTAGCAATATGGATAGCATAGTTAAAGTGACGAAGATTTCTGCACAAAAGTATACAGTATCCAGTGTAAACAGAACGTTAATGAGAAAGAAAGTAGCGAACAGCATTGCGTCATCCTGCCACTAACGAAAGACGAAGTAAAGAAGGCCTTAGTAGCAATGCCACGGTGAAAAGCGGCTGGTGATGATCAGGAAACAGCAGATCTGTTGAAGAAAGGGGGGGATTATTCCAGAAAAATTATTCCTTCTGTATACGCATTGCCTTATGACCTCGATGGTACCAGAAACTTGGAGGAACGAATTTATTATCTTAATTCATAAGAAAGCAGACGCCAAGAACTGGAAAAATTACCCGCCGACCAACTTAATGTCCGTTACATACCAAGTATTTACTGAAGTAATCGATAACGGAGTCAGGGCAACCTTAGACTTTAACCAACCCAATTATCTGGCAGGCTTTTGTAAAAGATATTCAGGAAAATTCATATTCACACTATCAATCATGTGACACGAAAATGCGCAGAATATAATCAGCCTCAATATATAGCCTTCATTGATTACGAGAAAGCTTTGGGTCCAGTGAAATCTCAGCAGTCATACAGGCATTGCGGAATCAGGCTGTAGAAGAGCCTTATGCGAAAACACTAGAAGATGAATGTAGCAACTGCACTGCTACCATAGTCCTCCCTAAAATCAGCAATAGATTTCCAATAACGAAGGACGTCAAGGAAGGAGCCATGATCTCCCCAATCCTAGTGACCACCTGTTTGCAGGAAGTGTGATGAGGCCTGTATTAGGAACAGTTAGGGATAACAGTTAATGAAAAATACCGAATTAATCGCAGCGAGGTGCTGGAATTGGTAAAAATATACGTCTAATTAGGACAGGTAGAAACAGCTGATCCGGATCATTAGAGGGAAATAACTAGAAAGATAAGAAAGAATTGGGTGGAGCACATATGGAAGGTTCTCTAAGATCATGAATGGCATTTCACTAATATCTCTCAAGAGAAAAGTATACAGCAGTTGTATATTGTCGGTACTCGCGTACAGAGCAGAAACTTGGAGGCTAACGAAAAGTGTTCAGCTTCAGTTCAGGACAATACGGCAAACCATGGAAAGAAAAATGATAGGTGTAATGTTGAAGAGACCTGAAGCGGGCAGAGTGGGTGAGGGAACAAACGCGGGTTATTGACATCTTAGACGAAATCAAGACAAAGAAATGGGCTTGGGCAGGGCCTGTGATGCGAATGCAAGATAAGCGCTGGTTCTTAAAGGTAACGGAATGGATTCCGAGACAAGGCAAACGTAGCACGGGCGGCAGAACCTTAGGTGGGCGAATGAGTTTATGAAGTTGGCAGGCATAGTATGCGCACAGATGGCAAAGGGCAGGATGAATCGTGGAGACACGGGAAAGGCCTTTGCCCTGCAGTGGGTGCAGTCAGGCGGATGATGATGATCATGTGGGCGATGTTTGATGAGTCGCTAGATCGAAGGCGGTGATGGGGGAGTAGGTAGTCCTCTGGCTACTAAGGTGTGGTGGAAAAAAGTCTGGTTTTGCAGTGTAGGTTGGAATGTAAGCTCCCACGCTTGAGCCTGAGGTTCCACTTCAATCAACACGAGACTTCCAGGGCGGGCACAGTAATTCTTTTTTTTTGCACAAAAAATTTGGGCAACTGAAGCGACTATTCTTCGGAAGGCAATTGGAATTATTCTCGGAGGTTGCATTGATCCTTCTGCTCTAAGCCGGGGCTGAACAGAAGTAGCAGTATTTTTTTGGACGTTGGAGGTGTGTTGAAGTAGATAGAAAGCTTTTCGCGATGCTCTTAAACAAGTTGACCTGGCCCACATAGCTCACCTCAATGATGCTAATGAAGTTTATAATAAGTTCCTTGGTATTTTCAAACAACTATACCAATTGTATTTTCCCTCTACAACATATAAAGCCTCACGAAAAACTCGGAAACCATGGATCCACCATGAGTTACGAAAAGAAATAAAAATGAAAAACAAGCTGTATAGAACATTTCTAACCACACGTTCAGTTGAAGATTTGAGGTTATTTAAAGAATTTAGAAATAAATTAACAAAGAAATTGCGATCAGCACGAACAGAATATTACTCTGCATTTCTAGACGTCAAGAAGGGTCGTCATGATGTGGTTTGGACCCGTTTAAACTCATTGCTGCACCGTAACCAGTCACATGGCCAAGTGCGGAATCTTAAGATCGATGATAAAGAACTTTCAGGGACAGAGCTGGCAAATGCTTTCAACGACTTTTTCACGAAAAAGAAAACGGATGGGTCTGCACGGAATGCATGCGATTACTTAGACTTTCATAACGATAATACAATATTTCTTGAACCTGTCACGACGGATGAAGTAGCATCGGTCATACTCAGCCTAAAAAATAGCAGCAGTCGAGATATTGACGACATCCAGATAAAGCCCATAAAATATGTAGCCGATATTATAGCTCCAGCTGTGGCACATATTTTTAATGTTTGTTTAGCTACATCAGTATTCCCAGAAAAAATGCAGATTGCTAAAATAACTGTTTTATTTAAAAAAGGAGACCGAAATGACTTGGGTAATTATAGACCCATCTCTGTATTGCCTGTTTTCTCTAAAGCATTGGAGAAAATTCTACACTCTAGACTGAATAAATTTTTAGATAAATACAACTTGCTCACACCATATCAGTTCGGATTCCGGAAAAACAAGTCTACTGAACTAGCACTCTTAGAGCAAAAAGAATATATTCTGACACAGTTTGAACACAAAGAGCTCGTAATAGGAATATTCATAGACTTCTCAAAGGCATTTGACTTGGTTAATCATAAGTTACTTCTAGAGAAGCTATGGCACTACGGAATTCGGGGCCAGGCTGCAGAACTAATAAAATCTTACCTGTCAAAAAGGAAACAAACTGTCAACATAGATAATACATATTCAGAAATAAAAGAAATTTATTCTGGTGTCCCACAGGGAAGCATACTTGGGCCCCTACTTTTCAACATTTACCTTAATGATATTGTGAACATTAACCCAAATGTCAGGTTTATCATATATGCCGATGATACTAGCATTTTTTTCTCCGGAAGCAACATTCATGACCTGATACAAATGTGCAACACAACAATGATCACACTGGAAAGATGGTCACAATCAAACTATATGCGCGTGAATGAAAAAAAGACTAAAGCTGTAATATTTCGACCAAGAAACAAACCGATCACCCCACACGATAGTATTACCTTTAACTCGAGAGAAATAGAAATAGTTGATCACTTCAAATGCCTAGGTGCAGTATTTTCTTCGCACATGTCTTGGGAAGATCACACAAATCATGTTGTCCGGCAGTTAGCCAGGGTAACAGGCACGATTGGCTGCATTAGATACATTCTTCCTAAATCAATTAAACTACTTCTCTATAACACACTGTTCTGTGCCCACATTAACTACTGCCAGCTTGTATGGGGCACTGCAACGTATTCTTCATTACAAAAAATTTATGTTCTGCAAAAAAAGTTTCTTCGCTACGTCTTTAATGCGGACTATGGAGCACCCAGCAAAGCGTTCTTTCGTGAAACGGGCATAATCAAAATCTTTGATTTATATCAATATCGACTGAGTGTGCGTTTTAAACTTGAAACCAAAAATAACATAAATTATATTCGACGTCTGGCAAATTTGAAAGAAAAAGAAGCGAGTTACCCTTTTAGAGAGCCTGAAACCTGGTTGGTGCCTACACCACGCATAAATACCGGTAAACAGCGCCTGCAATATAGACTTCCTTCTCTTCTAAACACATACAAATCTGCCAATTTCAACTTGTCTACCTGTACTAATCGTGAGCTGCGTTGCTTATACATAGACTGTGTTACAAAATGATTTTTTTTTCTTTAAACTGCACTAAGAGGTGTTTTTGTTTCGTTTAATTTGTATTGTTTGATTCATTGTGCTTTTGTTGTACTGCTGAAAGATACTTATGCAATGATGTTTGGATGAACATGTAAATTGCCCACATGTACAATCCAGTGGTAGATTTTTTTTTTTTTTGGTGTTAATGTGTTTTTCTCTGAATTGTTTTCTTTTGTTTGTTTTGTTATTTTTTCTCGTTGCCTGTCACTGCTGCCCGGTATAATGGGGGCTGCGGCTCAGTCAAGCTGTCTATGACAGCTTTTTCTGCAGCTCCTCTGTCACTTTTTTGAGGCAGAAATAAAATTGATTGATTGATTGATTGATAAGTGGGCGGCAGCTCCCTGGCTGAAGGGCGTGGGCTAGTAGGCGGTGCTTGCGTAGGGCAGCTCGTTTTCCCGCCGCATCGCTGAACTTGATTCCTCCGTGGCGTTTGCAGCGTGAGTCGTTATACTGAGCCCAACTCAAGCCATCGCGTGGATGACGTTCCTCCACGTTCACCGATCAAAGCTTCCTTCCACGTTCACCGAATGGAGGGCCGGCAGTGAAAGAGAGCAAGTGGATTGACAGAGAGTAGATTGACGGCCCCGCTGCTATCTTTGTGCTGTACCGATGCTGCCGGTGCGTCGGGAGGGTGAAGGCTTCGCTTCTTTATACATCAGAATAACAAGGAGCGGTGGGAGGGGGCGAGATCACTCCCATCATTTCTGTGATAAAAAAAAAATTAATGAGGCGTTGCCTCTCCATGCAGTCGTGTTGAGTTCCACCAGCTAAAGGAGTAGGCGCGTCCTCTCTAATGTTAATATTTTTATTAATCCACACCGATAAGCGGCATTACAGGGGGAGACAGTATACATAAAAGAAACATGACATGTGAAGTATATTATATATCATATTACTTTTTATTATTTACACGCTTTGAAACTGTGCTTAACCTGCATGCACGGATATATGGATTCCAAAATTCGAAGCATGCGAGGACCTTTCGCAGCATTAAAATAAAAAATGAGCTAATTTGCGGTTTTGCAATCCACACTAAGGCATGAATTTGCGCTGAAGTGGGAAACTTGAAATTAATTACAAGTATGGGACAAATAATGATTGGAGGTACAGGTTTATGCGAGATTGGTGTAATGAACTTCCATCCATACACCCTGCCAAAATATTTTGCCAGTAGTACCTTACAGCCTGGATAAAAAACTTCCCAAAAGAAAATTGTGGTGATATAAATTACATTTTACGAACCCAGCAAGTCCTGAAAGTTATTCTGTTTCTGGACATTTTTTTTCATGCGTGCTTGTTTTTTATTGGCTGTTTCATGCAGAGTTTTTTCATGCATGCCGTCATGCTTCCATGAGAAGCTTTCACCGAACGCTGGGGTTTGATTTATTTTAGCGATGCGGAAGATAGCGTCAGCTTACTCTGAAGACATCAAAATTTATAAACTGCAGAGGTGTTTGTTCGCAGTGCAGGTCGGTGGTCGTAAATCGAAAAGCGTCACGACGAGCACACTCTTAGGGGTCACTCAAGATCCCGAATTACCCTTCGTCGATATCTTCGTCCCGTTGCTTGGAGTGCAGCAGTTCTTTCCCATTACAGTTACCTCCCCGCCGAAAAAGGAGCCATCCAGGAGTATTAATGAAAGGCAAGAATGAACAGATAATAGTAGGGCTTAAGAAGCTCGACATGTACAGTTTCGCAGCCCGGCTGACGATTATCCGCAGAAAGGTCAAGGAAATCAATTATGTAATTCACGGGAGACGTTTACTGTAGAACGCGATAAGGTCCGTGATAGCAGGAAAGCAGTTTCGTGGCAAGGACTGTAGTGGAAGAAGGAACCCAGAGCTAAAGAGCACGCCACAAAGATATTCCGCGGGAGGGTCCGAAGGATCCCGATGGTGCTTCTGGTGCCACTGCAGCTGCGTAGTGAAATAACGCGCAAGTTCCTTGTCTTCTTTCGCATACACGTGAGCTTCGTAAAGGCGTTTGGTCTGTGAAGGCTCAGGGCGATAATAAAGGATGCTTTCCATACTGGATGTAGGCTCTGTACTCTATAAGAGATAGAATGGGGAGAATCCCGTCGGTGCCTGTGTAGTCGTAATTGACGCTTACGTGACGAAAGGGAGTACTTGGTCCCAGTTGGAGTGGGCGGTATCAACGTACACGGCGAACATGTGACTGAGTGTGCAGTTCAACTGCTCAATCAATGCTTTGGTTTGAGGTTGATATGCGCTGGTACAGCGATGGACGATTTGGAATTGCTTTAGCAGCGCCTCGACGGCGTCCGAGCGACAACGCGGCTACGGTCACTAAGCAGTTCTGCAGCGGTGTTGTGGCGAAGAACAACACAGTGAAGGATGAAAGAAGGGGCACCCTGTGCGGCGACAGATTGGAGAGTTGACGTTTCTACGTAACGAGTGAAGTGGTGAACTGCCACGATGACCCAGCTGTTTTCAGCCGAAGTGGTTGGAAGCGGGCCGTAAAGATCAATGCTGACGCGGTCAAAGGGGAAGCCAGGGCAGGCTAGCGGCTGTAAGAGAGCGGTGTCGTGGCGGGGAGTGTTCTTGCGACGTTGGCAAGCTTGACAGGGCCGAATGTATTGACCAATGAAGCTGTACATACCGCACCCGTATTATAGCAGATGCAGGCGCGCATACTTTTTCAATACGCCGGCGTACCGCATTTTGGATCTGAGTGGGCAGAGGCGCAGATGGCAAAACAGAGGTGGCGCGAGAGTGCCAACAGGCATTTCAGCCCATCGGAGAGGTAGTTTGCAAGGGTGGTCAAACGGCCTAATTGGCAGTGTTTAGCTACGCATTATGAAACCACATCATGAACTGCAAAATGGTGGGCTTGGCTACGGTTGGTTCGGGAAGAAAAATACGGAAAAAGACAGGAAGATGAGCATCTAGATTATCCAAGGATCCTTCATTTGTTCGGAGAGCATATCAGGGACGTCAAACGGCGAGACATTGTAGTCTCAGACAAGGGCAGAAGAGAAGGGAGCAATGTGTATGTCGGCAGCCACAGGAAGCTTAGCTTAGCGCACAGGCTGGTCGCACAACGAAACGTTACACAAGGAAAAAAGTGCAAGCTCAACACGGGCACAATCAATCACTGCTCGGTGGACCGAGAGGAAGTCGCATCCGAGGATAGCATCGTGAGAGCACGACGCAGCACAGCAAACTCGATGGCATATGCTACGTCGTTGATACAAAAGCGTACCTTGCAGAATGCGATGGGTTGCATACACTTCCTTCTCGCTGTACGGAGCAAAAATTCAGACAGTTGCGTCGTATCCTTGCGAATTGTGCGGCGTAGAGAATCATTGTTCATTGAAACGGCAACGCCCGTGTCAACGAGCTGAGAACAGGGATGCCTCCGACAAACAACCGAATCACGTCATCGCGAGGAAACGGAGGACTTAACCAGTTTGCAAAAGACGCAGTTCTTGTCTCCGGAACTGCTGCTTAAAGGTGTCTTCTAGGAGGAGGAGGAGGAGGAGGAAAAACATTTATTCAGAGCACAAAAACTGGGTGGGTTCAGTTCGAGAACCCATTGGTCGGGATCCCATCACCAGAGCACTGGGGAAATTCAACGCTGGTGAGCGAAGGCGAGTGGAGAGTCGAGTATTGTGGGCGAGGGAGAGACCAGCCACAAGAGCCAGTGGGAAAGAGTGGCTCTTGATGGAATCCGTGCGGGACCACATCATCCCCAGAACAAGGCAAAATCTGACGGCAACGACGTGCGACGTAGCCTGGAAGCCCCAAGCGTAGCAAATGGGCCGATTGTTGGCTATGCGCCAAGGGTTCGTTGGGTGGCGTCCGCTGCGAGGAAACGAGGCAGGCGGGGGTGGTACAGACTGGAGTGGAGAATAATAAACAAGACTGCTACGATGTACTGGGTGGGCAAGCGAGCACGAAGTACGGGCGATGGCTTTAGCACAGTTGAGCGGTGCTGCTACAGGAAGAAGCGAGGGGCTGAATGGACGGAGTGCAGCGACGTGGTCCTGAAAATGTCGGTGCGAGGGTGGGCGTTAGGTCAGGAGGAAGGCAGACAGGATCTTGAACATGATGCAGGAGAGAAATATGGCAGCCGATTTCTTCGTGGTTGGAATTTTTGACTCGCTGCATGAACCGAGTGTGCTCACTATATGAGGGACCAAAGGCTAAGCCAGCAAGACCCTCGGGAGACGCGCCAGACTGAAGTGTAGAAGCGCGTTGTTTTGGTAACTCGTCAAAGCTTTAACACAGCTGGATGACGGTGCTGACGGGGGTGGGGTTTTTCGCCAGGAGCATTTGCAAATCATCATTCATGATTACTTTAAGGACGTGGTGAATTTTGTCTGGCTCGCGCTTGAAAGGATTGACGCGCTTGCATAAGTCAACGATGTCGTCAATATAACTCGTGAAGTTTTCGGCATGGAGCTGAGCTCGAGCACGGAGACATTGCTCGGCTTGGAGTTTCCACACAGCGCACGGTCGAAAACGTCGGCGAAGCTGGTCTTAAATAACGACCAGGTGGGAAAGTCGGCTTCATGGTTACGAAACCATACGTTAGCAATGTCCGCGAGTTAGAAGAGGCCGTTGACCAATTTAACGGAATCATCCCATCGATTGTAAATGCTGACGTGCTCGTAGGAGGCCAGCCAATCGTCGATATCCTGGTCGATAGTGCCACTAAATAGAAAATGGTCACGCTGGCGCTGCTACCCGGAACAGAGGAGGGTGTTAGAGATGGGCGGCGATGATTCGCTCGTACCATCTGTCATGGTGTCCGGGGCAGTAATATTCGGCTTCGAGGTTCCGGGCTGAGGACCGGAATGAGAACATAGCCACTTCTAGGAGGTTTAAAGATATTTATTCGCTGTGCAGGTGGATGGTCGCAGCCCAACATGCGTCACAACGAGCACACTCTCAGAAGACGCTGCGCTGTTCATGCTGTTGTTTGCCTCACAAAATGGCACATGTCCACAAGGGGGACTGGCCATAACCAGGCATCTACTACATGCATTGTGCCACTCAAGATCTCCAAATGCACTTTGTGGACCTCTTCGTCGCGCCGCATGATGTGCTTCCGGTTTCTGCTGTTAAAAAAAGTAATACCACGTAACGGAAACCAATATAATAAGGAGAACCGATGTGGAGAAGATATGCAACCGTAGTTTGCCATCGAGCCTATAGCAGATTTTATTCAGCGCTCGGGAGATATTGTTCAGCACTGGGCACTTATTATTGCTACAGCAGGTCCGACCGAGGACACGTGTACGGTCCACAAGGCTTTTAATTGAACTTGAACCATGTGAACCTCTCTTTCCAGGCACTTGCCGTCTGAATTCGTCCACAGCGAATGCGAATGAGTGCGTTTCGGTAGACTCACTGCCCAGACCTTCTTTGCACGCGCTTCATTTTCTGCCACTCCTTCACCCTTATGATCTGCCGCCAACGTCATGATTAAAGTGTTTTCGGAAATTAAGGCGGTTACCAATTTTTTTCCTTACCTTCTTACCTTTAACCTCGCATTTCTTCCCCATGATTGATATTGTCACTGAGAAACGGTTGGCGTAAGCAGGGATGGTTTACTTGTTTTAAGTAGACGCGCAAAACGTTGGAACGCCCAAGGGAGCAGGCAGCACGAGCGATGAAGAAGACGAAGCATCTAGCCCCGAGATGGCTCAAGGCTTGCCAACTGCCAGGAAATGCAGTTTAGACGCTGTATGGCGCCACTAGAGTAGTCCGTAGCGTAACATTGCTCCCCCTCTCATGAAGACACCGACTCGTTGTGGTAGCAATTGCAGGCAGGACCACAAAGGCAGTCGCACGTGTCTGGTGTGTGGTGTAGACACGCGCGAGGGGCTAGCGGACGTGGTACGGCTTCATCCGAGCGACGTCGACAACTTCAGAGGTCGGCCGTCTAGAAGAGCGAACTGTTCCTGGGGGGAGAAATTCGTAGGTAACTTGACTGAGCTGGCGGAGCACCTCGTAGGGGCCAAGGTACCTGTGTAGAAGCTTCTCAGAGCGTCCCCTCATGCGGATTTGGCTCCACACCCAGACTTGTTCGCCGGGCAGGTAACGCACATTTCGGTGGCGGAGGTTGTATCGCTGAGCGTCGTGAACTTGCTGGTGCCGGATGCGCTGTCGAGCGAGTTGGCGGGAGGCCTCAGCGTAACGATCAAATTGGGCAGCACCCATAACAGAGGGGGTGGCGCTATCTGGAAGCAGCACTGCATCCAGCATGGTTGTGGCTTCGCGACCATGTACTAAACGAAATGGAGTGAAGCGTGTCGTTCCCTGGACCGCAGTATTATAAGCAAAGGTGACGTAAGGGAGTATGGCATCCCAGTTCCGGTAGTCTGCGTCAACATACATATAAATCATGTCGGCGATCGTCTTGTTGAGCCGTTCGGTGAGGCCGTTCGTTTGGGGGTGGTAAGCGGTTGTTTTGTGGTGACTGGTGCCGCTTAGGCGCATAACCTCCTGCGTAAGAGCCGAGGTGACCGCTGTTCCCCTGTCAGTTAAAACGATGGTGGGTGCACCGTGACGAAGCACAATGTTTTTAATGAAAAAGTTCGCAATTTCGTCAGCAGTACCACGGGGAAGAGCTTTAGTCTCACAGTATCGGCTGAGGTAGTCGGTGGTGACCACAATGTAGCGGTTGCCCAACGAGGACTCCGGAAATGGGCAGAGTATGTCCATGCCAACTTGGTGGAAGGGAACCTGAGGCGGATCAATAGGCTGGAGCAGGCCGGCTGGCTTAGTCGGCGGCGTCTTGCGACGCTGGCACTCGCGGCAAGTTCTTACGTAACGTTTCACAACTGCAGCAACCCTTGGTCAGTAGTATTTTTGCCGTATTCGTGCCAAAGTTCGACAAAAACCCAGGTGACCAGAAGATGGGTCATTATGGCTCGCCTGCAGGACTTCGTCGCGAAGGGCAGTAGGCACGACGAGTAGATAGACAGCTTTTGTTGGACTGTAGTTTTTCTTATACAGGACGCGTTCACGTTAACAGAACGACGACAGCCGCGCGAAAAGATTCGCGGGGGAGACTGAGCGCTTCCTTCTCGACTCTCAAAGAGGGGCCGTAGTTCGCTGTCGTCCCTTTGGTGTTGAATGAGGATGGACGTGGAGATGGCACCAAGAAAAACAGAATCGTCGTCGGGGTCAGCTCGGTTATTCTCGATAGGAGCACCAGACAAACAGTCGGCATCACTGTGCCTCCTACCAGACTTTTAGACGATGGTGACATCGAATTCCTGAAGTCGAAGGCTCCAGCGTGCAAGCCGTCCCGAGGGATCTTTGAGGTTCGCCAGCCAACACAGCGAGTGGTGGTCGCTGACGACCCTGAAAGGGCGGCCATATAGGTACGGGCGAAATTTTGTTACTGCCCACACAATGGCCAGGCATTCTTTTTCGGTGGTGGAATAGTTCGCCTCAGATCGTGACAACGTGGGGCTCGCGTATGCGATTACGCTCTCGAGACCATCCTGCCTCTGCACAAGGACCGCACCGAGGCCGAAGTTGCTGGCGTCTGTGTGTAGTTCAGTGTCGGCTGACTCGTCGAAGTGTCCAAGGATGGGCGTACTTTGGAGACAAGTGCGGAGGTCTTCAAAGGCTTGCTGTTGCTCCAGGCCCCAGAAGAATGGTTCGGAATCTTTCGTGACTCGCGTGAGGGGCTCAGCGATCTGGGAGAAGTTCTGCACAAAACGCCGATAATAGGCGCAGAGACCCAGAAAGCGGCGCACACTGCGCTTATCGGTGGGCACAGGAAAAGCAGCTACGGCAGCAGTCTTATCGGGGTCTGAACTAACCCCTTTAGTGCTCATGATGTGGCTCGAAAACTTCAACTCTTCGAAAGCGAAGTGACACTTTTCGGGCTTCAGGGAATGACCGGCTGACCGAATTGCTTCGAACACAGCGCGCAGGCGTCTCAGGTGCTCTTCGAACGTGTCAGAAAAGATGACAACGTCATCCAAGTACACGAGACAGGACTGCCATTTGAGATCGGCAAGAACGGTGTCCATCATCCTCTGGAAGGTTGCAGGAGCAGAGCACAGGCCGAAAGGGAGCACCCGGAATTCGTACAGACCATCCGGTGTAATAAAGGCGGTCTTTTCCCGGTCGCGTTCGTCCACCTCGATTTTCCAATAGCCGCTTCGTAAATCTAGCGATGAGAAGTACTTGGCGTGGCGCAGCCGGTCCAGGGAGTCATCAATACGCGGGAGAGGATACACATCCTTTTTAGTGACTTTGTTTAAACGTCTGTAATCAACGCAGAACCGTATGGTTCCATCTTTCTTTGCCACTAGAACAACACGCGACGCCCACGGGCTCGTCGACGGCTGTATCACGTCGTCCTTGAGCATTTCTTGAACTTGGCGGCAAATGGCATCGCGCTGCTTCGAAGAAATGCGGTAGGGCGGCTAACATAACGGCCGTTGGTTGGCGTCAACTATAATTCGGTCCTTTGTGAGCGGTGTCTGCCTAACCTTGGAGGTCGAGGCAAAGCAGTCGCAGAAAGACTGAATAACGCTTTCCAAGCAGCGTTTCTGGTTAGTTGGGAGGTTTGGGTTCACGTCAGTGTTTATGGGAGTGGTCGGTTCCTCCACTGATGCCGGAGCTCCGGACAAAGCGTGATGTCCCGCGAATTCGCTGAGTTCCTCGAAATACGCAATAGCTGTTCTGCCAGGCAAACACTGCGGTTCACAACCAAAATTGGTCACCAAGAGTTCGGTTCGGCCCTTGTCCAGTTCAACAATTCCTCGAGCAACACAGACTTGCCGACCAAGGAGCAGTGACATGTTGGTTTCAGCAATGCCACGAATTTTGGTGCTGTTATCGCACTCTACAGTAACAAACATGCTGGATCTTGATGGGATCAAAACGTGGTCGTCACAGACGCATAACTTAGCCCTGAGTGGCTCGGTATCGTCGTCGACAGGGCCTTGGGTGGAAAACGACCCGATTAGCTCCCGGAGGTTGATAACGGCACCGTACTCATCCAAACCGAGTATGAGGTCTTTGGAGCACTCGGGTAAAACAGCAAAGCAGCCAGGGAAAGTAAGACCGCGGATCTGGATTCGCGAAGTGCAGACACCGATCGGAGTTACCACGTGACCGCCAGCTGTCCGGATCTGCGGCCCAGACCAAGGGGTCAGAACCTTCCTCAAGACGGTGGCTAACCGTCTGCTCATTACCGAAAAATCGGCGCCGGTATCCACGAGTGCGGTAACGTCGTGGTTGTCGGCGGAGGCCAGTCGCTCGCAGCGCGTCGTTGAGGTCGTCGGGTCAGGTCGTCGTCGGTCGGAGCGTCGCGGCGAATCGTTGAGTGAAGGCTCTTGACTAGGTCCAGTAGCGGCAGCCCTATCACCGGAGGACGCTGTCTTCAGTTTTCCCGACGTCGGGACGTACCTCTGAACTGCCCAGAGGATGACGGGCGGCCGGGCGAAGAGAACCGCCTTGGGGATGGCGATCGGGACTGTCGTCGCTACGAGGTCGAAGATTGCACGTTTTAAGCCAAGTACTGTTCGATACCCCGTGGTCTTTCAGCGTAGCGTGGACGAGGTGCGTCAGGTGAAAACCCCTTAAACCCATTCTGCGGTAGGGGCAGTGGCGGAGGATGTGGCCGGGCTCCCCGCAGTTTTAACAGAGCGGCCGATTGTTTGGCGTACGCCTAACGCGCGCTTTGCTCACGGGGGGCCTGAACTACTGCGGCACGGAGAGTGCTGTTGCGATTGTCTCCTGCAGGTATTGCACAGGAGTGATGGGGGGAAAAGGCACGCATCACTGGCCCGGGACTTCGTAGCGCCTCGCTGCACGTCATAACGGAGGGCGCCGGGTGTGGAGCTAGGGGTGGTTGCACAACCCGTCGGATTTCTTTGCGGACTACGTCCGTAACGGCAGCGACGCTGACCTATGGAGTTTCAAAGCGAAGTTTCACCTGTTCCTCGCGCACCAGGCTTCTTACAAGCTCCCGAAGGTCCTCGGCAGGCAGCGACGTAGGCGTGTACTGGGACTGGGAAGCGGCTGCTACAGTAGCCTGACGTCCGTAGTGGGCGCCCTGTTCCTGTAAAAAGCGCTCGATACTCATTGCCTCCTTGGTGAAGTCGGACACTGTTCGTGGCGGGTCACGGACCAGTCCGGCAAACAGCTGCTCTTTTACGCCACGCATTAATGGGTGTACTTTCTGGGCTTCGGGCATAGCAGGGTCCGCCCGATTGAACAGTAGGGCCATGTCCTCGATGAACATCGCGACGCCCTCGTTCGGCTACTGTGATCTCGAGCGCAGGGTGATTTCAGCTTTCTTTTTTCTTTCGCTGCTGGTAAATGTCGCTAGCAGCTCTCGACGAAAAGCCTCCCAGGTGGTAAAAGAAGCTTCGTGGTTCTCAAACCACGTTTTGGCCGAGTACTCGAGCGCAAAGTAGACGTTGCGCAGCTTGCGCTCGCCGTCCCTCTCATTGAAACCCGCCACCCGGTCAAAGCTGGCCAACCAGTCTTCAACGTCCTCGAACCTGTCCCCGTGGAACGGTGGCGGCGATCGAGGTGCGTGAAGGACAAATGGCGGGGCACTCCCGGAGTGCTGACTTGTCTGGCTAGCCGCGGTGGATGTCATGGCCCTTACCGGCGCTGTCAGTTGGCCGAACTCAGGTTGTAGGCCTCGCAGGTGGCGGCTCGCCTTGTGGACTGGTGTTGTAGCCACGCGTTGAGAGCTGACGTCAAAGGTGTCCTCGAGGTCAGCGTACATGGGCCGTCACCCAGCACCTCCACTAAATATGTCACTGAGAAACGGTTGGCGTAAGCAGGGCTGGTTTACTTGCTTTAATTAGGCGCGCAAGACGTTGGAACGCCCAAGGCAGCAGGCAGCAAGAGAGATGAAGAAGACGAAGCATCTAGCCCCGAGATGGCTCAAGGCTGTCCAACTGCCAGGAAATGCAGTTTAGCCGCTGTATGGCGCCACTAGAGTATTTAGTAGCGTAGCAATATGGTTGCACCACCGAAAAAGAAGCGTTAAAATATCTTCGTGAATAAGGCCAAAGGCACAAATCGAATCATAATGTGGCATTCTTAAAACCATTTCCATTTCAACGAAGCACCTCTAATAAACACGTAAATGATTAGTTACTAGAAAACGACAGGCGCGGTAACTCTGACTTCTAGGCGGACACCTCAACTCCGCCGTGCGGGAAGAGGTGAATCTGGGAGTGAGACACGAAAGAGAGAGGGTTGCTGGTGGGGCCGACTCCGAGATAACTTCGACCACCTGGCAACGTTTAACGCTCACTGATGTCGCGCAGCACACGGGCACCTTTAGCGTTTCGTCTCGATCGAAACGCGGCCGCTGCTGTCGGATTTAACCTGGGTACTTCGGCTCTGCAGCCGAGCGCCGCAACCACTGAGTTATTGCGGCGGATACAAATATCATCAAGCCTGACTTCTTCGCCAGGTGGCTGGCGTATCGTAAATCCGCAAGGCTGAGGTGATATTCTATGTTATAAAAAATAATGTGCGTCTTAGAAAGCTCTTGGCATCTTTAGTCAGCGCCTCTATGCTCATATTTGTGCTGTTCACTAGCGCGCACTCACCGTTTCACTTCCAGCAAAGATGAAATCCATGACAAGTGTAAATATTTCCTTTTGGTTCAAGCCGCTCAAGCGCTGCAGGTTCGCAAGAAGCGTATTGTTCTTCGGACTGCCTTCTCTGACCGCTTCCTGTGCTGCCGTCAAGACGACTGGAAGAAAGTGTCTGCAAGGTAACAAGAGCTTTTATGCAAATGCAGTTTTCTACAGAACATACAAATTACCAATGAATGGAGCATACAACAGATAATATCAATCATTATCGTTACCAAGAGAAGTAAACTGCGACATTTTTTTTGCCATGCCTCAGCTCATACTCAGAACGCCGAACGTCAAAAATTTGATATGTGTGTGTGCGTTGCATGTGCACTGGTTTAGCGCGAGGCGAGCCCAATTGTAAAAGTGCTCTGGTACAGCCGCCATAAAACGTACAATCGAACCCCAACTGCGGCGGCCGCATGCTGATCCCGCCAGTGCAGATGATCGAAATTAAGGAGGAAACCTCGACTGGGGCTTCGGTGCTACCCACACGCAGCTTTATGGACTTAATTTTCATTAACAGTCATCTCCTCTTCCTCTCTTGATAGCGTAAAATTTGGTGATAACTGTCGACAGCGTATATTGCGTAGTAAATAGCAGGGCAATAATTTTTATCAATTCATTAATGCGTGAAAGTTGTCCTTTATTGCATTACAAAATGGTATATGATGTTTGACGACCATAAATGACATTGCATTTTCCGAACGCCGTAGTTGAAGCATTCGCAATAATTTAGACCACTTGGTGTTCTTTAACGTTCACTGGGCTGACATAGTACGCGGGTGTTTTGCGTTTCGCCTCAACTGAAACACGGCCGCCAAATCCGTGGTTGAAGCGACGTCATCGGGATAAGCAGCAGAGCTCCCTAATGAATGAGTCACCAACGCGGGGCTCGTTGAATCACGCATGGCAGAATAATTTTAAACACGAATTGTTTTGTGTACTGTTTAATCTGTCCGCAGAAAAAAAAAGAACCAAAAAAACTGAAAATCGGCACAAAACTACAAAAGATCGTAAACACGATGACTGCCACCCTGCTTCAAAAATCGGCAAGACAGCCTATCGGGCGCAGTGGTTTCTGTAACACAATGCTACTGAGCGTAAACCGATGCGCAGAAGAGAGACATATATCTAGAGGTGTGCGCTGCTCTGTGAGCAGCTGGCAGTATGGAAACACGAAAATAAACAACTGACAGTTTCCACAGAGAGATAAAATCAGTCCTCAATAACGCGCTGAAAGAGATTGGTGGTTTTAAAACGGAAATAATATATTCTTTTCAGAGCTCGATGGCTTGGGTGTGTTTTTGCTTTGTGTCGTTTTTTCGACAGTTTGGCCAAGCACCAAGCTTTGCATCTACCCTGCTTCATAATTCTGTTCTAAGCAACCGCACTCTCATGGTTTTTACAATTCAACAGCACAAAATGTAGTGTGTGCATATGTGGTGGCGAACCTACCCAACTAAGACATCACGGAAGATTTTCCTTCCCTGCTAAACGAAACAGCTATTAATCTTGGCCTTTCTTCAGTTCGGTATATGTGATAGTTGCTGTGTAAATCAAGCGCTCGTTAAGAATCATTGTTTTCATATGGACAAGTCTTCTTCTGTGCGCAATACGAGGTCATCAGAATTCGCAGAAAAGGCTGGATTTTTCATATTTATGAAAGGGATAAGGCGTGCCGCAAAAAGGTGTCTTTGCATGACCTTCCTAAATTATATAGTGTAGCGCACAATATACCTAATAGTAAAGACTCGTCGTCCACTTTTTTCGTACAGGTACATAATCTCTGTTTTATACTGGGCAATAGCCTGCTCTTTGCTTCATGAGGCAAGATGCGCTCTTTATTTTAATAGGGTAAGTTGAGCACAACACACCGCGCAATGGAGAACTTTTGAAATGGCTCACCCTTTCTTCAGAAAAGGCTCGTTCACTCAAATAAAATCACCTTTTCAAGATGAGAGCTGTCGTTTTGATTCCCCAGGGAACACAGAATTCAGTTTGCATGGTTACAGCGGTTTTAGAAGAGGCTCTGCGTGAGCAGCGGTGCAAGCAGCTTTTTGTGCTTAATAGCCAAGTAGCAGTGTCTTGAGAGTTGCACTTTGCATACAAGCTTCTTGATGTTCTTGCTGAAAGTTCTTGCTGAATGTTTAAAGTCAGTAGCAACCCTGAGCCGGTATTTCGTGGTCTGGCGTATTCAGCCAGTGCTTGCTGTACACTTGAATGATTTGAAACAGCTGATTGTGCTATGTAGACACATATTTACGATGTGTCCTGGATACTTGTATGTATAGAGTTTCCATTCCACTTGACAAGCGACGGCTCTTTCTTTCCAGTTGTGACCAAGTCGTTGGTCCGTATTTCATTCTTCTTTTGCGTTATTTCTGACTTTCAATGTGTGGTGGAGCAGGGGGATTTTAACAATCCACTTTTGTTTGTTTTGGTCCTCTTCTTTCTACCCTTTTCTAGATTTTTCTACCTTCATCACCAACAATGTTTAGAGCAGAATGCGTCTCTGAATAAATTGTTAGGAGGTTCAGCACCCGCTTCGTTCTTTATTTTTGAACATGTTTTCGCGCTGTCACACCCTTTTAGATATGATTTCACATCCAAGTCATCCTTTAATTCACTCTGTACTAAAAGAAGCACGCAAGTGCTGACCCAGCCTGGAGCTCTATTGGGCAACACCAAACAGTACCACGGGACAGAAACTCAGCGTTTTCGAATGTCTTGATAGATATAAATACAATGGCGGTGCCGTTTTCGTGTAACTCAATTGAGTACGTTCCGAATTCGCAAGCCTCGGAAGAGAGTTATTTTTTGTTTCCTACACTAAAAGGGTGCTCACAGAAATGTGACATTCCGTGTGTGCTACGAGGATTTACGTTCGACGGCGCGGCGTAGACGGAGACCCGTGACAGCGGCATCATCAATTACCCAGCCATGCTCTTTGAGTGACGACCAGAAAAACCGGTCCCGCCGCCGCCCCGGGGAAACAGGCTTTATCCTCCCCAATTTCCGGTTACATTCCAGGACAAGGGAGCTGTCAGCGGGCCAGAGCGCGCCGTACCACAGCCGACGCTATGCGATACCGCGAAGACGACATTCTTTCCCTCCCCCCCCCCCCCCTTTGTCGTGGGCTATCGCCGGGAAGGCACCCACAGCTTCCCAGAAGGGCCGCGACGGACACCTGTCATGGCGGACAGGTAGTACTCGCCAAGAATGTGGAAAGACAGGCGCTAGTGAATTAGCTCCGAAGAGAGAGCCTGTGTATACTCTCATTTGAGAGAGAGTGGTGGCGTTTTTGTTGTTTATTTAGTTTGTATTGTTAACAGACTCTGGGTTCGAGGCTAAGCCCAGCCCAAGGGGTGGTCCCCATCTCGCATGTTATTTTGGATTGGAGAATTGATGCTTTGGGCGGGCCACTGGAAATGACCGCCCTTAGTCCTTTGTTAATCAAGTGCTTAAAAGCGCATGTAAACGGATGCAGTCCAGTCTGAGCGGGGGCTCCATGCTTGGCATGTGATGTGATGCTGCTTAGGCACTGACCTGCCCGGTCGATGAGTGAAGTGGTGCAAAGTTTGTTCTTTTGTAGATTCAGTTCTGCTTTTTCCAGTTTGGCTCTCTGTATATGTATGTTGTAAAATTGTGCTCTGCTGTCATCATCTACAAGCTCGCCTCCTGTTCATCTTCCGGGCCGGGCGACACTGGAGGAAGGGTTTGTGAACCATCCTCGAAGAAACGGACGACTATTGAAATTCTACTGCAAGCACGCTCAGGACGACATCGTTCGCCAAGAGGGCCTTCAGCGCCGAAGCCCGTCGGCGTGCAGCTTCTGCCAGCAACCGCTCGAGCCCAACTCCGGAGCCACTCCATCGCCCCCATGAAGTCGTCGGCACGTAAGCTCGGACGCCCCAGCCTCTGATGTATAACCTTAACCATGTGTAATTATTGAATATACCTGTTTGTTTAAACTGAGCCATACGGTGTCTCTTTGCCTCTCCGTCCCGTGTGGACCTGCGCATTATGGGGGTCATCACACTGGTGTCAGAAGTGGGGTCTCAAAAGCAAATGTCCTCTGAATGCTGTGACATTCATGACTTCAAAATTGTAATCAAAAGGGAATCACGGGACTGATTGTGGGACTTTTACCCCCATTTGAGAGGCTTGAGGCACTGGAGGGCTTGAAAAAAAAAAATGACTGTATCTGAGGGAGCTCCCACTCCACAGCCGTCGCTCGGAGCAAGCATGCTGGCATTAGGAAGCGTCATTCCGGCGTTTACGGGAGATAAGACAGGGGTTCCAATCTGCGATTTCTTTTCCATGCTAGAAGAGATTGGGAAAATGGGGGGATGGTCCGATGCTCAAATGCTGGGAATGGCGAGGTGTAAGATGGCAGGAGCTGCTCATGATTTTGCCTGGCGAGACGAAAAAGTAAAATCCACAAAATCATTTGCGGAATTTAAGAAGCTCGCGTTTGAGCATTTCGACACTGAACCACGTCACGTGCGAGTACAGAGGTTCCGTGACGCCGGACAGATGGTAGGGGAGGACGTGCGAACATTTGCGTCGCGGCTTCAGCGCCTAGCACGCGATACGTTAAGCAGGGAGGAGGAAGGAGACCAGCTAAGGAAGAAATACGCGGAGGATATACTTAAAGAAGAAATGACCGCTTTGTTCGTGGCTGGTCTGCAAGACCCCGTGCGCCGGTTCGTGCTCTCGCGCAAGCCGAGCAATTTCGACCAAGCCGTGGAGGCCGCATTGGATGAGGAACGAAATGAGGCGTTAACGACAGCCGCAGCGAGAGTACGCGTCATAGAGAGAGCGGTGCTCAACCCTGACGTTGCTCTCTTGACAGAGCGGTTAGATCACTTGGAACAGCTGCTAACTCAGCAGGTAGAACGCCAGGTTGAAGCGCGCGCTCAACAGCGCCCAGTCGCTGGAAACCGGAGACCGCCACAAAGCTACAGGCGCGGTATGCGAGATTTTGAAGAAATCGTATGCTTCGCTTGCCAGGGTCGCGGACACATCGCCAGGTTCTGCCAAAACGTGCGCCGTGGGGAGCCACAAAGAGAAGCAGGCGAGACACGCCCTAAGCAAGCCTACAGCGGGGCTCCAGATACCGAGTCAAAAAACTAGTTAGTCCTCCCCAGCCTGAGGAGCGTGGGGAGGGAGCAGTAGATGATGAGGTGGTGGTAGTTTGTGTGGCCGACGAGGCATGCCCTGTTGTGCGTTGCAAGTTAAATGGTTGTTGTATGGAATTGTTGATAGATACGGGGTCAAAGGTGACATTGCTTAAGGAGAGCAGTTTTAACACGCTTCGAAGGAAGGGGGACCGCGAGGTGTTGGAAGCGTCTGGTGGTATGGCAACCAAATTTGTAGGCATAACGGGGGATCCTCTTGGCATAAGTGGACGCTACCGGTTACACTTCTCTCTCGGCGGAATTGCATTGGAGCACCCCTGCTACGTATGCCCGGACACGGTGTCTCTGCCAAACGGAGTGTCAGGTATATTAGGGCAGGATTTTTTGAGAAAAGGGAAGATAGTAGTCTCATTCTCTGAGGAAGAGGTTAATGCGGGCGGCTCAAAAGTTCCGTTTTTGAACAGGAGAAGGGCTGAGATTCGCATTACCGATATTGACACCCGTCAAACAGTGGGATCATTGGAGAAGGTATATTCGCGGGTTGCCGTCCGGCTGGTCGAGGAGGCGGTCGTCCTTCCTTGGTCGGAGCACATTTTGTACGCGTTTGTGCCTTCAGATGTAGAGAGCGGCGCCGTGGGAGTGCTTGAGCCGGTCGACTCTCTCAGCAATGGCCTGAAGGCAGCCGCGTGCCTCGTGACAGTTAATGACGCCCACAGAGTGCCCCTACGGGTGGTTAACTGTAGCCAGCAGCCACTGAGCCTTCCCAAGAACAAAACATTGGCTTTCTTCACCTCTGCGATAGAGCAACGTGAGCCCACCGATACGGTACTCGCAACTGTAGAGCATGCTAGTCCTTCGGCTGCTCCAAAGGTGTCGTTCGATCTTTCTCACGTAAAATCCAGGGAGAGGGAGGCTCTGGCTGGTTTGCTGAACGACTACTCGGAAGTATTCGCCGCGTCCAACCTGGATTTGGGCTGCTGTGGCGTTATAAAGCACAGGATAGAAACCGGCACTTCATCGCCCGTTTACCAGCGTGCGTACAGGATTCCTTACTCCCAACGTGAGGAGATGGAGCGGCAGGTGCAGGGCCTGATTGATCGCGGCATTGTCGAACACTCAAAGTCACCCTGGGGAGCACCAGCACTATTGGTGGAAAAGCCAGATGGCTCGTATCGATTGGTAGTGGACTACCGCAAACTAAATGCCGTAACTCGCATCGATCCATACCCCATCCCCAATATACAGGAGACGCTTTCTCAGCTGGGCTCTGCCAGGTACTTCACGGTAGTGGACATGGCGGCGGGATTCTGGCAGATAGCAATGGATCCGGCAGATGCCGAGAAAACGGCATTCAACACGCCCTCAGGGCACTATGAATGGAAAAGAATGCCGATGGGTCTGGCCAACAGCCCTGCTGTCTGGCAGAGAACCGCTGATGTTATCCTGGCAGGTCTTCTGGGGAGGCTGTGCTTCGTGTATATGGATGACATTATCATATACAGTGACAGTTTTGATAACCATTTGCGCGATATTGAGCAGGTTTTGGTGCGACTAAGAGCAGCGGGTCTCAAGCTGAAGCCCTCTAAGTGCCAATTCCTCAAAAACGAGGTGAAATACCTCGGGCACGTTGTTTCAGCTGACGGCGTGCGACCGGACCCTGAGAAACTAAGGTGTGTCTCGGATTTTCCATCCCCGACTAGCGTCCGCCAGGTCCGGCAGTTTCTCGGCCTGATCGGTTACTACCGAAGGCACATAGAGGAGTTCGCCAAGCTCGCTAAGCCGCTCACCGCCTTAACAGCCAAAAATGTCGCCTTTCGCTGGGACGAAAATGCGGAGAATGCTTTTGGGGCCCTGAAAAGGAAGCTAATGAGTGCACCGCTGTTGCGCCACCCGGATTTTAATTTGCCCTTCGTTATGGCCACAGATGCGTCAAAGTTCGCAGTGGGTGCCGTGCTATCTCAGGTTATCGAGGGCAAAGAACATCCCGTTGCTTTTGCTAGCCGACAGCTGAGCCCCACAGAGCAAAAGTACGGAGCTACGGAAAGGGAGTGCCTCGCCGTTGTCTGGGCAGTAAAGCACTTCAGATGCTACCTTTACGGCCGCAAATTCAAGCTAGTCACAGACTGCCATCCTCTGAAATGGGTGATGAGTGTCAGGGACCCTAGCTCGCGACTCGCTAGATGGAATCTACACCTGCAGGAATACTGCTTTGAAGTTGAGCACAAGTCAGGAAAGACACATCTGAATGCTGATGCACTCAGCCGCACAGCTGCCGTGGCAGCTATAGATGAGTTTGTCCCCGTAGTCGACCCCGCCGAATTACGCACAGAGCAGTGCAAAGATCCTGACCTGAAGCGAATAATCGAAAGCTTAGAGGGCGCACCGTCTCACCCCGAACAGCTAGGTTATTTCATTGGCAAAGACGGCACCCTGTGTCGGCGCACGAGGCCAACCAGGAAAGGGAGACCAGAGAAAACCGCATGGGAGAGAGTCGTCATACCTCGGTCGTGGACAGAAAGGGTTCTTCGCGCGTTTCACGATGCGCCATGCGCCGGTCATTTTGGCGTAGCGAAGACACGCAGGCGTGTGGAGCGTTTGTACTTTTGGAGTGGCATGCGACAGGATGTTAGAGACTACTGTGCGAAGTGTCATTCCTGTCTCGAAAGAAAAACACCCAAGGGACGAAGACCAGCTCCAATTCAGCCGTTCCCTGAGGTTTCGGCTCCCTTCGAGCGGACAGGTATGGACATAATGGGCCCCTTGCCCACGACCACTTCCGGAAACAAGTACATTTTAGTATTTGTCGATCACCTTTCAAAATACGCGGAAGCGGTAGCACTCCCAGATCAGAAGGCAGACACGGTTGCAAGAGCATTTGTCGAACAGATCGTGCTCCGACATGGACCCCCGAGGCAACTCTTGACAGATCGGGGAACGAACTTCGTGTCGCAGCTAATGAGGAGAGTTTGCGAGCTGCTTAAGATCGCTAAGAAGCAGACAACACCGTACCATCCGGCTTGCAACGGCGCGGTGGAGCGACTGAACCAAACCGTGGCCGGGTTCCTGTCGCATTTTGTTTCGCGCGACCAGCGGGACTGGGACTTGTGGCTCCCGTATGCAATGTTTGCCTACAATTCCGCAGCACACGAGAGCACGGGCGAATCGCCATTCTTTCTTCTCTACGGCCGAGACCCGGACCAGCCTAGTGAAGTGCCAGAGGGCCCCCGTCGTGTCCCATACGCTTCACTGGACGACTATAAGGTTGAGCTAGAATCGCGCTTGCAAGTGGCGAGGGACATCGCAAAGGAGTCCTTAAAGAAAGCGGCGAAGCGCAGGAAGGAGGTGCACGATCGCAGTGCTAGAGACGCGCCGTTTGATGTGGGGGACAGCGTGTACATTGAAAACTGCCAAAGGCAGATTGGGCTAGCTCGTAAGTTCCAGACGAAGTGGAGAGGACCGTGCGAGGTTGTCGAGAAGCTTTCTCCGGTAAACTTCCGAGTCCGAGACGTGAACCGGCGTTTGATAAGGATACACGCAAATCGCCTCAAGTCGGCACCGGTTCAGTATTCACGAAATGAGGAAAGGGAAAGCGCGGATTTTGATGGGGACAGAAGTGAAGCGGAGCGCGCAGATAGTTCGCAAGAAACGCCCTCTCCTGCATTTGTTCGGCAGGCGCCCGAGGTGACGGCCAGAATGCCACCGGATTTACTTCATGCATTGCTAGAAGAAGAAGCGCGCGAGGTTGCCGCGCAGATAACGCCAGGAGAGGCTCCTGCCACGAGCCCTCGCGAGTCCCAAAGCAGACAAAGGGGCACAGACTTACTTAGTATGACTCATGAAGACCGATATCCGCTGCGAAATCGGAAAGCTAAGTCGGACTAATGGCGTAAACAGAGCGGAGTTTTGAACTGGTTAGAATTGTGTAATGCCACAGCTCATAACATTGCTATGTGCTTATGTGTTAAGTTATCGGAGTTGGTAGTTAAACCTTTCTGTCATTAAGTAACACCTTCACAGGAGAGCATGCGGAGCGCATGCAGAACCTGCCCTACTTCCTTTCGTTATCTATATTTTTGTCTGTGCCGTGATCGTGCTAGAAGTGGGAGCTCCTTTGTAACTGTGGTAAATTTATTTCGTCCAGTTTGGACTAGAAAAGAGAGGCTTGGGTGCTGAGTTTCATGTTTATCTGTAAAAGAAGATCAGTGCTGCCCCTGGAGACGCCAGTATTGACAGCGGAGGCATATGGTGTTGTGCAGTGGTGTTGAGTGCAGCGAAAAGTGTTTTGTCGGACGCACTGTGCGAGGCGATTCAGAACGACAAGGGGAGCTGCGTGGACTCAAATGTTCGGAGAACATTCTTCTGGAGGGTGAGCAAGTGTGACATTCCGTGTGTGCTACGAGGATTTACGTTCGACGGCGCGGCGTAGACGGAGACCCGTGACAGCGGCATCATCAATTACCCAGCCATGCTCTTTGAGTGACGACCAGAAAAACCGGTCCCGCCGCCGCCCCGGGGAAACAGGCTTTATCCTCCCCAATTTCCGGTTACATTCCAGGACAAGGGAGCTGTCAGCGGGCCAGAGCGCGCCGTACCACAGCCGACGCTATGCGATACCGCGAAGACGACATTCTTTCCCCCCCCCCCCCCCTTTGTCGTGGGCTATCGCCGGGAAGGCACCCACAGCTTCCCAGAAGGGCCGCGACGGACACCTGTCACGGCGGACAGGTAGTACTCGCCAAGAATGTGGAAAGACAGGCGCTAGTGAATTAGCTCCGAAGAGAGAGCCTGTGTATACTCTCATTTGAGAGAGAGTGGTGGCGTTTTTGTTGTTTATTTAGTTTGTATTGTTAACAGACTCTGGGTTCGAGGCTAAGCCCAGCCCAAGGGGTGGTCCCCATCTCGCATGTTATTTTGGATTGGAGAATTGATGCTTTGGGCGGGCCACTGGAAATGACCGCCCTTAGTCCTTTGTTAATCAAGTGCTTAAAAGCGCATGTAAACGGATGCAGTCCAGTCTGAGCGGGGGCTCCATGCTTGGCATGTGATGTGATGCTGCTTAGGCACTGACCTGCCCGGTCGATGAGTGAAGTGGTGCAAAGTTTGTTCTTTTGTAGATTCAGTTCTGCTTTTTCCAGTTTGGCTCTCTGTATATGTATGTTGTAAAATTGTGCTCTGCTGTCATCATCTACAAGCTCGCCTCCTGTTCATCTTCCGGGCCGGGCGACACTGGAGGAAGGGTTTGTGAACCATCCTCGAAGAAACGGACGACTATTGAAATTCTACTGCAAGCACGCTCAGGACGACATCGTTCGCCAAGAGGGCCTTCAGCGCCGAAGCCCGTCGGCGTGCAGCTTCTGCCAGCAACCGCTCGAGCCCAACTCCGGAGCCACTCCATCGCCCCCATGAAGTCGTCGGCACGTAAGCTCGGACGCCCCAGCCTCTGATGTATAACCTTAACCATGTGTAATTATTGAATATACCTGTTTGTTTAAACTGAGCCATACGGTGTCTCTTTGCCTCTCCGTCCCGTGTGGACCTGCGCATTATGGGGGTCATCACAGAAATACGAAATAATTTTCTTGAGCCACCATGCGGCAGCAGAGCGTTAAATTTTTGTGCAGGAATAAATGAACTCAGATGCATAAGAGGCTGGTGGAGGAAGAAAGCAGTTGCTCTTTCCTATTTAGCACTTACTTTTGACTAGACCCGCACCGAGGCTGACCCGATCGCCTCTGTGTGAAATTTTTTAATTTCGTGCCCTCGGAAAGCGATTTCTGTTAGAATTAAGGATTGTTTGCTCAGCTGGATTTTCAAGAAACCGGTTCATGTTCTCACCCTCCTGTTTTCTCAGCGTTGTTCATGAACGTTGCTTTTAAGTTGGCCACTATCGTTAACCTGCTTTTTAAGGGAAAAATTAAGGGCCTAAAACAATGTTTCCCCACCGTTCTGCCTCATAAGTTAAAGACTTCCTCCAAAGCGCAATTGGAATGGCAAGGTCAGCAGCAAATATGAAGAAACGAAGGTGTACTCCAAGTTTATCCGCTGCTCTTTAACGCCCAGTCTTCTGAATACCTCGCGTAAACGGGCTGTGGGTAGCTCAGCAAATACAGTGTCATCTTGCTTGACACCCTTCGCTACAGAATTTTTAAAACAAGATCGTCAGTGTTGTTTGGCATTCACATATATGTTCTTGTGATTTTTCTTAACACTCCTCTGCGGTGGCTTGCGATGTCTACATGTCGCCTGATGCGTCCACTGAAAGAAAGGAATAGTATTTGTAGTTTATGTATTCTATTTGCAAGGTTTTCATGTTTGTAAACAAACATGACTGGTGACGATGGTACTGGCCCAGGGCACTTCCGGTATAAGTGGCGCGGCGTTGAAAAAGGCTTGCGCGAGCCCACATGACATGGTTCGCGCTGGTTTTGATATGGAAGCTCGGCAAACGCAGCATACCGCGCCGCATTTGAAAGGACGCTGGTGCAAGTGACACGCCTTCTTTAGATGCTTATTTCCAAACAGGAAATGTTCTGAAGTCAGATCGCAGTTTTGCCAGGACATTATTATTATTATTAAAATAAGCATTTTGTATTTTGGAGTATCATTTATAAAACCAAAGTGTTTCCTTGGCTGATTCAGCTTTAATTGTGCACTAATTCTAATAAAGAGTACACAGTGAATATATCTTTTAGAAGGAAAAGTAAGATACTGGACAAAAATTTATACGTTTAACCTCTCCTTTCTTGTTGATTATTATGAGCTCAGACTTTATCCAAGATTACAGTACAATCGAGATCGTGACTGATTCTTAGAGAATGATCACAGTACACACGGCATGACTTCTACCTTCCTTCATGAGGTTTGCAATTGCTTGGCCTTCGTCTGTTGTTATGCCTGGCGCGTTTTCCAACCCAAATGAATAAAGACGCGGACTCCCCAACCATTATTTCCAGAAAACCATCGTGAAGACGATTGAGACTTCTGAAGAAACGCTGCTGCTTGGCTTTCGCGGGAGCAGTGGCAGAAGCAGCGGCGACAATGGCGTCTCCACGTGGTCGAGTGTGCCATCGAGTCAACAAACGAAGCGTTTTTCTCATCAGTCACGCTGGGGTTGGCATTTGATGGAGAGCTGCGGCTTCGACAGAGGTTCTACGTTTCGGACAACAGGCGACGGAGTGCAATGTCTGTCATCACCCCCCCCCCCCCACGACTTGACATTCCTGTAGCACGTGGGCGCATGCCGGTGCCACGTGGGCGCATGGCGGGCCCACGTTTGCGCCCACCTGGCAGCTGTGTTAGCAACAACCTGACTGTGTCTCGGACCTTTTCTATCGCCGAGCTGACAGCATCAGCACGGCCCCTGCCATGGGCGGCACCATCAGTGTCATCATCTGCACGCTTGATTGGTCATCACTCTTCGAACAGTATTCCCCAGTCAGGGATCTGGGGAATACGCAAGGTGTTTAACGAGCTGCTGGTTTGGCACCACAGAGACCATTTGCTGGGGGAGACCACGATTGCGGAGAGACACTCGTCTCCTTGGACTTCCTTTGAGTGAGAAGGATTCTCAGTGCACTTGTTGTACATTATGTCTTTTTCCTTCGTAACCACGTCTCCGATGCTGCTCATTCCTTCTCCGGCCTGAGCATGCTACCTGAATCCTAACAACTGGTGGCAACGTTGGGATGCTGCTACCTGAATCCCAACAGTGTCGAGCCTTTCATCTTTTCGTTGGTATGGAGGATGTTTTACTTCGTTCTTATAACTAGTGCAATAATAGTTCCTCCGCTGTACAAACTCTTTCCCTTCAGCTAATAGAAAATCCGACTAGAATTTGAGCGTTAATTACATATCTTATGCATTTCTCAATGGCCTTGCCCTTCTTGCTTGCCCTGCCTCGACTTGCCGCTGAAGGTCTTTCTGCGTGCTATATTTTCCTCCATGTCTTTTTTCTTTGTTGCGTGAAGCTACATTTAAGGGGTTTTGCTTGCTCACTTCTCTCCACATTAAATTTCCTAATCTCACATAGCTTACCATTCTTGATTAATTTTGATATTTCTGCTAGTTGCACTTTAACCTAGCGGTTGCTCGCTTTCATTTGGCTCTTGTCAATTTTTGCAAGATATTGGAAAATATGGTTTGCCATAGAGTGCAGCAAATATTTAAAAAAACGGAACTTTTTTCCCCACAGCGCGTTTCTCTATCGTGAGGGATGTCTGTCGACATTAATTTTTTTTGGCCTAAAGAGTATAAATAAATAGATTTCAACAGTTTTTAAGATTACCAAATGCACTGTTTTCACACATTGCTTTGCGCTCGTAGCTAGATAATGGTTTTATTCCCACCAATTTTAAAAATGGCTAACATGAACACAGATATTTAACTTTACTAGTGCTTCACAAACTTCCTAACGAGCATTTTTGCTTCAGAACCGAAGTTAATTAAAGCTGGTGCTTTAAAAAAATTGCGCTCCTACTGCTCCTGTTTGTATATTAAAGTTAATTTGACATATGGTTTATGTAGCGCATTTATTTTCTTCAGTAGACACGTGGGTTGGTTGAGGCAGGATGCGCGGAAATCAGTAGCGGGGCACAGCTTATAACATCAAGATACACGCACGCAGCGCCAAATTACAACGACAGTTGACTGCAGATAACAAAAATAGTTTATATTTCAACTTATCAGTTTGATTATGAATTCAGAAACGAGGCACGCTTGCAGCAAGTATCACGCTCTAATTTGTTATGAACACGTCTGGCGCGCGAAAAGCTTCTCGATTTTGCGAAAAGCAAACCTGATTCCCCCGCCTGCAAAATGTGCTACAACAATTCACTTATGAACAAGAAAAGTTACATGTACGATTAAAACACAGACCCCGTCATTAACAGATGCATGCAGCACACATGCCAGTTTAGCCTCTGTTGCTAAACTCGGATAGCACATCCTAGGCATGCAAGAGGGGTAGTGGTTAGTCCTCAACAGCTTCAGCATCGGTTCTTTTAACTAAAATCAGAAGCGTTCATTAGAAGTATGACTCTCTATCATCAGCTTTCGATACTTGTTCCGCTAAAATTATCGGGTTACCAGAAACGTGGCTCAATGTGCATGTTAGCGACACTGATATATTTTTCTATGCTCATCATTTTTTATTCTATCACTGTGATCATGGCACGCAAAGAGGCGGCAGAGTGCTTCTCGCTGTTGACAGTAACATCTCATCACCATGTGTACTCGTTCAGACTAATCTAGAGATAGTATGGTCCAAAATCACACTATATCACCAGAGAGTATTAATAGGCCTATGCTACTGTCCACCTTCCTCGTCGCCTACATTAAGTAATGAACTTTACGATTGCATTAATACCGTTGCAACACGCTTTCCTTCATCCCCACTGTTCTTATTTGGAGATTGTAATTTTTCGAGCATGACATGGAATACCGACTCCCCTTTATTGTCCCCGTTCTCGTCTCAAGGTAGCGAATTTTAATATATGTCCTCAGTATTCTCTCTAGTGCAAATGTGAACTCACTCAACTAGAATAACAGACAAAGCGTCGAATACAATGGACTGAATCTTGACAAATCAATTTTTTTTTCTCACAATATCAGACAGCAGGAAAAGCTGGACCTGCCCAGGACCGCAGTGATACTCTGAATCGCGTATGACGAACGACCTTAGAGGCGAACTTGACGCTAGTTAGAGCGTACGAGCCTTGAGCCGACCTCTTCACTTGGGAATGAAACGCGAGCCACCTTTGCAGGCTGAGTTGTTCTAAACTTGGTTTGCTCCGAAGAGACGCACCCGGGTTTGCGGAGCCTCCTCCAAGCACACAACCCTGAAGAAGCCGGGCTGCGGGCCGGGGGTGGCTTGTACCCATTCTTACAGGTGCCCATTTTTACATAGCCTTACCCATTACATACCCGCCGGGCATCGGCGACCACTTGCGAATGTAGTTTAACAGTAACGTAGCCCTTCCGAATAGTAATTAAAAATTATACTTAACTACAACAAAGAAAATTTTCACGTGATATATAATGAACTATTTGTTTTTATCCACGTTTTTCTTGAGAACCATGATAACAGCAGTGTTCAAACTATCAAACTAACCGGCGCATCTTCACAGCTACCACCCATTCAGACGCTCCCTGGTACAATAACGATATTAAGCGTTTACCTAGCAAAAAGAAACGCATCTACCTTAATGCATAGCTATCGTAAACTAGTGAGCGATGGGTTTAGCATACGTCGGCTTCCAACACGTATGTTCAGGCGGTCAAACATGCCAAAAAGAACTTGCATCGCATCTACTGTCTTCTATGTTAACCACCAATGCGGAAAAATTCTGGCGGGTCATTAAACATTCCCCCGATGATAGCATAGCCTTATCTGACCCATCAGGCAACCCAGTTCTTCCAAAATTGGCGCCACGGTTCTTAATCGCGCATTCACTGACAACTTTACAGCCATGTCTGATGTATATATACCTACAACTCACCACTTCAACTATGTTGCCATGTCACCTGTAGCTGTTGCTACTTCTGGTGTCAATAAGCTTATTGATGGACTCCGTGTTCAGTCCGCCCTGTGTTATGGCTGCATTAACCCAAAGTTCTTAATATCACTTCAACTTATTCTTCTTTTATACTAACGAAACTTTTCCAGCAATCACTTGACCAATGAACGCTACATACTGAGTGCAAACTCGAAAAGGTGGTTCCAGTATGCAAATCCGGCAGCGAAGCATCCCCTAGTAATTATCGCCCCATATCTCTTACCAGTACTTGTTGCAAAATCCTTGAACATATAATATTCGCCAACCTTGTTAACTTTCTCGAATGGAACTCAATTTTTACGTCTGCGCAACGTGGTTGTCGAAAATCTTACTTTTGCGAAACATAGTTAATATCGTTTACACAAGCACTGCACCGCATTCTACACCTAACGTCATTGGCTGACTGCATATTTCTAGATTTTTCAAAGGCTTTGGACAATGTATGTCACAAACTTTTACTTCATAAACTAAAGCAACTGAATATTGAGTGTAACTTATTGAAATGGATTGAATGTTTTTACTTAATCGCTCACATTTTGTTTTTGCTAACTCCTATAACTCCAATTTTACGGACGTGTCTTCCGGGGTTCCACAAGGTTCAGTTCCTGGGCGTATATTGTTTCTAAATAACATTATTGATCTCCCCTCTCTTGCGAACTCTCATATTTACCTATTCGCTGATGATTGCGTCATTTTTAGAAACATATCCAACGCTAACGACATTAAATTACTGCAGTCAACCTTCCACGCAATAGCGAACAGGTGCAGAGATTGGTTAATGCAGCTAAATATTAACAAATGCGAAGTCGTGCGTGTATCTAGAAAAATTTTTGGCCGGCCTCACTACTACATCGATAACATTTTTTTGGAATCAGTCTCGTCATATAAATACCTAAGCGTTCACATTACTTCAAACCTTAACTGCTCTCTTCATGCCGAGTACATTATAGTCCTTCCAATTTTAAGCTATAGCTTTATCAAACAGTAATATCAAACTCGACTACTCAACATCTGTTTGGGACCCTGCTCATGACCACTCAAATAATGATCTTTAGATAGTGCAAAATAAATCTGTACGTTTCATCGTTGCTAACTACAACCGCACTGAGAGTATAAAAGTTTAATCTCGGTCTCCCAACGCTAACATCACGTAGAAAAGTGTTTCGTATCGCCCTGTTCCATAAGCTGTATCAGCATCCCGCTATAAGGTATCAGCTTGTCCTAAAGCCAATTTATGTGTCCCGCCGCATTGATCATAATCACAAAGTCAGAATTGTGTAATGCAACACGAAATTCTTCTCGCAGCCATTCCTGCCGCGAGCCTGACGTCACTGGAACCACCTTCCCGCCAAAGTTGCTGGCATTGCAAATTATGAGCAGTACCGCATAACACTAGCAAACATTGTATATTAAGATGCTATTTAACATTTATGTAACCGACAGTATTTTCTCTCGGTTTTCTGTATATTACCCATTCTCCTCTTTAATGATGCTGGCCTTGAGGGGTAATGTAAATAAATAAATAAATAGAAAATTGGGTATCACAGCAATAATAGTTCTTACATAGTCTCGTTTCTACACTGACTATCCCATAGCGACTGTTTACCACGATAACCAACATTTTTATGCGGAATAAACACTTTTCTGAACTTAGCAATGTGTATATATGTTTTGTCTGTTCCAGTCTTGGCCGCGCTGCGTATTTGTTCATTTAATGTATTGTCCTGCTGCCAGCTTCTGGCCACTCTATTACTAGCTTTCCTGAGTCTAAGACAGGAGACAGAAATAATAATGGTTGTTTTAAGATAAATATTACATCGAAAGTTCTTATACGGAGCCCGCCCAGGGCGTACTCAGGGCATAGACCGTGAAAGTGCGGAGCTGCAGCTTAACGTGTGCACTTGAGTTCATCACGTGGCGAGTGTTATGATGGAACACTTTGCTACAAACTGTATGGTTGTTGCACTTGACGGCAGATTTAATTCACTAAAAAAAGCAGTACATTGGCAATTTTCGCCGGGTTTAGTGTTAGGCAGGGGGCCCGACCAGTTGGTAATTTCTGTTAATAAAGGAAATAATATAGCATCCACGTCGTCATTACTATCGCCGCGTGTTCTCCATGACACGAGCCAATTAGGCCACATCAAAATTTTACTGAAAATGTACGCCACAGAACTTTGGCGCACATCTGCCAAGGCGAGCCCAAATGATCACTCACTTACAGCGGGTACATGAGTAATCTCGGCGCTGAGCAGCCATGTGCAGGAAACACCACTTGGAGCTGCAACCGTCAGTCAATGTGACACCAGAAGAAAGGTGCGGTCCCGGGCAAATGTTTTCTAAAACACTTGTTCCTGGACTATTGGTTTCGGTGCACCTTGTTCTATACATGCATTTGAGCGCGTGAACAAAGCAGTCAATGCCTTATGCGTGAAAATCACGAGTGCGATTGTGGACTCGTTCATTTAATATATGTCCCCCATTTAGGACTCAAGCTTTTGCTACTCATACGCTTACTAAACCACAAAAAAATTATAAATAGGTATGGCAAGTAGCAACAAAAATACTTTTTTATGCCGGACGTATGTGGTAAACATTTGCCCAAGCAATACTCCCTATTAGGCTGAAGCATTAGTGATGGCTGTTATTTCTTGCTGTTTACGAAAAAATCAAGCAGCTGCTGCGGCGCTGCATTAAATATATACACAAAAACCTACAGAGAATGTTTACCACACTTTAATCAGTGCGAAAACACGGATTTGGCCTACGTAAAAGAAGGCGATGTGCGGGCTGTGCCAACAGGCGGAGTAGATTTAAGTTTATGAAGGCGGCGCTCTGCATTGTGCAGCGCGACAGTGCGGTGCAGTTTATCACTGGGCGTGTTCTGCTGCGGCGATAGCCCACTTTTTTTTCCAACATTGTATTTCTCCAACATGCTTTTTACTACACGATGTAGTGTCAGCACAGAAAGGGGATATATACAGATTATTTAAAAAACAAGCAACTAGCGACTGCACTGCACAGTTGCTTTGAAGAAAACAATATATACACCGAATCAACAGCAGAAAAAAGTGTGGTAGAAAGTTCCTTTCGTCATAAATGCCATTGAGTGGACTTTGAATGTGATGTGTTCGCGTCATGGCGGGTTCGAGTCTCAGCGTGGATATAGATCATATTATCTTTATGCCTCTTTTTTTTTCTATTCTGCCGAGGTTCACATACGTGATACGAGTTTGATAGGTTCTGAACCTCCGGGGGTGCTATCACACTAAAAACTATAAGCAGACGCTTCAAACTTGCCCGGTGCTGTGCACTGTTGCACTGAACTGAATTACTATCATAACTGGTATGTTGAAACGGAATGTGGCAAATTCTACAGCGATTTTGTATGCATTTACTTTGGCGTTAGCAAAGCCAGAATGAATTTTTGCTGGCAGCAAGAACGCCAGTTTCGAAGGACGTGACTAAATATTCAGTGCGTTCTTTGTACTGAAAAAATGATATGAGCCATTTCCTTGCCACAACCATTTTTGGTAGGCCGATTTCTTGCCACAGTTACCTGTTCTAGCCTTTCAAATGTATCGACCATATGGAGCTTCAGTACTGCATGGTGAAATTAAAGTGCAAGGGTCGAGACACAGAGAAGTAAACTGCAAGAATAGGGCTCTCGTGTCATCTCGCAAGTGCAAAGTGTCGGGCTAGTTGGCACGGCTTAACTAAAAGAACAGTGCTATGAACACTACGAATCACGAAGGGAGTAGCGCCTGCGTCTCTCTTTCTCTTCGCCCTTTGTCTTGATCCTAGCGCTGTTCTTTTCGGTATCTAATCTGAATTTCTGAATTACTGTTGATCGGCCTACACTCGGCTATGTCACCTCAATAACCGCATTTAATCCGACATTCCCAGTGCTTAAAAGAACTTCAGAGAATTATTAGTCTGGTTGACCCCTCTTTTAATGAAAATATACCTCTCGCCTGAGCCCAGCTTACACAGGTGCTTGTTAAGGAATACGGAGAATGGAAAAGAAGAAAGCTTCACCTGGTGACGTCGTCTGCACTCCGTATGAACAGTCTGTAGTAAGGCGTTGAGAAGTATCGGTAGAAGGGAAACTTTGTCGTCATTGTATTCAGAATTGAGAAGAAGTCGTTGATTGTTTCCATCAAGGAAGCTCCATCAGAGCGTTCATTCAGATCGCTTTTCAGTACGCCCATTCTCTTATTGGTTGTAAGGAAGACAATCGCTGTAAAAGAAGACAAAAACACAAAAGATGCGATTACACTGAAGGGGTTCTCTTCAACCAGCACGGACATCATGATCCATTGTATTAAAGCAACGGCCTTCGTTCGCGGCGGCTCACGTGCCTGCACATAGACTGGGCAGTGTTTTAAATGCCAGGCGCTAAGTGGAATCTGGTGGCGAAGGCTCCAACTTTTCGATAACCGCGGCTGGCTTTCCTAAGCACAGAGCTCACAGATAAAATTTCGGGTGCTAATTACCGGACTACTTTCAATGTCTATGTCACATTTTTGCGGGAGAACAGAAATTCGGTTGAGCCCGCACAAGTTTTGAGAACTGATTTCATTGCTAGTTTTACCTGCAATTTCACTGTACCCGCTAAGGCAAGGAGGAAGTTACACACCTTAACTAGCAAGCCCCAAAATGGCGCAAACAATGCGCGTGTTTACCTGTGAAACCTGTTTCAATAGCGATTTCATGAAGCTTAGTTTCTTGTTTGCAGCCGAGGTTTCAAACGTAGCTTAAGAGAATTTGAAAAAGATGTGGTGGGGAGCTCGATTTTCCTGATCTCTAGCTTTCGAAAAGCATGCCATTGCTGTGATTCTTAAGCTTTCCTATGCAATTATCGGAGAGCAACATCTTGTAACTTTTTTTTTCTACTCTGTTCGAATAGCTGACAGGAGGCCGCGCTAAAGATTCCCTGTCAAAGCACACCGTTCCCAACATTACGTTGCAGAAATGTTTGTTTAAAAAAGTCAGTGGTAAAGCGCCGCTCCTCGGCGTGCAGAACTGATTTACCAATTCCTGCATCTGTTACAGCCTACCTTCGTTTTTTTGTGTGTGTTAAGTTATGCATACTTGAAAATGTATAAATTTCAGTCGGGAGCAGAGACGAAATAATATTTCAGAAAAATGAGATTGTCGGTTCCTAGGGAAGCAAAAAAACAAAACGATATGCATCTACTTGAATGATTAAGGGTGTGCGAATGCTCGAAACATTCGAATATCTCGACGAATATCCTCCAATTCGATTCGCTGTACAAATCAAATCGTTAACATTCGGAATTATTTGAAACGAATAGGAAACAATCTTAAATTTTCGAATCATTTTTGAATAACATGTGAGAAATTTGAATAGGGCATGCCTAGTTTTCTTGGACGGCTCTTTCGCACCGATGTCGCACATCATGATGCCGCTATCAGTCGGCGCGTTCAGACCGCGACGCGGCCCATTTTTGTGGTGGCGTTGATTATTTTCATACATATAGCCTCCAAGACTGGGCAACGAGGAGGGATTCAGCAAAGTTCGACAAATTCTGCATTCATGCCCAATATTGGCCGCGAAGGGTGATAACCTTTGTTTCGTAACGTAAGACGTGGCTGTAGTTTGGTCGGCATTTTTTCAGTAGCTGAGCGTAATTTTCTGATGCGTGTGTCATGACATTCATGGAGTTGATATACTGACTTCATGTTGCGTTCCACCTACATTATTGCATCTTTTCAACAACCACACCTTTAAATCCATGATTTGGAGCGTCATCGCAAGCGGTTCGCTGTTTTACATGATTATTAATTTTGCAAGAATATTAGCACACAGTTAGCGAATAATCATTACAATATTGGATTTGTACTCTATTCCGTTTTTAACTATACTACTGGTATTCGATTTGGTACCGAAGCAAGACAATTTGTATAGATTCGATTTCGGAAAAGTACCATTCACGCACCCCTAAATTGGAGGAATCTTATTAGTAGCAGTTTCATCATTGGCCACACTGTATTTGATTGACTCAAAACAGCGAAACGCCTTAAGCAGATCATGGTTTGTAAAGCCTCATTTGCATGAACCCGACATGAGTGGCCTGAACCAGTGCCTGCTCTGAACAAGGCCATTCAATGTCGACTACCACGAGTTAAAAAGAACTCTGTACTGGGGTGTTAGACCACTCATGGTTAGGCCTCAAAAACAAGAAAAATGGGGTTACCCATTTACTCAATGGTAGCGATCGCTTTTCGTTTTCGGAATAACTCATCTAAAAATAACATGCGCGTTTTCGGTCAGTTGGCGACGATCAGCTGGCGAGTATCAGGTAACAGCAGATGTGCTGAAGGATGGATCGGAGATAGTGCAGGAGGAATTAGCTGCCCTGTATACGCAATTTATTACGGCTTCGAGCGTAGCAGGTGCTCGGAAGAGCGCCAGCATTATGTTAATTTAAAACAAAGGAAAGTCAAAGGCTTGGGAAATTACAGACCGATCAGCTTACCGTCAGTTGACTACAAGGTAATTCCTCAGTTAATCGGTAACAGAAACAGAGCAGCTGTTGACTTCAAACAATCAAATGATCATGCAGGCTTTCGTTAAGGATCAATCAGATGATACATCAATCAGGTGATATCAATCAGGAGATGAAGAAAGGCGCACAACATAACCGACCACTATACGTAGACGTCTTTTATGATGAGAAAGCGTTTGATTCAGGGCAAACCTCAGAAGTTATTTAGGCTTAGCGGCATCAGGGTTTAGAAGAGTCTAGTTTGAAAACACTAGAAGATATTGTTACCCATTGGCAAAGAAGTAACTATCGGTGCTCTTGAAGACGACCACACTAAGTGTGTGTGCGTCATCGTTCTTAAAGCCCCATTCGTTGAGTCCTCTCTTCAGTGCACAGTTGTTTATGGAGACCTCCTCGTAACATATGGTGTGAGGTGCGGGATAACGTCACCACCCTGCACGCCTACAAGCTGGATCTACGCAGAGGTCGTCACCTTGGTACCATCGCGATTACTACCAAAGCAGCTCCATCCATTCCAACAGCACCGATTGTCGTTGTGGCCCAACACCGCTAAAAGGGCACCTTCTGGGGCACCGACGACTTGGATATCGAGGACTGGCTTTCGATTTATGAGCGTGTCAGCAAACATAACAGGTGGGACGCTACGCTCATGCTTGCGAATGTAATGTTTTACCTTGCCAGAACCGCACGCATATGTTTCAAAAACCACAAAGATGATCTTACATCCTCTTCGACGGCAGCTCGCCGCTAACACGGAAATTGAAGCTCGTGCCCAAATGTCTGCGGAATCTTACCTTTCCAATATTCAGGATGTATTGACCCTGCGCCAAAAACTTTATCAAGAAATTTCCGAGGCGGATAACATGGGGCACATATTAAAACGCATTCCTGACGAGGCATTCAATCTCCTCCTCAGTAAGGACTGCTCCACGGTTGATTCCGTCCTACAGCTGTGACGGCGATTTGAACAGGCAAACTCCGCAGAATTTCGCTCCGTTTCGACCTTTTACCAAACACAGCTGCCATTTCCTCATCCGAGGATCTACCGATCTTACGGCAGCCTTCGAACACAGAGATCTTGACTCGTATCGTAAGCCGTGGACTAAAGGCCCTGACTCCCGTTGCCGCCACATCGCCTTTTCCAGACAACACGATGGCCACTGTATCTCTCATTCAGGCCGTTGTTGGAAACATGGGCTATATTTTCTAGCCGCGCAATGAAAAACCTGGGATCGAGCCCCATCCATCCTGTGGTCGCCAGGGCTACGCCCACCAAAACCTACATGACCCGTTACCGCTACCGTAATCCTGTGGAGTGGCGTACCCCTGGCGATCGGCCATGTGCTTTACATGCTCTCGGGTGGGTCACATCTCTCGTCACTGCCATAACCGTTGGTACTCTCCTCCCCACCCATTCGTCTAAGTTGATCGTCTTGCCAACTACGCACCCAGCCGTTTCTCCTCCGGCTATGAGTCATCGCGCTCAGAGACCGCTCCGCCTGTGCACGTGTCCAGACGCTCACCTTCACCGCATACCCAAAGTTCTAGTTCTCCTTTTCCTCGCCGCAGCTCCTCCTCCTTTTTCGCCGTACGACTCTCCGAAAACTAGCCGATGCACCCCCTGGAGATGGCGCTGCACTGATGGCCCGAACTGCAAATCATCTGCTGACCTCTGCTCGTCTCTGTAATGTCATTGACGTCTGTGTGGATGATGTTCCTGTATCAGCTATTTTTGACACTTCCGCCCAAGTATCCGTCCTTAGCTTATCCTTTCGCCGCCACCTCAACAAAGTGATGCCTCTTGCCATTTCGTCAACAGTTCGCGTCGCCGATTTCAGTACTGCTGCTGTTACTGGAACGTGCGCTGCTCGATTCACCATTGCCGAACGTCACATTCCGATTCTGTTCGCTGTCCTTCACCTGTGCTCTCACGACGTGATCCTCGGTCTGGACTTCTTGACAGCCCACTCTACCCTTACTGACTGCTCTGGCGGCCTTCTTCGACTAGACTTCCCGTATGCTCTGACGCCTCGTCCAGCCCTACCCGCCCTTGCTCCACGGAGTTCGCTGGCCTGCCCCCTGACTCTGCAGTTTACCTTCTTATGTCGCCTTTTCCACTGAGTCCTGACGTCTACTACGTCGCTAGCCCCATTACATATATGTTCTGCACTATAATGTCACTCTCTCGCATCTCGTCGTGCGCCTCAAAAAAAAAAGAACAGTGCCTACTTTCCTGTCCTTAACTTCAGCCTGTCTACCCAATTTCTTCCCGAAGGCATTTCGCTCACTTATTTGACGTCTCTGGCGGAATACACCGTTTCGACCCTAACATCTGACCCGCCCTCTGACGCCCCTCCGCAACCCATCTCTAGTGTAACTCCTATTTCCGGGATGATTGCGCAAGATCTGAGCCTGAAGTATCCTGACGATCATCACCACCTTATGGTGTCCTATAATGACAATTTTGACTTTGGTTCTCGACCTCTGGGCAAACGTTTGTTGTTACTAACCGAATTCATACAGTCGCTGCCAGTCCTATACACTGGCTGCGATGCCGTGTCTCTCTTTCTGAGCGCCACGTTATCCAGCTGCAGCCGACAAAATGCAGGCCAACGACATTATCGAGCCTTCGAACAGCCCCTGTCGTGCTTGTTCAGAAGAAAGATCAGAGTTGGCGCTTTTGTGTCGGCTACCGGCATCTGAACAAAACCACCAAGAAAGATGTCTATTCCTAATAGGGGAGTAATTACTCATTGGCATCCACCCAAGCGCAGCCATACGGCTACAAAGTAAATCTATAAAGCTTTCTCGAAAACTTGGCAGCTAAAGCGCTGCTGTATGACTGCGCTTGGGTGGATGCTAATGAGTAATTACTCCCTCATTACAAATCTACTCCACCTTGGGGGATTCCCCTAAATATTTGACCAAAAGATGTATATCAGCTTCCGCTCATTGCCCTGAATTGATTACACGGAGCCCGCTACTTTTCATTCATCTACTTTCGTCGCGGCACTGGCAACTCTCTGTTGGTGAGAGACCCTGAGAAGACCGTTTTCGGCACACCAGATGATCTCTACCAATTCAAAGTAATGTCTTTTGGCCTTTGTAACGCCCCTGCCACAATTGAACGCATGATGGTCGCGCCGCTGCGCGGCTTTAAGGGGAAACTTGTCTATGCTACTTTGTAGACGTGATTATTTTCTCATTCACATTTGACTGCCACCTGCATTGATTTTCATCTATCCTAGCACTCTTCCGCCGCGCCGGCCTTCAGCTTAACTCCAAGAAATGCAGAAATACATCGTTAAGTCCGATCCTAACCGAGTCGGCGCATTCGGTGCCTTTCCCAATCAACGTTCGTCCAGTGACGTGCGGAGTTTAAATTGGTTCTGATCCTATTTTTACCGCTTCGTCCCCAATTTCGCTGAAATCACCCCACCCGCTCTCTCGCCAATCTGGTGAAGAACGACGTTCACTTCTCATGGGCTACTAAGCACGCTGACGATTTCTTAAGTTTCATTGCTGTCGTCACCAACCCTTTTGTCTTGGCACACTTCGACTCTTCCGCCCCTGTGAAGCATAGCAGAGACACTAGCCACCACTTAATTGACGCCATCCTTGCTCGAAGGCAACGCAGCCACCACTACGTGAATGCCTATGCCAGCCGACTCCATTATACAACCGAGAAGAATTACTCCATCACACAGCAGGAGTGGCTGGCCGATGTTTGGGCCATTACGAAATTTCGCCCCTGTTTGGCCGAGCATGCACTGCTGTAACCGACAACCACGCTTTGTGCTGGCTGTCTTCATTTCAGGACCCTGCCGGCCGCCTCGGGCGCTGGATGTTGCGCTTGCAAGAGCATTCCTGTCGTGCATTTTCTGTCGCGCACAAATCTGGCCGGCTTCATAACGGTGCACACTACCTGCCCCGTTTATCTTGTTTTCTCCATGGACTGTGTCTGACACCTGTGTCTTGTATAAATCGGCTTTCTCACACATCGCCGACGAATAGCGACTAAATCAAGCTTACGCTCGATCATCGACCGTCTCATCGCCGACCCCGCCGATCCTTCCCTTGTGATCGTCATCGACGGGAACACACTCTACCGCCGCAAGGTGAGCCCCGATGGCGCTGAGTTCCTGCTTGTCGCCCCTCAATGCCTTTGTTCTGCCTCCTTCGAAATCTATGATGCTCCGATGGCTGATCACCTTTACGTCGATCGCACATACCCCACGTTCGTCGGCGTTCCTTCTGGCCTCGCCTCTACCACTCTCTCCAACGCTACGTGGCCGCTTGCGAGCGCTGTCAACGCCGAAGGAAGCCCTTTGCTCTGCCTCCCGGACACTTGCAGCCGATAGCCATCGCAGCCTACCCGTTTTTTCGTGCTGACCTTGACTTGCTTGGGCCCTTCCCGGTGTCCACCTTGGCGAACAAATGGATCGCCGTCACCGACTCTGTCACGCGGTACGAGATCACGTGCGCCCTTGCGAACAGCTACGTTAGTGATGGGGCTTATCTCCTTCTGCACGACGTCCTCCTGCACCACGGAGCCCCCGCCAGCTGCTCACCAACTGTAGGCGCTGCTTCCGCTTCTATTTCGTCGACGAAATTCTTCTTTCGTGCTACGTTCGACACCAATTCACCACGGCTTATCACCCTCTGACAAACGGCAGTCGGCGTACTCTGGCTGATGATGATGATAGGAATTAAACTACGCCAGCAACATCCTGCTGCCGTCTCAAATTGGCGGCTTGTTCAACTTTTGGGCGTCGACACAGTAAATTTTCTTTTATTCGGCCCACATTCATTAGGAAATCTAGATAAATCGAAACGACGGCCTTGTCCCGGCAGCGTTCGTGTAAGCCTACAGCGAAAGACGCTGGCTCATTCATATGCAACACTTCATAAGAAAGGTTTCTTGAAGTGAGTCCGCGTATGTGCACGACCAGCACGGCAAGCGAGTTGCAATATAAGCACACTCAAACCTGAATTGTGTGTATTTTAGCCACGACATTGTTTCTTATAAAATTGAATTTCATAACTTAAATAATCCCAAAGTCCATCCTCTATTAAGTGTATACGTTGATGGTCTTCAAGTAGCCTGCACATCCGCAAACGTAGCAACAAGCGAGAGACAAACAAAGTTGACCATGAATAAACTAGTGACTTGGGCGGATCAGAACTGTTTGCAGTTTTCCGCACATAAAACAGTAGCCATTCTTTTCTCGATGAAACGAGGCAAGCAAGCCGGCCCATTCATACACCTGAAACGAACACAGATACCCGTCCGCCAAAAATGAACACAAATTTCTAGGGATAACCCTTAACAAAAAACTCACTTTCCTGTCTCATATAAACGCACTGAAAAAGAAGGCCTCCTCATCCCTAACTATGCTGAAAGTACTTTCACGTAAACATGGGGTGCTGACAGGACATGTCTTAAAATTTATCGCTCCGCGGAACGCTCTACCTTAAACTACGGATGTATAGTTTACGGGTCACCGAGAATATTCAAACCTGGAACGACTACATCCAGTACATAATTTAGGTTTGCGTCTTTCGTTTTGTGCTTGCAGGACGTCACCAATATATAGTCTTTATGTAGAAGTCAACGAAACATCCCTTACCGACAGAAGAACCATGCTCACATGCTCATACATTTTAAAAATCCGTTCGCTGCCCAAACACCTATGTTACCCCATCGTCACAAAGTGCCTATCTAGGACACTGTTTAACAACAAACTACAAGGTATCAGGCCACCCCTTCTGCGTTTTGAAGAGATGTGCCAAAACATCGGCGTACAAAATAAATTATCTGACATTGCTCGGAGAGGAGATACACTGCCTCCTTGGTACAGTTTTCCTGCAATCTGCGATCTTACTCTTACACAGTTCCATAAAAACCAAACTCCACGACATCTTATAGTACACGAATTCATTGCACTCGAAGAAAAATGCAGTAGTTTTCCACAGTTTTATACAGATGGTTCAAAACGGATGTTTACGTAGAAAGGGCAGTGGTCCGAGTGTATGTGTATGTGGCCGTAGAAAAAATAGAAAAACAGAACCTCACCAAAAGTATTATCTACGCAGACTCCCTCATAATACTTAGAGCTCTGCACTCTGGTAAAGAACTCACTCCGATTCTTGGTGAAATCATAGACAGGATAGTAACAGCCACAGCTCGGGAACAAAACAAAAAATTCTGCTGGGTTCTCAGTCGTGTCAGAATAAGAGGCAACGAGAGGGCAGACTTCTACGCTTCTAAAGCTTGTGACAGGGAAAAATTGTAAATATACCTTTTAATGATTGAATATACTTTGTACAGCGCGAATTAGGACTAAAATTTCAGTCGGCATGGAACGGTTAAATGAATATTACACTACAATTGGTAAAGCCGGTTTTGGGTGAATTTAAATCATGTGTGCATCAGGAACGTTTTAAGGAAGTGATTTTGTGCCGTCTCCAGATAGGCCACATGCACCTTACGATACCCTTCCTGCTATCAAAACAATACAAACCTGTTTGCGAATGCGGAGATGATCATACGGTTAATAACATTTTATTGTCATGTGTGAAACAGGAAACACTAAGAACGCAACATTTACTCAACTCTATAGAGAATGCATTCCTCTTTATCCAGCACTCATCTTAGACGATAATGCTATTATTAACATACCTTCCTTGTTATGCTTTTTAATAGAAGCAGGGGCACTTCAATAACTAAATTTTGAAGCACTGGTTTGCTTTATAACATGATACACCTCACCCACTTTCTCACTCCTGAGAAGGCTAAGGCTTTTTATTTGATTAATTTGGGAGCCTCAGGATCCCTGCCCAGCCAAGAACAGCCGCTGAGGCTACCTGACCTTGTATGAGGCTTTTCCCGTTAGCTATCTCCGGATTTCTTCTTATCTGTTATTACTAGGCAGTACAATATTTTTAGGCCATCTACACCAGCGACGATTTTTTATATTCCTAAACATTCTACAGAAAACCAATTCTATACCTTGAGCCTGGCGCACCGTGGCCTTAGTTGCCTATGTGCCATAAAACTCAAGACAGCACAACACAAACCTCAATTGCAGGCTTCTCACTTGTCCACGCTACAAGGACGTGCGCGAAACGGCAGGCTTAAAGAGAAATGGACGGCCCTGGCCTCTGAAAACGGTCCGACAGCTCAGTTCGCTTCGCTTTACTGAGCTTCGCGCTAGGCATGGCTGAAAGTGGCTGTTAATTCTTTACTGTAAACTGGGGTAAGCACGAAGACCTCGCTGTTATTGGCCACGCTTCAGCTACTCAACCGAATAAATTTGCGCGCTGTTTACGACGCGCGCCTCTGCGCATTTCCCCCACTTCCATTCACGTGGTTCGTCCAGCGCCCAGGTACTGCGCGGTGGTCGCGTGCCGTTGGGTATTTCGACAGGAAGCTTAAAAATGTGGTCCCCGTTACCGTCGAATCGACTTAGTACAGCAAGTTCGAATTTAGAGGTGTTCTGACGAATCCCTTTGGCTCTTGGGCTCACTCGCTCCATCTCGACGTTCATTCAGCTCACCTGCTGGCGTTTAAATGTGCCAGTGACGCCACTTATCTCTCTCTTTGCAAAGCTCCATTTTTTAGTTCTGTACTCGTTGACACCATCTCTTCTGTGTTTGAAGCAGTTTTTTTATTGAACAACCTGCCGTACGGCTCGTGTTCGCCATTGTGTAGATAATCAGGTGTGCTGCCTATCGCCGGTAAGGTTTGGAAACTTACTTTATCAAACAGGGTGGAGCTGCTTGTTACTCAACGCTAACAAACCTACGGTAGTGCAGCTCTAAACGGTACTTTTATTACTAATGGTACTAAACAGTTAAACGGTACTTTCACACTTGTATGAGGAGCTCCCAAGAGAGGACTCGACCAGCCTCATTGCTCTTGGCATCAGCTGAACTGCAAAAACATTCAGGACGGAAAGAACCCACCATATATCCTTGCAGGTGAACTTCAAACATAAGCAAAGATATACGCAGTCATCATAGCTTTACATGAGCTTGTAGTACCGTACCCTAGAGTTTACTACAAGCATTCGTCATGTAAAGATTTAAAATACCAGAGAAGCAATATTTCGGAATCTTTAACGAATTCCAAAAAAGCAATAGGGAAAGATAGTGCTTCACTCACACTCAAACGCCCATCTTCGCATAATGGTGTGGCAGTCTTTCACTTCCCCAGCGCTGTCCCGCGAAGTTGTGATGAGGCGAACGACGTCATCCGCAATTTGCGCCAGGTCCTCGCCATAGGCATGTATTGTACGGGGGTCTGAGGCGCCGCCGTGGACTTGGGTCCGTAGGCGTTGCCACTCTTCGCCCTGGCTGTTATGAAGGCGCGAAATTATGCTGGTATTAAGGCTTTAAATTGGAAAAATACGGTGCTGGTGCATTTCTTTAATGAGACAGTGCTTAACAGATCTGATGAAAATGTTTTTTACTGTGTGCCTTCATCTTGGTTTGATATTGCTTGCTGCCGCGGTATTCTTAGTTCTTCGGGAGAAGAATAGCAAGAGAAAGACCGAAATACATCATTCTCTGAGCATGTCAAGCTACGATTTCTAGTTTCAAATTTTCTTAAAATGGCGCTTCGTGTGGCACAAAATATCTGAAGCACAAATTCCTTAATGATGCCACCACAGAACGATCTGAAAACCATAGTGATACGCCCCTACCGCATGCGGGGGGATTATGTTGTACAAACGAGCTTCTGCACACCAGCTCTCGCGTCATGCAGCCGCGGGCACACCAGCCATGGAGTCGCAGCAAAATGCTTCCTTTTTGCTCGCGTACTTGTGGCCCTGCAACCTTTTAGAGACCTGGAATAACGCTGCTTAACATTTATGACGAAGACGTTGCCAGTGCGGGTGACGTCATCAGCCCACCACGTATGCTATGCAAACACATGGAAATTACGCCGTGTAATAATAAAACCGGTTACGTCGCATAGACGAGTGTGTCAGGCAATACTGGACTTCTGATCATCTTTACGGTGTGCTCCATGAAGCTTGCAATTATGCATTTCTTTGATTTACATCTGCATGTCTAAAATTAAAGCATCAAAAGCTTGTTCTACGCCAGTTTTTGATTAAGAAGTCTTTAAAAAATACCGCTCTCTTACACATTGCCTTAGAATACCTGGAAATGTACAAGCTGTCGCCTTCTAGACGGGACTAAAATGCGTTATTACGGAGAAAACTTTAAACTCCCGCTCTTCCAGTTTTCAAACCGGCCATATAAAACCATAGCTGCACTCAAATGAAATGGAGACAGGTGGCATATTCTTGCCGCCAAATCTATATCTTGGAGAGGTTTCAAAAATTACCCAGATCAAGTTTAGCCAAGCAAGGGCAGCAAGAGCTTAGATTGTGACTAGGGGAAGAAAAACAGCAGCTGTATAAGAAATCATAAAAAGCTAAAAAGTGTTGGTGTAGAAAACACCGCGCTAATACGGAATAGACTATATTAACCGCGGTGCGTTGTTGCATAACTGTCAAGTCCATGCGAAACACAACAAAAAATCAACATGAGGCCTACAACACAGCTGTACACGATGAATGTGGTGAAACAGCGTAACCTTTTTATAAATAAGAACCAAGCGTTTCAGCTTGATCTCTAAAAAATGGTAAGATATAATTGAGTTTTATATCGGCAATCTGATAGCACATGCAGCTACCCATGCCTCTACTGGAAGTGACGTCTGGTAACGTCATTCCTTTCAAACCAGAAAAAAACCTTCTGTCTAGTGATGTCAGCTCTCTCCAGCCAAGAAGCGAAATCAGCTTCCGACGACACATTGCTTTGCCGTTGAGGCTTCTAATGTTGTGGCATTAAAATGTATATAGAAGTAAGGAGCACTTAAATGTCCTCCGGGTACGCACGAGTGGAGCAGGCCGTCATTGGCAAATAACTCAGGCGTTCGGCTGCGGTGGTAGAGCTTGACTGGCAGCGAGCCCACGTGACGTGGCATCCGCCCTTCCTCCCGGTACAGAGTGCGTATGTCGTCAGCACTGAAGAGATGCACCAGAACCCTGCGGCCAGGAAGCTGCTCGGCCACGATGGGGCCCAGCCGGAGTCGCATATCCCATGCCGCCTGGCTGCTGTCGCGGATGTCGTACCTTCCTGCGCGGAAAGTTGTCGTTCGGTTTAAGTGTGATCGCTCGAAATCGGCAAACGCATTTTAATCGAGCAGAGAGCGTGGCTTGTGCATCTACCACTCATCTAATAATCAGTTTGGTTAAGAGCAGAGATAAAGGGCAGGCCTTCGCCTAGCGGTGGGCGTAGCCAGGTAAGGGCTGAAGATAATACGTGCGATAGATTGCTCAGCCTGAGCCCTCGATGAAATGCACCTTGTCCGAAAGTAAAGAAAGATGAGCTTTATATACAGTTCAAACTAATAGAATACAATTGCAGTGCAATATTACTATGTTCGGAGAAAAAGATAAGTTTTAGCGAAATGTCTGAGCATTTGTTTTTGTTTTTTCTTCATTACACATGTAGTAGTGCCTGGTGCGATTCCAGGCTGTCAGAAATTTTTCAACAATTTTTTTAAGTAAGCTCAAGCAGCCATTCCAAGCACTTACCAACGAGTTGATATGACTTCACTATGCTGCGTCCCACTTATGGGTTAAATGCAATCGCAACAATTTATTTTGTCAATGACACTCAGTGATCATGCACGTACTGCGCGAAAACAGGATTTTCTTTTTTTGTGCGTGCCTGGACAATAAAAATCTGCGCCCCTGAACAAGTAAGCGTAACATCGTATTATTAAGAGAAAACTATTTAGCATGTTACAACTGTTATATTCTCCGTGTACCATAGGAGAAACAAGTATACAGTTAACTCTTTTGCCGTATAGTATTTAAGTTAACGCATGATAACTATCACTCTGAAATGCTTCATGAGGAATCCTGCAGTAATTTCGTTCGTTTTCTCATATTTCTCGTACCTGTGCACGCGGCTACGCGTACGTAGTACACTTGATGGCACTTCCATGCCTACGTCGCTGCTACATCAGCATATTTCATGATGGTAATCTGCCATTTTACAAATTCCAGGACGACAATATCAGTGCGCTTATCTTGCTTTGACTGCTCAGTCGCATTGTTTGACAGCTCACAGAGGAAGTGTGTACGTAAATTGACCAAAACTGTCTCTTCCGAGCGTTCTCTCCTCCTCTTTTCTGCCATCATAGTTACTCTAGTGCGGGCTTGATGGAAAGTTATCGTTATAACCCTCCCAGTCACAGTTGTTGTAAGTACGCCGACACAGCAGCCCGCAGCAGCCCTCTTTGCGGCGCGTATCAGGAGAGGCAAGCACGGGACGGACCACTGACAGCGCACGAAAAATGAACTGAAACTTTTTCAAACGTTGGTTAATGTCTCTTGATATTTCCGAAACATGGGTAATTTATTTCCATCATCGAAAGATGCAATCTCTTCTATATACGCTATCTTTGGTGTCGTCCATCTCTTCCTGTAATTACTTAGGTATTAATACAACGCGAAAAACATTACATGGCCATCTCATATCCTAAATATCGCTAACGAGGCTAATCATTCTCTTGGTTTCATACGGCGGAAACTACGATTTGCAACCCCATCTATCAAATCATTTAACATGCCTAACTTTTTGCCGGCCTAAATTAGAAAACATTTCAGCAATATGTGATCCTCAAAGGTCTAACCTCTATATTAAACTTGGAAAAATGACAACATTCCCTTGGTTTCATACGGCGGAAACTACGATTTGCCACCCCATCTATCAAATCATTTAACATGCCTAACTTTTTGCCGGCCTAAATTAGAAAACATTTCAGCAATATGTGATCCTCAAAGGTCTAACCTCTATATTAAACTTGGAAAAATGACAAAATCGTGATATTCGTTTTCTTCATTCTAATTATTCAAGACAAACCAGTGTGCCTGAGCTGCCGCGGTGGCTGAGTGGTTATGGCACTGGGCTGCTGGCCCGAAAGACGGGGGTTCGATCTCGGCCGCGGCTGTTGAATTTCGATGGAGGCGAAATTCTAGAGGCCCGTGTACTGTGCGCTTTCAGTGCACGTTAAAGAACCCCAGGCAGTCGAAATTCCCGGAGGCCTTCACTACGGCGTCTCTCATAGCCCCAGTAGCTTTAGGACGTTAAACTACTATAAACGAAATCAAAAGTGTGTCTGTTTTGAAATCCAGAGACAACTTACCCAGCCTTGAAACTGGACGAAAAATTTCTCGATTGTGCCTTTTTCAAACATTTTATCATTCGGCTCTATGGAAATCAGTCATGTCACCTGCTCATCGCCTGTCCAGCCCTATTAGTCATCATAAGACCGTCTACGATTCCACCCCAAGAACCACCACTCATTCTCTATCTCTTTTCGTCACGTCATCCTGGTGCTGAAATGATCTACTACAGGACGCCGTGCATCATATCAACGCCATCTGTTTTAAGAACGCCATCAAGATCATTGTTGTTTAATTTCCATGCCCATTACTGATGTTACTCCCTATACCAGGGGTCTTTGAATTATAAAATACATAAACTGACTCATGCAAATGACACTTTTTTTGATAACATGGATAGCGTACATCTTGGATAGACTACATGTGGCAGCTATTCATTCTTCAACTGCACAAAGGGGAAACGCTCGATTATTTCCTCTTCTCAATAGTCACTAAGCTGTCATAATGTGAAGGAGTCAAGCAGAAAATAATAGAAAAAAACTGTTACTTCGCATAAAAAGAAACGTTGCAGCGCCGACTGTCCGCGGCACGCAAGCACTGAACACTGACAAAACATGAAGCACAACACGGGGCGTGTCGGCGAGTTGCTTTTTGTTATCAGCCATTACTGCAGTAGCCAGAGTATGAAGAGCGAAGAAACTAAAAAATTGAATTTAAAAGTACCTGCTGCAGCGACGGAGGCACAATTTTCTTTTTTCGTGGACTTGCACATTAGGAATAATATGCAGTAAACGGTTACTATACCAATATCTAAACTCTGTTCAACTTGGATTGTAAAATTGCAAGGCCGGGAGAGTTCTGCAATGATATGTAATACTTTCGCCGACCACTACTAATTCGAAACACTTTGACTGCATATTAAAAGCGACTGCTTAAAATGAACCGTTTAGACAAGACTAAAAAATTTGCCGGGTCAGTTGTCAGTGCTAACACTTAACAGTGACAGCTTTAAACGTCTACATTTACGGCACGTTGAGATAGAGAACATGAAACAACTCTATATCTTTATAGATAAACAGCGCTCTTTTTTGTTTCCACACACGCTCGTTTTCCAACTAGCTTTCATTTTCAGTCAGCCGCTCTAGGCCCGCGGCGCAATCGATGCTTGTCCCCTGGGATGACGGATGGAATGACGCAGACAGATCGTGCCATATTCCTCCTCTCACACCATACCTTCCCTTCACTTTAGAAAATAACCACCCTTGTTATGATTCCCATGCTAACCTCAATCCGATTACGCATTCCTATATTCTGACCATACCTTCTCCCTTCCACAGTAACCCTCCTCCTCGTACTTCCCACGTAGCTAACCTAGAGGCGGTTTCTGTGACGAGCATACTCCGCTTGCGCCTTGGTATTTTGCCGTACCTTCCTCCTTCTACGAAAAGCACCCCCCAATTAAGCTTTTAGATGCTTTCGCCATAACCTCCTTGCAATGCAACCATCCTCCGACAGGAGATTATTCCGTTCTCACCACCTCGTCTTCCCTCGACGGTGAACACATTCCAGACAGTTTCCATGAAAACAAGCCACTGGTTACACCTACCTATGCGCTCGCTATACACGCCTCCTTCCTTTATAACGCTCCTTCCTCTTCCAATTGAAATAGCCTGCTGCTGGTTCCTTGGCAACTACCCTCGGCTCTTGCCATAACTACTTCCTTCCGCCGTAGTAATCCTCCATATGGTTGCCGTGGTGCCACCATTCGGTTGCGCACTCCCACGCTCTTGCAAAACGTTCTTCCTTCAACACGAACTATTTCCGGATAGCTCCGGTGGTAACCACGCAAAAGTTACGAATTTCTCTGTTCTCACTATACCCATATCCTTCCAGGTAACCCATGAACGGGCCTTTAAGCCAAGTGACTTTATAGTCATCTGTTTGATTAGTTTCTATACTTTTTAAAAATTAGAACTGTCAATTAGTCGTTTTCAATACCGTGCACAACTCCAAAATAAAACTTTTTTGCTCATCTCATGCGCTACCAGAAACCTGCTCCAAGATCAGGTTACTCACCTACAATTGGGAAATAGATCCAGGAGCTTCCAATAAGAGGCAGAGCCGGAATCTTCGGAATCTCATGAAACGGCTTTGCAGTTGATGCATACTCCGCTCTCAGAAGCTTGCAGGTTGTTAAGACTCGTCCGGGGCGAATATTAAGCGTACGCAGCATATTGGTGTGCTGCAGTGAACAGGTACTAAGGCCTAGCCAAATGTCCACTTTTACGCCACTGAAGTTTCCCAGGTGACCTATTTAAAACAAATGACATATGCGACCAATGCCTTTGAAAGGGCGCGGAGTGCGCAGCTTGTTGGGCAGGTCAATTAAAGCTCATGTTCTTTTTTCATTATGTCAGGCACCTGGACAAGAAGTTGATGACCTGTCCTTCAGTTAATTTTCGAAAGCTTTAACGTTGCACTTATTTGTGAAGCGTAATTGAGAGATGCTTTCCGCCACGTCTAAAATGACAAAGAAGGAAAAATGAAGAGATCTGTGATGAGCGGGTTGCAACCAAACGTTTTTTGCCAAGCAACTAGCATTACATATATTGAGAAATAATGGAAATGAACAACCGTATCCAAAGGTGTACTCCAAGCGGCTCATGGATAACAAGCGATCACCTGCTTGTTTCCCAACACCCTAAATCTGAAAACATTTGCCAATTTTTCGGCCTTATTCACAGAGGTTCTTTAAATGATAATTATGTACGCCAATGTATGTAAATTATCTTAGAGGCATTTTCAGACGAGTAGTAATTGCATCAGCATCCCTTAACGCAACAGTAACGGCAATTTGTTACGATTTTGTTTCGTATTAAAGATCAACTTTATGGTTGTCGGCCTATGTTGTAGTTTGTTCGGGAAAAAATTTGCTTGTTTTTGTGCTCAGAAAATTGAATTTAAGATAGGAACATTTGTACTACCGGTCGAGTCAGACGCGAGACATCATCACCGGAGGAGACTCGGTGTAAGCTACTGGAAGCGTACGTTGGGACAGAAACACCCTGCCGCTGTGAGCCGTTTCTGGCACCACCTACTCTTCATTGTCGAAGCGTGTTAGATTGTCCGTAATTGTATTTCAGTTCGAGGACTTTTTACACCTTAGAATAACAATGCTCAGACTAGGAGTTGCTGTTTCCCATTTTAAAATGATCATCTACTGCTTAAGACCCCAATATATATTGAGTCGGTGTCTCTTTAACGCCTTCATGGTCGATAGAAGGCGTCGGGCGCAATATTCAATAAAAACTGTACACAGTAAACAATGTCGCTTCGCTGCTCGGCACTTCTCTTTTTACTGGTGAATTTTAATCTGAGATTGGCAGCACGAAGGGAACAATTTTTCTGCTCTTTCAGAAGAAGCATATTCCACAGGCAAAATGAGATCGCCAGCTTTTTGTCACAATGCCATTTTCTCAGCAGTCGCCGCCCCATATGGCCGATTCACACCACGGACTGTTCACCCGCTGCCCGCGCAACACGTGTTCGTGCGTCACCAAATCAAGAGGCGTGCTGTCCGCCCGCGGACTGGACAACAAAGGAAGTTCAAGTGCCTCTCCCCTCGCGGGAATTAGCGGCTGCCCGCGAAGATGCGCGCGCCAGCTCTGGCAACAACCGCTCTTGCCAATATTTCAGCAGCGGCATTTCGCTGAGTGGCGTTGAGCTGGCGCGCTGTTTTGACAAGTTTCACAGCGTTCGCTACCATGACGAAGTGGTAGATTCGGCTTGCAAGACGGCCTAGGCCATTGAGGAACTGGACAAAGGGCCGACACTGCACCATTCATTCTCAGTCATGGGTCGGGAGGAAAAACCAGTTTGACCAGCGTTGCCAAACGCATTAAAGTAACCTGGCAACAGTGGTACACCCAGCGCGTCGTCTGCTCTTTTGGTCCGTCGCATCCGCTTGACGTCATCGAATCGCAGGCCAGTTTTTAGTGGAGCATGAACACGTGATGCGCGGGCCGCAGGCGAACGGACCGTCGTGTGAATCGGCCAATAGCAGCACTGTGGAGCAGTCTGGAATCATCTGCCAAAATCGGCGGATTAGACTTGTCTGCGGCTGCATGACGCCTTATTAAAGAAAGCTTCAGCATAGCTCAACACGCTTCCTAGGGGAGCTATCTTTGCATGAGTTGATGGCGTCGAGAGATGCAGACACGCCACTTCTCAGGCGGAGCTGGTGAGCAGCGAAGCCGATCATGAAATTGGATCAGGCGACTCTATGCTAAAACAATCTCGAAAGCCACTTACTTGTACGCCCTTGTACGCTCTACATAAACTCCCTCCAAGCTCCTCTGAACTCTCTTCTTCTTTTGAATATCAAACTGTAACACTGCAGCGGGCTCAGTCATAGAGAGGTGTCAAAGGCATACCAGTAGATGTGAGACAACAGCACTGACTCACTCCTTCACAGTGACGGTATGCGTACCAGCTGGCGTCTTATGTGGGAATAGTCGCTGTCATGTAGTAGAACAAACCAAAAGGGCAAAGTGCCCTTTTCAGTGGAGCAGCTGTGGCTAACGCTTGAATGTTCGGCGATCGTCAACAATTGAAGCGCAGCTGTTGCTCAGCTGTATGGAACGGTATCGGAAATATGTCATTGCCGCTGCATGCAGGCCATACAACTGCTCAGATTTTTTATATGTGTGTGCATGTGTGATGGAAAGGGGGATATGTACGCGACATCTCGCTTCGTTCACTCTCACCTTACGATGCCGACGTTTTGACGCTCCAGGTAGAAGAAATAGGCTAACCAGGATCACATCGCTTCCTTCTTTTAATATTTTTTCGCCCCTCTAATTAAATCGAAATCTATTCCCTGATCTTGTTGCAGAAAACGATACGAGAAAACTTTGCTTCAGGTAGAGAATCAATATGTGTCATTGCTCCGCCAAGTCAAGACGCAGAGTCACACAGCAGACACGCATACGTATGAGAGACACACGGCTAGCTAGCTTCAGCGATTTCTTCCTGACACAGCCAAAATAATATTTCTTTTCAATTATAACTTCTCCAGCTTTACAAAAGGCATGTGTAAAGCTTCACTTAGTTTCAGTGCCAACTTTGACTTCAGTAGCTTACTACCCAAATAATCGACGATTTTCTGATGTCATTGCTCTGCTGAGACACTCACGAGATGAACTACAAATCATGATCAATGAGTTAGGCAGAGCAGAACGCTTGGCCTAAAAATTAACATGCAGAAAACCAAAGTAATGTTCAAGATCGAGTGTAGCAAGGGAACAGGTGTTCACAACTAGCAGCGAAGTGCTGGAAGCGTTAAAGAAATTCTACTTAGGGCTGGTAGTGACTGCACATCCAGTAAATGAGAGAGAAATACGTACAAGGATAAGAATAGCGTGGAGCGCATATTGCAGGTTCTCTTGGATCATGAACGGCAGTTTCCCATTATCCCTAAGAGAAAAGTGTGCAACAACTGTATCTTATTGGTACTCACCTACGTGGCAGAAACTTGGAGGCTAACGAAAAGGACTAAGCTTAAGTTAAGGACAATGCAGCGAGCCATGGAAAGAAAAACTATGGGCGTAACGTTAAGAGACTGGAAGCGGGAAAAGTGCGTGAGGGACCAAAGGATGGTTAATACATCCCACTCGAAATCAAGCGGAAGAAATGGGCTTGGGCTGGGCATGCAATGCGAAGGCAAGACATCAGTCATTCGTCTTTCGTTCGTAACCCTTAAAAATTGGCATTGCATTTCCGTCTGTCCGTTTTGCACCTACGAGGTTTTCGAGCAGTCGGCAAGCTACACAGGAGTGAAGTCTTTACTGTTAATGTATAAATCCCATAGCGGTCTCTGCTCTTCGTCTGCAGGAATCTGATGCAGCTTTAAAGCCTGCTGCACAGTGCTGGCGTGGGTGACCATGAGATTCACATGTTGCCATTCACATTTTTTTTCGCTTTTGGTAGTTTTTGCTTCTGCTGCCGACTCAGTGCTTCCCAGAGAACATATAGTTCATTGTCGCAGTGCTGAATCCACGAAAGAGCAAATACGCGACAAAAATGCGTCAAGAGCGCATCTCGCACATTGAAAGCATGGCTCAGGCACCACGGATAATGTAGGCCAGAGAGTGTGAAGGTGGTTGGTGCGCTTCCGACTCGAAAAAATGGGCTGTGCATGTTGTTCGTCTACATATAGGGTGTCTAGCATAAGACTTTACGCAGTTTTTTTTTAATGTGCTTTTTGAGTTAGAAGAACGCTTTACGGCATTGCATTCTCAGCGGTGTATTGTATCAGTGTACGGCTGAGACGTGCTAATTAGCCAGCCGGTCAACTACTTAAATTCTTAACTATCATTATTAGGCTCTTTAAATAATGATACGTGATAGCCAACCGTTAGTAATGTGAATAACAGTTTTTAGAATTTTGGAAACATGCTGCCCTTGGGGCTGTGGCGATGCCATTTTTGGCTACATCGCGCCAAAATACACACGCTTTGGAGAAGCTCGGTAGCAAAGCAACCTCTCCAGTGCACGTAACTCGTCGAAATAGCCAAATGTTGTTGCCCACAACGCCGAGAGTAAAGGCGCTTTCTAAATTCTAAAAGTGATATGAATATTACTAAAGGTTGTCCGAACGCCTTTCAATATTTTAGGACCCTAACAGGAATAGTTAGAAAGGCGACTATTCAATGTTATTTAACAAACCTGCTAGTTGGCACGTCTTATCTGTATTCTGATCCTCTACACAGCTGATAATTATGCGTCGAAAAAAGCACTCTCCTAACACAAAAAGCCTATTTCTAAAAAATAGTGTGAAGCATTAGGTTAAACACTCTGTATACTCGCCATTGGCCGGCCTCCATGGGGCGCCATTTATGCGGTGACATTCGTACCAAAATTGCGAAGCAACCGTTCATCGTACAGCGTTCCGGATGGTGTTACACGATATCACTTCGCATACAGCTTACCTGTGAGAGCCAAGTTGCAGGCTAGCTCGCGACAGGAATTGGAACCGACGCCATCTGCACCGCCGCCGCTGTGGCTTACTGGTTATAGCGCTCGGCAGCAGACCCGAAAGACGCAGGTTCTATCCCGACCTCGGAGGTCGAATTTTGATGGACGCGAAATTCTAGAGGCCCGTGTACAGTGAGATGTCGATACGCGTTAAAATATCCCAGGTGGTACAAGTTTCCCGAGCCCTTCATTACGGCGTCTCCAAAGCCTGAGTCGCTTTGAGAGGTTGAACTCCCATAAGCCATAAAACACCTTCAATTGTATGCATTTCCAGACTTACGTATCTAAACTGTGATGCAACCATTCGTCGTACAACGCGATGGGTGCTGCCTTACACGCGAGTCTGTGTTGGTAGTGTCATAATTAAAAAAAACTGATCGCCTGAAATAAACTTAGATCGCAAACAGCAATTAAAACTATGTCTGGCGTGAATGACATCATGTAAAATATCGTCAAAATATCGAATTAGTGGATTAAGTTTTCTCGCGGTTATGGTATCAGTTTCTGGGGGATACTATTCACATCTATTGTTCAGCTGCGATTCCATTTACTATTTTGTGGTTTTTGTCATTGGAGTTTAATAAAAACAGAAGAAAAAACAACCACACGTCGCCCAAGGGATCCGAAACCACAACCTTCAGATTTTGCGTCCGCTGCTCTACGAACTACGCTACAGCGGCTGCCCAATAATAATAATAATAATTGGTTTTTTGGGGGAAAGGAAATGGCGCAGTATCTGTCTCATATATCGTTGGAGACCTGAACTGCGCCGTATGGGAAGGGATAAGGGAGGGAGTGAAAGAAGAAAGGAAGAAATAGGTGCCGTAGTGGAGGGCTCCGGATTAATTTCGACCACCTGGGGATCTTTAACGTGCACCGACATCGCACAGCACACGGGCGCCTTAGCGTTTTTCCTCCATAAAAACGCAGCCGCCGCGGTCGGGTTCGAACCCGGGAACTCCGGCTCAGTAGTCGAGCGCCCTAACCACTGAGCCACCGCGGCGGTAAACAATCTTTCGGTTTCGAAGGTATTTTGTCTAGAGTAAAAATCGCAGGGCTGGCATACTGGTTTGAGCTTCCGCGTCACATGCAAAAGGAGCGGGGTTCGATATTTGGTGCGGCTTGGTACCCACTTCTGATACAATCGGTAAAAGCTTACGCTGCCTGGTGCTCGGCTTCGTTAGGGTGAAATGCTTGGGAAATGCGTCTTTGACATCACCTTGAGTAGAACAAAAGCAGTGTGCCATGGCACACTTTGGACACAGATGCCCTCGCGCCATAAAAGATCGAGAGCCTTGAGAGGGCTTACCAGCGCGCCCTCGTCCATTGCGGCGGACGTAATGCGTCATGTATTACCGCCGGTGCCACATAAGAATGTGGTGTACTGGTGAGGGCGGAAGCTGTGCGAGAACCCTCTGCCAGACAAGACAACCAGATTCGCGGCCCTCGATTTACTATTCAGCAGAGGGAGAATGGAAAGAGGTGCTCATTGCGGCATTAATGACGGAAGCCAAGATTCACCTAACGTAAGGAGCATAGGAGATACCTTCTATATATAATTTTTGTATTTTATCATTGGAAGAATACTATCAGCGCAAGAAAAATTAACCACATTTTACCGGTAGGATTCGAGCTTACTACATTCAAATTTCGCGTCCCGTGCTCTACCAGCTGAGCAACGGTGCGGCTGTATATACAAATAACAGTGGCCGAAGAAGGCAATATGAAGCAGAAGTTAGTTATATACCTATAAAGTATGACGACACACGGTTAAAAAGGAAAAAACCATTTCCAGACGTTCGAAATGTGGCGAAGTCCTAATCAGAGTGGGACATGCTTGTTCCAGCACAGTATTTATAGCAGCTCGAAAAAGGCTGCTGTCTGCTACTGTGCGCCTGAGTTTCTAAGATGCTCATATAGTGCAATTTACCAGAAACACAAAGTTCCTCAACAGTATTTGGTTTTTGAGAGCAGCGAAATGAGACACTGTGCAGCTCTAACTGTACTGAACTAAAAGGCGCAATTCCGTAACATAAATTTCCCGCACAAATTATTCAAGATGCCATGAACAGACCGGGTAGGCTTCACCGCGAATAGAATCACAAGACTTACAATGCATGCTACCGACAACGCTAGCCGCACAAATCTAGTTCTAACGCACCCTGCCTCTGTACCAAATGTATCGGTAGTTCCAGCAAAAATCTACAACATACCAAAAGTGAACGCTGCAAATTTGCTGTGAAGATTCCCCTGCTTGTCGTGTATCGACGAAATGGGAATCTTTGGGGCATTTTCACTTCGTACAAAATTATCATTTTCAGACCGCAGGCTGTATACCTTAAACAAAGCTCGCTGCCAGGTCTGCGCTAAAATGACAGCATCAACCACCGACTTCAGCACAGCCGCCGACTGCTGCATCAAATTCAAAGAAAACTTCATTAATGAACGCTTAAAGGATGTGTACTTTCTTGAGTGGTCAACTTGTCTGGTCTTATATATCTGCCAAACAGAGATTCGCTTCTGAAAACGGTTTTAAAATCGCCGTGGACAAGCTAAATCTCTGCCCAATCTGCCGCCATCGAGGCATGTTAAATTTGTTTCTCACGAATACAGTAACGTGAAAATAGGCACCCTAGAATCAAACTTCCGAACAAACCGCGACAATGAAGTGCGAGAACCATAATTTACCAATACATTCAAAATAGCTTCCCTTAGAATTGATGACAGGCTTGAAAAACTTAGCTATCTACCTATAGGATAAACTCCTATTAATTTTATAAATTACAACAGCACATACCCTATCTCCGCTCCTGAATTATGAGTCGAAGGAGTAGAGCAACTATTCATCATGATTTTTCCTTTTTTATCAATTGTCTTGCAGAAGTATTTCACAGTCTTAGTTGTTTTTACACTTCGCGACTTGTTTTCTTTTGAATTGTTCCTTTTTTACGTCTGTTCCATTTTATTCTTATTTTCACGACCTGCCGGACCGGAGTGCGTTATTGGGTGAGGTTGAGCCCGACGCCCCAATACACGTCTATTGTGTGAGCCAAAAGCTTGGGCAACAAAGTTGCGGAGTGTAGCCAGCCAGCTTGTCTTCATTATTTCCTCCGGCCTTCAACGCGCCTTTGGTCAAACATGCACATGCCTCTGGCCACATTGCCTTCCTTATTTCCTAAACCATTCAACGCGCCTTTGCTCAAACATATACATGCCTGTGGTAAATATGTCAAACGCACCATTTCTCTGTAAAGCTAGGGGTGACTACATGAACAGCCTCGAGGATTACTTCAGGCTCATAGACCGCTATCGCGGTTCCAATTAGCTACAGCGCTGAAATTTCGTTCCGAGGCAAAAAAATCGGCCGAACAAACTCACATTTATGGGTCCGAATTCCTATCTGTGTGACGCACGTCCTTCCCTCAATCAAATCAATCATCTGCCGGATCAAGAAAACATATTTTTACCAAGGCCTCACGTGCCACGAACAATGAACTTATTGGAAACTCCACTCGCATGAAATGTGTTTGTGTGTTCGTTAGTGCTTTCCGGTGTTTTTATGCTGTGCCCATAGTGCGGCCTCTGGACATCTTTCCGGACTGTGACTGACGTGCCATTTCTGTACCATGTTGATTTCTTTCATTACGGGGTTTAACTGAGGCGCAATGTAGCAGCCTTTTCCCAACCACGATAAATACTGACCTTGAACAAACATGCAGCAGTCTCATGAAAACTGTTCCCCTGTTTTAATATCATCAAGCCCTTGTTAAATTTTTAAGCTTGTGTTAGTCTACATATAGATTTATCCTTAGTTCGTAGCACCTTCTTCTCTACACTTTATATATATTCTCGAAAGTAGGTTGAATGTTAAATAAAGTTGGCCTTGCTCAGGCACATTCTCCTCGTCGTTTCGGTTCTAGTACTTATAGCAAACAGAGTTAAAGTCCAAAATTCTGTAAGTGTTTTCACACTGCTGAAGATCTAATCTCCAGCTCGCAAAACGTCGCAAAGTATATTGTCATACCGTATGTGACCGCAAGAAAACGTCTATTCATAACTATAATGCGATAATGCGCATTCTAATGCACATTCTGGAAGCGGCGTCTTCGTTGTGTCCGCCACTTTGTAATCCAACGACTTCAGGGCTCGGAGCTGATGAAAACGTTTCAGAATGTGTCTCAGCGAGAGAATACCGCGATAGCGTGTACATCCCATAGTATTTAGCAAGCGGAGACGTGCCACCGTAGACGTACATATGATTACAGGAATCAGGCTACAATAAGAGTGGCCCAGTTCAGATCCGCTACTGCTACTGCGCGTGGCCAGCAATGTGGTATGCTTCTGAGCTAACACATCTCTGACCAATGTTTTACCAGTAGCCTTGGTCACCTCTGAGTTTCTCTCGGCTGTGTCATGGGCAGTTGCTATCTGCGTGCAACGTGGCAAGCATTGTTAGGGACAGCATATGAGCTGTGCTGCCGCAAGATACAGACATTTTTCTTTCAATACGCGCTTGCTGTCGCGCGTAACCCTACAGATAGAGTTGAACTCTGCCAGAGACAGTAGAGCTGCAGAGCTGAGAAAGTTAATAAGTAAGCGCAAGGTAGCCGGCATTAGGAAGTTCAATATGGAACGATTTCAGTATACAATAATAACATGAATCGGGCCTAAAACCGGCTAACAGGAAACAAGGCAAAGGTAAAATTAGATGTATGCGTTAAGAGACAAAAAGAACAATGTCATTAGCACTAAGAATAATACAGTTCAAGCAGCCGAAATATTTTTCACAAATCTACACAGCATACATGCAATCGGGAAGTTCATGAGAAAGCCAGTAGCATGAAGACATAGTACGTCCAACCAGTAACGAAAGAAGTCAAAAAAACCTTGGAGTAATGTTAATGGTGAAATCAGCTGGTGATCATCAGGTAGCAGCAGATCTTTTGAAGGACAAAGGAAAGAGAGTGCTATAAAAACTAGCCATCCGCTATAGGCAATGCCTTATGAAATCGAGCGTCCAAGAAGCTTAGAAGAACGGTAAGGTTATCTGATTTATAAGAAAAATTACAGACTGATTAGCTTACTCTGTTGCCTACAAAGAGGCAACTACTATTTGCTACTAATCGCTAATAGAATGAAGGCAACCTTAGGTTGAAATCAGCCAGATGATCAGAGAGGCTTTCGTAAAAGACACAGGACAGTAAACCACAATCACGCTTTCAATCAGGTGATACAGCAATGCGCAGAATATAACCAACCACTAAATACAGCCTTCATTTATTACAAGAAAGCACTAAACTCAGTAAAAATATCAGCAGTTATGCAGGCATTGCGTAATCACTGTACAGAAAAGTCTTATGGGAAAATTCTGGAAGCTACCTATAACTAACGCAGAACGCCTATAGTCCTCCATTAACTTAGCGATAAAACTCAAATAATTAATGGTGTGATGTAGAAAGACACTATGTAGCTAGTGCTGTTCACCGCATGGTTACCGGAGGTGTGGCGAGGCCCAAATTGGGCAAAGTTAGGGATAAAAGTTGATGGAGGATACCAAAATTATTTGCCATTCGCTGATGAGATTACCATTCTAAGTTGTGGGGACCTGCCCTGCAGCCCCCTGAGTTTGCTTTCCCGCGAGGCACCGTGCAGCGGCGGTCGCACCTCGAGGCTGAGCGCAATCCCTTGTGAGTTACATTAAATGGCAAGAGAGGGCGCCAGCATCGCTGCGCAGAGACTGCCAAAGCCCGCGCGCGGGAGAGGGGGCAGGGGGGCTTCGGCTGGGATCTTCGGCCCGAGCGGACGTGTCGCTCGCGGCTCCGCTCTTCGCCGGCGGGGCGAGGAAGCGACGGGGAGACAGGCTCCCGTACTCGTCCCGTCCGGCCTTCGGAGTATATCCTTGCCCTAGCGCGGGCGAACATTCGCTCGGAACCTTGCTGGTGAGTCGGACGACCTCGATTCATTAGCGTACCTTGTTGCTAGCTGGCGTTATTGTTTCTGTAGCAATAAATGCCTGTTTGTGTCAGCCAATGTGTCGTTCCTTTGCTCCCCCAGAGTAAGGCCCGCCGTGGTCGGCGAGCGCTCGGTAGCGTACGCGATCACGGGGTGGGGTCCGGGCGGCTTTGAACCATGTCAGACGCGATTGAGTGGGGAGAACGTACTTATCTCCCCAATTCAACCCCACATCTGGTAGCCCAACGTGGGGCCTGCTCTTGGAACATTGGACGACTTCGAGGAACGCTCTTCGTCCGGACTTAACAAGTGCTAGGCCTAGAGTGAATTTTGATCGCTAGGACCTGCGGCATGCTTTCTTGAGTGCGAGGTGTATTGCGTGCAGCATGTTTGAACTTTTCGACATGCTCAGCGCATTTTTTTCCCTGGAGATTCGCGAGAATCACTTGGTCCGCATCGAGGGAGCGCGAGGCCTAGCACCCGCGGAGTTGCCGAGCCCGAAACGAGTGAGTACGGAAGCCGCGTGGGTAGTCCGAGTGTCTGTACATATTTTCTCTACTGTCTCTTTTTCGACTCTGGGAGTCGCGGCTCCGGGAGCCGGGTGGCCTGGGGCCACGGGTGCCGCTACGAGCTCGCTGGTATTGCAGCTCGGCACCGGGCGCTCCGACACCGTCCGATACGGTGGGCGCCGACCGCTCAGAAGCTGCTTTGTGCAATGAGCGGGGTAGGACCACCCCAGAAAGCTAACGTCTCCTCGCGGCTGCGCGCACATAACCCGTTTCGGGTCTTTGTTGAGGTCACGGTCGTTGTCAGAGTGGTAGTTAGGCCTGAGGCATTTCGGAGCTTCCTGCACCACGTTAAAAGAGACACGACCACCAGACCGTGTCGTTGAGAGGGGGCGCACTTTGCTGCCCGCCCGTTTTTTTTATAACCTCGCACGAACTGAGCAGTCTAGTTCAACTCAAAAAAAAAGGCTTTGTTCACTCGAACTTTGCGTTTGCACAGCTGCCGACATGTTTTGCTAGCGAGTTAGGCGTTGTGCCACGAGGCCCTTGCGGATGCCGTTTCCCCTCCCGTGACCTACGTTAAAGGCACGCCGAGAGCGTTTCGGCAATTTTGCAGATCCGGTAGAGCCACCCAGGCTTGTTTTCCGGTGCACATCGTCTCGCTGCCACCTGTTGCGATGGAGCGGCCTGTATCCTGTTCGCCGCATCCATCCGGGGCAACTGTGGCGAGACCAGTCAGCAGTCACCTCCGGCTGCTGCTACCATGGCGACTACTGCAGGATCCTGGCCTGCAGTTTTTCCACCGGCCTTCGATTCGCGGGCCTGCGGACACGGTAGTCCGCGGGCCATACGAGTCGTCACAGCGGAGACCACGCCGCCTTCGGAATACCGCAGAAGTCTGCGTGGACGCTGTCGGCGTGACCTCCGCTGCAAGACGTGCCTCAAGGACATGAAGACCAGGAGATTCCTCCATAGCATGTACCTTCAGGCGCGTGGGTCTATTTAAGGTTTGGGGGGATGTGGGGACCTGCCCTGCAGCCCCCTGAGTTTGCTTTCCCGCGAGACACCGTGCAGCGGCGGTCTCACCTCGAAGCTGAGCGCGCATTCCCTTTTGAGTTACATTAACTGGCAAGAGAGGGCGCCAGCATCGCTGCGCAGAGACTGCCAAAGCCCGCGTGCGGGAGAGGGGGCAGGAAGCTTCGGCTGGGATCTTCGGCCCGAGCGGACGTGTCGCTCGCGGCTCCGCTCTTCGCCGGCGGGGCGAGGAAGCGACGGGGAGACAGGCTCCCGTACTCGTCCCGTCCGGCCTTCGGAGTATATCCTTGCCCTAGCGCGGGCGAACATTCGCTCGGAACCTTGCTGGTGAGTCGGACGACCTCGATTCATTAGCGTACCTTGTTGCTAGCTGGCGTTATTGTTTCTGTAGCAATAAATGCCTGTTTGTGTCAGCCAATGTGTCGTTCCTTTGTTCCCCCAGAGCAAGGCCCGCCGTGGTCGGCGAGCGCTCGGTAGCGTACGCGATCACGGGGTGGGGTCCGGGCGGCTTTGAACCCTGTCAGCCGCGATTGAGTGGGGAGAACGTACTTATCTCCCCAATTCAACCCCACAAAGTCGCTCTGGAGAAGAACTGCAAATCATTGTGAATCAGTGTGACAGGCAGAGCAGAACGGTGCTTGCAAAAATAAATATGCATAACACCAAAGTATTATTCAATACTCTCTCGCAAGGGAAGGCCAGTTCAAAATTGGTAGCGAAGTGCTGTAGGTAGTAAGAGGATACATCTACCTTCTCGCATGTTCCGTTATATTAAAAGGCAACTGATTTCAATAGCAACTTTATTCCTGCGAAGAAAATTTTAGTTAGTGTTAATTTGTTAATTATAACCTGCTTGTGTTCTATAAATGAGAAATTAATTTAGTGCTGAAAATACAAAAAAACCCAAGACGCGGGATGTGAAGTGAGCTGATATCGTAGATAAAATTAACTGTAAAACTTGTTTCTGTTTGCAAATAACTAGCACTGTAGATTTGTTAAAGATGGTATCACCGAGTAATGCTGTGAAAGTAAAAAAGTGGTGCGTGGACTATCACTGCAACAATCTGGTAGAGTATTCAATTATACAGTGCAGATATTCATTGCAATGAGAGGCGCCCTTATCAACAGCAAAAATATTTTATAATAACGAAGCTCTTGTATGAGATTGGAGGAAGAGGCTCCTGATCTGCAGGAGAGCTGTTGTAGAAACATGGTGTGACGCTCTAGGGTTTTTAGAGCGAAAGCTTTTTGCAGTCGTCATTTCGCAATTAAACCACTCAGAGCTCCGTTATGGTCCCTGCACTATCAATACGGGCTGCCACTATGGCGGATGCGGATGACCACCCCAAGCGAAGTATGTGAAGGATGTGCCAGGCGCACTCACATCTGGTACAGTTTCTCGAAGATGGTCATCGCAGACGCGGAGCTGCAGCCGCTACAGCCGGAGGAAAAGGTTGAAACAGCAGCGGTGGCTGTTACTCCTCGCGCGCCCAACATGGAGGCACCCAGCTTAATGCTGATTGGCGTAGCGGCCATCTCGATCGTCGCCGCCGCAAGGCGAAGCCACGGCTGCACGTTCCGCTGCGCGTCCTGGAAACATTATTCAGCAGCGATGGTGTCGAAAGCGGCAGTGAAAAGCGACGTCCTAGACGACACCACAGTTTTTGCCGCCGGTAAGAAAACCATTGTATTCAATAGACACCTTTAGCGTAGCGTGGACTGCGTTACCGTTATCGTATATTTACCGGAGTACCGGGGGGCAGTCCGCCACCGGTAAGCATGCACTGATTGGTGTCGACGCTGCATGCGCATGTGCAGCTGCCGGGTACGGTAATATGGCACACGGTATGCTAAATGTCTTCATTATGACACTGCACGTCCAGTGAATGCGCTGGTGACAAGCGTCCCAAGCAGCACAGGCAATTGGACCAATATTGGAAGGGGATGGTTTCACACCGTTATTTGCAGGACGAGGCTTTGTGAATGCATTTCAAATATTGGGCCGGTTACCTGTGCTGCTTGGCGGGAGTCCGTTCGGCTACTCAAGCTCTGTGTGGCACTGTCTGTGGTTCAAGCCTATATAGGTACTCCAGAAACTTCAGCGCTTTGAGCGCTTGCGTAGGGAGCAAGGCGGAAATTTGGGCGAGTTGGTAAGTTTTATTTTCGCTCTCAGCGCAACACGAACGGGACACAAGACGAAGGACTAGCACAAACAGGCGCTGACTATCAGCTGGTTTTTATTGAAAAACGAAAAGCGTATAAATACAAACAGTGAACTACTTATCAATCAACAAACGTTATCTGGAAGGCGTAGGGACTTCACGATAGGGCATCCCACGAGTTCCAAATTTTCGCCACTTATAAGAACTCTGTGCTCGAGGCCACTATGCCTCACCTGTTCACGTAAATATCATCATCATAACAGTATAAGCTTCACTTTCGTTCAGCAGCAGCGGTGGCTCAGCGGTCATGATGCTCTGCTGCTCACCCGAAAGACGTGAGTCCGAACCCGGCTGCATTGGTGGCATTTCGACAGAGGCGAAATGCTAGAGGCCCGTGTACTGTCCCATATCAGCGCACCTTAAAGAAACTCTAGGTGGCCGAAATTATCTGCAGCCCTCCACTGCAGCGTCCCATAGAGGCTGAGTGGCTTTGGAGCGTTAAACTCCGTAAACCAAACCAATACACTTCCATTGAACTTTACGAAAAACCTCACGCATCATTGCCAAACACAATACGCACATTGCCTAAAAATTGCCTAGCACATTTCTTTCTTTCCGTTCCTGTTGGGCGACCGGCTTAGTTTCGTTTCTGGAAGTCAGCGTCCTTAAACTACACACGGTGTATAAGGGGCTCGCATTGGGGCGCATCGGAATAGTTTTGCCATCCAGGGTTAATTAGCCTGTACTGATATTACAGAGCGCACAAGCGTTTCGTATACCTAGCAGAGCGCAACTTTTACGGGAGGCATAAAAAACGAGCAAAAAAACATTGTGGAAAAGCACTATATGAGTCCTTTGCCCGTCGCGCAGGGTTGATTGGTTCTTGACATGGCTGATCAATAAGAGGTTGTTGGACAGAATGTCGACTCCGCTTACTGGATAGTTTACATAGAGCGAGATGAATACGCCGCTGCTAGGTACGATGTCAGAGTCGCCCAAAAAAAGACAGCCGATTTATATTGATTAGGCGAAATGAGAAATCAGGGCGCTAAGTATAATATTGTTAGGAGGAAAAAGCTCTTTACATTTATTTACAAACGTTATGGCTAAAGACTGAATAGGGAGCACCAACGCGATCAGGGAGCCACCTGAACTTCTTCCTCGTTCGTTCTCTTTACGCGACAGGCCACTTCGCCTTCCTTTTGTATGGCAACATGACCCCCGGCGGAACGTGCGCTGTCCCGGCGTTATCCTGGTGATAGGGAGCGACGTGGTGGAGCGTGAGGCGCATAACGTGAACAATGTCGGTGTGTTCTCAGTTTCGCAAAGAGACCGACGCGGCGGTAAGGGGACCACAGAAGAACGCGTGATCCCGGTTCGTAGGTGACGTGGCGATGGCGGTTATCGTACGTGGATTTCTGCGCTTGCTAGGACGATTGGAGGTAACTGCGGTCGATTTGGCGAGCGTCTGCAGCTTGAGAAATGGCGTCACGGGCGTAGGCGGTGGCGGGATGTTCAGCGTATGGGACGAGTGTGTCCAAAGGCAGGACGGCGTGTCTCCCACGTAAGAGAATGGAGAGTAACCAGTTGTGTCTTCCCGGCAGCTGTTGTCAGCGAACGTCACATAGGGCAAAGCGAGACCCGTGTCCTAGTGATCGGGAGAGACGTACATAGGCAACGTATCTATCAATGTCTGGTTCAAACGCTCGGTTAGCCTGTCCGTCTGCGGGTGGTATGCTGTGGCAATCTTATGCTTGGTAGAACATGAGCGGAGGATGTCGTCAAGAACTCTTGACATAAAATTGCGTCCGCTGTCCGTAATTGATGAGGGCCACCATGTTGTAGAATAAGATTATGCCAGAGAAAATCAGCGACATCGGTCACACAGCTCGTACGCAATGCGCGTATGATCGTGTACCGAGTAGCATATTCTCTGGCTAATGCGACCCACCTATTTCTGGAATTCGATGCCGGGAATGGTCCAAGGAGGTCAAGCCCTACATTGTTTAACCGCTCCACGGGCACGTCTATAGGGATAAGAAGACCAGGAGGTGGTGCCGAAAAACTTCTCCGGCGTTGACAGATGTCACCAGTGCTGATGTAACGCTGACTGTACGGTAAAATCTAGGTCAAAAGAAATGCGCCGTACCCAGTAGTAAGTTCTTGCCACACCAAGGTGTCCAGATGCAGGCACGTCCTGGAGTTCTGCATTTATAGAAGAGCGCAGCTGCTGAGGAATGACGAGAAGAAAGGAGGGCCCGTCAGAACGTAAGTTGCGGAGATATAGGATTTCAATTTTGCTAAGGAATAGCTGCAGGGAGCGCTTCGAGCTTTAAGAGCTGAGGCCCTCAAGGATGGTTTGACATACGGGTACTTGCTCTGCTAGTCGGCGATGTTGTTTAGATGACAAATACTAAACAGGGAAGGAATATCAGCACTGCCACTGAGATCAGGTGGCTTAACAGGGTACCGAGACAGGCAGTCAGCGTCTTGATGAAGACGTCCAGATTTGTACACGACAGTGTACGAATACTCCTGAAGGCGCAGCAACCAGCAACTAAGACGCCCGGAAGGATCGTTCAGTGAGGAAGTGAGGAAAACCAGCAGAGAGCATGGTGGTCCGTGACCACGGGAAAAGCACGCCCGAACAAGTATCGCCGGAATTTAGCTGCAGCCCAAACCAGGGCGAGGCTCTCACGTTCGGTAATCGAGCTATTTCGCTCGACAGGTGAAAGCAGGCAGCCTGCATACAAAACGACGCGGTCTGGACCCCGGGAGCATTGTGCCAGCACTGCTCCGATCCCGTAGCCGCAAGCGTCTGTGCGGAGTTCAGTTGGGGCCGAGGGATCAAAATGTGACACAATTAGCGATGACGTCAGCAGGAGGAGAAATGTGGAAAACGCATTTTGTTGACCAGGCCCAAGGAAAAGTCAGTGTAGGTCTTCAGTAGGTAACTGTTGCGATAACGGCAACATCTTGAATAAAACGGCAAAAGTAGGAACACAACCCAACAAAACTGCGCACGGAATTCTGGGACTCTGGAAGAGGAAAGTTTGTCACCGCTTCAGTTTTATCTGGATCAAGACGTACACTAGAGGCGTCGACGAGATGTCCAAGAATGGTGAGTTGCCAGCTGAATTAGTCATTTGGACAAGTTTAGCTGCAGCCCAGTCGTAAGAAACACCGGCATAAAATAAACTGCAGCGCCTAAGATCACTGCGACGGAGGGCAGAGCGCAGATTCCGACGCGCAAAGTCAAGCCTTGAGCTCAGACATGCGAGGTTCATGCAAACGAAAATTGATCGCAGAATTCAAGCCCTCCAGGCATGACGTTTGAGGTCATTTTATGAAACATTTGATTCATTGGAGCCTTTCTCAAGAACCTGGAATGTCGTTCGTGGCCTTCAAACATCCCCACAACAGCTGCACCCATTGAGGTCTCTCGCACTGTAAAAACGACGTGGCGAGGTCTAGGTAGCTGAATCTTTCTGTGCTTGCAATGGGTAGCAGGGTCACCGACCCCATCCGAAACGCTGCATTGCACCGATGTTCCCGCTTCTCGAAATTCACGGATGGACCTTCCCTTCTCAGCTGATGACCTTGACGCCACGCTGGCTTGTTGCAGACGGTCATCATCATCTTATTCTTGCTGCCTACCTCCACCTGCAAGGTCTTCAGATTTCAAGCGAAAATTTATTGTCGCGCACCCAATCGCATAAAACACGCCGCTGCGGATCTGAATGTTAACCAATGGTACATTTTCAACACACTAGCCCTTTTGTTGTGAACAGATTCTGCCGTTTAATTTATCTCCTGGGTTTGAACATGTATATAGGATGAACATTAGTACGCCTTGCTTGAAAAGTGCGGCGGCGTGTCGAAATTTGCACGCCGAGCAGTCTCGAACGATGTTCGTTCTAGGATGGCCTTGCAAGAGCGACATCGTAAGAGGCGTCAGCGCGAAGCAGCCGCCTCCATCAAGCAGCTGATTCAAGCCGTTTGTTTCTGTGCGCCGTCACATTATGTCTCCAATTTTTTTTCTTTGCACTGTCACGGCTTTTGTTTTCATGAGTAAATAGCATTCGAAAAGCTGTTCTCCAGCCGGTTTAAGGCCTTTCATTAACGCGGGTAATAATGTGCCATATGGTGACGTCACCTCAGATGAACTTCCATTAGCGCGGGTGGGCCTGATCAGACGTGTCTCAGCACAGCTCCATTCTTTGACGCTGTTATCGGGAGAAATCCTGCCCATCGACTGAAAACGAGTGAAGAATCGGATGTCGGAACTCGCCGGGAATACGAGGATACCAAGTTTTCCACCATGTGAGTCCGATTTTTCGAATAATCCAGTATTTTTGAGGCGAATCGAGCTAAGCCTAACCCGGGCGATACATGGTCGGAGCCTCGGCGGGGGAGCCGAGGGAGCAGCAGCGGCGCAGCGGCTCCCCTAGCGTGAGGAGCAGCAGCGCCACGGCGCGCGGCACGAAGCGCGCGGGAAATTTGAAACGAGGGCAGCCATCATGGAGGTGGTTGAAGGTGACGAAGTGGACCCGCTGGAGTTCACGGCGCCGGGACAGTGGTTCCAGTGCAGAGGGAAGAAGGTTGTCCCGCTCGAGAAGAGCAGGAGGGAAATCGAGGCCGAGCAGTTCAGGCTCCGGCAGGCCGGATGAAAACTGGCAGCATTTTCAGTAGAGAAACTGGAGGCACAAATACCGGAGGGAGCGGACAAGATTATTCTCCGACCCAAAGGTGGACTAGATAGACTCCTTCAATGTGGACCTGCATACTTAACAAGAATGATCAAGGCGTCGGCGGGCGTGAATATTCAAGAAACGGAAGAGGAAGACATCGTGATACCCAACACGAAACAACATTCCATCCTCATCGCTACGACAAGTGCGGAAAGGAAGATGAAATACGTGAGCATAAACCTAATCAAGCTAGGGGAGGAAGAACAGGTGCCAGTCTTCGCCTACGTGGCCACTCCGGACGGCTGCGGCAAGGGAGTGGTGAACGGGGTGGATAGGATTTTCACCCAAGAGGAGATCATGCAGATGCTAAGGCACAAGGCAAACCCGGAGGTTATCGGGGTAAGAAGACTCGGGAAAGATTCCACGACTATATTAATACTCTTCAAGGAGGAGAGAGTACCGAGGACAGTCATCCTTGGGGGAGCCCCGCACAGATGCTACCTGTATAAGAAGAAATACGAAGTATGCAAGGCATGCGGAAGACTAGGCCATAGAATCGACGTGTGTTCAAACCCGGCAAACATCAAATGCCGTGGTTGCGGACAGAAAAATCCACCAGAGGCCCACAACTGCAAGCTGAAGTGCCACTCTGCGGGAAAGATCACATGCTGGGGAACAGCAGATGAAAGCTGATCCATCGTACACCGTGCGAAATCAAAAAGAGACACTGGGAAAAGAAGATGAAGGAAGAAGCGGACACGTGGGGAGCAACCAACCACATCGCAAAAACCCAAGAACACCAGAGCCGCCAAAGGGCCAGACCAGACGGGGAGAAGGAAGGATACAAGCCCAGGACGAGTTCCTTCCCTAGCCTAGGAGAGGAGCAGCGGACAGCCTCCAGGGGACGAAGCTCTTCCAGAGGGAGGAACCAATTCAGGGGAAGGAGCCAATCCAGGGGACTGTCGAGCTCGAGAGCCAGGACCCCCAGTCGAGCCCTAGGCGCATCAACAACCCATAATGGTGAGAGCAAAGGCGTGAGCTTCGCAAGCACGGCTACCCAGGGCGGAAATATTAAGGACAAAAAAGACGAGGAAATAGAAAAATTGACAAACATTATTAAGAGCATGACTGCAACGATCCTAAGTTTAAAGGAGGACATACAAAATTTAAAAACAGAGCGCAATACAGTGACGCCTCAATCTCAAACAAAAGCAAGCGGATCTAAAATAGCGGCGCAAAACAAAATCGAAGGCGACCCTCTTAGCGCTCAAGCCGACAGCAAGGGTGCGGAGATTAATATAATGGTCGAGGGTATCTCTCCACCCCCATCTAAACGCAAAGTCAGGGAGGAAAACTACTCAGACCTGACAGTGGATGAAAAGCTAGAGAAATTAAATGCGAAACTGGAGAGAAGTCTTAAGAATTTTGCTAAGGAAAGAGACAGTAAACTTGAGTACTTAGCCAATCAGATTCAACAAATGCAGATACAGATGCAAAATCACTTTCACCTCATGACGGAGGCGCTCCAGCAATTAAAGGGGGAAACCCCCAACCTAAATGCGAGAGTGACTCTACTTGAGGAGAACATGACAAAGTTGAATAATGGACAGACCGCCCAATAACATCCAAATTTGGCAGTGGAACTGGCGCGGGTATCGGCGCGAGCGACCGGTATTGCAGAGCACGCTGTCGCTCCGCGAATCAGCCCCCCTTGCTATAGCGTTGCAGGAGACCGGTGGCCCGGCCAAATTACAGGGGTATCGCGCCTTCCACAGTGGGAAAGGGGACAAAACGAGAGTTACAACACTGGTGCAGAGAAACGTAGCAACGATCGAACACGAATTAGAAGACAACGTCATGGAAAACGTCTTTGTAGAAATTCTAACAGGTACAAAGGAGGAATCGAACACGTTCCTACTCAATATTTACAGCCCACCGCGACAACGGAAGGTCCGCTTCAGGGCGATAATGAACAAGGCCCTTAAAATAGCGGGGAACCAGCCGCTAATTATAGTAGGGGATTTTAACGCCCATCACCCGGAGTGGGGGGTACACCACGGAAGACGCAAAGGGGAGACAGTTGTGGGAGGACACGCATAACCTGGGGATAACATTGCTGACTGACCCGATACACCCCACGCGGGCGGGCAACAGCATTACCGCCGATACCTCACCGGACGTGACCCTGATTAAAAATGTAGAAACGACGCAATGGATAAATACGGAACTCAATCTGGGGAGCGACCACTCAATAGTGGAAACTACGGTTGAAATCAGGAGTAAAGTCAAAGAAAAAACGTGTTTCCGGACGAAAATCACAGACTGGGACCGATTTAGAGAGATTAGGGGGAACAGAGACATAACAAAGATAGGAAATATAGAGGACTGGTGCGAAGCGGTAAAGAAAGACACCAGGAAAACAACTAAGACGCTAGAAGGAGAAAAAGCTCCGGAAATAGTGGAAGCCCGACTCTTACACATGTGGGAGGCCAAACAGGGCATGGAACGTCGACTTAAAATGCAAGGTAGAAACAACAAAAACCTCAGAAGAAGGCTGGCGCGTCATAACAAATAAATAGAAGATTACGCCTTTAAGCTGTGTGAACAAAATTGTACTAACAAATGTAGTGACATGGAAAGGAGTGTGAATCTCCCCCAGAGGTGGAATATCCTAAGACATTAATTAGACCCTGCCACGTCGAAAACACAAGCACGAGTCAGAATGGCTAAAGTTAGACACGCATGCGAAGAACAGGACGACGACATATTCATGAAAAAACTCGTCGAGACATACATAGGCGACACGGAAATTAGAGAGCTACCCGACTACCACGGGATTCCAAATGAGAAGTTAGACGCGCCCATCACGAGAGCTGAAGTAAGGGCGGAGATAGCGAAACTCAAAACCAAGTCGGCTCCATGGCCAGATAGAGTCACGAATAAGATGCTCAGGAACTTAGATGACACCTCGATAGAGGTCCTTACCAGCTACATGCAGGATTGCTGGGAAAAAGGGGAGATCCCACCGCTGTGGAAAGAGGCTACCGTGATCCTGATTCCAAAACCCGGGAAGCAACCGCAGCTGGAAAACCTCCGGCCTATATCACTCACGTCATGTGTCGGAAAGTTAATGGAACACATCATTCAGACCAGAATTTCAAATTATATGGAGGAAACAGAGAAATGGCCAGACGAGATGTATGGCTTCAGGCCCCATCTGAGCACACAGGACGTCATGCTGCGGCTGCTGCAAGACATAATCTATTTCAGAACCAAAGACGCGAAAGTCATTATGGGACTAGACCTCAAAAAGGCCTTCGACAACGTCAAGCCCGAAGCCATTCTGGAGGGGCTCCAGCAGGCAGGAATAGAGCTAAAAACCTATCGTTATGTCAGAAATTTTTTAACGGACCGCACGGCTGTTATAAATTTCCAGGAAATACAATCAGGCGTGATCAGGCTGGGTAACAGGGGGACACCTCAGGGATCGGTACTGTCACGCACTCTTTTCAACATGGCCATGAGAGGGCTCCCGAAGGAACTGCGAAAAATTGGGAACTACAACTTAAACTACAGCCTGTACGCGGACGACATCAACCTCTGGATCAACAGAGGGAGTGACGCAGAGATCAATCAAACGCTGCAGGTGGCAGCAGACGTCATCTCAAAGTACGCGGAGGACAGAGGACTTAAATGTTCGCCTGAAAAATCAGAAATCTTCGTGTATAATGACAAGGCACTCAGGAACAAACCTCCCTCTGACCCACAGGTGTACGTGGAAGGAAGGGAAATACCAAAGGCAGAGACAATACGAATATTGGGCCTCCACTTACACACGGGAGGAACACGATCACAATTAACATATTAGAAAACCAAGCGACCAAGACATTAAACCTCATTAGGAGGGTCTCACGTAAGGGAGGCGGCCTCAAGGGAAAAAACCTCCTAAGATTGGTACAGGCCTTCATCATTAGTAGAGTGGGATACGCCACGCCATATCTGAACCTAAAGGCAGATGAGAGGAGCAAGATAGACGCGCTCATCAGGAAATGCGTAAGAAATGCCCTAGGGCTCCCAATCTGTACATCGACGGAGAAGCTACTGGCCCTAGGACTGCATAATACGATTGCAGAAATCGCGGAAGCGGTTAAAACCTCGCAACTTGAAAGACTCAGCACGACGCGAGTGGGAAGAGCTACGCTAAGTAATCTTGGAATGGCCACAGACAGGGGGCAAAAGGAAAGGGTCGACATTGACAGGGAAATCAGGGCGCACCTAAGAATCCCTCCCCTACCCAAGAATATGCACCCTGAGTTTAATAAGGAAAGGAGACAGAAAAGGGCGGAAGCGATAGAAAGAATATATCGGGGTAAATCCCGAAATGAAGTCGCCTACGTAGATGCGGCAGGGGCAGACACAGTCGATACATGACCATAGTGGCGGTAGATGGGGAGGGCACCCTCATCACGGCGGCCACCATACTAGGGAAAGAAACCGAGACAGTGGAGGAAGCCGCGATAACGATCGCTTGCGCTGGCACAAAAGCTAGATATATTATTAGCGACAGTAAGACTGCAATCCAAAAATTCAGCAGAGGGAGGATAAACCCCCTCACCACCAAAATTTTAACACAAGGAGTGATTGATAGGACGATCAACATCATCTGGACCCCGGCGCACGAATCTGTCAGCGGTAACGAGGCGGCCCACAGTGCAGCTCGAGATCTCTGCCTCCGTGCTTTACAGGATGGGTCGGCTCAGGCCGAACATGATAGAGAAGGGCGATTAATCTCGTATCAAGAGATTACAGAACACTACAAGTAATGCCGGAGGTGTTTTCTCCCACCAAACATGGCATTAAATAGGAGTCAGGAGACGGCGTGGAGACACCTGCAGACGGGAGTATACCCAAACCCAGTACTAAACAAACATATCCGATCGGACTGCGAGGACGATAAATGTAAAAAGTGTGGGGCGAGAGGAACCCTCGACCATATAATTTGGGAGTGCGCTTACTCCCCAGGCAGGGCACAAAACATTAGCAGTAGGGAAGCCTGGGAAACCTTGTTGCGGAGCTCGGACCCTGAGCTCCAAATCACCGCCGTCCAACTGGCGGAAGAGGCCGCCGGCGAAACCAACCCGGCCAGCATCGAATGCGACCATCCCGTGCGGCTGGGCCGCTCTTAAGTCCTCTCCCCTGTAAAGGGGGGTGAGACAGAGCGGCCCAGGCGGTGTGGTCTTTCTCTGTTGGACAATAAAAGTTTTCATCAACAACAACAACATCCATTAGCGCCACCTGGACGAAACTCACAGTAAAATGTTGGAGTTCAGAAGTCATGTTCAGCATTAAAGGTCAAATGTCAAGGGTCAAAGGGCCAGGCGGCACGGTGGACATGAGACATCATGCTAGCTCCTGAAAACCTGCCACAACTTGAGGCTTTAACTTGGTTATACCTATTATAGTGCGAAAGCATTCCCAAATTCCAAAGATGAAATTTTTTTAACGATCCGGGCCAAATTTGTAAGTTTCCATCGTGTCGGTTATGTCGACCACGCAGGAGCCTGAGGGCACCTTAATTTTGTCTAGATTAAACAGTTTTCCACGTCGCTTCTCATGCATATAACAAGGGATACAGAACTCTTACTTGAAAACGAAATGAAAACCTTGCTCTGACAGTCCATTGGCTTTCAATTCCGCGACAATTAGGGAAAAACCACTGGAACTAGGAACAGGAATTCAGTTTTTCTCTTCTATGCCTGCAAGTGGAGAAACGAAAGTGAAATGCTATGAAACTGCCACACGTATTCTGACTGGCCTACTGTAGTGAAAAAATAAGAGTTTCTGATTCAACTTTACATAAACAATAGACAAGCAACGTCTTCATGAACACAACATATATCGGGCCAGATGACGCACTACCCCGCTGATTGAAACGTGGTCAATGCTCGGCAAATCTATTTCACAACAGATAAGTGCTTACCCTTCTGGCTGCGTGCCTTTACGCAGGGCATCAAACTAGACATTTCGCAATGAGAGTTGGCAAGGTAAAGCCCTCTCAGCGCTTCGTCGCTTTCTAATTTTCTGCCGGAGAAAAATATGCCTGCTTGTAGCCACAGCAGCAATTACGCCCAGGACCATATTACAGCAATTACACCCAGAAGCAGCAATTACACCCACAACGCATTTGGAAATAAAAGGACGCTTCTACTCACAAAGAGGATCATGCAGGTCAGGCCACGGAATGACTGCAGAGCTCTCATAATGCATCAGATGGTGATTTGCGCTTGCGCAGGGTGCTAACGGCGGCAGCTGGAGCGCGCATGCTATCTCGGCGCGCTGGTTCTCCGGCTATTCACCGCTGTGTCAGCCACAGGCCACACCCGTCGCGCCGAGGCGGCGGCATGTCGGCGCACCGCGCTACTCCAGAATGAGTGTCGGAGAGAAGAGGAGAAAGCCAGATGATCGGCTCCTTTTTTTTTTTTTTGAAGCATTTGCTGCATCAAGAATAGAAAAGCTACAAAAATTCTATGCGCAATTTCGATTCTCCGTAGGGAGAAATATTAGAGCAGCTGTGTCGGTGTCTCAGGGTGTGTAGGCTCATTGTTTTGCTTTGATGGGTGGTCGGCACTTATGATGACGATATTAGCTTGATATTATTATTATTTGAAGAAGACGGTGATATGCAATGCAGAGCGCGCGGGAATGTGTATATTAAATCACTAGCAGTAGTAGTGAAGACGACTACAATGTGCAATATGCAGCGCGAAAGCAAGACAAATTTTAGAGTTCGCTTGTTTTCTGTCTCATTTGTTGCGATGTAAAGTTCAACCTCTGGTGCTTTTGGAGGGGTGCGCTCTAAGCATTTGCCTGGGATTGCCAAAATCACTGGCAAATTGTGGCCTCTTTCGTGAAGACCGCGCACGGGACCTAATCTCTTGCTTGCAGCTCCTCGCGGTGCGCTCCTTCTTACGGGGACTTGAATCGATGCCTGGAGTGGCTCATCCAATATTTTTAACAACCCCAGCTTTTTTTCTAGACAAACATTCACCGCACTACAAACTGCCTTAACTTGTGTTCACAGAGTGCCTGTTGTCTAAAATTGCAAACTCGCTTAAGTTCGTGCAATCTGTTAGTAATGTGCAGGCTTCACCAGCTGTTTGCTTCGACTACGCTCTGCCGCTATATCAAAAGAACTTGTCTGCAAATGTGCTAAATGGTCTCCTAGAAAAATATTTGTTTCTGTATCTGAGCCACGTAGTTATTTTCACAGATGCATCGCAACATGGCAAAAAAAGCAGCAGCAGGTGTTTATTCCCACGCACTAGACTAGTGTTGTTCCATCCGGGTTCTTGATTATAAACCAACTTTTGCTGCCGAATTTTGTCGCTGTTGGCTTGGCCCTTCAAAAAAGTTCTCGCAATATTTCTCACGTGATCAATCTCTCGGAATGTCTCTTAGTCGTGGCAGCGCTTGAAAGCTCGAGGAGTAGTCTCTTGTACCGATCCCTCATGTACGTTGCACGCCTTACTGTGTAATAAGTGCGTTTACAGTGGATTCCAGGCCATAGTGGCATTACTTCAAATTCTATGGCGGATTTCGTTCAGAAATCAGCCACCAATAGGCCTGTTGCCCATGTCGTTCCAAACCTTACCCTCCTGATTATGACCGTTATGAATGTTTCCAACCTGCACCAGTACCTGAGCCATGAACCCATCCTTGCTACAGCTGACTTTGAACACACAAAACCCCATGGATCATAGGTTCATGCCCTTCGAGGCAATGTCAAGTTTCCATGCCGCTGTTACGCTGAAAGATTTCTCATGTCAATCTGCATTTATGCCCTTCTGGGTTCACGCCATCGAATCTCTGTGCGTCATTGCGGGGACGTTCAAACGTTTTATCATTTCATCCTCACCTACCTGTCCTCCCCTCCTCCGGTGCAACCGTCAAAGGGCATGTCCTTAAGTACGCGTATGAGCTTCTTCACAGGCATATCACCAAAACCGGGAGATTTTAGTGTTAACTTTTCGTTTCCTTTACTTTTTTCAATTTTTTTCATTTTTCTTTAAAGTTTCTTTAATTCAGCACTCACCGCTTTGCTTCCTTGATTTTAATTGTAAATTCCTCATGACTTCTCAAAATTCGTTACTTGTTATCACAGATTTCTCGCTTTATATTTATGAACCCGGTTTAGATAAGCCTGGATATATTTTCTCCCGTTTGAATCTGCAAAAACCCTGGCCTATCCTCCACGGTGGGTATGTGACATCGCTTTTCAGGCAACAACACGAGGCGTAATCGGCTGTTGCATTAGCCTTGTGCTCTCAGTCTCTGAAAGCTCCTTGCTTTGCTGCCGATCGGCACGTGTGGCGACAATATTGGTTCGACACCAGTGTTTGTTGAAGAAGATGGCTATGTGTAATGCACAAAAAGCGAGAATTTCGTGGTTTAAGCGGACGCGTGTTCGGCTGCCTCGATAGCTTAGTCATTCTGCTTCTAGCTACGGTCGTGAAAGAATGCAGGATGGCTGGCTCTTCGCGAGCTGTGATAACGACCGACGCTGGCCGCGGAACATCGTTTTTGGATGGTTTCAGAGATTACAAGATTGTACTGCCGTATTTGCGTACCGGAGCAAGGACTGAAAACAATGGTCCTTTTTCACTCCGACATCACTGGAAGGATTTAAAGAATAGAATATTTCTGCCAGCCGATGCAAGAAGCCGGCGTCATTGTACTGGTGGGTCGGACCAGGTGTCGCACGTCTGGACAGTAAACTTCCGTTGCAAAGAAGTTAAGAAAACAAAACTGTGAGGAGGGTGGTCGATGAATATGGCGAAGTGAAAGAAGTCTCGAGTGATAGATGAAAAACGGACATGTTTAAAAACGGGAACGGGTCACTGTTAGTCATCCGGCCTGGGAGTGCGCCTATATTTCACCGCTGCCCCAACCCAGGTCACATTACGCATGACTGCAAGGTGCCGAAGTATACACAGTTCCACGAATATGGGCACGAAGAGGGTGAATGCACGAATTCGTACGGCCGCACTGCTGAGCGCGGAAAACTCGGCGAAAATAGCTCCATATGAACGACGTTGAAGCTGATCCCAACAGAGTTGGCAGTAATGAACAGGGTTAACGAGTCACCGCAGGATATCCCACGCCCCGCTGGAAAATACAACGGGCCGACCGCGGCGGCTGCGTTTTTATGGAGTAAAAACGCTAAGGCGCCCGTGTGCTGTGCGATGTCAGTGCACGTTAAAGATCCCCATGTGGTCGAAATTATTCCGGAGCCCTCCACTACGGCACCTCTTTCTTCCTTTCTTCTTTCACTTCCTCATTTTGCCCTTCCCTTACGGCTCGGTTCAGGTGTCCAACGATATATGAGACAGATACTGCGCCATTTCCTTTCCCCAAAAACCAATTATTATTATTATTATTATTATTATTATTATTATTATTATTATTATTATTATTATTATTATTATTATTATTATTATTAGTATTATTATTAATTTATGGAGGTCTACCAAGCTGCTGCTGAACGGCGCCACGATGACGTCAATGCAACGGGCCAGCAGCAAAGGCAACGTCCGTTGGAGAAGTCAGCGGGATGCTGGCGAGAATAAAATGGAGCGTGTCGCCAGCTGGCAACGATTTTCATCGCTTCCTCGCCACCACAACTCAGTCCTAATAATGGCGGACCGGCACTGCGCGGCTGTACGTTGTGCGTACATAGGTAAGAGCCGTACTGGTGGCCTGGTATTCCTAAGCGATAGCGGCTTTTGAAAGACACCACGTCGTATTCATCATCATCAGCCTGACTACACCCACTGGAGGGCAAAGGCCTCTCCCAAGTCTCTCCAATTAACCCTTCTTTTTGGAAGCTGCATCCAGCCTTTGCCTGCCAACGTCTAAATCTAATCTGCCCACTTAACATCCCGCTGCCCCCTGCTACTCTTACTTTGTCTTGGAATCCAATCCGTTACCATTAAGAACCAGCGATTATCTTAACTTCACAATACATGCCCTGTCCAAGTACATTTCTTCGTCTTTATTTCGAATAGGTAGTCATTAACCCTCATTTGTTTCCTCGCGCACTATGCGTGCTTCCGATCTCTTAACGTTACGCCTAGTATTTTTCTTTCCGTGGCGCTGCAAAACTTTTTCGTTAGCCTCCACGTTTCTGCCCCGCAGGTGAGTATCGGTATTATACAGGTTTCGTACAGTTTTCTTTTGAGGGATATTGGTAAACTGCCATTCGTGATCTGAGAAAACATGCCATGTGCGCTCCACCGCATTGTTATCTTTTTAGTTATTTCCCTGCGATGATCAGGATCCGCTGTCAATACCCGTTGTGAGTAGACGTATTCTTTTACCGCTTCCGGCCCCTCGCTGCCAATTGTGAACAGCTGTTTTCTTGGTAGAGTGTTGAACACTACTCTGGTTTTCTGCATGCTGATTTTTATATTCACCGTTCTGCTCTGCCTGTCCAACTCATCGATCATGATTCGCACTTCACCTCCTGAGTGACTCAGCAAGGCATTGTCATCAGCGAAATGCAGATTATTTAGGTATTCTTCATATACTTTTTTTCCCAATTGTTCTCAGTTCAGGCCTCTTAATACCTCCTTTAAACAGGCAGTGAACTTGGCCCATTGTCGTAGCCACGATTAATGTCAGAGGTCTTTCATGCAGAAGGAGAGAAAATCAGCTATTATTGCTCGTGACAGAGCAGAAATTGGATATTGTAGTGATACAAGAGACCAAAATCGAAAGTCAAGGGCAGACCGACAGTATGGTGCGTCCGTTCAGCGGCCGATAGCATGTTTGCGCGGCTCTTGCGGTAAGTAGTTCGGCAGGGTGCATGCTTCCGATTCCGCCAGTCCCTGGGAGCGATTGTGGAAATAGTTGAGACGCGTTTTCGCTCATTGAATTCTGTGTGACGTCACATCTGCCAGTTTTAAATGGCACGTCGTCTGCATTAATGAGCACACTAACAAGAAATAGAAGCGGCAACTTTCTGAGACAGTTGGAAAGTATTGTGACACAGACCGTCCGATCGTCTTACTTGGCGTTCTAAACTGCTTAAGTATGGCATGCCACAAGACCAGTTCGGCGCCCAACACAGAGTACTGCCTGTTTGAGTAAAGTAACTGATCGCTGCCATCTGGTATATGTGGGCGATTGTTTCGGGTTTTATTCTGGCATTAGTGTTACTCATTTCTATGGAACTGATAGAATTCTGCTGCAGATACCACGCACAACCAGTGCCATTTAGTGACCATTGTCTTGTTTTGCTTGTAGGAAAAAGAAAAGGGTCGAAAAGGAAATTCGTGTGGGAAAACCTTAATCCTAATGAGAAGCTGCTGAATTATATCTTTCTGGGACGTGTAGCGTCGGCGATGCACTGATTGCACAAAGAGGACCACGGGCTTCATGGAGTGAAGTGCGAAGATTTAGCCGACAATCAAAATAACATCTATTGAACGATTGAGCAATGTAAAGCAAAAAAGAGTGATGGAAGGTATGCTTAGAGACGACTTGCTGTTTTTTATAACGCAAGAGGGCAAGCAGCCATTGGCATGCATAGAAGAAATTCGCTCCGCTAAGCGGAAATTAGAGGCAATAGATAGAGAGCGGTAACAAAGATCGAGCGTGAGGGCGAGGTCACAGTGCCTTATAGTGGGCGAAATGTCCACAAAACGTACTCTCGGCTAGGAAAGACGCACGCTCAAAAGAATGGCTTGGAAATAGAATGGAACCGTCTAATTTACTAGTATAAAGGAGATGTAAGGGATTCTCTTTTCTTATTAGAACAGCGGCCTTTTTGCTTACACCAAAGAAAAAGACCGAAGACTTTAAAACCCGTCTTAAAATCTCCCTCTAATTCCGAAGCTTAGTGAAAGAATGAAAGAACATTAAAACTGAGGTGCCCCTTTCAACCCAAGAAGCGCGGTAAAGGGCATATGACCTCTACCCTGGAACGTCTCGAGGACAAGGTGGGCTAGTAGCATCGCTCTATAAGGCAATCGAAAATTGATTTGCGCAAGTTTGGTCTACGCTCTTTAATGAAGCTTATAATTAGGATATCCTTCCCTGTGATTTCTACCGTCCTACACAATTTCAATACCAAAAAGCGAAGATGAAGCTAGACTGAGACAAGTTAGCGGCTACCGACCAATACCTCTGGCAAAAAGTGCATTTTAAGATCGTCATAGAAATTCTGGCTGAACAGCTCCAGGCTGCGATGCAAGAATCCGTAGGACCACATCACACCTGTGGTATTAAAGGCCGCGACATATATTCCTACACTCACTCAGCCTCTGTATGTGCTCGAGTGTTCCGACGCCATGCGTGAAAGCATGGTGACATTTCAGCTTGATCTAGAGAAACCCTTCGACGGGGTGCCACATTACCTCTTGTTCTCTCTGTTAGAGCACGTGAATTTCGGATGAGTCATTTGGCATGGCGACGCCACGGCGTACAAGGGATGCACAACACGGTAAATAGTAAATAAAGAATTGGAGCGTGCATCTCAGTGCAAACCCTGTGCGTATGCGTTACCCCCCTGTCATCATTGCTACTTTGTTTGTTTTTTTATAAAACATTTCTGTTTGAGCATAACTGAAAGCAGCATCAGTCATGATTTTCTCGTACATACGGCGGAGGGGCGCATTCTGGCGTATCCAGATGATATTGCTGTATTTTGTGATCACTACAAAAGCGTTCGTGTTGTTGTTGAAATTGTAAAAGACTTAATTTTGAGAAAAAAAGCAAGTGCAGGACCTTTTCCAGGCTAAAATAAAGCACTCTTCTGATCGCTGGCTCGCCCAATTTCGCGATGCAACTAAAGAGCAGCCAAAAAAATTCTTGAGCCACATAACCTGGCTGGGTGAAACGAATCGAAGAAAGCAGGAACAGATTCAAGATGCCGAGGGAAAACGATTACAGCGAGACAATGCTGCGAAGTACAATGCAGCAGTTATAGCTGAATTATTTAGGAACGACGATGGGGAAATGTCCCTAATAAGGGAGCAACCCAGAACAGCACAGTAGAACACAGCTTAGAACTGACCAGTCTTAACTCGGAAAAGGCGAAAGCAAGTAATCCAAAATACACATCTGCAGAGATAGAAGAAATTCCAATCAAGCTGGTTAATGAACTTGACCCTAGAGGAAAGAAAACGCTTTTTAAGCACTGGATGCAGTCATTACAAATAAGTAAATTCCGCACCTCTGGAAACATAAATAAATGAATTTAATTTTTTAAAAGACAATAAGGTGAACATGAAATCCTACCGACCGATTTGGATAACATCAGTTATATGCAGGCTGGCGATGCAGGCGGTGAAATAAAAATGCAGTCATTGGTAGACAGTAATGGAATAATCGGAGAACTTCATAACGGCTTCAGAAGGCGTAGACGCAAATATAATAGCCTATTCGTGCTTACCCAATGCATAGAAATAGTTAAGGCGGAAAGCAGACCTCCGTATTTAGCCCCCCTGCGCATAAGCGGTGCATACGACAACATTAGCACAGAACTCCTGTGGAACACATTAAAAGATGAAGGTACCAGTCACGAGGTAATTGATTTTCCACGGGAAGTACACGTAGAAAAAAATGGCTGTGGGTTAGCTATAATTAAACCTGGAATGACGCGATAGCTACATCTGGCCGAGATGATTTCGCTCAGTCGAATTGCAAAGTCAGTCTTTGGCCGCTCCGTTTCGCTGGGCTGTCCTTCTTTATGTTCGTCCTTCTGGGCAGGGCGCACGCGCACAGCTGTTGCAGCTGTTACGCGGGGCGCCCCAACAGCAGCAGATGCTCCGCACCAGGTGACCAACCCGCGTCACCAACCACGTGACCAACGCCGCCACCACGGAGCTCATGTGGAGCCGCGCTGAAGGGTCGAAGGGGTAGCGTAGTGTAGCTATCGCTACAATAAAGTTCAAATAACATGGGAAGAGATTAAGATTATGACAAGTGTCGGGGTACACAAATGATGAAGGCAATGTCCTCCTCTATCACCTCTGATGTTCATGCTTTATATGATTAATATAGAAATAAGGCTACAAGGAAGCAGTCCCGATTATAATCTGTCGTACAGATTAGGCGGAAAGGTTGTTGACAAACGACTACGGGGTTTAATGTCTGCGAACGATATTGTACTTCTAGCAGATAGCCGGCAAGATTTGCAAACTCTGGTTAATTGCTGTGGAGACAAAGGAAAAACTATAGGTTTCATTTTAGCGCAACTAAGTCAGGTGTAGCGATATTCAACGATACAACTGATCAGGTGCTTAGAATACAAGGCCATGAAATTCCTTTAGTTGCCGAGTACAAATATCTCGGGGTATGGGTAAACGAAGGGCAGACGTACACGGAAAACCATGAACAGTCTCCTATGGCAAATGGGTGAAGAGATACCTGGATAATGAAATATAGGGAATTATGAAGGTAGAACAAATATGACATATTTAGAGGTATTTGGAAAGGAATAATAGTGCCGGGGCTTACATTTAGGAATGCGGTTCATTACATAAGGGCAGGAGTTCAGTGGAGATTGGAACTAATTTAGAGAGCGGTTGGAAGATTAGCACTAGTTGCCTACGGGAAAACCACAAACGAGACAGTACAGGGTAATATGGGCTAGGCATCGTTCGAAGCCCAAGAAGGTCAGAGTAAAATATTTTACGAAGGACGCCTGAGTAGACTGAACTATGGCAGCAGGGCAGATAAAGTATTTAAGTACCTATACAGCAATAGCGTTGACTCACAATGGCAGAAATGAACTAGGAATCTAACCAGTAAGTATGCCAGACAAAGGGCGGAGAAAGGAAGAGCATTAAATGGCAGGTTAAAGACGCGGAAGGTGAAAATGAAAAAGAAGGATAGTGTATAACTATATCGATACTGGAAAAAGCTGATCAGGCAGGAAGCGTTTTATGATAACTCAAGAGGCAGCACCCTACTCTTTTGAAGCTATGTCAGGGTGTCTCAGCGCGCGCAGTTTCAAAAAGAAATTTACCGAAGATGACACATGGAGTTTATGTGGCTAATCTGTAAAATCAATAGAGCACCTAATAATCTAATGTGATCTCATCCATCCTGATGCCAAAGCAGGCACAGTCACTCGTCCTGAGGTCCTACTGTTTAGAGACAACAATGGTCATGTAAAGAAATCTGCGGAGGTTATAAGCAAAAAGCGATTTAGAAATTGGTGGCTCTAAAGCAGACACGTGACGAGTGGTGAGAAGTGTAGGAAGACATATTTAAAGAAAATGGCGAGTTTTATTAACATCTTACAACATAGATAAACGCAGGTAAAGGAAAAAAGATCAGCATGGTGGCAACTTCCATACCCCGTTTCAAAAGCGACGCTCCTTCCTTCTTTCCTTCCCTAATTCCCTCCTTCCTTCATTCATTCCTTTCTTCTTTCCTTTCTTTCTTCCTTCCCTCCTTCCTTCTTTCCATCCATCCATCCATCCATCCATCCATCCATCCAACTATCCACCGAAGCGGCGACGGACGACGACAGCACGCATAAAAGTTGCCCTTGTTAGAAGCACTCCCAATCAACACCTCCATCTCCCCATCGCCTCCGGCGCGCCTTATGCCCGTGTGGAATAACTGGTGGACCTCCATGTAGCGCCAGCTGTGCCGAATTTCGTACCATAATTGCGATGGAACTATTCCTTCTGCACCATTCCGGGTGTTATAGTATAATTTCTCGCTGCAGATAGCAGATATCTGCTAGTCAACTTTGAGGCTAGTTTGCAACGTGCATTCGCAATGGCGATAAACTCTCGCTGTACCACCAACACTATGCGTTCCCTTAAATTTGCATAAATACTATGAAACAACCATTCTTTATAATTTATAGACCGTTCCCGCTGGTATCGTACGATTTATCGTTCCACATCACGTACGACTCTTGAACAAGTTTCAGAGAATCTCACGACAGGTTTCCAAACCGACGCCATTTCAGACTTTAATGTTATGCCTTTCTTCGGCTTTGAAAATTGAAAATTTGTTTCTGAGGAAAGGAAATGGCGCAGTTAACGACACATATCTCGGAAGGCAACCGAACCGCGTTTTAAGGAAGATATAAAGGAAGAACCGAAATAAGAAACCGTAAAACAGGCGCCGAAGTGGCCGCCTCCCGAATAATTTCGACCACCTGGGGATCTTTAACGTGCACTTACATTGCACAGCACACGGGTGCCTTTGTGTTTCACCTCAGTTTCTTAATTTTGACGTAACCATTCGTTGCAAAGCTTTCCGGGTGTTGTCATACGATTTCTCATTGCGCACTACAAACAGCTGCTCGTCAAGTTAGAGGCTAGGTCGTGACCGCGATTGCAACGACTGAGATATAGTCATAATGGGACCTTATTTTCGGCTTCACAGCACGGAAGCAGTCTTAAGCGCCCTCCTTTATATCTAAGCCATCTCTTTTTGTCTCGTCACGTGCCTCTTCACGCAGTAAATGTACAGCAAGGTTACTCGTCTGCTTCTGTTAATATGTGAGAAGCCCTTAATCCAGCCTTGATCATGCCGTCTCTTCAATCCAAGTCCGCCTTGCATACTTATTGGAGGATTAGTAACGAACAATGGCCCATTTTGGCCCACCTGTTAGAATGGCGCTGCTAGTCATGGGACAAAATGACAACTAAGGCCAATCTTGGCTGTGAAGAGAGTAGCGATGCCACTACGAGCGGCACAATGTATAACGTGGTCCATTGTTGAAAATGACGTAGTGGGACTGTGAATATGACGGAAATAGAGGTCGAGAATGGCCCCTGTTGTAATGCAACGAAATGGCGCTGCCAGTATTGGAACAACACAGACATGTAAAGGAGTTATTGGAGCCGTGAGAGAGGAGAATTCCCTTTGTTGGAAAACCTGCGACGCCGTGTAGGACTAATTTCTGCCACGACTTATTCAATATGGAGCCCTGCGTTGCTTGGGGAGCGTTTCAGTATGTCATGTTCATTCAAGACCCGCCATGGCAGCCTTCCATGCTTGAGAGCAAAAAAGTGCGCCAAAATGCACATGAGAACACGATGGCAAGAGAGGTAAGATTGCGCTTCCTTCCAACGTATGAAACCAAAATTGGTCGCTAGGGCAGACGAATAACACAAGCGCAGCCTTGGATTCCGTCTCAGTAGACTATCGGAAAGTAGAAACGATGAATATGCATTAGAATAACACTGCGTATTTAGTCAGCGTACAGATTCACACTGAGTACCGGACATTTTAATGCGTATTCTGGAATACCATTATTGTGCTTACCTATGGCGATGTCGTAGCAGGTTTTTTTACTGAAAGCACATTAAGCATGAGAAGTAAGCTTTCAGTCATGGTGACTTCTTGAAAAAAGTAGGACAAATTTTCGGAAAGCCATTTAGATTCAGTAACGTCCACAAGCTATCTGACTCTTCCAACGGGCCGCGAGGTAGACACATTCACTCTTGACTTTGTGTGGTGTCTTAGAAGTTGCGGGCTATTTACTTTTCTCTTTTTTGCTAATTGGTCTTAATCTCTTCTCCAATGTAGTCTTTACACCCATGAAACGAGCAACCGACGCACGTGCTATTCAATTTGCATCATTCCAACGGTACGGGCTATCCTCGTTTCTATTCACTGTGTAAGCTCGAGTAATGCAGAAAGTTGGGCGAGTTGGCGATTCATCTTGAACTAGCAACAGCGTGCGGGACGAATACTGAGATGAGGCACACAGCAACAGTTGAAATCGAGCGATGATTGTCCTGCATGCGTCATCTCTCTCTTAATCTTGTAAACTGGTGCTAGTTTGAGATATGTAACTTCATGACGCCATCAGCACTACCTGCGGGGCGTTTATATAGCTTTAGATGTCCTGTCGAGCAAACTAAACCTCGCTTTTCCTCTAAAAGCAGAAAGCCTAGGTGGCATGGGTCAGGAAGATTTCTCTCATACACACTAACCTTATGGAAAATTATACGTTTGCAGTATGCAGTCGGATATATATTTTGAATATAAACACAGTTTGCATTCATGGATGCGCCAAGAATAACTACGAAATAGGTGCGTCAAACATTTTGCTTGCCACACTGAATACCAGAAATTTGTCAAAGTTATCTCACCTGAAAGCATGCTTCAAAAATTTTACAATACCGGAAAAAATATTTATACAGCGTTAACATCTTAGCAATTAATTAAAAATTTAGTCTTTTACTTTAATTTTACAAGTATAGTTGAAATTACGAAATGGGCACTCCTCGAAAACTTATTTTCAACACACTTCAACTGTGGTAGAACAATGTAGTGTTCGAAATCCTGTTTGAGGGACAGCCGGGACGCTTCTGTTTCTGTTATCGTTCCGTTCATCATAAATTCCAGCTGGGAGACAACCACCACTTTATAACATTACGTATGGATAATGGAAAGCATAAAACTTCCAAGGGCGTCTCGGGAACCTCCGGGCTGTTCGGGCCGGTCGGATTGCATATACACCTATGTATGTGTTCTTTGACAACTGGAATCCTAACCAGTTTTAACGCATGTTGCGATTAGCAATGTGTCTCTAGTAGAATAATTAACGATCAATTTTTTTCTCTGAACTTTGCGCAATTTTGAAACAGGCAGTTCGTCTTCATTTAAAGACTACAAAATAAAGAACTAGCGTTTGTCTCAACGCTCGTGCTTCGGACTTCAATATAGCTGTTCACACATTCTTTTAGGGACCACATTAACGTCCGGGTTCTTTTAGAGACTATAATTAACTCGGTCTTCATTTCCTGCATTTGGCAACAATTCGCATAATCATATAGCAGGAAATTGTATACCAGTGATAGAGGCACGCCTTCGTGTTTCAGGCAACGGCATGTAAAATTAGAGCTTTTTGCTTCTTTAATAATAATAATAATTGGTTTTGGTGGAAAGGAAATGGCGCAGTATCTGTCTCATATATCGCTGGACACCTGAACCGCGCCGTGGTGGTGGTAGTGGTTTTATTAAAAATAATAGTAAAAAGGAAGAAAAAGATTTTTGCTAGCCCCGGCATCTGCCATCGATACTGAAGCACCTGAGCTGGGGCAGCGGAAATAAAAGATAGCAGGCTGAATGGAGAAATGAAATGAAAGAGGTGAGGGGACAGGAAGAGAGGATAGGGGGAGAAGTAATATGTACAAACTATTTACACAATAAGAAATGTGTCCAGGTTGTGGGCGTGATTAGTTCATTATACACGGATTAAATCACACACACGGACAGCACTGTGTTGGTTACAACTGGAGTGGGGCGTCCAGTTATTAATCGTTCAAGGTACAACTCGCGGAGCGTGTTCTACCTTGAACAATTAATAACTGGACGCCCCACTCCAGCTGTAAACAACACAGTAAGAAAAGGGATAAAGAAGGGAGTGAAAGAAGGAAGAAAGAGGTGCCGTAGTGAACGGCTCGGGAATAATTTCGACCACCTGGGGATCTTTAACTTGCAGTGACATCGCACAGCACACAGGCGCCTTGCCTTAATTTTCGTTTCCCGATGATGCCGCACGGGAGAAGAGAGAAGCATAGGTGTTCCGACTGCACCGTAAGGCTGTGTACCCACGTTTACACTCTAATGTCGTTAAAACCAACGCTAAATCTTCCTCGTAAAACAAGATGGAAAAAGGTAATGTTTGGCCAAAGAGGCTATTATAGAAATTTCAACCTTTCTTCAGCAATGGAACATTTCGATACACATAAACTTATTCCGTTTACGTTAAATCCATTTGTGGTGTCTTTGCATTCGCTGCAAATCATCTATTCTTAGTAAAAACAGTATTTTATTTTGAGCTAATGGCTTGTAAACAGCTATAGGAACTTGAACAACATTCTTGGCGCGCTATTCGTCATGCGCTAGAACAATTTTCAGCGATGTCCTAATGTAATACCTCAGCTAATAAACACATAGAGGGGAGTTATAAAAAAAATTAAATTATGTTACTTTTCCCAGTAAACCATTTCCCCTTCTTCATCTTACCTTCATTCTCTATCCAGTCATGTCATCCATTTGAGTCATATTCACTGCTCTGATGCAACCTTCATTTAGTGGATTCCACCATAATGCAGCATAAGGGCGAACAATTTATTTACACCCCCAAATTTCGACCGCAACCTTAGGTCGTAGGTTTTGTTGGTTCACAAAACAACACCCTTGTAATTTAATATAATCCAAGCTCTTTGAGTGCGTTACACCGAGAGCCCATCTTCACGCTTGAAACTGCTGAGCCCTCGCTTGTGATGTTGAAAACTGTCATTGAGTTTGGCAAAAACATCGGCCACTTATTGCCATTAGGTCCAATAGGCGCTCTGCAATGAAGAAAAAAAAAGATATTTTTAAAGACTTGCGCCACCCGTATTTTTCAGTAAAGGCGACCACGACTCCCACTACATAAACACACCGCACACTCTGCACATCACCTTTCTATCGCATACATTTTTAACCATTACTAAAATTCTAAAAGTAAACTACAAGAAACAATTCAGTGCCCTTTTAACAGGACCTTACCGAGCTCTTTTTATACGTGAAAACTGTACAGGGAATCTCGGTTTCAAAGCAAAAGTACTTTAGTTTAAATATGTAATATTATCTTAAAATCTTCGAAGTAGCACAATTGTCATTACATTAATTCATAGCTATACTATACTTTCCATTGTGCAATAATAAAAAATTCTTACATTATGCATCCCCACAATATATCAAAGTATCCGGGGGGATAACTTTGCAAAATAGTTACGAAGAATCAGAACGAGTGTACGCCTCTTAAATTATAAGGCCAGCGAATTTCCTCTTTTGAGAAAATAAAAATCGTGCTTGCTTCTAACAAACCTCTTCCCACAATGTATACGAGCGAGGAATATCAATTATCACATAGTTCGCCCTGAAAAAGCTTCATCATCGCAATGCGGCGTTCCATTCACGTTTATCTAAGAGATTCTATTTTATAATGATCATTCTCGTTAAATTTCTATTTGGGGCTGGCATGAAATTACAGATGTGGAAGCAGCCAAACGATCTTCGTATCGTAAAGAACATCCTATCGGTTTCAGTATTGACAGCCGTGCCTAGATATGGTCAATAAAAATATAATATTATTCACTCTGTTCGTGAACGTGTCATGTTAGCTGCACACTTATCCGCCTTCAAAAATAGTTGTTGAATGGAAACGCAGGCGATTTTACTGATTGGCTTTCTTGTCGAAAAATAAATATTCGATGTCGTAGTGTCTATTGCGCTGTGGCTTAGGGTAAAATAAATTAAACTGATTAGGAGTACATTTACACATTGAAGAGGATGAATGTCCGCAATGCTTTATGACTGGTGCAGCTTTATGCGCGCTGCGTGTCCAAGCACGCGGGTTTTGATGGACCGTGAGTGTTTTCCCGGGTTCAGCGACTTTAGACTTACATCATCGAGGCCTCCACAATACAGCCAGTCAGAACCCCACCCTTTATGGCTTACCTGCCCTTAGCGAAACTGCTCCATAACTCGATGACTGCCCTGCTGAATGGAATATCCCTTGTACATCCACCGTCAAAGTCAAAAGGTCTCCCGAACACGAAAGGTATTTCGTCTCCGTGCGTCACACCAAACCAAGGTTGTCTTTTGTTGCACGCCGACACGTAATTCATCTCGTAGACGTAGACGCCATTGCCACCGTCGGCTGAAGCTGCGGCATCGGCCAATCTTTCCGCAGTTTCGAAGGCCGCGCACAAAACATGTTCATCGCTCTTGATATCAGACAGTGCTTGTCTCAATCCTTTGTAATCGTTTTCTTGAATATTCCCCATATATATCTGCTGGAGGTGGATTAGGTCGGGAAGAGAGAGATCCGGGTAGAGGGTTCCCAGGAAGTGAATCATTTCAACCTTGTTAATTTTTCTGGGAGGTAGAATTTGAGAGAACGTGTCTCTGAAACTCTCGTAGAGCATGATGCTTCCTTCATTGGCGACGTATCCAATTAAGACATCTTTGTCACCCAGAAATGCAGCTTCACTGGGTTTCACGGGGAGGAACTCATCCCCGAAAATTGGTTCAAACAGGCGACTTCCTTCGTCAGCAAAAGTTTGTTCCACTGAGGAGATTAAGCTGGCGTTTACATTTTTAAGGCATGACACCGATTCTGACGACAAGTTGATGTCGCTGCTACCATTGCTACAACCAAAGATCTGAGCAAAGTCATTGGTGTATCTCAACATCAACGATCGCTCTTTCGTGCGATCTTTTTTTGTCACGGGCCCGCTCTGCATGATCGCTCGCTTGAACAAATGTTTGCTTCCTGGCGATAACAGGTGAAAACCGGTCGCGATACTACCAGCGCTCCATCCGAATAACGTCACTTCCCCTGGGTCGCCGCCGAAGACTGCGATGTTGTCTTGTATCCACTGCAGTGCCAAAGCTGAGTCGTGCAGACCCTGGTTTCCGGGAGCATCCTCTGTCCCGTCATACAGGAAACCATACGACTGCAGCCTGAACATTGAGATAAAGCGCAAAGGCATGTCAATTTGAAATAATACTGAAAACTACAAATAAAAAATCTTCATATATATTCGCACTCGAGCATGTAAACCAGCGTGACGGTGCGATGCTTTACGTAGCAATTTCTGGAGGAATCAACACCGAGCCTCTACCGCCAAAAGACTCCATGAGTTAATAAAGCGCAAAGCTTTTCGGCAGCATATTTCTTTGTGGTAAATTGTTAAGGCAAGCGTGTGTAAATATAGTATACCAATACACCTTAGGGCAGCTGCAGCCAGTGTCACAGCACTGGCGTCGGGAAGAGATAGATAGTCGTTGACTTCTCCACCCGCCTTTATCCTGTGGAATAGGGAGTCGCTGTATTCGGCCTGCGGCAAAGTCCCTGATGCTAGAAGTACTTCCCGGCGCTAAGATGAGGACATATGAGCGAAGTTCCAATGTTTAAGACTACTACAATTTGAATGCATTCTGGACGGTGAAACATAAAGGTAGGAAATTTTAGGCAGGCCTATTGCTAAGCGGAAATCATTTTTGTATCCCCTTTTCGTGGCTTGATGTGTGTGCTATACCAGCTTGCAACGTGCCTAATGTAAAGTCTTCAAAGGAAGGACTCTTCGAATTTCTGAACTCTCGAATACAAATGAAAGTTTTTCGTTTCTCTGATTACGCGCTTCATTTTATTTCGAACTTTCTGTCCAAACATTTTTTGTGCAAATTCAAAATTTCGCTCTCACCTTCTTTGCTCTAATATATCTCGCTAAAGGCAGGTTGTGTACTGTCGATTAATAACTCATTCAAATCTGCCTAACCTGCTGCTTACAGCTACACGAGGGAGCTATAGCAGTACGTTTGCGCTGAGGCGGATGCGAATGAATAATGCGTTTCGGCCTGTATTTATTAAACCCTTGGGTATTTCAGATAAATACGTTAAAATAAATATTCATGAGTACAGGAACACTTTGTAAATGGCATTATTTCTTAGCTTCACGCCATCTTTATATCTTAAATAGGAGAGAGAAATATTTATTAGTGCGAGAATTATTTTTTACATGGCGCTTTTTATTACCCTTGCGCCATGTTTTTTTTTTATCGTAAATTGTCTCCTGTCTACTTTAGAGGGTGAGTTACTTCCTAGCTAGCTTCAAGCACGCTATTTAAAATTTAAAAGAATGAAATGACCTTTCTTCTCCCCGATCATGCAAAGCAGTAGTATGCAACGACATGCAGCTACACTACAAAAAAGCACCTGTAGGCAATGGTGACCACCACCACTTTTCCAAGAGCAGCCAGATTGGCACCGTCATCCAAGCGCATGGCAGCTGATCCAACTTGAAACTCTCCGCCATGGAGCCACGCCATGACTGGGAGCCGCGTTGATCCGCTTAGCGTCGGTGTCCATACGTTTAGGTATAGGCAGTCTTCACTCTTTTGCAGACCTTTAAGAAAAAGTTACACAATGCACTTACATTCGCATACTAACCGAACACCAAGCGCCGAAATTGTGCAACCTCGCAGGAAACAAAATCAACGGTTCCCAGGGCGCTTTACTCCGGACGAAAGTTGCATCTTCTCCGGGCTAATTATTTTTCGAATATCGCTAGGACTAAAAAGAGAATAAAAAAGCTAACTGCTTCAATTGGCTTATTCTAGAGCCACTCTAAAAAAGATCCGTGCTTCGATGGCAAGCACAACAGTCACGGGCTGCCAAAAATTTATTTTAGCCGAGGGCATGATAAGCGCTGCATTCTAAAATGCATCATTTCAGAACCTCAAAAAAAAAAGCTTTGTTACGTACGTACGAGCGATAATTTAGCAAGAAACCCTTTTACATCAGGTGAGAAAATGCGGCTTGCGTTTCACTAACCACGGGCATATAATTTTTTGAATGCTGGTGCTGCTGTAATAATTAATCCTGATCTGCTGAGTACGTCCTGTTTTTTATACCTTTTATAAAGGACGACTGAAGTAATAGCAATTAGTGCTGTCGTCACTGCAACATTTTACGATTAACGGCAAATCAAGAGAATCAGCTCTTTTCGCTGTCAGCACCGCTGTTATTGGACAACAGCCTCTTCTTATTTGTGAGAATTACATAGGACCAAAAATAAATGTAAGACATTCTCCGTACACTAGGCAACTTCTCGTTACAAAAAAAGAAAACTACCTAACCACGACTAGCAAGATTTCGCTAAATAAATTTATGTAGAAATGGAGCCTTCCAAAACCGACCACTTAACAGTAGTAACATTTCACGAACGATTACTTCGTTCGCAGTGATACCAAAGATTTCTCCGGTTCTTCGCTACATGAACCACGAGTCAGAGGCCCCGCGACGTCCGGCCCGTCTTCTCACCCTCCGTAGACAATACGGCCAAGACACCTCGGCTATTGTGTGTGGATGTGGCTTCCTGTGCACAGCCCCACAGATATGCTTGTGCTGCTGTGAATCACGCCAACACCCCTTTTCTTAGAGCGTCCTTCACGGCACAGGATCCGGCGACCGCAGAAGCAATTGCAATAGCCATCACCATATAAATGAGCGGCACGCAATTACCACCACGGCGCTCACATTTTTACAGAGTCCCAAGCCGCCCGTAGACCCTTTATGAGTGTGCGTGTCCCGCCCACGGCTCACCGCGTACTAGGCGGTCATCTCCAGTATGATCACGTCATCATCTCGGTCCCAGGACATGCACGTCTCGATGGCAACATTCGGGCAGATGACCTAGCTCGAGATTACACCAACCGAGCGGTGCACACTGACTCTACTGTTAACCACCTCTCAACCTATTTTTCAACCCGCCTAGAGACCCTCCGCCTAAACAGGAGTCTCTACCCTTCGCCACATAACAAACTTTCGCCGGAGGACTCCTTCCACCTAAGACGCATCCAAACACTTACTTTCTCCAATCTCTACCACCTACACCGCATTCACCCAACGTTATACCCAGATACATGGTGTGGCGAAAATACCACATTCACACACATTACATGGACATGCTCAGGTAAACCGAACCACTTAAAGCCGCACAACGAGGAGCGGGAGCCCTGGAGGTAGCGCTGGCCAGCGGCACCCTGAAAGGCCAGGAGGCGCTAGTCGTCATCACCAAAGCGTCGGCGGAAGCCACTGGAGTCTCGGACCCACAATCCGCTCCGGTCTTCTTTTTACAAATAAATGTTTATTCTCTCTCCCTCTCTCTCTATCTCCGGTTCCTAACAGAACATCGAATGGCAGGCTTTTGGACGTAACCACAAAGTTTATTCCGGTAGGCCATCGATATCAAGCGGTTGATGCAAAATCATGACACGCTTTACCTGTTTTATAAACTTTCTGTTCATAAACATCGAAAACATTCAATTTAAGTAAGCACAAAGAATACCAAAATTCTATTGTAAGTCCTGCTCAAGTCATAATTATGTCTCAAGCCTGCAAATTTATCACTTTACCGTGAACAGAGTTCTCAAAAGAGAAAAAGTTTGCACAAAACAGAGCACTGCAGTGGCATCTCTTCACTGCAGGATTTCACTGCAAGCACATGCTGAAGTGGAAACTTGGACGCATGGACTTGCTCACTGCGTTCGTATGTAACACTCTTTTGTGGTGATGGCACGTAGATTGGAAATGAGGAGAGAACAGTGCAATAACCCCGGACAGAAGAGATTATGAAGTGTCACTCGTTTCATATTGCACCACTAGGCCTCGGTGAAGGCATCATGTGCATAAAATTCAGAAGCGCAATCCAAACTAGGCATCTAAGATTTTGGGCGCTCTTTCGCTGTGAGTGACGGCGCACTAGCATGAAAAAAAAACTGGGCTTCGTATATACCGATCATCCTCACGGGGGCACGATCTTTTGAAAAATATTGCACTAGTGCTCCAATTTTGAGGCTTAAAAGATGTTTTTGTAGCGATAGCTACATTACGCTCGCATTTCGAGCCTTCAGGATTGCCACCCCGTGGACCGCGGCCTCCCCGTCGCCACCGTAGCAGCGCCGTGGTTGGTCACGTGGGTGGTCACGTGGTTTGTGACGTGGTGCGGAGCAGCTAACGGAGGCAGCGTAAAAGAACGACGAAAGACTGATTTTCAGTTCGACTGAGCGAATTCCATTCGGCCAGCTGAAGCTATCGCGTCACTCCAGGTTTTACCAGAGCTAAACCACAGGCAATTTTTCCGTCGTTTCCGCTCGATTGTTGAGATATCCGCACCTTTTTCTAATTCGCGGCAAAGTGACATCGTAAAATTACGACCGCCCGCATTTCATGGAGCTATATGCAAGAGCAGACATCGGGAAGTTTATGTTTGATTTTCTGAGAAATCTGGTCGCCTCTTCATGCCGAAAAAGTAATGCTAATGATCTTCCCGAAAGGTAATCTATGGTACTGGCTCTGTTTAATTTAGCGCTGATTTTTCTGTCAGTGTCCCTTTGAGAAGGCACCTATAACATTAAAATGTACAAGTTCACAAAGGGAAACGTAGATACTGTTTGGTGATTGCTAGCTTTCTGTGTAATAGCGTTGAATGGTTATTTCTCAGACTGCGCTTTGTTCATCGCCAGTCTTTCGAACGGTGAGAATTATCGTTTCAGCCGAAAGCATTCCTTGACCCATAGAGCGAACATCCGTGTGTGTGTGATGACATTTGAATAACATATGACAGGTGGTGTCTTCAGCGAATCCAAATGCAACCGAATGCGACTGCCGAAACAAAGATGCATCGATGGTCAGAGCATCCGCATGGAATCGAGCATAACGAATGCATCCCAATGCGTCCAAATTCAAGAGCACAAGATGAAACAGCATCCAAGCACCGCGGCGCGTAAGTAGTCATAAATTTCGGCTGTGTGTGATATTGCGCTACGGAGAGTGAATCATCTATGTCTACTTTCATGGCTCCACGGGGCAGGCCTTGCAAAGCTGTTGACTCAGAATGGCCACAGCGACTGCGCAAAGAAGCTGAAGGTGGTAAAAATGCTGCCAAAAGGGCAAAGAGAGCAGCGCACAAGTGGATGCGGTCGAGTCGATGCGGAGAAAGCGAGTCGACGACAAATAATCGTGCCAACGTCCGACGGCGGCCAGTGCATATGCGATGCGGCGGGCTTAGGCCTTCTTGCACGGAAATAGCCTTCAATTTCTCTGCCGACTTTTTTCGCTAAAGACATTTTGATGTTCATTGCTCGTAAACATTTAATTATATTCACACATTCACTTCCATTTCACAAAGTATTATGAGGCGCACTATCTTGCAACCGCTAATTTTAGCGGTTAAGCAGCTGTTAAGTAGCAACGTTAAGCAGCTGTTGCTGCTTAACGTTTTCGACTCTATTGCCCGACTACTACAAGGCCGTTTTTGATCTTCAACAGAGAGGTGCTTTTTTTCTCTTTTTTTCAATACTGCCACCTCATTACATGCACCCCTGATACTAGGCCTGCGTTCAAGCTGATTATCAATGTTCAATTTATTCAATTTATTATTTTGATGCTTTACCTCTATTGCCTTCCTTCTGCTAAAAGCCGTGATTTGCGTGGGTGTGTGTGCGTGCACGCGTTAGTACGTGTGTGTGAAGCCTCAGCGCTATGAAAACATCTCGAATGGCTGTTCCTCCGAGCACCCGCTGCTAAAAATGCATCTGCCGCACACGAGCCGCCAATTTCTGACGTAACTCCACCGTACGTATGCACGCCTTCCACATTAGTCCATACATAAGAAGCCTATCACGCAGCATTGGAATAAAAAATTAACGCCGAAACGCTATTCTAACAGTCAATGGGAAAGCGATCAACTTAAAAGCAAAATTACAATCAAAACAGTCGAGCCTCGCTGTAACGAAATACTTTATAAAGAAATACTCGATATAACGAAGGAATGACTTCCCCTCTTGGAAGCTAAGTCAACACTGGCTATCACGTAGCTACGGCTACAACGAAGTAATCTTCGGGCCCTCTCAATTTCGTTATGAAATGGGCTGCACACTGCCGAGGCATTCACCAAGGCGCAGAGCAGTATTAGGCAGAAAAACGGGTTAGAGACCATAAGTATCGAGAGGCCAGCGGACACAGTCAGTACGGTGTATGGCAGAGGGAGACACTTGCGGGGCACGAAAGTATTGCCTCGAGTAAAGAGGACAGTGTCGTCACTGATGTAGTTGCAAAAAATGTGAACAAGAACGGATGAGCATGGGGAATGTCGATGTCGTCGGCGGCGAGGGCTTTAACACAGGAAACGGTAGGGGTAGCGTCCAGGAAACGTCAGGAAAGTAAAGAGGACCCGACTTCCGCTCACACAAAATCGATGATAGCTTCATGGCGGCAAAGGAAATCCCAGCCGAGAATAATAGGATGGGAAAAAGAAGGCAGCACGACGAATTATATCGTGTAGAAGAAGTCCTGAATAACACCTTGAGCAGTACACGCTGCGGATAGCTTGATATAGTCAAAGCTGGCCGTACGCAGCGACAGTCTAGCAATCGGCGTCTTTACCTTCTTCAACGAACGAAAAACTTTCCGTCCATAACAAAAATTGCAGCACCGGCGTCCACAAAGAGCCAAAACAGAAATGCCCTCGACAGAAACTTTATTCAGATTAGCAGGGAATATGCGAGGCCATAGAAAGTTCGACGGTCACGCATTTCTCGCCTCAGGAACTGCGGCACCTAGTTTTCCTTCTGATTGGTATTGGGGCGAGGTCGCATAGGAGGAACGGAGCGGCGCCTCGGAGAAGTGAACGGAGTCCAGAAAGAGCGGAACTGTCAGGAGAAAAAGTACGACTTGACGGTGGATCAGCTGGCCCAGAATACTCACTCGTGGAAGGTCAGTACGCGGGAGCTTGAGGAGGTGGCGGGTAAACTGAGAGACGACGACGGCAAAGCCGCAACTGTAGCAGATAGGCCGGTTGTCGATGATGCGCCAGGGATTGCTGACGCGTGGAGCCGCTGCTCGCGCAGGTATTGCAGGCATTAGAAAGGTAGGGGTCGAGGTCTGGCGACAACGACCGCGCATGTCCGCGGAGCGGCCAAAGGAGGCGGTGTTTGGGCGACGACGTCAGCGTATGTCAGTGCAGGGGTGACAAGTGGTGGCGGATGGCCGGGTGGAAGAGCCTCGGCAACCTGCTCTTGGTTGGCATGTCGAAAAGCCAGAGCCAATATGGAGCTCGCTCTGTAAGGCTCGGCAGAAGAGACAGCTGGAATGCCACTTCTTCTCGAACAAAGTGTTCGATCTGTAGCAGCCGGGATGAAGTGTCAGATGCTGACGTCAACATAGAAAGCGACTCAACCTGTCGGGGGTGCTGACGAGTGAGGTGCTTTTGCTTCCGCAGCTCCTAGAAGCTTTGGCAGAGGGTGACGAACTCAGCAACAGTGCGTAAGTCGCGCGCTAACATCATCTGGAAGGCGTCGTTGTCTGCACCCTTCAAAATGTTCTTAATCTTGTCAGCTTCCGACATATTGAGGTTGACACGCTTGCATAGGTCCAAGACATCTATGTAACTGGTGAAGCTTTCGGCGGCCTCCTGGGACTGTTCACGCAAGCGTTGTTCGGCGCGGAGTTTCCGGACAGTAGGACGACCGAACACTACGGAGAAGGTTATCTTGAAAGCAGAACAAGTTCGGATGTCCACCTCGTGGTTCCGACACCGCAAGTTAACCATGCCGGTGAGATAAAAAATTTCGTTATTTAGCTTTGTCGCATCCTCCCATTTGTTGTAAAGGTTCACTAGCTCGTAAGACGTGAGCCAACCTTCGACATCCTGCTCATCGTTCCCCCTGAAGATGGCCGGGTCCCTTTGGCGAAGGAAGCCGGCGCAGGTAACAACTGAGCCCACTTGCACAGCTTGATGTTGAACGTCGTTAGGCATCACAGGTGGCGGGATAGTACGGTTGCGCAATTGCACGGCTGTCACCCGGAGCTGGGACGGGAGCAGCAGTGGAAACAGTCCGAGGGCAGCCAGGTCGGGCACAGTCATTCGGGGTGATCGCAATACGGCTGAGGCGCAGGGCAGTCTTCTTCTTTGTCTCGAGTCATCTGCTTTGTCTGTCATCTTCATTACACGAGGTTTAGCTGTAGTGCTAACACAGGTTTGTCGCACCACTTCATGTGTTCGCCTTAGCTTTTCACAGCAGCGGCTGCTAAAATCTCTTTCACTGGGTTCAGCGCAGTACTATTGTTAGTCGAAGTAACCAGAGGGTGGGGACTACGGTGAAGGAGAGTGAGGAGCTTGGGGGTGACTAAGGGAAAGGGAGGATATGGCGAGAGTCAAAGAATGCACATGCAAAGACTAGCACTAGGAGGCGGATGTAGCATGAGATGAGGAACGCGTTACCTTAAAGGGATTTTCGTGCAAGGAGTAAGGTACGGCGATATGGGACGAATAAGCAAGAGAGGGTTTATTGATAAGAAAGGCAGACAGGTTGGCCTGAAAAATAAATATCTGGCCTGCTACTCAGCTCTGGGGGACGGGAAGAGGAGATAAAAGAAGGTTACGATGGGGGACGATGATGATGGGAGGAGGCAGATGAAAGCTACTTTAAAAAAAAAAACAAGGCACACTTTCTGACATCACAAACGCGAGTCAAGGTCCGTGTCGCTCAAAAAGCGTGAGAGCGCTCGCGTTGCCTTTACAGTTCTAAAACTATCTGGCCAAGCGCCGAGGATCAAATCCTCAGAGAGGAGCGATGTGTCCATAGGCTTCAGAGCAGATGTGAGTATGAGTCTTTCACGTACATACGCTGGACACGCCACTAAAACATGTTCTATAGCCTCTAGCACGCCACATGTGGTACATTCCGGGGAGTCCGCTTGTCCTATTAAGTGCAAGTATTTGCCCGTGAATGCCACATTTAAACGTAGTCTACGGATAACGCATGCAATAGGGCGAGGTATTCCGCGAGGAACTGAAAAGGTCATCGTCGGATCTAGCCGTTTAAGGCGGATGTGGCGGGTGTCTGGCAGGGCGCAACGAATAAGCAAACGAAGCGTAGTGGGCATGGGAACCAAGTAAGGGTTCTACCTTTGAAGATGGAGTAGAAAGGTTACCATGGAAGGGTGTGGCGAGGACAGAGGAACGCGGAACCGGAAAGTGGCTGCCATGGGAATAACTGGGAAGAGTATTGCCGCTGAAGGAGGCAGAGGATCATTAGTGAAAAGCGGATGGTAGGATCAGAGCAACAAAATCACCAGCCGGGGAGTGGTTGCGTCGGAAACAGCCTTGATGTAGTTACCTTGAAAAGAATGAGGAAAAAGGTTACTGCGGAATGAGGATGGTTATGGCGAGAGCAGAATGTGCAGGCGGTCGATGCTTGTCTCGTTAAGAACACCCAAGAGGGTTAGCGAAACAACTTTCGTCCTGTGAACGCCAAAGCATTGTTCTTCTATGTTTAATTTCGTTTATTTATTTATTTTAGCTTTTTTGTTTCTTTCTAATGACATACCAACTCATTAGCATGCAGCATAAGAATGCGCTTATAGTAGGTTCACACTTGTTCGGCAAGGACCGACGCGGTTTCATGGCCTGTGGGTTGCGTGCCCGCCATGCTGTCTGAAAGCTGGGGTTCAACTCGCTAAATCCTGAGAAGGAATTTTACTTTTCTTTGATTCCACGGCGACGTCACCTCGGATTCTAGGGACAACGGCTGCTGTTGAATACAGACTCCAGGTTTCGTTACCGATGAGTTGCATTAAATTGTGGATGAGGACTAAACGAGAGTGGAGGATTCTGACACGCTTCGTCAGCTGGAGCTGCTAACAAACGTGTTTCACGAATTGAGCCTTAACGGCGGACGGGGAAGAAATGCTACTCAGGAGACGAGTATATGCTGAAAACTAAACCACTAGCCTATAACTATGTTTTTGTGCATATTGCAAATGAGTTCTGTATGAATATACATATAACTATGTTGCTTACAAATTCTTTGCCCTAACATACGCGAAACCAGTATACCTCGAAATCTGTCGCTGAATCACGCGGTACACACACGCAACCGGTTTGTAATAATTTTGTCAATATATGGCTAACAGGCTAACAGGAGATATTTATTCATTTCAGTATTTACGATTCATTAGTCCCAGGTCCTGGATCGTTGTACTTTAAAGGCGCCAAGACCACACACGCACGAGAAAACTGGACAAAGCGCCACTCACAACTGGTTCAATTTACAGAAACCACATGCATGCATATATATACAGTCAGCCAGCGCCTGCACAAGGAGCCTATTCACACATCAAGTCAAGTCGTACACGACAAGCATCGCACAAAAAAACTGTTTTCCGTCTTGTACAAAGATAAAGATGTTTCGCTGACGCACAAACGGCCTTTCTTGCTGATATAGAACTCTTCGATCAGTTCTCTTGCTTTTGCAATGCTACTCTTGGCAAGAATCCGCAGCATTGAAAACATGGCTCACAAGAGCGCGAAGGGCAGGCTCTGATATCCTTCACGAGGGCACAAATTTACCTAAGCATATCAGAACCTGCCCTGCACGCTCTTGTGAGGTATGTTTTCTATGCTGCGGATTATTGCCAGCAGTAGCAATGTGAAAGCAAGAGAACTGGTCGAAGCGTTCTATATCAAAAAGAAAGGCAGTTTGTGCGTCAGCGAAACATCTATATCTTTGTACAAGACGGAAAAACAGTTTTTTGAGCGATGCTTATCGTGTACGTCTTGGTGCGTGAATATGCTCCTTGCGCAGGCGCAGGCTGATTGTATATACATGCATGTATGTGGTTTCTTTAAATTAAACCCGTCGTGAGAGGCGCTTTGTCCCATTTTCTTCTCTCGTGTGTATGTGTGGTTTTGGCGCCTTTAAAGTACAATGATCAATTACCAACTAGCCCAAAAAGAAGTTCACGTCCTGGAGCGGGCAAGTTTAACATAACACCACACGGGATTGGAAAAATAAGTCTATTTTTAATCTTTTTACGTCCATGCCGGTCCCTTTCGTATGACCTTTAAATGAACTTGCTGTACAATAAAACTCGGTGACAGGATAGTGCACACACTGCAGTGGTTAGAACATCTGGATGCACCTACTCAATAAATCGCCTGCGGTACTCGCATGTTTCTCCCCTCCATGAAAAGGTCCCCTCAACACCGACACCTATTTAGCCACTACGGCACCGACACACCGACAAACACCGCCTTCCATATGATGAAGCTACGTACAAAGCCATTGGGCACGTGAAGATATTTATGTTTTACGCCAGGATATAAAGTGGAAGAAAAGACAGGACGTCGTAGCGGGAAATTAGTGCTACACCATAATAGAGGCGCATGTGATACGTCCTAGAGAGCGGATGTGCGGCTTGCAACATGTTTTAAAGCGCCTATAACCATCTTTGGAACGAGTAAACGTCATGACATCCATTTTTTGACGAGTTAAATAAGGGATCAGCCATTCCATGCCTTAGCTCATGCCGCACCGTATGTGATACGTGGACATCTAGTGTTCGGTTTCTTTTAATACCGGCTCTCAAATTATCCGCTGCCCAAGTGGATAATCAACTGTGTAAAACAAGCTTTCAGGCTTATATACGACATTCCTTAAACATAACTGCAGTACAATAAATATAATCACATTCACGTTTGTTTGGGTATGTGCATCTTTCTTATTAGAATCTCGTTTTTGCGCTTCAGTCCTGTCTAAAGATACTAACTTCCTTTAAAAAATATAAAATATTTCTTCGTGATTTTCTCCTTCTTCAGTTATCCCAAGCGTTTTTCCAGTGTACATATACCAAAGACTATTCATTTCACAGCGATAGCTGTTAGGCACCCGTCCCTGGCTTTCTCGGCGTAACCGGTAGTGCGCTAGCAACCACCGGTTGCACCGGTCAAACTTGGGTCGCATAAGCCTACAGGGGGATCTGTTTGGAACAGCCGCCTGCCAGTGCAGGGGTGCATCACGTGGCCACCATTCCAGTGGGGACAAGACTAAACACCTAAACAGCTATCGCTGAATCTCACGTTACATAGTCGTAACCTCCCTGTGAGTTTTTTTACTACATCTTCGTGTCCAATTTATAGCGATGTGCTCAGTTTTCGGGAATAGGAATAACCTTAAAAGGTGCCTTGGATGTGTGCGCCTTTTGAAGAATCCGATAGGTGACCATATGAAGTGTGTGTGCCGTCGAAGTCTCCGCTAACTATAAGATACCCGAGTTGGTAGAACGAAGAAAACGAATCCATTCAAGATCGAGAGGTGCGGAGCCAGAACGGCAATGAAAAGAAACTAAAATAGCGGCTGTGGGTGCAGGTTTAACAAAAAAAGTGACGATCTCTAGACATGTGCTGCAACTGTGAAAGACTGAGCGGCGCATGCGGAACTGAATTGTGAATATAAATTCCAGATGTGCCTGGGCTGAGGGAGGAGGCAGTGCAGTAGCAATCCTGGGATAGAGGGCGAATGGTATGCGAAGAAACCTGAAAGGCGTGGAAGTGAAATACACTCGTGCAGTGGGAACGCCCATGCCATCAGCTTCCCGTCGCGAAGGCAGATATTGATTTCAGAGACCTTATTAGTGAAGCCTCGGCAGTTCCACTGCGCCACCATAGGTCATGCGCTGCCCATGGCGAGGCCGAAGAGCTTCTACGATGAGGAACTTCACCTGCTGCATGAGCACTAATATCTTATTCACTGTCGGAGTAGTAACGGTTAACACGTAGTCGGCACCTGATCATGGCCCGGTGCTCATTGAAGGCCACCTCTGTGAACATTGCTGCTGAGTTATTAGAATTCTTCGCGAGGAGTGAGAACGACACTGCTGCTGCTGCTACTGGTTCTGGGTGATTTCGTCTAGACGGCAGCGAACCACTGCGATGGCGTTGTCTAAAGCTTTGTCTTCGTCTGTGATATCCACATGTGTTGGATGCAGAGGTCATCTTGGTGTACTATTTGATCCACGAAGGTGAGCCACTTGTGAGTAGGCCGCTGAGAAGACGAATGGGGAGCAGCGGGGTTAGGTGAACGACATTCAGGGAGGTGATTGCCGTCACATGAGCAAGCCATAAACCGATTACTTGGAGAAATATCTATTTTTGCACACGGCTTGCGCAAGTTCTTCGCTCGCTTCCTCTTAGGACAAGCGGAGAAGTGAATTGCATGCCCCGGCGATTTGCATAGCGCAAAAAGAACTGTAGGTTCATTCATGTCGGCCGAAGCTGCAGGGTTAGGGCAGGTGTTTGCTATGTCCTTTTTTATGGCAATGATCACAAAAATACAACGAAGTCAGAAGGGCTCTGTTTTAATAATCGCACCGTAGTACGTAAGGTACTTCGGCAGAGACAACGGCTTCGCAGGATGACCAGGTATGAGCCCCGGCGCTCCGTAGGGCATGTTTGCAGAACAGCGCGAGTGGAACAGCGAATGATAGCGCGCTCATCTACAGGAGGACTTGTGCTGTCGCCATGATAAACCATGCAGCGGAAGGTGTCAGGGCAAGATGTAAAATATATTTGCACCTGTACATGTTTCCTGTCCTCCAGGAGTATCTGCGCTACTGCGCATATTTTCTGGTCATCCACCAAAGAATGACAAATTTATCGCGAAAGTTTTCAATGGGCAATGGACGACAAATGTACAGTAATTATGAGCCAAGGACGTGGTCAGTTGTGGTTTGAGCATACCGGGCAGGAAGAAGCTGTCCTATCAAATTGCATTGTAAGCTTGACGGTGACGCGGGACGAGTTAGGAGCTGTTGTAACTGACGCTTGAGTCACGAGAGGCCTCTGGGGAGTTGGCAGGGGCTCAGACACTGATGGCGGCCCTTGATGGAAATACTAAACTGGTGCCACGCGCACAGTTTCTTCAGGAAGTGCCACAGGCACGGAAGTGGTAGAGCACTCCATGGCACAGGCCAAAGTCGTTGCATCGGATGACGCAGCAGCACGGCCGTGAAGGCAGCGTCAGGTGGTAAGACATCGGGCGCCCGCGTAGCTGTCTTCGACGACGCAGACTACATGCAGGACCGTAGCGCGGCCTCGCTCGGCAGCGAGGAGTTAAGTTAAGCCTATCATGCGCTTGGGGAATCCGGTTGGGTTTTCTCACGTGAGAATGACTCCACCTCACCGGGAAACTCTCCACAAGGGCGCCTTCAGCATTCGTTCTCACGCTGGACACTGTCCCTCGCAGCACGCAAGAAAAAAGGCGAAACAAGGCAATAACACAGAGCTAGAAGAAGACGCGTGTCCACCCACTACGTATTCGTCTTCTTCGGCTGTACATAAGGCTTTCGTTATTTCCTGTTTCATTACTGGCGGGATTATCTATTGTTGTGCGCTACTGCCTATGTAATTAACGTGCAGATTACAATGGCTACTGTATAAATTTGTGTAGAACTCTTCGCCTTCTTCAACTATCTTTTCCATATTGCGAGCGACATTTCCCTCTTTGTCCCTTAGCGAATACATCGGGTCATACCGATGTCTAGTTTCCTCTTCAATGCTTTTAGGCTACCTCCGCTCTTTAGAGCACGCTCGATTTGCTCTGTTTAAACTTCCTTATGTCGCCTACTTTGCGCTTGTTGATTAAGTTGATAGTTCTGCCAGTTCTCGTCTGTCTGTAGGGTGAGAAGCTTTCAGGTTTTGGCGACCTTGATCAGGTTTTTCTTATCCTGAGGTAGCTTGCCGGTATCCAGTCGAAACATCCTACAGCCTACTTCTACGGCGCACTCCGTAGTGATAGCTGTGCGATTATTGTTCATTGTTTTAATATCAACAACCTCTCTTCTGGTAGAGGCGAATATATGTTCTAGAGCAATATTGTGAATTCTTGTACTTTCCCTCTAACCGATAACTCGATACTGCTTCACTAATTTCTTCCGTTCCCTGTTCAGTTTTAAGGCAATTACAGTCCTTACCATTCTTTAGTCGCTACAGCGCACCTTTCCGATGTCCTCCACATCATGCACGATACCAGGGTGAGTGCTTAGTAGGCAGTATATTCCACTGCGGTCTCACCATTTGGGCTCTTCCATGTCCACTTTCTGCTTTTTCCTCTCCGGAAGAAGGTATTCATGATCCCTAAATTGTTTCTGTCTGGGAACTCCACTAAGAAATCCCCCTTGTATTCTTTGAGCATATTGCATAGCCGCATACCACCCGCTTATCTTGCCTTCGCATACGCAGTCGCTACGTGGTAAGACGTAACCCGGTGCTACGCAGCTGATAATAAAACCTTTTTGTGGCTCTACGTAGCCGTCGCCGCGACGCCAACGCACCCCCAATGACTGGTGCAATAAATTTGAGAAGCCAGCCACCGCCGTATCACAGCCCGCTCTCCGCATTAAGGGCATGACGCTTTAGCTGATGGGCTAGTGGCCATACACGCAGGATTTATCTTCCACTACGTGACATTCATAGAACCCTAGAAGTCCTCATAACACTACAGCGCAGTGGGGCACTGGATAAGCAGTGCGCCGCTTCCCATGACTGACACGTGATTCCACCGGTGGAATTCATGCGATCCAGGCTGCTGTTCCCGAGCAACTTTGCGCAACCAATGATTAACTTAACTTGCACCTGCCAGGTTGCATGAGGACGCGACCTTTTATAGGTATCATCAAGTGTCAACACACACACATACCCAGAATAGTTTTCGCTCAATGGGGCAAGTAAGGCTCAAGCCTTAAAAGCTGAATATAATGAAGAGAATCAGAAACAGACAGCGCCCGTCGTATTAATTGTACCTCGCTGTGTATAAGGAGAGAAAATTTGTCGTTTCTAACTTTTATGAAATGTCCGTATTGCCGTGCACACACTTGTTTTATGTGTAGAACGTTCAATCCGGTGATTTATTGATTTCAGTTGGATAAAACTGTTTCGGGGCCTTGTGAGGTAAAATTCGGACCTGTGTTTTAATTTCTGTTTGTTTTTGTGCAGCTGCGCAGATAGAGCTTTATGTATTCTTCACAATACAAGCTTTACATTATCGTAACAAAAGATTCCCTTGTCAACAGTACGCGAAGATTAAAACTCAAACACAATACAAATTATACATATTTTTAGCGCAACCATGACAGGACACAGAGAACAGAGACAAACCCGAGTCTCTGTCGTGGTTGCGCTCAAAATATGTATAATTTGTCACAAATCCAACTAGCCCAACGTCTAACTCTTTCAAGCGCAATAGCCTAGCTACTGCAATGCCGCATTGGTAGCGATGATGTCGTCACAGCCAATAGTATTAAATTGATTCGATTCCCCTGCTATTCACTTTCGCTCTTCCCCATTGAACGTGCTGCGTACACACATTTGCTGCTGCCAAGATGAGACACTTTCTAAACTTACGATGGTAAGATGAAGAAATTCAGAGCAAATGAAACATATGCATCCCTGTGTAGAACGTAAATCTTGAGATATTAAATCCATTTATGGCAACCTGCTTCGAGCTTCTTTGCTAAAGCTCAGCATTAACCGCACTCACTCTACCCGCGACGTCGCGTGTTAAGTGTCAATACTTTCTGCCGACGTTTTCTCATAATTTTTATTCTTCATATTTAGCGGCCAATACGAAGCAGTAAGTTTATTGGCAGGCTACGCGCGGTAAACCAGAATATGGACTTACCGTAGGGTGCCCAAAGTATGTGTCTTGGATAAAACACGTCCACTTGCATGCAAGAAGGTGGTGTCTTTGTTGCATCAAGTGTGCTGTCTCCCCAGGGAGCAACAGGCTTTGGTTTCTTATACCGTAGATCGCCGACGGGTGGTTGAGCGAAGGGAACACCCGTGAAAGAGTAAACTTCAATGCCTGCCGCGGAAATGCGTCTAGAACCGCGGATTTTCCCCACGGGTGGATTCACAACAGGAGCACCTCGCAGAGTTCCAGCAGTATTCGACAGTAGTTCTGACGCCGCAGATAATTCGGACAGCAAGCAAGCCAAGAGAAACGCAATGAAAGGCCGCTGCGCTGACCTGGCTGACATTTTGATTCCGCCGAAGCTTGAAGCCTATCTGTGATACAAAGAGAATGTGTGACACCTAAGAGGATACACTGTTTCCGCACCTGCGCTCGTACCTGCAGCTGCATTGGAGCTAGGCATGCGCAGAATAAAAAAAAACACATGCCGCCCATTAGCCTCATTCAACACGCAGACTGTCGCTCGCAAGCATATCAAGGTAGACACACCGTGATGCGAGCCGCTGGCCTAGAAGATGATATGTTCACAACGAGGCGCCTTGTGGTAAGGAGCCAACGCCATCTTTTAAGTGAGTCGACAACTACACAATGACGAAATAATTAAAAACAGAAAAGGAACCTCGAAATTCAGCTCTTGTATAGAGGAGCAAAATTTCTCGAACGTATTGTTGTTCAGCGCAACGCATGAGACAAGGATTAAGAGTGAAGACACGAGCGCTGACTACAAAACAAATTTCAAGATACTCCGCACTGGTTTTTTCTTCTTTGATAGTCCCTACAGTGTGCCCAGTGGCTCTTATTGATGCAGTTCTAGGAGACTCACTGCTAACCTAACCTAGTCCTAAGCTTGCGCCCCCCTATTCTAGTCACGGCTGCCTAGGATTTGTGATTAGGAGCGTCTGCAACTAAACTGGTAAGGAAATGCCTCTTTCATTATTCCACCGTGATACTGAAGTAAAAGTGGTTGTGTTGAACCAACCGAAGATAATGTTTTGAAAAATATTTCATAGTCCCAGGTTGCCTGCCTGAAGCAACTTACATAGCGGGAAATGTAGGGGGTGTTACGTTTGGAGACGCCAACATGCCAAGAATATTAAAGCCACTGGGAATCATTCATCAATCTACCGAGGCTTCAAAGGGCCGTCGATGTGGTTGCAGCGCTACGAGTGCAGGTGGTGGCGTCTACAAGGGTCCTTCCCCCCCCCCCCTGCTGTTTACGGGGTGAAACGGCTCCCCGCTGTCTGAGAACGGCTTTGGTGAACTTGTCTTTTGTTCTCAACGCCGGACCCACCCGGGACATTTTTCTCCCGGAGGGGACGGCGGGGGAGCCGGCGAGCGGCGGAACTGCAAATCAGCCGTGACAAATGCGGCCGGGTTTGACTAAGCCAACGTCTCTGGAATCTTCGTGCTTCGAAAACAACTTCGACTTAGACTGTGCTTTCCCACACCCATACGTGAAAGCTTCTGCGAACTGCGGTGGGATCCATTCGCACCACGCTACCGCTGTGAAGTGCAGGTGAATGATCTTCGACGCTCTCAATGGGACCCCCTTCGGGCTATTCATCACTGAAGCCTGGACAGCGCGGACACTAATCTGCCAGAAGTGGCAAGAGTGTGTGGCTGGGGGCGGACCCGGAAGACTGGACACGTGATCTACATCACAGTGATTCGACGCATTTTTAATAAACTAGATTCCCCAACTAGGGACCTGGGGACAGCGGACCCTATTTAAGCAGCGATCTGGCGTGTGTTCGCCAGCTCCCGATTTACTCTTTCAATGTTTGTATAAATGCAAATAAACCCTTCAGTTGCTCCTTTACCTCGAGGACCCTCTCATCTCTTCGTCAACCCCACTACAGCAGTCTCCCGATCCGGAACCCGGGGACACCGACCTTGGCGAGAGACGGCACAGGCGAACCAGGGGCCCGCATCTAACAACTGGTGGCAGCGGTGGGATCGAAGCGCAATCCCCCAACACCGGTGGCCTGCTACGGGAGAGAAGCCCCACTTCTAACAACTGGTTGGCAGCGGTTGGATCGACCATGCGGCGTGGTGTTGCTTCCGTGGGTGAGTGTTTGAACGTTGCTTGAGATTCGCCAGGCTTCAATTGTTTGGGTTAATACATTGAACTGCTGGGAATCGAGGGAAGTTGATCAGTGAGTCTGAGTGCGTGTAGCTCACGTCAACAGTTGTTCAGCAAAGTCAAGGCTCAGAGCAGCAAACATGGACCTAATGAAGTTGCTAAGGGCAGATTTGCTGTCAATGTGCGAAGAGTTGGGTGTAGATGTAGGGGTTAAGATCAAAAAGACGGACATTTGCAAATTGCTCTTGGAAACCGCCGAGGAAGGAATAATTACCGATACGTGGGAACTCCTCAAAGCTGAGCGAAAGAAAAAGGAAGATGAGCTAAAGAAAAAGGAAGATGAGCGGAGAAACATAGAGGAACAAAGGCTAGCGGCAGAGAAAAAGAAATGGGAGCTCAGAAGGTTGCAGCTTGCGCATGAGAGAAAGGAACTGGAAGATGAGATCTCGAGAGCCAAGGCTCCAGAGAGAGCGAGTCAGGCCGGATCGTTCCAGTTGGACAGACGTGACGATATAAAACAGTATTGTGAAACAGCGCCCACGTATGAGCTAAAGAAACTGGATGATGAGATCTTGAGAGGCAGGACTCCAGAGAGAGCGAGTCAGGCCGGATCGTTCCAGTTGGACAGACGTGACGACGTGAAACAGTACTGTGAAACAGCGCACAACCGTCAGGAAGACTGCGGAGCTGTAATGTTGAAACGCAGTATCGAAAGCCACGCGGAGACAGAGGACGAAAGCTCAATTGCAGACGAGCAGGGCGTTTCAGGGGTAAGCGCTCAAGCCGATAAGCGGGCGGTGGATGACTGCCTTCAGGAAAGCGAACTGCCCAACTCGGGGGCAGCGGAAGGTTCGTCTGTCAGCGGTGTGGAGCTGACACTGACCTGCGAAGGCAAAGCGGCCAGTCTGCAATTGGATGAAGGTCTCCGAGGTGCCTCTGAAAAACTAGATCAAGCTAGTTGCGATCAGGAGACACAAACGGAAGTGTCTAGACGTAAAAACAGGAAGAGGGCACGGACCAAGAAAAAACGGTTGAAATGCCAAGCCCTAAATCCAGGAGCGCAGACAGGTGCTAACGTTAGCACAGATAAAAGTGCGGCAGAAGCGAAAGAAAAGACTTCCCGCATGGGACCTTGTAATTTTGCAGCTAAAGTTACTGGTCAGGCGGCACGCGCAGATGCTTCTGAAGGTGACCGCAGTGACAGAAAGAGAAAAACGCGTCTACCAAGCAGAACAGGAGCGAGGCTCTTGAAAGGGCAAGGGCATCGGCCGGCATTAAGACCCAGACAACCCCGACCTGACAAAAAGGCGGTAAAGAAAAAGGCAAAGTGGCAGGAGAGATCAGAGGGCGCTAGATCGCGGGACACCCGGCGCATGCGAGCGCAGTGGTCCAGCAACAGAGACCGCGCACGCAGGCATGTTCAGCGCGCGCTCTGGAGAAGGATGCGTCCTGCACTTTCCGCACTGTATTCGAGGAAGCGCGCAGGGCGAAAGGGTAGGCGGGCTTGCTTGGGGCGAGAACAGAGAGCAGCTTCTCGCTCCGGTCGCTGTCCGTCGCCCGGAATCGGTTATCGGCACTGCATGGGCTACCGGGGCCTACTGAGCGCGTCGATGGACTGTGGAGAGGACAGTAGCGATCAGGAATGTCTTCTTTCAGTTGCCCTTTGTCACGAGTTGACAGTCGTACAATCAGTCAGAGCGCGACCCCGGCGGGCGCGGCTGAAGAACTAATCCTTTCGACGCGGGGGTGGTGAGCCATGTTTGACCCCGCGTAGCAATTCGAAGTAGCACTTCTTTTTATTCCTCTTTTTTTGTGTGCGTGTAAAAACGGGGAAGGAAATGCTATTTTGTTTTAAGTTAAAGATTTGGATTTGATCAGGTGTTGCTGTTTTCCTAACAGTTAGATCAAGGTTATTGTGCCATTCAGTAAGAAAGGACGTGTGTCAATTTGAGATGCTACCAAGTGATAAAGGCACTCACAGGAGTTCAGCGAAGACATTTCCCGAGTTGATGATGAGCTGTTTGCTTATGTAGAACCGTTTCAAGCAAGCAAATTTCTTTGTGTTTGAAAATTTGACACAGGTTTGCTTTTTATCTTCAGTGGATTCAGAAATGTAGAACTTGGTCGAGATACCAAGAGCTTGTCGCTACATTCACTACATTAACAGCAGTGTTGCTAATGTCAGGCGAAGGCAAAGAAAGCACGGATATTTGTGCCAATTTGAGTACCTGTGTTTAACGGTGCTAGGTTAGATAGCCGATTTTGGTATTCAAAGATTACGCGAATGAAGTGAGGCTGCAGAATTCTGCAGAGAACAGCTGTAGCAGCTTTCTGTACAAGTGATGGGGACGAGGAGGCCGTCAGACCTCAAGATAGCCCCTATCGCTGAATTCCCGCAGCCCCGAACTAAGACGGATGTACGTTCATTTCTCGGTCTTGTGGGGCACTACCAAAGGTACATACCCAACTATTCACAGCTAGCAAGTCCTTTGACCGATGCGCTTCGCAAAGAAAAGCCGAATAGCGTTATCTGGGACGCAGCAAAAGAAATTTCGTTTCAGAGCTTGAAGAGCGTGCTGGTTTCGCGGCCCGTGTTACGCGCGCCGGACTACAGCAAGGAATTCGTGGTCCAGTGTGACGCCAGCGACCGGGGTATGGGGGTCGTATTAAGCCAAGTCGGAGACGACAATGAGGAGCACCCTATCCTTTATGCCAGCAGGAAGTTAACCGTAAGGGAAGAAGCCTACAGCGCTTCGGAAAAGGAATGCGCTTGTCTGGTTTGGGCCGCACAGAAGCTAGCCTGTTATGTTTACGGGGCGAAATTTACTTTCGAGACAGATCATTGTCCGCTTACATGGCTGCGTCAAATGTCGCCCAAGAATGGCCGCTTGCTTCGATGGAGTCTAGCCCTCCAGCAATATAACTTTTCTGTGCGATACAAAAGAGGCAAATGTCATGGAAATGCCGACGGATTGAGCAGGTTATTCCCATAATTGAGGTATCCGTTCGGTGGCAATTCGGTGCCTTTTCGTATTTTTTTTTGGTACTAGTTAGCTTTGTTTTGGCGTGGTGTCCTATTATCCTTTTTCTTTTGCTTCCAAATTTGCCACCTCTCTTCAAGCTGTGTTCGGCGAATCGGGCTTTGGCAGCGAATTCGGCAGACATGGAAGCTGTTCTTAGTAGCCGAGATTACTGCTGTCAGCTACAAAATTTTGTGCTTACGTTTACATTGACAATGCAGTAGTATTGCATAACAGACTGGCGGCTCTCGGGTGAATTTCGTGCACTGCCTGGGGAGTGGCGCCATGTTGAGTGGCTGATTTGGACTAATGCCTCCGTTGTCCGAGGTTTAGGACTCTACTCTGTGCTTGCAGACAAGATGAAGAAGGGCCTCCCACGCTACAACTCAAGTCATCTCTCCTCGACCAGTGATTGTGACCACTGGCCGATCGAGATTGTCCTGGCCGCGGAGGAGCTGTTACGTTTGGAGACGCCAACATGCCAAGAATATTAAAGCCACTGGGAATCATTCATCAATCTACCGAGGCTTCAAAGGGCCGTCGATGTGGTTGCAGCGCTACGAGTGCAGGTGGTGGCGTCTACAAGGGTCCTTCCCCCCCCCCCCCCCTGCTGTTTACGGGGTGAAACGGCTCCCCGCTGTCTGAGAACGGCTTTGGTGAACTTGTCTTTTGTTCTCAACGACGGACCCACCCGGGACATTTTTCTCCCGGAGGGGACGGCGGGGGAGCCGGCGAGCGGCGGAACTGCAAATCAGCCGTGACAAATGCGGCCGGGTTTGACTAAGCCAACGTCTCTGGAATCTTCGTGCTTCGAAAACAACTTCGACTTAGACTGTGCTTTCCCACACCCATACGTGAAAGCTTCTGCGAACTGCGGTGGGATCCATTCGCCCCACGCTACCGCTGTGAAGTGCAGGTGAATGACCTTCGACGCTCTCAATGGGACCCCCTTCGGGCTATTCATCACTGAAGCCTGGACAGCGCGGACACTAATCTGCCAGAAGTGGCAAGAGTGTGTGGCTGGGGGCGGACCCGGAAGACTGGACACGTGATCTACATCACAGTGATTCGACGCATTTTTAATAAACTAGATTCCCCAACTAGGGACCTGGGGACAGCGGACCCTATTTAAGCAGCGATCTGGCGTGTGTTCGCCAGCTCCTGATTTACTCTTTCAATGTTTGTATAAATGCAAATAAACCCTTCAGTTGCTCCTTCACCTCGAAGACCCTCTCATCTCTTCGTCAACCCCACTACAGCAGTCTCCCGATCCGGAACCCGGGGACACCGACCTTGGCGAGAGACGGCACAGGCGAACCAGGGGCCCGCATCTAACAACTGGTGGCAGCGGTGGGATCGAAGCGCAATCCCCCAACACCGGTGGCCTGCTACGGGAGAGAAGCCCCACTTCTAACAGGGGCAAACTGTTTTGATTCTTATTTTGTTGCGCTATGGTACAGATGAAGAAAAAAAACGAGGACTCCCTTCACCTGAACGTATGGACACCTGAGCTGAATCCTTCGACACTGCTTACTGTTATGGCCGGCTACACGGAGGTATCTTTGAAACCAGTTCGTCCGCTATGACTCTGCCTGAGGGTCACAACTCGGCTGCTTTGGAAGACGTCGTCGTAGTTACGATTGCTTACAGGTAGCGTTTACTGGGCGCAAGTAATATTGGGCTTATAAAATCGTAATATGCAGAGTACAACAGAGGCAGCCGCCTCAAAGACGAAGGCTGAAAAGAAGAATTTTGCATTCAACTTAAAGCGACTTTTTTTAGAAATTCTTTTTTGCGGGCCTTTAAGCTCTACAGTGTTCTTCTTCGGTGTAGTGATTTCGTAATAGGTGAAGGGCTTGTGAAATGTCTGTGAAAAACGTAAGGTGTCCCCACCAAGCCAAACACGAGGCTCACAAAGCATTTCGCTATAAACAGCAATGTTAACCCGAGAACTGTAGTTAAAAGCGTGCCTGCGAAAAAACTCCTTGCAGCTTATGCTCTATACAGCATGCGAGAAGCCAAAGCACGCCTGCATCTAAGCCCTTCGGACATAAATGTAAACAACTATCGCCAAGATACCTATTTCGCACTAGCGATTGCCATGCATTATGATATATATGTCCATGTGCACACATTGTGGAGAGCGCTTCAGCAAACAATGTAATTTTGATAAGTTAGCTTCTGTTTTTAAATAAAATACGCGAACAAAAGGTCTCAAAGCGTAAGAATATCTATGACTCGCTATGTCGCTGTTATTGTGTATCTGTTATTGACCTATTCAACACAACATCCCTAGAACATATGTAGAAACATTTTACACACTGTTGATAGGTCAACGAGCTGTTTCTACCGTCGATAGCCTAGTGATTCTGCTTCCGGTTATGGTCGTGAAAGGACGCAGGATGGCCGGCTATTCGCAAGCTGGATAACAGCGGATGCTGGCCGCGAAACATAGTTTTTGGATAATTTGAAAAAGTACAGGATTGTAGAGCCGCATCTGCCTATCGGAAAAAGACTGAGAACAATGGCTGTTCTTCATTTTGACGCCGCTGCAATGCCTTACAGTGTAGAAGATTTCCGCCAGTCGATTAAAGAAGCCGGATTCATCGAACAAGTGGGCGTACCAGATGCCGCGTGTCTGGTTAGGAAACTTGCGTAGCGAAGAGGCCAAGAAAAAGCGGCTCGACGTTGGGGATATCATTTTTAAAGGGAAGACTTGCGTAGTTTGTGATCCTCAAAGGCATGATGTGAGCAAAGAAACTTTGCGTCGGGCGGTCGATCAGTACGGCGAAGTAAAAGAAGTCTCGCGCGATGGATGGAAAACGGATGGGTTTGAAAAAAACTGACTCGACTAAGCGATTTGTGCGACCGGTTCTAAGAGAAAATGCAAGCCTCGAACGCCAACCACATGAGATCCGTATCGGAAACAAGACCGTGTTAATCGTCGTGCCTGGGTGTGCTCCGATATGTCTCCGCTGGCGCAACGCAGGTCACATTAGTCGAGACTGCTATGCGTCCAGCCAGTGCCACGCATACGGACACTGAGAGGCTGAATGAAAGAAGTCGTACGCCCATGCTGCTGGGCGAGGAGCACTCGGCGAGAGAGCTGCATATGGACGAGGATGAAGCTTAGCTGGCCGCCTCTAACACAGCAGTAGTGACCCTAACGGCCGCATCGAAGCGCGATTACAAAGCAGACGACATGCCACGGACTCCTGAATGAACGCTCAGCCCACCCAAGTTGAAGATCATTAACGCGGGTACCGAGGCAAAAAAGGATATCCCACGCCCTGCAGGAAAAGGCAACGGGGAATCCATGGAGGTGACCCTGCGGCTGCTAAACGGCCCCAAGGCGACGTCACTGCAAAGAGCCAGGAGCAAAGTTATCATCCTTAGGAAGCCAACGGGACTCCGGAAAGGTGAAAAGGCACGTGCCACCGGCGGGCAACTGTGGTCGTCTCTTCCTCGCGACCTCACCTGAAAGTCCTATTGATGGCGGGATGGCGCAATAAGTCGCCGGGTTGTGCGTACGAGGGATAGCGCCCTGCTGGTAGCCTGTACTTGCTGAGCGATGGCGTCTTTTGAAAGACACCTCGTCGTAGCCACGCTTAAGGTCAGAGGTCTTTTATACAGGAGGAGGCAAAATGAGCTTTTACAGCTCGTGACTAAGCAGCAATTGGATATTGTAGCAACATAGACAAGGCAAATGAAATGAGGGGCTCGTTTGACAAACATATTAAGGAAGCCAACAGCCACCGAATCTAAGGTGCTTAAGGGAATGCTTGTAATGTTTTTTTAACTTGTAGTGCCAATCAATTGGTTCAAAGAAAATTACAGATAAAGCAGCAGAGAAACAACCATGCCGCCGGCGGGATCCGAACCCACGACCTACGAATACCGCGTCCGCTGCTCTACCGACTGAGCTACGGCGACGGATGTCCAGTCTGCTGCTTTCGTCGGTATTTATGTTTCGCGTGTAAGCGAACCTTGAGAGTGTTCACCAGTGCCACCCTCGTCCATAGCGGTGGACGTAACACGTCCTGTAATACCGCGAGTGTGACGTAGAACGTTATCTAACGGTGAGGGGGAAACTGTGCAAGAGCCCTCTTATGCTACCTATGGCATCGAGACTGCCAGAACCGAGACCGCCGTTAAGCTATTAGCAGGCAAGGCAAATGAAATGAGGGGCTCGTTTGACAAACATATTAAAGAAGCCAACAGCCACCGAAACCAAGGTGATTAGGGGAATGCTTGTAATGTTTTTTTTTAATTTGTAGTGCCAGTCATTTGGTTTAAAGAAAATTACTTATAAAGCAACAGAAAGACAAACCATGCCGCCGGTGGGATCCGAACCCACGACCTCCGAATATCATAGAGCACTGAGCGCGATATATATATATATATATATATATATATATATATATATATATATATATATATATATATATATATATATATATATATATATATATATATATATATATATATATATATATATATATATATATATATATATATATATTACCCAACAAACACAAAACACCCTCAAAATCTCCCAGAAATAGGCCATCAGAACGTTTGGAACCTCCCCAGGAGGTGGTCATTTTTCCCGAAGACATCCAAAAAACGTCCCTACAACTCGCCGTGTCTAAAAGTTGTGCGTCCCAGGGAAAGCCCCAAAAGGTTAATGCTCGATTTCTCGGCTCTGGCTAAATAAAAATATTTCTTCTTTTTCATGCAGATTTCAGGCATCTACGCACACATATGTGTCAAATTTCAGGCGCATGCTTACGTTACAGGTGGTGTAATACATGTGTCCACTCGCGTGAAAGCATGCTGGCTAGGCCATTCGGACTTACCTGTTTACATAAGATGTGCTTTAACAAGGTGAGAATTTGGGCTGGTTAGTGCATTATTTTGTGATGGGAGCAGCGCAGCACGAGATAAAGAGAGAGGCGGAACACGACACTGAATTAGAACGAGATTTTTAATGCACGTTCGTCGAATATATACTCGATCGTATAAGAAGGAAAAGGAACATGAAAAACGCATAAGATGTACACGTGGTAAAATATTAAGGCATCGCACGCAGATAATCAATTTCTCTGTCACGAAGCGGTATTGAAGGTATGTAGACGCATATGTCGCTCTTTTGTCGGATGTTGAAGGCTTCTTCAATCTCCCTTGGTCCGTTGATCAAAAAATGGCGGGATGATCATTGTGCTGATAAGCTGCGGAGCACATTCCTGCTCTCTGCAATGTTTTGCTAATTCACTGCTGATGGCGCCATTTAGGAATCTTTTGTGCTCTCGAAGCTGTTTTTTCAAACAGCGCCCTGTTTGACGAATTTAGGTGCGTCCGCACGACAGAGGTATTTTATAAACCTCGCTTTTCACACATTTCATATGTTTGTTCCGGTGTTTTTTTCTTGCATTGATTTTTTCTTTGCTGGCTGTTGATTTTGGCGCACAGGCTTCTTAACTTGTTGGGTGCTGACATGGCCACTTTTACACCAGCTCTTGCGGCTACCTTTATGAGACTGTGGGAAATGCCATTAATTTAAGAAATGACCGCGTACGGCTTCCTTTCTTCTAATGTGGTTGTGACATATTTTCTGCCCCTAAGTGCTTGCAGAATCTCTTCTGTGACACTGGATAGCAGTCTCGTTGCGAAACCTGCTGCTTTCAGTTGACGGTTCTGGATGTCAAAACTTCCTTCAACTTCAGGATGACCGGATCTCGTCAATGCGGCTCTCATTGCTGTTCTTTTCTATCCCTGCTTGATAATCTTGGGGTGCGCAGGTGTGTAGGGGAAGAGTCCCTTCTAGCTTCGTGGTCCGTACCGCCAGCATATGTGAGCGCCTAGAAAGGTTAGCGTTAAGTGAAGAACGTCAATGCGGCTCTCACTGCTTCCTTGTGCTTTCCCTGCACCTTGTTGCATAGGCCGGCCAGGGAAAGCACAGGGAAGGATGCGGTATCAAGCACGCAGAAGGATTTGTCCCGTGCAAAAGGGGGGTCGTTTACCGTATACCCCTGTCCTGTGGCAAAAGCTTCATCGGACAAACCTGACGCTGTATAAACGTCAGACTACAGGAGCACCACGCAGGAATAGGCGCATTGGCGGGGGGAGGGCATGTGGTCGACCATTGTCGCCACTGCCGTGGTTGCATGCCTCGGTTCCTCGATACTACTATCCTCAACAAGTTCGTGTCTTAACTAAGCAGAGAAGTGTACGAGGCCTACTGTATCAAGAAGGACAAGCCTCTTATACTTAGTGGCACAAGCAGGGGCATATTGGTTTACATTCTTTTTCTGGCTGCCCCACCATACTTTTTTGTATCAAGAAGGAATCCGGCTCGTGTGTCAGCAAAACCTCGGTAAACCTGTCTGATGAAGAGTATTCGTATCTTGATTGCATGATGTCTCGTACACGCCTGCGCACAATGGTTACGTGATGATCGTTTGTCATGTTACAATGTGCTTACGATGACTGTATAAATGTGACGGATTGTTGTAATAAACCAGATGAAGATCAGCGCTCTGTCCTGTTAGTTTCTTCCTCGTTCCTTGTATTTTTGTGCGTGGTTTCAAGATACATTCTACTAATAGTCACCAACTAGCCCGTCCCTATTATTCTTATCAAGATTGTAACGCAACCATTCGTTACAGGGGCCTAAAGTTTGCCGCGACGGCAGCGCCGTGCTCCCTCCATAGTGGCGGAATTCTGAAGCTGCTATCGGGCGCGACAGAGGCGCGGCGCTCCGCGCGTTGGATGGCTGGAAAAAACTTTATTGCTCTATTTATAGCTTTCAGCGGCTAACAGAGGTCTCCATGTTTTACTGAAGTCTCCGTCGTCTTCAGTAAAACATGAAGACCTCTGTTAACCGCTGAAATTTTCTCTCTCCGCGTACTGCTCGCGCCGGTCTCTTCACGGGCGCGGCGGATGCGAGCACAGCCTGGCGACTGCACAGTGCGCAGTGGTGAGCAGTTTTTACGTGGTGATCGTATTGACACGCAGCACCGTGGTTGCCTAAATGCGGGGAAGCGTCTTGCTTCACTTGTGGGCTTCCTTGAAATGACGCATTTGCATACTGTCATGTGTGCTGTCAACAGAAATTACCCAGGCGGCACAAATCGTTCACTGCGAAGTACCGGTACAGTATTGAGCGCTGCAGTATTGATTAAAAATAGCACTAATGATCTATCTCCTGCGGCAACAGGAGAGAGCACTCGCGGGACCTTAATATACGTGCACTTACTCGGCCGACACCTTGTAAACTGGCAGCGCATACTACTCCGAAGGCGAAGATGGCAGACACGATTCCACATGTGAACTAACATTGTGTCTCTGTCGTACACACGTGGTAGCAGTGTGGCTCTGCAGATTACAGACCAAGGACTGTAGACCTCTGGCGGCCGCACAATATGGTTACGTGCCCCGTCGATGCGCATAGGAACTGAGTTGTGCCAGGGGTTTGTGAGTTTAACCTCCCGAGGGCTGTACGTAGATTGTGCACAAAGCCGCTTGTGAAAGGCTCGGGATTAATAGATGTTACTTATTATTATTAGATAATAATATATTAGATATATAATATATTAGATATCAAGAGATATTATAGATATTAATAGATATTAGATTAATAGGTATCTCTATGGTAAATGCTCCATGTGCGTTAAATACGACCATACGGCAGAAGCGGCTAGGCAAGCGCGCACCGGTAAGAACGGCAATGCGTTACCACTTTGATCGTATCAGCCGCACGCCCATGCTAAAACTCTCAAAGCTCAACAGAATGGGATTCGTTAATGCACACCGACATCGCGAAATGAGTTTTCATATTTAGCACAAATCTAAACGCGATGCGATTCGATCTGCCACACAGTGGTGTGTAGCCTAGCGCCGAAGCCATTGAAACACCGTGGAAAGGGAAAAGAGAAAGGCAGAAGAAACGTGTCACCAGCACGCGCTGCGGAAGTAAGCAGATCGAATTGAGCTAGCAAAATTTGAAGACACGAAGAAAAAAAAGCGCGAAACGCATTCGTGCCGCAGTTTCCTTCGAAGGTAGGCTTTACTTTCTGTTTTCGCATCGTACACCATGTCGTTATGCACTCTGGGCACAAAAGTAGGGCGCGACGAAAAGTGCGCCCTTTTGGACTATATGCTTGAAGCCGCGCACACGAGCTGCTCCCTCTCTAAAGCACGAGAGCGCGCGCAAATATTTGCAGGAGTGTCAAAGCGCGAGGACAACCCTCGAGCAGGCGCGCTCTTCCCTCGCAACGGCGTCCATGAACGAGCGGAGAGAGCATAGCGTGCGCGAAGCGAGCTCTTCTCACAAAGGCGCCGAAGCGCGAGTCAGAAAGAACGAGCGCGTGCGCGCAAACTAGTTTCCTTCGCGTGCGGGCGAGCCAGACCCACAGAAGTCAGTGGAGAAGTTCGTCGCCCTGCATGATCAATTACGAGGATTCGCTCGGTGAGGTCACTGTTCACTGGCATCCGCAGCGCCCTCTGACCCAAGTTGTGTCCTCTGGAGTATATAGAGCGTTCTCGCAGGGGCCATGCGATTTATCGCCGCACATCGCATACCTCTCTTGATCAAGTTTTTGAGAAGCTCACGATAGGGTTTCTCCGACGATATATGAGGCTTTAATGTTATGCCTTTAACCCCATCCCGAGGATCCGAATGGTGGTCTTCTCGGGAATGGACTTCAGTCCAATCAGCGGTGCAATCATACTCTGACACTGCTGAAGACCGCCACCATGCAGGTGACCCGTATGACTAGTAGAGTATCCAGCAAGAGACACGGTATGAAGGAGAGCGACACACTTAAGCTAGTCAGGAGCCTCGTGGTTAGCAGAGTGGTGTATAGCCTTCCCTACCACAACTGCATCAGGCAAGAAGAAGAAAAAGCGGACGTCATACTACGAAAGGCGTACAAAACTGCGCTTAACCTGCCGCAGTGCATATCGACCGAGAAACTGCTAGCCCTGGGACTGCACAATACCTTCAGTGAACTGAGAGAAGCACTACTACGCTCTCAGGCACGTAGGTTGATGCAGACCCCCAAGGCAGGGCGCTCCTGCGAAGATACGGCGGCAGCAACATGATCCAAGAGATCGAAAGTACCGAAGACATTCCGGACAACTATCGCACTACACTGCGAGTCGCACTGATACCCAAGAATATGGACCCGAACCTGCACAAGGGGCATAGGGAAGCAAGAGCAGAGTACGTGTAGAGAACCCTGGCAAACAAGGACAACATAATGTATACAGACGCGGCAACGTTTGATAAAAACGGAAGACAAAGCAGCAAAGCAGTGGCATCGGTGGTCAATTCGGACCTCAAGGAAATCACCCGCGCATCACTATAGGACTGCACGGTAGTCGAGGCCGACGAGACAGCTCTAGCTCTGGCAGCACTGGAGGGCTACCGATCTGGCAAGTCCCTCACAATAATAACAGACTCTCAAGCAGCATGCCGTAATTATACAAACGGTAGAATTGGGGGCAGAGCACGCAACATATTCTGCTCAAGCGACCCGGGAAACAAAGTTCAGCATACCATAATCTGGGTACCAGGGCACACTGGCATAACAGGGAGCCAAGAGGCGGATAGGATAGCTCGAGGGCATACCAACCGGGCGTCCGACACATCCAGCCTTCAGGAACCCGGGTCAGTACCCATTTGCTACTGAGATATCTTAAATTATTATAACGGGGTCAGAACGAAGTATCGACCCCCAAATAAGGATCAAAGCAGAGAGGATGCTGTTGATGGCGAAATCTTCAGACGGGTACTTTCCCGAATCTAAACCTTCTTAATAAATTGTTCCCTGCGCAGTATAAGGCTAGGTGCCCATGGTGCGGAGAGAAACCAGATTTATAACATATATCATGGGCCTGTCAAAAGATTGGGCCTCCAACTATCCATAGAATGAAAAACCCGAGTGCGGAGCAGTGCGAGAGTATGCTTTCCAGCGTAAGCTTGAAAGGCCAAAGGTGCCTAGTAGAGCGAGCTCGCGAGATGGCCATACTCAGTAGAGCCTTGGACTAGGCTCGTGAATTCGTCTTTCGTGAATGAAGACGGAAGACGCCATCGGAAGATGGAAGAGGCCGTCAAAAGCCGCGAAGATCTCTTTTCTAGAGCTCAATAAATGTTTTTCCTAAATTAACCCGATCCTACCTTTAACCGTTCATCGGAAAGCTTTCCAGATGTCTTACGATTTCGCGTTGCGCACAACATACAGCTGGTGGTCAGGTTAGAAGTTAGCTCGCGGCTGGGATTCCAACCAAAGACCTCTAAAGTCACGTTGGGATATTCATGTTTTCGCCTTCACAGCACGAAAGGAGTCTTAAGAGGCCTGCTTAATTTTAAGCTTTGTCTTTTCTTTCTCGTCACCTGCCTCTTCACGCAGTAAATATACTGCAAGCGAACACATCTTCCGCTGTTTATTTGCGATAGGATCTTAATCCAGCCTAACCATGCCGTCTCTTACATGCAAATGCGCCATGCATATATATGTAAGAGTGTGGAAAACAGTGGCCAAGTTTCACCAGCGTATTAGAATAGCATTGCTAGTCATGGGGAAACATTAGATAACTAGGGCCATTATGGACTGTGTAACGGACTGCCGATGCCAATATGGGCTGTATAATGTACAACCAGGTCCACAGCTGGAAATTACTACCAGTGTGATGTAAATAGTGGTAAAGAAGGGACACTATTACAATGTATCGAAGTGCGCAGCCTTTATTGGAAGACTAGAGACATGTGAGGCCATATTGGAGCCGTCAGAAAAGGACATTCCCTATGTTGGAAAAATTTTCCGCCAACACTGGCTCAGTGTTCGCTTAAGAGCGTTACCTAAGAGAGCCTCCACTGCTTACATAGGTGTGCTCAGGAACGTGGAGAAGACCAAATGCAAGAATCCGCGGATGTTTTCTTTCCGGAAACGTCATTTCTATGAAATAATTAGTGTCATGTACCTCGTGGGTTTTGCGCTACTTTTGTGATTTACATCCACCTTCGCTATATCCGGTATATCTCCCAGTTATATCAGGTAATATATTTTATAAAATTGTGCATCATAACACGACAAATTGTTTGACGCTGTCCGGAACCACCTGCGACAAACTGTTTGGCCGTAAAAGCAGTCTGAAGGTCCTCGGAATCCACAGTTTGGTGGCGGAACGGTCGTAGTTGCGGATCTCACACCTATTATAAGCTCCATCTCAATTATTAACATTATTCTCTGGAACATGACAGGTCATTTGACACTACTTCGAACATTCTGCATCAAACTGGTGACCGCCAAATTATATGCAAGTGGTTGTCCCGCAATGGGAGAGGGGCGTCCCACTTTGATGGCCGCAATCAGTTGCGGTGAAATGTGCCCACCGTTGCAATGTGATGCAGTGTGGTCACGTGGTAGCGTTCTGTTCAATTATACCTTCATTGCAGAGAGAAGCGTCCTTGACAAACACAAGTAGTAAGATCTTGGTGAGCGTTTCAGTATGGCATGTCAATTCAAGACCCGTCATGGCGTCCTTCCATCATTAAGAGCAAAAAATGCACCAAAAGCACATGAGAGCAGGATGGCAAGAGAGGTGAGAGAGAGAGAGAGAAAGCACTTTATTTGCACCCGTCAGAGAGTATGGGTGATGGGTGAGACGCAGCTCCCCTTTCACCGTCTGCCTCCAACCTAGACGTCAGCTGGAATCAGTTGACTTCCGGCGGCGGCCTGGGCATGACCGATGACTTGTCGCTGTACTTGTTCTTCCTGGCTATGGAGGGAGGATTCCCATGACTCTCTGTTTCCATGTCGACCATTTAGCGCTGGGAAAGCCCACAGCATGTGATTTAGGGTCGCTATGTCTTCACAGGTTTTGCAAATTGGAGAGTGCACCTCAGGATGCCATTTGTGTAGGACATACGGGTTTGGAAAAGTACCCGTCTGCAGTTTTCGCCAGATTACTTCTTCCTTCTTTGTGAGAGATGCATGGGGGGGGGGGGGGAGGCAGGGTTCTCCTCCCCATTCTGTAGTGTTCTAGAATTTCACTGTAAGTGATTAAGTGTCGCTTTTTGGACAGGGAGTATTCTGACTGCGCTGGGGCGCGGTGTGTGAGTGCTCGGGTTTCCTCGTTGGCGATCTCGTTCCCTCTGAGCCCACTATGGGCGGGTGCCCATATTATGCTAACTAGGTCGTTAGGTACGTTCTCTTTCCCTGCTTGCAGAATTTTGCCGGCCTCTTTGGACACTTGACCGTTGTCATAGGCTTTGATTGCAGTTTTAGAATCTGTGATGATAATTCTAGTTGATAGGTTTGTGATTGCCAGGGCAATCGCTGCCATCTCTGCCTCCTCTGGTGAAGAGTGTCTTACGCTACAGCCTGAGATTAGCTCGCCTTTGTCGCTCACTACTACTGCAGCGTAGTGGCCTTCTGGGTACTCTGCCGCATCGGTGTACACAACCCCTTGTTTTTGGAGGAGGGAGCTTTGGAGTCTTTGGACTCTGCTTCTCCTGCGTTCCTCGTTGTGTATGGAGTGCATGTTTCTTGGGATGGGAGGTATTTTTAATTTGTTGGCAATCTCTTTGGGGATGGTGGTTATCCCTTCTCGTGATTCTGGGTTTTGGTAGCCCAGTTTCCTAATTATGGATCTGCCCGTTTTGCTGCCACTTAGTCTGACATATTGTGCCGTGAGTTTAGCCTCGCACATTTCCTCTAGTGTGTTCGACACTCCTTGGTGGAGGATCGTCTCGGTTGATGTGCACGCTGGTAAACCTAGGGCAGTTTTTACCCCTTTCCTGATGAGAATGTCTGCCTTGTCTCTCTCTGCTTTAGTTGTCTTTAGGTACGGGATAGCGTAGGTGATTCGGCTAATAATGAAAGAATGAACAAGCCTAATTAGGTTCGCCTCCTTCATCCCCGCGTTTTTGTTTGCTATCCTCTTGAGAAGCCTGCATGTTTGGTTGGTCGTGGCTTCAAGTCGGTTTATTGTTTCAGTGTCTTTCCCATTTTGTTGTATCCACATACCCAGTATCCTGATCTTGTCCACCCTTGGGACCGGGGTGTTGTTGACCAGGAGCTGGATATTAACCTGCTGCTGGCTCATGATTAGCATCTCCGACTTTTCCGCTGAGCATTTTAGCCCTATGGGTCTCAGATAGCTTTCCGTTTCCCATATTGCCCTTTGTAGGGTGTCTTCTATTTGCCCATCGCTCCCCCCTCTGTCAACCCAAAGGGTGAGGTCATCAGCGTAGAGAGTGTGGCAGAGGCCCTCTAGCTTTCTGAGTCGTTCTGGCAGCCCGATCATTGCAATGTTAAAAAGAATAGGAGAGAGCACCGATCCCTGCGGTGTTCCCTTGTCGCCTAGCATGATGTTTTTTTTTATTGTGCCCCCGATTTCTATGTTTACCGTTCGGTCCGTGAGGAAGCTTTTGATATAGTTGTATAGCTTGAGTCCCACATTTAGGTGATTGAGGTGCGACAGGATCGCTTGGTGTTTGACGTTGTCAAACGCTTTGCTAACGTCAAGCCCCACTATGACTCTCGAGTCGCTAGTCTTCCTTTCCAATACTTGTTCTTTGATTTGTAGCATGACATCGTTTGTGGACAGTTGTTGTCTGAATCCGACCATGCTGTATGGGTAGAGATTCTTACCTTCCAGGTATCCGTTGAGCCTATTCTGTATGACGTGCTCCATGAGCTTGCCTACACAGGAGGTTAACGATATTGGCCTAAGGTTCTCAAGTTTGATTTCTTTTCCGGGTTTGGGGATGAGGACTAGATTTGGTGTTTTCCACTCCCCGGGTATCTCCCCCTGTTCCCAACACTTTTGAATGAATGCTGTTAGTTGCTGGAAGGAGTCGTCATCGAGATTTCTAAGCATCTTATTGCTGATCCCATCTGGGCCAGCCGCAGTATTTCCGCGGAGCTTGTTCCAGGCCGCTTGGACCTCTCTTATGGAGATTGGTTGGTCGAGCTCCTCGTTGTTTTCGCCGCTATAGTCGGGCAATGTTTCGGTGTTTGTTTCCCCTATGTACCTCTCTTTTATCTGGTTGATCATCTCCTCCGATCCCTGGAAATTGTGGGTTAGTCTTTGCATTTTTCTCCTGGTATCAGCTTTGGTGCTGCCTGGGTCCAGGAGGTGTCGCAATAGTTTCCAGGTGGTGACGGAGCTTAATTGGCCGTCTAGTCTATCGCAGATGTCGTTCCAGTGTTGTCTATTTAGTGTTTGGGCATGGCTCTCAATTTCCTTGTTGAGAGCAGCTATTCTCCTTCTCAGGTTACGGTTGCCCCTTTTTGGGGCGAGCTCGGTTTCTGCCTCTTTTTTCTTTTGCCACAGTTGTCTCATGTGGCTGTCAACCCAGTTTTGTTCCTCATCTAATTCTACTTCCTCCTCAGCTGCTTTGCACGCCTGCTTGATGCCATTGGCCCATTCAGCTATGTCGGCGATCTCCCCGCAACCCCCTCCGTTGGCGTGGAAGGACTGCCAATTGATGGATTTTAGGGTTTTCCTTTCCCGTTTGATGTTGACCCCGTTTTGAATAACGAGGGTTCGCTTCCTTGCAACGTAGGACACCAAAATTCGTCGGTAGGGCAGACGGACAGCACAAGCGCAGCCTTAGGTCCTGTCTGACTAGACTTCCTGAAAGGACCATGCAGCGATGAAAATGCATGACAATTATGCTGCACATTTACGCACAGTACCGATTTACACTGAGATTTTAATGCTTATTTCAGAATATTATTAATGTCCTTATCTATGGCCATCTCGTTGCCCGTTTGTTTACAGAAAGAACACTAAGCAAGAGAATGAAATTTCCATCCATTGTGATTTGCGGAAAATAAAGGGGAAAACTTTGGGAAAGCCATTTAGTACCCTGCGCAAGCTATCTGACTGTGCCAATTGGCCGCAAGGAACCCACATTCACTCTTGCCTTGGTGGGGTGCCTTAGAAATGGTGAGCCATTTACGTTTGTCGTTTTTCTTAATTTGTCCTAATCTGTTGTCCGGTGTCGTTGCTTTCACCCCTCGAAACCAGCAACCGTCGCAGGTGCTATCCGATTTACATCATTCATACCGTACGGTCTACCCTGGTTTCTATTGTCTGTGTAAACTGGAGTAATGCAGAAAGTTGACAGAATTGGCCATTCATTTTGAGCTAGCAACAGAGTCCGAGACGAAGATAGAGATGAGGCTCACAGGAACAGTTCAAGTCCAGGGAATCTCATGTCCGCTTCATCCGTCTTTTTCTCGTACGCTGGTGCTAGTTTACGATGTGTAACCTTATGACGCCTTGAGCACTAGCTACAGCGCCTTTTGATAGCTTAAAATGTCGTGTTAGGCAAACTGGACCTCGCTTCTCCTCGAAAAACAGAAAGCATATGTGGCAGGGGCCGGGAATGCTGCTCTCCTTCACACCAACCTTAAGAAAAATTATACGTTCGGAGTAAAAAGTGGGAAATATATGTTGAATTTTAAACATCGCTTGCAATAATGAATGCTGCAAAAAAGCATAAATGGGGAGCCGCCGCGGTCACTGAGTGGTTATGGCGCTCGGCTGCTGGCCCGGAAGACGCGGGTTCGACCCCGGCCGCGGCGGTTGAATTTTGATGGAGCCAAAATTCTAAAGGCCCGTGTACTGTGCGATGTCAGTGCACGTTAAAGAACCTCAGGTGGTCGAAATTTCCGGAGTCCTTCACTACGGCGTCTCTCATAGCCTGAGTCGCTTTGGGACGTTTTTTTTTTTATGAAAGACTGCGGACACTTAGTCCAAGTAGGGTGGGCGTACAAGTGAGCGAAATAAGAAAGAAATAACACTGGAAAATAGACAGAAATAGCACTAATTGGTTAGACCTCATGGGGCAATGGTTGGTTTATTTGATTCCAATCTATTATAGTTCGTGGGAGAAATGAAAACTTGTAGGTGTCTGTTTTGGCGAATATAGGGGTTAGAAAACTAGAGTGGTAATGTCGAGTTTGTCTGGCAGATAACGGCTTTAATTATAATGAGGGGTGCAGACGAAATTTGTTCTCTAATAAAAGCGCAATAAACTCTAACCTGAACTTTTTTCTTCGGAGTTCAAGACGTTCAATTTGGTTAATTTCCATCAAACTGGTGGGGGAGTCAGTCTTTGCATATTTAATAAAGATGAATCTAACAGCCTTTCTCTGTATTCGTTCCAAATTGGCTATGTTAGATTTAGTATACGGGTCCCACACTACGCATGCGTATTCGAGTTTTGGTCTGATTATAGAAGAATAACAAAGTAGCTTGATGTTAGGAGGCGCGTTCTTCAGTTTATGTCTTAAGCAGCACAATTTGCGAAATGCGGAAGAGCAAATGTTATTGATATGCAAGTTCTGCATTAATTTGCTAGTTATAATTATGCCTAAGTATTTGTAGTTAGATGCTTGTTCAAGAGGGGACGAAATTAATTTATATGTGTAAATATGTGGCATGTTTTTTCTTGTTATCGGAAGATACACACTTATGTCAGCATTGAGAACCATGCCCCATTGGTCGCAACATTTAAACACATTGTTTACACCATTGTTCAAAACATTCTGGTCATCCCTATTAGTAATTTCTTTGAATAATATACAATCGTCTGCGAACAATCTAATATGCACTGATGGGCTAATTACTTGAATAATGTCATTAATATATAAAAGAAAAAGCAGAGGGCCAAAGACACTTCCCTGTGGTACACCGGATGAAACTGGAAGAGAGCCCGAACATTGTCCACCAACTTCAACAAACTGCCTGCGGTCCTTTAAGTATGCGGTTATCCAAGTTATGAAATTCTCAGGAATGCCAATATGTTTTATTTTTAGAATTAATTTATCATGAGGAACTTTGTTGAACGCCTTGCTGAAATCTAAAAAATTGCATCAATTTGGCCCTTACTATTTATACAGGATGCGAATGAGTTAATTACCGTAATCAGTGGTGTTACTGTCGAGAAACCCCTTCTGAACCCGTGTTGGAATTCGTTTATGACCAAACTTTTTTCTAGAAATTCATTCACACAGTGTGCAACTATATGCTCTACTAGCTTACAGCACGATAAAGTCAATGATATGGGACGATAGTTTTGCAACAGAAGATAATTTTCCTTTTTTGTAAACGGGGACAATTCGGGCTGTCCTCCAGTCATCAGGTAATTTGCTTGTCAGCAAAGAAGGACGAAATATGATCACGAGGAATAAACCATAAACCAACCATAAGAAATGGGTTCGTCAAATTGTTTGCTTTGTATTCGAAATACTTAACATTTGTCAAAAATACCTCACCTCAAATTATGATTCGAACAAGTTTCCAATACAGGAAAAATTTTATATGTTGTTTTAGCATCCCGGCAATGACTTTAAAGTTTACTTCCCTCAAAATAAAATTAATTATTTCCAAATATACTTGAAATCTTCAAAATAGGCAGTCCTCAAAACATTTGCAGCATACTTCCAGCTGTCGTAGACAATCTAATGCTCGAAATACTGTTTTGGGGACAGTCAAATCGCTTCCTTTTCTATTGGCCTTTGGTTTATCATAACTCTCATCTGGGAGAAAACCACCAAATAATGATATTATGTAGTCAGAATGCGAGAGCATTAAACTGTCTAACGTCTTGGACACTTCCGGGGCCGGACCCGCCAAATAAAAGTGCCCCGACTCGCAGTCTGAGACCGAAGCGTGGCCTTGTGGTAGAGCATCCGGCTCGCATTCGGGAGGTGCTGGTCTCGATCCCCAGTGTCACCGGGTACCCACAGGTTTTTTGATGGGTATAAGATTTCCCCGGCCTGGTGCTCGGATCTTCTAGCGTGAGATGCTTGGGAAAAGGGTCCTGGACCTAACAGTTGCCGTGGCCCAGTGGGTTGGGCACCCGTCTCGGATGCGGCAGGTGGTTGGTTTGAAACCCACCGAGGGACACCCACCGGTGAAAATGGGTACAAGCGTCCCCCGGCCTGGCGCCCGACTTTCTTTAGGGATGTTCGCTTGGGAGAATCTCCGTAAACCCCGCTGTGCCCATCGCCGGCGAGGCCCCAGTTTAGAACGACCTCGCCGCCTGATAAAGGTGGTACCCCTTCGGCCAACGTGGATCGAACGCGAGCATAGCCTCGATGCGCTGTCCCTGGGCGCGGGCACGCCCTAGCGCAACGGCCTCTCCTCCTCCTTGAGGACAACGCAGACCTTCCGCAGAGAAGGCAACTCCCTCAGCGCCACGGTCTCTCTGCGACAACGCTTCCCCTCTCCTGAGACGCACACACAGTGGCTTGCAGTTCTCTCCACAGAACGCACAACTCTCGCCGAACCTTGATACGCTGGCATACAGCAGCATCAGCAGCAGTCATCCGCAGCATCTCTTGGTCGGTTCAGCACGTGGAGCAAAAATAATACACAAAAGGCTAATTTCCGAGTTGTGGCAGTGGCTGTCACCCTGGACCAGAGCGCAATGATAATATACGGATTTCAATTACCTCCTATTCTTCGGGCATCCTCATTGGTAGTTGTTCTTACGCAAATTTTATGTTACCTATGGGAAGTGTGGCGCACCAATGATTGCAAGCGGGTGCAACCGAAAGTACGGAAATATGTTTTTGCCGGTCTAAAGCCGCGGCCTAAATGTGGAAGTTTGCTTGTCACACTTGCGGTAACCTTCTTTCGTCTTCATATGGGAAGCTACGCGTGAACTGCAATCACGGGTCCCTTGATGACTTGTAAAAAGCACCAATACTTTTTGCCAGAATTTGCAGATAACTTTGATTCTTCAGCTCTGGCGGGGAACATGAAGGTGTACAATTTATTTCTGGCCAAGGGCGATGAAGGATAATATGGGCTTACCGTAGGGCACCCAGACAAAGCATCTTGCCACAAAAACGTCGACCTGCATGCAAGAAGGCGGCGTCTTTGTACCGTCAAATGTGTTGTCCCCACAGGGTGTCACTGGCTGTGGTTTCTTGTACCGGAGGTCACCGATGGGTGGCTGAGCGAGAGAAATACCCGTGAAGGCGTAGGCTTCAATTCCTGCCACTACTGTGCGTACGTATCCACATATTCTCCTCACAGGTGCATTGACCACTGGAGGGACCTCGTGCCCCCTGATCATTCCCTAGTTGTCGTTTTGACGCCGTGCATATTCCGAAAAGGAAGCAGGCCGAGATATTCATTCTAAATCGCCTCTGCATTGGCCAGCTCGCCATAATGATTCTGCCTCAGCTTGAACTTTATCTGTGCGAATATATGACACCTGAGAGCAAGAACTATTCCTACAGCACCGCTCGTGCCTACAGCTGCCGCAGTGCTGGTTATGTTGAAAATGCTTTCATAAGAAAAAAATACATGGCGGTCTAAAAACCTCATTTCACACTCAGTGCAATATTGGGCGCAAGCCTGACATGGTAGGTGTAGCATGTTAGCGCAGCTATCGTAAAAGGCATACGTTCTAAACAGGCCAGCTTGCTTGTCTGAGCCAAACAACTACAGATGGGAACGCCAGGAAAAAACAGTTTTGCTGGTTTCTATTTTTTTCCCTTGGCATGGAAGTTGAAAAGAAAACAGAGACTGTCCGGTGACGATCAGCAGAAATCTCGGAAAATATGTGCTGCACTATAGAATTCTCATAAGTCGGTTCGCCAAGAGAAAACAGAAAAGGTCAAAGCGTGCCTGTATCCATTTTTTTGTTTTGGTTTACAATAGCAATGAAGGGTTTAGCCTTGGTACTGCGTTACAGAGAGCCCTAAATTACTTAGACACATTAGTATGTTGTGTTCCTTCTACTGCGCTTCATTCATTACGATCGTTGGATCAAGGGTTAGGCACCGTAAGAACTGCTGTGCTGTACGGATGTGCACAGCTCCATAAATGTTCGCGGAAGCTGCAGGAAACGATCTCATTACTGAATTCGCTGTCTAATGTTCATTCATGCGCAAATCAAATTTACCTCTTCACCAAAGAGAAAAAATGTAGGATTCTATGCCGGCATTGCTAGCAATATAGCACAGACATGTTTTTTTTTCCTTATTGGTATGAAAAATGCGCATTCAGCGCAACTCTGTGTCCTTCTTCTTCGGCTCCTTTACCTGTGAGCGCTGTTTTTCTCAGAATGTACCTCAACCAACTCGCCCAGCAATACACCTTGCTCAAGTTCTGTGTCCTTCCTGTTGTAGTTCATTGTCTGCGAGCGCTGTTCTTCACAGAATGTGAATAATGGCGAGGAGTATTGCGAGTGGACAGATTAGATCGTTGATGTCGATCCCTTGGTCAGCCGTGCATTCACCAGTGATAAACGGGAAAAGATTTTTTCTGCTTGGTATCGAGCTCTTTTAGGCTGAAATGCTTGTGAAATACGGCTTGAAGCCATATAAGAAGATGAAAACACCTTGTGTCATGGTGGTCGCTCACGCCAGATGTTCTTGCGCCATAACATTCATAGTCATCAATCATCGTGAACTCTGCATTGCAGGTTGACTCATTATTAAAGATAAAGGTCAGATAATCGACTATACACATAAATGTCCGCCCCTGAATTATTTTGCCAGGTATAGTTACTGGGGCTCCTTGCTTGTGATCTCAATTCTTGCCCTTTAAAAATGTGCATTTATGGGAGCACGAACGAGCCAAGGGTTGTTAATGGTTCGTCCAAGTAGTGGAGCACCTTGGCCTCCCTGCTCCTTATGGTGCGCTCCAGTTGCCCGTGGGTGGGGTAATGCCTGCCCGCGTGGTGTCTTATCGAAGTGAACTACCTATTTAGTGTCACTGGAAGAAACAGTGGCTTCATACGACTTTTTTGTACAAATTTTTGAGGGATACACAGAGTTGAAAGTGTGTATTCACCCTTAAGCGCAGGTAATGGGCCAAAAGCTCGCCTAGCTTTAAGTTGACTCATTTTGTTGTATATTCCGAACAATTTTTTGTGTGCTGCGGAAAAATACTGTGAGGCCACTTGAAGTACCATGAGTTCCAAGGTGGACCGTTTCTATTTAAATCATGCTGTACCTTTTATTACGTTATTTTCTTACAACACATGTAGTGGGAGGCGGGCAGACCTAAAGGAGTAGGAATGCCTTACGAGGCCTCGGCCCTCTGCATACGTATGTATGTAGCTGAAAAGATCGATGAATACAAATTGGCAAGCGGCCCTTGAGAACCAAATATATCCACATAAGAGAAAAAAAATAATCAAGCGCAATAACAACCAAGTGCAAAAGTAATGAAATTCTTAGTTGCAGGGCACATACTTGTTGCTGAGTTAGCAGATGAGACAGCAAAATCAATGAAGAGATATTTTATCATAGTACAAATGCATGGGTAAAATAAACATTTGGGCCATATTCAGAGAATAAAAATAAAAAATAAAAGTTAGTAGCATTTTTGACTTTCGCCTGTTTTTTTTCCTTTTTTTTGCACAAGCCCATGCCGCGCACAAGTACAGGATTCACATTGCGCTGCATTCTGTGAAAAAAATAAAAGATAATGAACACCTCAATGAAAACAAAATATTGCTTCAAACGAACAAATTTTAACATTTTTAAGAGCAAAGCCGTTTTAGAAATCGGCGTCTACGTCTGTACCAATCAGTATTTTGACTTTTGAAAATGTAAGGTTTCTACTGTGTAGAATTTTCTTATAGATGTTTGTCAAGGTGCAAGATTTCTAGCTGTATAACTATACGAAATCTCTGGAGCATTCCCAGCATTCCTGCACAAACTTTTAGAATATTTCAAATCTTTAAGGTAAAAGTATTGAAGGTAATAGTCCATTCTACCTATAAGTAGCAAAATGTTTCTTGTATAGCTTTTCCATCGCTCTCATCGAGCAGTTAAGTCTGGCATAAAAAAGCAGTAGGGAGCGCTTTTGGCGATGGCAAAATCGGGAATAGCGATTAATGCAAGCCTGTTGAAAGGAGATTTGCGAATATATTGATTGCTTGACTTAAATCTCACAATATGTAAAAAAACTGCCTTCCTCCGCTTTTCTGCTCAAAAAATGGTTTCCTCCAGAATTGCTAGGTATGTGTGCTATAAGTCTATTTGTGAATCCATAGTAGCGACTTGAAGTAATACACCTGGCATAATTTATGAACATGGCTATATTTTATGAGCATGGCATATTTTTTGAGCAGCGGTTGCGTGCGTTTCCGTGATGATTTTCCTAAATGCGTTGAAAACCTCACTATAGCTAGAGCGTCCCCGGTGACAACGCGGAGAGCGCGGAACTTCAATTTCCCGCACTGCTGTCTCGGGCGAGGGTCTGCTAGAAAAGCACGCTGGAGAGAAATCGTTGGAATAGTGAGTGCGAAACAACCTCCGCCGTCTGCCACAGGCTCTCGCCAATTGTTTAACTTCGTTGCTTCCTGGTTTAGCTAATTTTCATAAACTTCAACTTTTATACTTTGTCAATAGTTTCATTGTTTACCTTCTCTTAAGTTATTAAATGAAACTGCTTAATTCTACACTCAAAGCGTTATGTACAAAATTTAAACCCTTATTTAGTCAGAAAACTACTGCTCGTGCTGACTAAAAGACGTAAATAAACTCTAAGTCATTTGTTACCGCAGAGAAATTAGATTATATCAAACACATTATTATCCTTCCTTGCAAAAAAAATGGCCGCTGAAAACAGAAAGCCGCGTTACTAAATAAACGCCGGAAAAAGTCCGCCGAGTATGTGCAATCTGTGAACCGAAAATTCCAACTTTTTCTGAGACTGTGGCTGAAAGCAGTTAAGCAGTTTGCTACTCAGCATTTATGGCCATTGATGGTAGTACCGCCTTTTATTTCCACAAGCGATGACGGACGATCCATAATGAAAATGGCGTGAGTGGCTCCTCACGTACCTTGGCGAGCGAGACGCCACACGGTGAGAGCATGATCATCTACGAGAATCAATGACAGTCTTTTCGCACGGATGTCGAGCATCGTTACGGCGAAGAGGCGGACGAATGGTATCCGCCCTGTTGCTGGTTTCATTAAAATGCACATAGTAGTACGAAAAAAAAAACATCGCTTCGGGTGGCTGCGACTGCTATGTAATAGAAACTCAGTATTTCGGGACGGCAAAATGAGCATGTACAAACCCCAAGGTTACCTTACATCTTGTGTTGGCATCAGAGCCGAACGCTATTTTTCCGAAATATTGCGAGTCCCAAGCCGCCTTTTGTTGCGGCAGCATTATTGGGTCCGGTGTAGGGACCGCCATTTCCCTAACCAACGATTAGTGATGACCGCTATCCGGAGCAGCACAGGTATTGGGACCAATATTGGAAACGTATTGGCAACGGTCGACCATACAAAGGAGCACGATAGAACCATTCTTTTGCAATATTGGGCAGATTACTTGCGCTGCTTGGGATCTTGTGTCACATGTGCACGGCAAACTGTACCAGTGCGAACTTTATACTTTTCCAGAAGATGCCCGCACCTAAGTCGATAGGTGGTGAAGCATGCTAAATTCTCACACTGAGGCGGTATGTCGATATACACATGTAACAAATTAATCGCCCGGCATTGAGTTCACTACAGCCCAGGCTCCCGTACCGATTAGTGCTAACCTGTACGATTCGGAATTACCAGCCACGGCCCTTACTACTCGGCTTTTACGGGATCTACTTTTTACCCATGTTACCTTGTGGCATTGAGTGGACAAGATAATATTGTACAAAGAACAATCACCTGCGGTCCTCTTACGACTGCATTTCCGGCCTTCTTTGGAGCTTAGGAGACTATTCGGGACAATGTGACTCTCTTGCAGCCTAGTTCTGAGACGCGACGGTTACGTCGCTTATGGCACCAGCTCTTACATAGAGAAGCTTCATGCGTAGCACTCAAAAATGGAGTGCGACTCTACCTGATCATTCCACCTTTCGTGGTCACAGAACTTGCATGTCATGAGGCTAGACTAATATAAGTGCGCTTAGTTGCGCCTGAACTCATACTTTCTGGATTCTTCCTTCTTTCCCGCATACCTGCATGACGACACCTACTGTGTTCCGCCAGACAATAACTACAGGCGCATTTTGAATACGGGCGCAAGAGGACATTCAAAGTTGAGGTCGCATTCCAAATATTTTCGTTCCTCAGATAGAAGCTAGATAGAAACTATGGTGCATAGACGGAAATTTCACTTCAGTCGCGATAAACGCACCCCAACGGATCCGGCCGCGAATAGATGCACACGGCAATGTTTACGCAAGACCTATCCCTACGTGGTATGCACCTTTTTGAAAACTAAACCACTAGTCTATAACTATATTTTTGTGCATATTGCAAATCACTTCTGTACGAATATACATATAACTATGTTGCTTACAAATTCTTTGCCCCAACATACTCGAAACCAGTATACCTCGAAATCTGTCGCTGAATCACGCGGTACACACACGCAACCGGTTTGTAATAATTTTTTCAATATATGGCTAACAGGCTAACAGGAGATATTTATTCATTTCAGTATTTACGATTCATTCGTCCCAGGTCCGGTCCGTCCACACACACACACACACACACACACACACGCACACACACACACGCACACGCACACGCACACGCACACGCACACACACACACACACACACACGCACACGCACACGCACACGCAAGCACGCACACACACACATACACGCGCATGCGCACGCGCACGCACGCACACACACACGCGCACGCACACACACACACACACACATGTATGTGGTTTCTGTAAGTTAAACCCGTTGTGAGAGGCGCTTTGTCCCGTTTTCTTCTCTCGTGTGTGTGTGTGGGTTTGGAGCCTTTAAAGTATAGTGATTAATTACCAACAATCCCAAAAAGAAGTTCACGTCCTGGAGCGGGCAAGTTTAACATAACACCACACGGGCTTGGAAAAATAAGTCTATTTTATATCTTTTTACGTCCATGCCGGTCCCTTTCGTATGACCTTTAAATGAACTTGCTGTACAATAAAACTCGGTGACAGGATAGTGCACACACTGCAGTGGTTAGAACATCTGGATGCACCTACTCAATAAAGCGCCTGCGGTACTCGCATGTTTCTCCCCTCCATGAAAAGGTCCCCTCAACACCGAAACCTATTTAGCCACTACGGCACCGACACACCGAAAACATTGCCTTCCATATGATGAAGCTATGTACAAAGCCGTTGGGCGCGTGAGGAGATTTATGTTTTACGCCAGGATATAAAGTGGAAAAAAAGACAGGACGTCGTAGCGGGAACTTAGTGCTACACCATAATAGAGGCGCATGTGATACGACCTAGAGAGCGGATGTGCGGCTTGCAACATGTTTTAAGCAACTATAACCATCTTTGGAGCGAGTAAACGTCATGAACTCAATTTTTTTACGAGTTAAATAAGGGATCAGCCATTCCATGCCTTAGGTCATGCCGCACCGTATGTGACCCGTGGACATCTAGTGTTCGGTTTCTTTTAATACCGGCTCTCAAAGTATCCGCTGCCCAAGTGGATAATCAACTGTGTAAAACAAGCTTTCGGGCTAATATACGACATTTCTTAAACATAACTGCAGTACAATAACTATAATCACATTCACGTTTGTTTGGGTATGTGCTTCTTCCTTATTAGAATCTTGTTTTTGCACTTCAGTGCTGTCTAAAGATACTAACTTCCTTTAAAAAATATAAAATATTTGTCCGTGATTTTCTTCTTCTTAAGTTATCTCAAGCGTTTTTCCAGTGTGCACATACCAAAGACTATTCATTTCACAGCGATAGCTGTTAGGCACCCGTCCCTGGCTTTCTCGTCGCCGTCGGCGTAACCGGTAGTGCGCTAGCAACCACCGGTTGCACCGGTCAAACTTGGGTCGCATAAGCCTACAGGTGGCTCTGTTTGGAACAGCCGCCTGCCAGTGCAGGGGTGCATCACGTGGCCACTATTCCAGTGGTGACAAGACTAAACACCTAAACAGCTATCGCTGAATCTCGCGTTACATAGTCGTAACCTCCCTGTGAGTTTTTTTACTACATCTTCCTGTCCAATTTATAGCGATGTGCTCAGTTTTCGGGAAAAGGAATGACCTTAAAAGCGGCCTTGGATGTGTGCACCCCTTGAGGAATCCGATGGATAACCCTACGAAGTGTGCGCAGTCGAAGTCTCTGCCAACTAGAATATGAGATACCGGAGTTGGTAGAACGAAGAAAACGAATCCATTAAAGATCGATAGATGCGGAGCCAGAACGGCAATAAAAAGAAACTAAAATAAGGGTTGTGGGTGCAGGTATAACAAGAAAGGTTACGACCTCTAGACATGTGCTGCAACACTGTGAAAGGATGAGTGGCGCATGCGGAACTGAATTGTGAATATAAACTCCAGATGTGCCTGGGCTGAGGGAGGGGGCAGTGCAGTGGCAATCCTGGGATAGAGGGCGAATTGTATCCAGTGGGAACGCCCATGCCATCAGCTTCCCGTCGCGAAGGCAGATGTGGATTTCAGAGGCCTTATTAGTGAAGCCTCGGCAGTTCCACTGCGCCACCATAGGTTATGCGTTGCCCATGGCGAGGGCGAAGAGCTTCTACGATGAGGAATGTCACCTGCTGCATGAGCGCTGGTATCTTATTCACTGTCGGGGTAGTAACCGCTAACACGTAGTCGGCACCTGATCATGGCCCAGTGCTCACTGGAGGCCACCTCTGTGAAGACTGCTGCTGAGTTATTAGAATTCTTTGCGAGGAGTGAGAACGGCGCTGCTGGTGCTGGTGCTGGGTGAGCTGGTCTAGACGGCGGCGAACCTCTGAGATGGCGTTGTCTAAAGCTTTGTCTTCATCTGTGATATCCACATGTGATGGATGCAGAGGTCATCTTGGTGTACTATTTGATCCAAGAAGGTGAGCCACTTGTGAGTAGGCTGCTGAGAAGACGAATGGGGAGCTGCGGGGTTAGGTGAACGACATTCAGGGAGGTGATTGTCGTCACATGAGTGAGCAGTAAACCGATTACTTGAAGAAATATTCATTTTTACACACGGCTTGCGCAAGTTCTTCGCTCGCTTCTTCTTAGGACAAGCGGAGGAGTGAAATGCATGCTCCGGCGATTTGCATAGGGCACAAAGAACTGTAGGTTCATTCATGTCGGCCGAAGCTGCAGGGTTAGGGCAGGAGTTTGCTTATGTTCTTTTTTATGGCAATGATCACAAAAATACAACGAAGTCAGAAGGGCTCTGATTTAATAATCGCACCACAGTACGTAAGGTACTTCGACAGAGACAACGGCTTCGCAGGATGACCAGGTATGAGCCCCGGCGCCCCGTAGGGCATGCTTGCAGTACAGCGCGAGTGGAACAGCGAATGATAGCGCGCCCCTCCTCAGGAGGACTTGTGCTGTCGCCATGATAAACCATGCAGCGGAGGGTGTCAGGGCAAGATGTAAAATATATTTGCACCTGTACATGTTTCCTGTCCTCCAGGAGTATCTGCGCTACTGCGCACAATTTCTGGTCATCCACCGAAGAATGGCAAATTTATCGTAAAAGTTTTCAATGGGCAATGGACGACAAATGTACAGTAATTAGGAGCCAAGGACGTGGTCAGTTGTGGTTTGAGCATACCGGGCAGGAAGAAGCTGTCCAATCAAATTGCATTGTAAGCTCGACGGTGACGCGGGACGAGTTAGGAGCTGTTGTAACTTACTCTTGAGTCACAAGAGGCCTCTGGGGAGTTGGCAGAGGCTCAGGCACTGATCTCGGCCCTTGATGGAAATACTAAACTGGTGCCACGCGCACAGTTTCTTCAGTGAGTGCCACAGGCACGGAAGTGGTAGAGCACTCCATGGCACAGGCCAACGTCTTTGCATCGGATGACGCAGCAGCACGGCCGTGAAGGCAGTGTCAGGTGGTAAGACATCGGGCACCCGCGTAGCTGTCTTCGACGACGCAGACTACATGCAGGACCGTAGCGCGGCCTCGCTTGGCAGCGAGGAGTTAAGCCTATCATGCGCTTGGGGAATCCGGTTGGGTTTTTTCACGTGAGAATGACTCCACCTAACCGGGAAACTCTCCGCAAGGGTGCCTTCGGAATTCGTTCTCACGCAGGACACTGTCGCTCGCAACACGCAAGAAAAAAGGCGAAACAAGGCAAAAACACAGAGCTAGAAGAAGACGCGTGTCCACCCACTACGTATTCGTCTTCTTCGGCTGTACATAAGGATTTCGTTATTTCCTGTTTCCTTACTGGCGGGATTATCTAATGTTGTGCGCTACTGCCTATGTCATTAACGTGCCGATTACAATGGCTACTGTATAAATTTGCGCAGAACTCTTCGGCTTCTTCAACTATCTTATCCATATTGCGAACGACATTTCCCTCTTTGTCCCTTAGCGAATACATCGGGTCATACCTATGTCCAGTTTCCTCTTCAATGCTTTTAGGCTACCTCCGTTCTTTAGAGCACGCTCGATTTCCTCTCTTTAAACTTCCTTATGTCAGCTACTTTGCGCTTGTTGACTAAGTTGATAGTTCTGCCAGTTCTCGTCTGTCGGTAGGGTGAGAAGCTTTCAGGTTCTGGTGTTTCTTGATCAGATTTTTCTTATCCTGAGATAGCTTGCCGGTATCCAGTCGAAACATCCTACCGCCTACTTCTACGGCGCACTCCGTAGTGATAGCTGTGCGATTATTGTTCATTGTTTTAATATCAACAACCTCTCTTCAGGTAGAGCCGAATATATGTTCTAGAGCAATACTGTGAATTCTTGCACTTTCCCTCTTACCGATAACTCGATACTGCTTCACTAATTTCTTCCGTTCCCTGTTCAGTTCTAAGGTAATTACAGTCCTAACCATTCTTTAGTCGCTACAGCGCACCTTTCCAGTGTCCTCCACATCATGCATGATACCAGGGTGAGTGCTTAGTAGGCAGTATCTTCCACTGCGGTCTCACCATTTGGGCTCTTCCATGTCCACTTTCTGCTTTTTCCTCTCCGGAAGAAGGTATTCATGATGCCTAAATTGTTTCTGTCTGGGAACTGCACAAAGAAATCCCCCTTGTATTTCTAGAGCCTATAGCATAGCCGCATAGCACCCGCTTATCTTGCCTTCGCATACGCAGTCGCTACGTGGTAAGACGTAACCCGGTGCTACGCAGCTGGTAATAAAACCTTTTTATGGCTCTACCTAGCCGTCGCCGCCTCAATGACCGGTGCAGTAAATTTGAGAAGCCAGTCACCGCCGTATCACAGCCCGCTCTCCGCATTAAGGGCGTGACGCTTTAGCTGATGGGTTTGTGGCCATACACGCAGGGTTTATCTTTCACTACGTGACATTCATAGAACCCTGGGAGTCCTCATAAAACTACAGCACAGTGGGGCACTGGATAAGCAGTGCGCCACTGCCCTTGAGTGACACGTGATGCCACCGGTGGAATTCGTGCGATCCAGGCTGCTGTTCCCGAGCAACTTCGCGTGACCAGTCATTAATTTAACTTGCACCTGCCAGGTTGCATGAGGACGCCATCTTTTATAGGTATCATCAATCAACACACACACATACCCAGAAGAGTTTTCGCTCAATGGGGCAAGTAAGGCTCACGCCTAAAAGCTGAATATAATGATGAGAATGAGGAACAGACAGCACCCGTCGTATTAGTTGTATCTCGCTGTGTATAAGGAGAGAAAATTTGTCGTTTCTAACTTTTACGAAATGCCCGTATTGTCGTGCACACACTTGTTTTATGTGTAAAACGTTCAATCCGGTGATTTATTGATTTCAGTTTCATAAAACTGTTTCGGGGCCTTGTGAGGTAAAATTCGGACTTGCGTTTTAATTTCTGTTTGTTTTTGTGCAGCTGCGCACATAGAGCTTTATGTATTCTTGACAATACAAGCTTTACATGTTCGTAACAAAAGATTCCCTTGTCAACAGTACACACAGAATAAAACTCAAACACAATACAAATTATACATATTTTTAGCGCAACCACAACAGGGACACAGAGAACAGAGACAAATCCGAGTCCCTGTCGTGGTTGCGCTCAAAATATGTATAATTTGTCACAAATCCAACTAGCCCAACGTCTAACTCTTTCAAACACAATAGCCTAGCTACTGCAATGCCGCATTGGTAGTGATGATGTCGTCACAGCCAATAGTATTAAATTGATTCGATTCCCCTGCTATTCACTTTCACTCTTCCCCATTGAACGTGCTGCGTACTCACATTTGCTGCTTCCAAGATGAGACAGTTTCTAAACTTACGATGGTAAGATGAAGAAATTCAGAGCAAATGAAGCTTATATGCATCCATGAGTAGAACGTAAATCTTGAGATATTAAATCCACTTATGGTAACCTGCTTCAAACTTCTTTGCTAAAGCGCAGCATTAACCGCACTCACTCTGCCCGCGACGTTGCGTGTTAAGTGTCAATACTTTTTGCCGACGTTTTCTCATAATTTTTATTCTTCATATTTAGCGGCCAATACGAAGCAGTAAATATATTGGAAGGCTACGCGCGGTAAACCAGAATATGGACTTACCGTAGGGTACCCAAAGTAAGTGTCTTGGATAAAACACGTCCACTTGCATGCAAGAAGGTGGTGTCTTTGTTGCATCAAGTGTGCTGTCTCCCCAGGGTGCAACAGGCTTTGGTTTCTTGTACCGTAGATCGCCGACGGGTGGTTGAGCGAAGGGAACACCCGTGAAAGAGTAAACTTCAATGCCTGCCGCGGAAATGCGTCTAGAACCGCGGATTTTCCCCACGGCTGGATTCACAACAGGAGCACCTCGCAGAGTTTCAGCAATATTCGACAGTAGTTCTGACGCCGCAGATAATTCGAACAGCAAGCAAGCCAAGAGAAACGCAATGAAAGGCCGCTGCGCTGACCTGGCTGACATTTTGATTCCACCTCAGCTTGAAGCCTATTTGTGATACAAAGAGAATGTGTGATACCTAAGAGGAAACACTGTTTCCTCACCTGCGCTCGTACCTGCAGCTGCATCGGAGCTAGGCATGCGCAGAATAAAAAAAAACACATGCCGCCCATTAGCCTCATTCAACACGCAGACTGTCGCTCGCAAGCATATCAAGGTAGACACACCGTGATGCGAGCTGCTGGCATAGAAGATCATACGTTCACAACGAGCCGCCTTGTGGTACTGAACCAACGCCATCTTTTAAGTGAGTCGACAACTACACAATGACGAAATAAATAAAACCAAAAAAGTAACCTCAAAAATTAGCTCTTGCTTAGCGTAGAAAAATTTCTCAAACGTCTCGTCGTTGAGCGCAACGCATGAGACAAGGATAAAGGAAGACGACACGAGCGCTGACTACAAACCAAATTTCAAGATAATCCGCACTGGTTTTGTCTCCTTCGATAGTCCCTACAGCGTGCCCAGTGGCCCTTATTGACGCAGTTCTAGGAGACTCACTGCTAACCTAACCTAGTCCTTAGCTTGCGCCCCTCTATTCTAGTCACGGCTGCCTAGCATTTGTGATTAGGAGCGTCTGCAACTATACTGGTAAGGAAATGCTTCTTTCATTATTCCACCGTCATACTGAAGTAGAAATGGTAGTGTTGAACCAACCGAAGATAATGTTTTGGAAGATATTTCATAGTCCCAGGTTGCCTGCCTGAAGCAACTTACATAGCGGGAAATGTAGGGGGAAAACTGTTTCGATTCTTATTTTATTACGTTATGGTACAGGTGAAGAAAAAAAACGAAGACTCCCTTTACCTGAACGTATGCAAACCTAAGCTGAATCCTTCTACACTGCTTACTGTTATGGCCGGGCTACACGGAGGTATCTTTGAAACCAGTTCGTCCGCTATGACTCTGCCTGAGGGTCACAACTCGGCTGCTTTGGAAGACGTCGTCGTAGTTACGATTGCTTACAGGTAGCGTTTATTGGGCGCAAATAATATTGGGCTTACAAAACCGTAATATGCAGAGTACAACAGAGGCAGCCGCCTCAAAGACGAAGGCTGAAAAGAAGAATTTTGCATTCAACTTAAGAGACTTTTTTTATTCTTTTTTGCGCGCCTTTAAGCTCTACAGTGTTCTTTCTCAGTGTAGCGATTTCGTAATAGGTTAAGGGCTTCTGAAATGTCTGTGAAAAAAGTAAGGTGTCCCCACCAAGCCAAAACAAGGCTCACAAGGCATTTCGCTATAAACAGCAATGTTAACCCGAAAACTGGAGTTAAAAGCGTGCCTGCGAAAAAACTCCTTGCAGCTTATGCTCTAAACAGCATGCCAGAAGCCAAAGCACGCCTGCATCTATGCCCTTCGGACATAAATGTAAACAACTTATCGCCAAGATACCTGTCCTCCAGTCATCAGGTAATTTGCTTGTCAGCAAAGAAGCACGAAATATGATCACCAGGAATAAACCATAAACCAACCATAAGAAATGGGTTCGTCAAATTGTTTGCTTTGTATTCGAAATACTTAACATTTGTGAAAAATACCTCACCTCAAATCATGATTCGAACAAGTTTTCAATACAGGAAAAATTTTATATAATGGTTTAGCATCCCGGCAATGTCTTTAAAGTTTACTTCCCTCAAAATAAAATAATTATTTCCACATATACTTGAAATCTTCGAAATAGGCAGTCTTCAAAACATTTGCAGCATACTTCAAGCTGTCGTAGACAATCTAATGCTCGAAATACTGTTTTGGGGACAGTCAAATCGCTTCCTTTTCTATTGCCCTTTCGTTTATCATAACTTTCATCTGGGAGAAAACCACCAATTAATTATATTATGTAGTCAGAATGCGAGAGCATTAAACTTTCTAACGTCTTGGACACTTCCGGGGCCGGACCCGCCAAATAAAATTGCCCCGACTCGCAGTCTGAGACCGAAGCGTGGCCTTGTGGTAGAGCATCAGGCTCGCATTCGGGAGGTGCTGGGCTCGATCCCCAGTGCCACCGGGTACCTACCGGTTTTTGATGGGTATAAGATTTGGTGCTCGGATCTTCTAGGGTGAGATGCTTGGGAAAAGGGTCCTGGACCTAACAGTTGCCGTGGCCCAGTGGGTTGGGCGCCCGTCTCGGATGCGGCAGGTGGTTGGTTTGAAACCCACCGAGGGACACCCACCGGTTAAAATGGGTACAAGCGTCCCCCGGCCTGGCGCCCGACTTTCTTTAGGCATGTTCGCTTGGGAGAATTCCGTAAACCCCGCTGTGCCCATCGCCGGCGAAGCCCCAGTTTCGAACGACCTCGCCGCCTGCTAAAGAAGGTACTCCTTGGGCCAACGTGGATCGAACGCGAGCATAGCCTCGATGCGCTGTCCCTGGGCGCGGGCACGCCCTAGCGCAACGGCCTCTCCTCCTCCTTGAGGACAACGCAGACCTTCCGCAGAGAAGGCAACTCCCTCAGCGCCACGGTCTCTCTGCGACAACGCTTCCCCTCTCGCGAGACGCGCACACAGTGGCTTGCAGTTCTCTCCACAGAACGCACAACTCTCGCTGAACCTTGATCCGCTGGCATACAGCAGCATCAGCAGCAGTCATCCGCAGCATCTCTTGGTCGGTTCAGCACGTGGAGCAAAAATAATACACAAAAGGCCAATTTCCGAGATGTGGCAGTGACTGTCACCCTGGACCAGAGCGCAGTGATAACATACGGATTTCAATTACCTCTTAGTCTTCGGGCATCCTCATTGGTAGTTGTTCTTACGCGAATTTTATGTTACCTATGGGAAGTGTGCCGCACCAATGATTACAAGCGGGTGCAACCGAAAGTACGGAAATATGTTTTTGCCGGTCTAAAGCCGCGGCCTAAATGTGGAAGTTTGCTTGTCACACTTACGGTAACCTTCTTTCGCCTTCATATGGGAAGCTACGCGTGGTCTGCAATCACGGGTGCCGTGATGACATGTAAAAAGCACCAATACTTTTTGCCAGAATTTGCAGATAACTTTGATTCTTCAGCTCTGGCGGGGAACATGAAGGTGTACAATTTATTCCTGGCCAAGGGTGATGAAGGTTAATATGGGCTTACCGTAGGGCACCCAGACAAAGCATCTTGCCACAAAAACGTCGACCTGTATGCAAGAAGGCGGCGTCTTTGTACCGTCAAATGTGTTGTCCCCCCAGGGTGTCACTGGCTGTGGTTTCTTGTACCGGAGGTCACCGATGGGTGGCTGAGCGAAAGAAATACCCGTGAAGGCGTAGGCTTCAATTCCTGCCACGACTGTGCGTACGTATCCACATATTCTCCTCACAGGTGCATTGACCACTGGAGGGACCTCATTCCCTAGTTGTCGTTTTGACGCCGTGCATATTCCGAAAAGGAAGCGGGCCGAGATAGTCATTCTAAATCGCCTCTGCATTGGCCAGCTCGCCATAATGATTCTGCCTCAGCTTGAACCTTATCTGTGCGAATATATGATACCTGAGAGCAAGAACTATTCCTACAGCACCGCTCGTGCCTACAGCTGCCGCAGTGCTGGTTATGTTGAAAATGCTTTCATAAGAAAAAAATACATGGCGGTCTAAAAACCTCATTTCACACTCAGTGCAATATTGGGCGCAAGCCTGACATGGTAGGTGTAGCATGTTAGCGCAGCTATCGTAAAAGGCATACGTTCTAAACAGGCCAGCTTGCTTGTCTGAGCCAAACAACTACAGATGGGAACGCCAGGAAAAAACAGTTTTGCTGGTTTCTATTTTTTTCCCTTGGCATGGAAGTTGAAAAGAAAACAGAGACTGTCCGGTGACGATCAGCATAAATCTCGGAAAACATGTGCTGCACTATAGAATTCTCATAAGTCGGTTCGCCAAGAGAAAACAGAAAAGGTCAAAGCGTGCCTGTATCCATTTTTTTGTTTTGGTTTACAATAGCAATGAAGGGTTTAGCCTTGGTACTGCGTTACAGAGAGCCCTAAATTACTTAGACACATTAGTATGTTGTGTTCCTTCTACTGCGCTTCATTCATTACGATCGTTGGATCAAGGGTTAGGCACCGTAAGAACTGCTGTGCTGTACGGATGTGCACAGCTCCACAAATGTTCGCGGAAGCTGCAGGAAACGATCTCATTACTGAATTCGCTGTCTAATGTTCATTCATGCGCAAATCAAATTTACCTCTTCACCAAAGAGAAAAAATGTAGGATTCTATTCCGGCATTGCTAGCAATATAGCACAGACATGTTTTTTTTTCCTTATTGGTATGAAAAATGCGCATTCAGCGCAACTCTTTGTCCTTCTTCTTCGGCTCCTTTACCTGTGAGCGCTGTTTTTCTCAGAATGTACCTCAACCAACTCGCCCAGCAATACACCTTGCTCAAGTTCTGTGTCCTTCCTGTTGTAGTTCATTGTCTGCGAGCGCTGTTCTTCACAGAATGTGAATAATGGCGAGAAGTATTGCGAGTGGACAGATTAGAGCGTTGATGTCGATCCCTTGGTCAGCCGTGCATTCACCAGTGATAAACGGGAACAGATTTTTCCTGCTTGGTATCGAGCTCTTTTAGGCTGGAATGCTTGTGAAATACGGCTTGAAGCCATATAAGAAGATGAAAACACCTTGTGTCATTGTGGTCGCTCACGCCAGATGTTCTTGCGCCATAACATTCATAGTCATCAATCATCGTGAACTCTGCATTGCAGGTTGACTCATTATTAAAGATAAAGGTCAGATAATCGACTATACACATAAATGTCCGCCCCTGAATTATTTCGCCAGGTATAGTTACTGGGGCTCCTTGCTTGTGATCTCAATTCTTGCCCTTTAAAAATGTGCATTTATGGGAGCACGAACGAGCCAAGGGTTGTTCAATGGTTCGTCCAAGTAGTGGAGCACCTTGGCCTCCCTGCTCCTTATGGTGCGCTCCAGTTGCCCGTGGGTGGGGTAATCCCTGCCCGCGTGGTGTCTTATCGAAGTAAAGTACCTATTTAGCGTCACTGGAAGAAGCAGTGGCTTCATACGAATTTTTTGTACACATTTTTGAGGGATATACAGAGTTGAAAGTGCGTATTCACCCTTGTGCGCAGGTAATGGGCCAAATGCTTGCCTAGCTTTAAGTTGACGAATTTTGTTGTATATTCCAAACAATTTATTGTGTGCTGCGGAAAAATACTGTGAGGCCACTTGAAGTACCATGAGTTCCAAGGTGGACCATTTCTATTTGAATCACGCTGTACCTTTTATTACGTTATTTTCTTACAACACATGTAGTGGGAGGCGGGCAGACCTAAAGGAGTAGGAATGCCTTACGAGGCCTCGGCCCTCTGCATACGTATGTAGCTCAAAAGATCGATGAATACAAATTGGCAAGCGGCCCTTGAGAACCAAATATATGCACATAAGAGAAAAAAATAATCAAGCGCAATAACAACCAAGTGCAAAAGTAATGAAATTCTTAGTTGCAGGGCACATACTTGTTGCTGAGTTAGCAGATGAGACAGCAAAATCAATGAAGAGATATTTTACCATAGTACAAATACAATGGTAAAATAAACATTTGGGCCATATTGAGAGAATAAAAATAAAAAATAAAAGTTAGTAGCATTTTTTACTTCCGCCTGTTTTTTTTTTTCCTTTTTTGCACAAGCACATGCCGCGCACAAGTACAGGATTCACATTGCGCTGCATTCTGTGAAAAAAATAAAAAATAAAAGATAATGAACACTTCAATGACAACAAAATATTGCTTCAAACGAAGAAATTTTAACATTTTTAAGAGCAAAGCCGTTTTAGAAATCGGCGTCTACGTCTGTACCAATCAGTATTTTGACTTTTGAAAATGTAAGGTTTCTCCTCCGTAGAATTTTCTTATAGATGTTTGTCAAGGTGCAAGATTTCTGGCTGCATAACTATACGAAATATCTGAAGCATTCCCAGAATTCCTGCACAAAATTTTTGAATATTTCAAATCTTTAAGGTAAAATTATTGAAGGTAATAGTCCATTCTACCTATAAGTAGCAAAATGTTTCTTGTATAGCTTTTCCATCGCTCTCATCGAGCCGTTAAGTCTGGCATAAAAAAGCAGTAGGGAACGCTTTTGGCGATATCAAAATCGTGAATAGCGATTAATGCAAGCCTGCTGAAAGGAGATTTGCGAATATATCGATTGATGGACTGAAATCTCACAATATGTAAAAAAAAAACTGCCTTCCTCCGCTTTTCTGCTCAAAAAATGGTTTTCTCCAGAATTGCTTGGTATGTGTGCTATAAGCCTATTTTTGAATCAATAGTAGCGACTTGAAGTAATACACCTGGCATAATTTATGAACATGGCTATATTTTATGGGCATGGCATATTTTTTGAGCAGCGGTTGCGTGCGTTTCCGTGATGATTTTCTTTAATGCGTTGAAAACCTCACTGCAGCTAGAGCGTCCCCGGTGACAACGCGGAGAGCGCGGAACTTCAATTTCCCGCACTGCTGTCTCGGGCGAGGGTCCGCTAGAAAAGCACGCTGGAGAGAAATCGTCGGAATAGTGAGTGCGACACAACCTCCGCCGTCTGCCACAGGCTCTCACCAATTGTTTAACTTCGTTGCTTCCTGGTTTAGCTAATTTTCATAAACTTCAACTTTTATATTTTGTCAATAGTTTCATTGTTTACCTTCTCTTAAGTTCTTAAATGAAACTGCTGAATTCTACAATAAAAGCGTTATGTACAAAATTTAAACCCTTATTTAGTCAGAAATCTACTGCTCGTGCTAACTAAGAGACGTAAATAAACTCTAAGTCTTTTGTTACCGCAGAAAAATACTAGATTATGTCAAAAACATTATTATCCTTTCTTGCAAAAAAAAAATGGCAGCTGAAAACAGAAAGCCGCGTTGCATAATAAACGCCGGAAAAAGTCCGCCGAGTATGTGCAATCTGTGAACCGAAAATTCCAACTTTTTCTGAGACTGTGGCTGAAAGCAGTTAAGCAGTTTGCTACTCAGCATTTATGGCCATTGATGGTAGTACCGCCTTTTATTTCCACAAGCGATGACGGACGATCCATAATGAAAATGGCGTGAGTGGCTCCTCACGTACCTTGGCGAGCGAGACGCCACACGGTGAGAGCATGATCATCTACCAGTATCAATGACAGTCTTTTCGCACGGATGTCGAGCATCGTTACGGCGAAGAGGCGGACGAATGGTATCCGCCCGGTTGCTGGTTTCATTAAAATGCACATAGTAGTACGAAAAAAAAACATCGCTTCGGGTGGCTGCGACTGCTATGTTATAGAAACTCAGTATTTCGGGACGGCAAAATGAGCATGTACAAACCCCAAGGTTACCTTACATCTTGTGTTGGCATCAGAGCCGAACACTATTTTTCCGAAATATTGCGAGTCCCAAGCCGCCTTTTGTTGCGGCAGCATTATTGGGTCCGGTGTAGGGATCGCCATTTCCCTAACCAACGATTAGTGATGACCGCTATCCGGAGCAGCACAGGTATTGGGACCAATATTGGAAACGTATTGGCAACGGTCGACCATACAAAGGAGCACGATAGAACCATTCTTTTGCAATATTGGGCCGATTACTTGCGCTGCTTGGGATCTTGTGTCGCATGTGCAGGGCAAACTGTACCAGTGCGAACTTTATACTTTTCCAGAAGATGCCCGCACCTGAGTCGATAGGTGGTGAAGCATGCTAAATTCTCACACCCGGCGGTATGTCGATATACACATGTAACAAATTAATCGCCCGGCATTGAGTTCACTACAGCCCAGGCTCCCGTACCGATTAGTGCTAACCTGAACGATTCGGAATTACCAGCCACGGCCCTTACTACTCGGCTTTTACGGGATCTACTTTTTACCCATGTTACCTTGTGGCATTGAGTGGACAAGATAATATTGTACAAAGAACAATCACCTGCGGTCCTCTTACGACTGCATTTCCGGCCTTCTTTGGAGCTTAGGAGACTATTCGGGACAATGTGACTCTCTTGCAGCCTAGTTCTGAGACGCGACGGTTACGTCGCTTATGGCACCAGCTCTTACATAGAGAAGCTTCATGCGTAGCACTCAAAAATGGAGTGCGACTCTACCTGATCATTCCACCTTTCGTGGTCACAGAACTTGCATGTCATGAGGCTAGACTAATATAAGTGCGCTTAGTTGCGCCTGAACTCATACTTTCTGGATTCTTCCTTCTTTCCCGCATACCTGCATGACGACACCTACTGTGTTCCGCCAGACAATAACTACAGGCGCATTTTGAATACGGGCGCAAGAGGACATTCAAAGTTGAGGTCGCATTCCAAATATTTTCGTTCCTCAGATAGAAGCTAGATAGAAACTATGGTGCATAGACGGAAATTTCACTTCAGTCGCGATAAACGCACCCCAACGGATCCGGCCGCGAATAGATGCACACGGCAATGTTTACGCAAGACCTATCCGTACGTGGTATGCACCTTTTTGAAAAATAAACCACTAGTCTATAACTATATTTTTGTGCATATTGCAAATCACTTCTGTACGAATATACATATTGTAACAGGGGGGTTTGTTACGAGGTACTGGGGCGACGGAAACGGCAACGGCAGCAGTCTGGGATCAGATCGGCAAAAGACACACAAGCGTAGCGCTGGCAAAAACTCTCGAGAACACTGTCACCTCGTCTTCGTCTTTTCAAATCATCAGACGCATCTTCTTCTTTAGCCTTACAATCGCCCCGGGGACAAGAGGAGCCATCCTGGCGACTTAGGATGATGGCAAGACGGCGGGGTCGTAGTAGGGCTTGAGGCGCTGGACATGAACGGTCTCCCGTCCTCGGCGGCGGAGATCAGGAGACGGCGTGAGGGGTTCCACGATATAATTAACCGGAGAGGTGCGCTCCAGCACACGGTAGGGACCATGGTACTTCGCAAGAAATTTTGAGGAGAGACCGGGAGTTCCTGAAGGGATCCAGAGCCACACAAGTGCACCAGAAGTGTAGTTCGGTGGGGTTTGGTCTTGGTCGAGGCGGGAGCGCTGGCGATGCTGGGTGTCAGTGGTGAGTGACCGGGCAATTTGGCGGCAGGCTTCGGCGTGTTGCGCGGCGTCGGAAACAGGCCGATATTCGGATTCATCAGGGCGGTAAGGGAGGATAGTGTCGATAGTAGCAGAGGGTTGGCGGCCGTAAAGTAGGAAGAAAGGAGAGAATCCGGTGGTAGACTGCGTAGCGGTATTGTACGCATAAGTAACGTACGGAAGGACGAGATCCCAATTCGTGTGGTCAGAAGCGACGTACTTGGAGAGCATGTCTCCGAGTGTGCGGTTAAATCGCTCAGTGAGGCCATTGGTCTGCGGATGATAGGCGGTGGTAGTTCGGTGAATCGTGTTGCACTCTTTGAGAAGCGCCTTCACCACCTCAGATAAGAACACGCGGCCTCGGTCACTGAGCAGTTCACGAGGTGCACCGTGGCGAAGGATGAATCGGTGCAAAATGAAGTAGGCGACGTCCGTCGCTGTGGCAGCCGGAAGGGCAGCAGTTTCTGCATATCGTGTAAGGTGATCCACCGCTACTGTAGCCCAACGGTTGCCGTCTGCAGTGTATGGAAGCGGACCGTATAAATCAATGCCAACGCGGTCGAACGGGCGTGGAGGGCATGGTAACGGCTGCAGCTCAGCAGCAGAACGATGGGGAGGTGTCTTGCGACGTTGGCAGGGAATGCATGCGCGCACGTACTTCATGATAAAGGTGTACATTCCGCGCCAGTAGTAGCGCAGCCGTGTGCGGGTGTAGGTCTTGAAAACGCCCGCGTGGCCGCTGTGGGGGGCAGCATGGAAGTATGCGCATATCTCCGAGCGTAAGTGACGTGGAATAACGAGCAGCCACTTGCGACCTTCGGAGTTGTAGTTACGGCGATAAAGTAGGGTGTCACGGATCGCAAAATGGGCAGCTTGGCGGCGGAGCGCACGTGACGGTGAAGCAGCCGTCGGGTTGGCGAGAAAGTCGAGAAGGGAAGCGATCCAGGGATCCATGCGTTGCGCTGAAGGCATGTCGCCGAGGCGAAGCAAGGGCAGAGAAGCGTCGGAGGTGGAAAGGCTGGCGATCTCGGCTGGAAGGGGGCAGCGTGACAGTGCATCGGCGTCTTGATGCTTGCGGCCGGTGCGATACACGACGCGGATATCATATTCTTGCAAGCGAAGGGCTCACCTAGCGAGGCGGCCGGAGGGGTCTTTCAGGTTGCAAAGCCAACAGAGCGCATGGTGGTCGGTCACAACGTCAAAAGGGCGCCCATAAATGTACGGTCGAAACTTCGCGAGGGCCCATATAATCGCCAAACACTCTTTTTCAGTTACGGAGTAGTTGCGTTCTGCTGGTGTGAGTGTGCGGCTAGCATAAGCAACGACGTATTCGTCAAAGCCAGGTTTTCGTTGGGCGAGGACAGCGCCGAGGCCAACACCGCTGGCGTCCGTGTGAACTTCGGTAGGAGCGGCCGAGTCGAAATGGCGCAGAATGGGCGGCGCCGTGAGGAGACGGCGCAAGGTGGTGTATGCGTCGTCGCACGCTGGAGACCACAGTGATAAATCCGCACTTCCAGATAGCAGTTCAGTCAAAGGCGCAGCAATGGACGCAAAGTTGCGAATAAACCGGCGGAAATATGAGGACAAACCCAGGAAGCTGCGCAGGTCTTTGATGGAGGTAGGTTTGGGAAAGTCAACCACAGCACGAAGTTTCGCTGGGTCGGGACTGACGCTCTGCTTAGAGACAACATGACCTAAGATGGTTAATTGACGAGCGGCAAAACGGCATTTTTTTAAGTTCAGCTGCAGGCCGGCGTCAGAGAGGCAGGTCAAGACGTGCTTCAAACGGGAGAGGTGGGTGTCAAAGTCCGGGGAAAAGACCACAATGTCGTCGAGGTAGCAAAGGCATGTCTTCCACTTAAGTCCGCGCAAAATGGTGTCCATCATCCTCTCAAAAGTCGCGGGGGCGTTACAAAGCCCGAAGGGCATCACCGTAAATTCATACAAGCCATCCGGTGTCACAAAGGCGGTTTTGGGGCGATCGGCTTCTTTCATAGGAACTTGCCAGTACCCGGAACGCAAATCAAGAGATGAAAAGAGTTCGGCCCCTTGCAAAGAGTCCAGAGCGTCGTCTATGCGCGGGAGGGGATAGACATCTTTGCGCGTAATCTTATTAAGGCGGCGGTAATCTACACAAAAGCGTATGGAGCCATCCTTCTTTTTGACGAGCACCACAGGCGACGCCCATGGGCTGCTTGAGGGCTGAATGACGCCGCTCTGGAGCATCTTGTCGACTTGGTCTTCAATAACTTGGCGCTCGGCGACAGACACACGATAGGGACGTTGTCGCAGCGGTGCGTGGTCACCTGTGTCGATGGCATGGGTGACAGTGGAAGTTTGGCCCAAGGAACTTTGATGTGAGTCAAATGATGAGCGAAACTGATTAAGTAAAGTGAGAAGCTGTGCCCTTTGCGGCGCTGGAAGGTTGTCGTCGATGGAGCGAAGGAATGCTTCGGTTGAGGAGGGATCGGGCGCAGCAGTAGGTGGGCTGAGTGCGGCTATGGAGAGGTGCGGCGCGTCGTCCGTCTCTTCGCGGATGAGCAGAGACGCGAATGGTTGTACCGTGCCGAGACATTCACCTAGGCGCAAGGCGTTGGGGAACGAGAATGGGTTAGACACGAACAGTACGGAGAGGCCAGCGGATATAGTCAGTACAGCGTATGGCAGAGGCAGACACTTGCGGTGCAGAAAGATAGGGGACGGAGTGAAGAGGACAGTGTCGTCGCGAAGAGGGCCGCAAGAGAGGGGTACGAGGACTGAAGAGCAGGGAGGCAGGTCAATGTCTTCGGCAACTAGGGCCTTAACACAGGCACCAGGAGGGGCAGTGTCCAAGACAGCTTCGGGCAGGTGAGAGAACTCGACTTCAGCTCGAGCACAATCGATGATAGCAGCATGGCGCGATAGGAAATCCCAGCCCAGGATAACAGCATGAGAACAGCAGGGCAGTACGACGAATTCGACGGCATAAATGGTCCCCTGGATTACAACGCGAGCGGTACACGCTGCTGACGGCTGGATGTTCTGAGCGCTGGCGGTGCGCAGTGAGAGTCCAGCAATTGGCGTCCTTACTTTTCTTAAAGAACTACACAGCTTTGCGTCCATGACGGAAACGGCAGCACCAGTGTCGACAAGCGCCATGACAGAAACGCCGTCGACGGAAATTTCAATGAGGTTAGCGGCTGACGGATGAGGCCTTTCGAAGTTCGTTGTGGACGCAGTTCTCGCCTCAGTAACTGCGGCGCCTAGTTTTCCTCCTGGTTAGCGGTGGGGCGACGTCGCATAGGCGAAATAGACCGGCGTCGTGGAGAAGAGGGCCGGCGGCTGGAGAGGGTAGAACGGTCCGGCGAGGAAGTACGACTTTGCGGCGGCGCAGCTGGTACAGAGTACTGACTCGGTGGGGGCCAGTACCCAGGAGCTTGGGGAGGAATTTCCGCGTCCGGGAGACGACGGCGGCAATGCCGAGCTACATGACCCGGGAGACCACAAAAGAAGCAAATCGGCAGATTGTCCGTTGTGCGCCAGGAATCGCTGACCCTTGGAGTAGGTCGTCGGTAAGCCACTGGCCCTCGCAAATGCGCCGGAGGCGCACTATAGACTGGCGGCTGCGGCCTTGCTACGACATCGGCATATGTCACTGGAGCCGCGACAGGAGGCGGTCTCGCGACGGCTTCGGCATATGTGAGCGGAGCCGCCACAGGTTGTGGTCTGGCGACAACGTAAGCGTATGTCAGCGGAACCGTGACAGGTGGTGACGGATGAGCCGGTGGAAGAGCCTCAGCAACTTGCTCTTGAATTGTATGTCGGAGCGCTGGAGTCAGATATGATGGTCGGTCGTGAGCGCTCGGCAGAAAGGAAAGTTGACGTGCCACTTCTTCCCGCACGAAGTCTTTAATCTGCTGTAGCAGCGAGGGGTCAGGAGCAGGCGTGAGCCCAGCGAGCGACTCAACCTGCTGTGGCCGCTGGCGTGTCAGAATCCGCTGCTTGCGCAACTGCTCAAAGCTTTGACACAGCGTGACGACTTCAGCAACGGTACGCAAGTCGCGCGCTAGAAGCATCTGAAAAGCGTCGTCATCGATGCCTGTCAAGATGTGTTGGATCTTGTCGGCTTCCGACATACGAGCGTTGACCCGCTTGCACAAGTCGACGACATCTTCAATGTAGCTAGTGAAGCTTTCACTAGCCTGCTGAGATCGTTCACGCAATCGCTGTTCGGCTCGGAGTTGCCTGACAGCCGGTCGACCAAATACGTCTGCAAATTTAGTCTTAAAAATGGACCAGGTTTGAATATCTGCCTCATGGTTGCGATACCAGAGGTTAGCCACACCGGCGAGATAAAAGATGACGTTGTTTAGCTTCGTCACATCGTCCCATTTGTTGTATACGCTCACCCGCTCGTACGATGTGAGCCAATCTTCCACATCGTTCTCGTCAGTCCCGCTGAAAATGGTCGGGTCCCGTTGACGAAGAGAGCCGGCACAGATGACAGCCTGGCCCACTTGTACGGCCTGGTGTTGGACGTCCTCAGGCATCGTGCGCGCCGGGAGAGCACGACTACGGAGCTCCAGGGCCGATGTTTTTTTTCCCCGGCACCTCCACCAAATGTAACAGGGGGGTTTGTTACGAGGTACTGGGGCGACGGGAACGGCAACGGCAGCAGTCTGGGATCAGATCGGCAAAAGACACACAAGCGTAGCGCTGGCAAAAACTCTCGAGAACACTGTCACCTCGTCTTCGTCTTTTCAAATCATCAGACGCATCTTCTTCTTTAGCCTTACAATCTAACTATGTTGCTTACAAATTCTTTGCCCCAACATACTCGAAACCAGTATACCTCGAAATCTCTCGCAGAATCACGCGGTACACACACGCAACCGGTTTGTAATAATTTTTTCAATATATGGCTAACAGGCTAACAGGAGATATTTATTCATTTCAGTATTTACGATTCATTCGTCCCAGGTCCGGTCCGTCCACACACACACACACACACACACACACACACACACACACACACGCACACACACACACACACACACACACACACACACACACACACATGTATGTGGTTTCTGTAAGTTAAACCCGTTGTGAGAGGCGCTTTGTCCCGTTTTCTTCTCTCGTGTGAGTGTGTGGGTTTGGAGCCTTTAAAGTACAGTGATCAATTACCAACAATCCCAAAAAGAAGTTCACGTCCTGGAGCGGGCAAGTTTAACATAACACCACACGGGCTTGGAAAAATAAGTCTATTTTCATTCTTTTTACGTTCATGCCGGTCCCTTTCGTATGACCTTTAAATGAACTTGCTGTACAATAAAACTCGGTGACAGGATAGTGCACACACTGCAGTGGTTAGAACATCTGGATGCACCTACTCAATAAAGCGCCTGCGGTACTCGCATGCTTCTCCCCTCCATGAAAAGGTCCCCTCAACATCGAAACCTATTTAGCCACTACGGCACCGACACACCGAAAACATTGCCTTCCATATGATGAAGCTATGTACAAAGCCGTTGGGCGCGTAAGGAGATTTATGTTTTACGCCAGGATATAAAGTGGAAAAAAAGACAGGACGTCGTAGCGGGAACTTAGTGCTACACCATAATAGAGGCGCATGTGATACGACCTAGAGAGCGGATGTGCGGCTTGCAACATGTTTTAAGCAACTATAACCATCTCTGGAGCGAGTAAACGTCATGAACTCAATTTTTTTACGAGTTAAATAAGGGATCAGCCATTCCATGCCTTAGGTCATGCCGCACCGTATGTGACACGTGGACATCTAGTGTTCGGTTTCTTTTAATACCGGCTCTCAAATTATCCGCTGCCCAAGTGGATAATCAACTGTGTAAAACAAGCTTTTGGGCTAATATACGACATTCCTTAAACATAACTGCAGTGCAATAACTATAATGACATTCACGTTTGTTTGGGTATGTGCTTCTTCCTTATTAGACTCTTGTTTTTGCGCTTCAGTGGTGTCTAAAGATACTAACTTCCTTTAAAAAATAAAAAATATTTGTCCGTGATTTTCTTCTTCTTAAGTTATCCCAAGCGTTTTTCCAGTGTGCACATACCAAAGACTATTCATTTCACAGCGATAGCTGTTAGGCACCCGTCCCTGGCTTTCTCGTCGCCGTCGGCGTAACCGGTAGTGCGCTAGCAACCACCGGTTGCACCGGTCAAACTTGGGTCGCATAAGCCTACAGGTGGCTCTGTTTGGAACAGCCGCCTGCCAGTGCAGGGGTGCATCACGTGGCCACTATTCCAGTGGTGACAAGACTAAACACCTAAACAGCTATCGCTGAATCTCGCGTTACATAGTCGTAACCTCCCTGTCGTAACCTCCCTGTAACCTCCCTGTGGCGATGCAGCGATGGCGTAGAGGTAGAACATCCGCCTCGCGTGCATGAGGACCGGGGTTCAAATCCTGGTGCCGCGCAATTCTCCACCGGGATTAAAAAAAAATCCGCGTCTCGATGGAATTGCATAACCAGGCCTGGAGTGCGGCCTTATCACGGTGACCAGAACCGACAAAGCACTCTCTCACCAGAGCAGGATTTGGCCACCCTGGTGTAGTACTTGGCCACAACCTTCTATGATCAAACCAATTAACCCTCGGCCCTCAGTCCCCAGCGGCTGCAGAGCAACTGACCACGGCGGCGGTCAGACCTGTGACGCAGCGGAGGGTGCTAAGAATCTCTGGCTCCGGACAGGCCGCCATTGGAATCTGAACCTGGCAGCGTTTAACGCTAGAACTTTAGCTAGTGAGGCTAGCCTAGCAGTGCTGTTCGAGGAACTAGCGGGAATTAAATGGGATGTGATAGGGCTTAGCGAAGTTAGGAGGACAGGTGAGGCGTATACAGTACTAAAGGACGGACACATACTGTGCTATCGCGGGTTAGAGGGTAGACGAGAACTAGGTGTGGGTTTCCTCATTAATAAGGATATAGCTGGCAACGTAGAGGAGCTCTACAGTATTAACGAGAGGGTAGCAGCTATAGTAATTAGGCTGAATAGAAGGTACAAGCTGAAAGTGGTGCAGGCCTACGCACCCACATCCAGCCATGATGACCAGACCGTTGAAAGCTTCTTTGAGGACGTAGAATCAGCAATGAATAGAGTAAAATCGCAGTACACTGTACTGATGGGCGACTTCAATGCGAAGGTGGGCAAGAAGCAGGCTGACGACCACGCGGTAGGTGACTATGGGATAGGCTCTAGAAATAGCAGGGGAGAGTTATTAGTCGAATTCGCGGATAGAAATAATTTACGGATCATGAATACCTTCTTCCGCAAACGAGAAAACAGGAAGTGGACCTGGAAGAGCCCCAATGGTGAGATTAAAAATGAAATAGAATTCATACTATGCGCTAAACCTGGCATCATTCAGGATGTGGCCGTCCTCGGAAGGGTGCGTTGCAGCGACCATAGAATGGTAAGGTCTAGAATTAGCCTAGACTTCAAGAGGGAACGGAAGAAGCTAGCGAAGAAGAAGACCATAACGAGTTTGCCGTAAGAGGAAAAGCACAGGAGTTTAGGATAGCGCTGCAAAACAGATACTCGGCTTTAACTGAGCAAGATGATCTTGATGTTCATTCAATGCACGATAACCTGACATCAATAATTACGGAGTGCGCAGTAGAAGTAGGCGGTAGGACAGTTCGAAAAGATACCGGGAAGCTATCTCAGATGACGAAAGATCTGATTAAGAAGCGCCAAAACATGAAGGCATCTAACACTACCGATAGAATAGAACTAACGGAGCTATCAAAGTTAATAAATAAGCGCAAGGTAGCCGACATAAGGAAGTTTAATATGGAGAGAATCGAGCATGCTCTAAAGAACGGAGGCAGCCTAAAAACAGTGAAGAGGAAACTAGGCATAGGTAAAAACCAGATGTATGCATTAAGAGACAAGCAGGGCAATGTCATTAGCAATATGGATAAGATAGTTAACGTAGCCGAAGAGTTCTACACAGTCCTGTACAGTAGCCAATGTAATCAGAACGCTAATGAGAAAGACAGCAGTGCACAGCAATGCGTCATCCCGCCAGTAACAAAAGATGAAGTAAAGAAAGCCTTAGAAGCAATGAAAAGGGGAAAAGCAGCTGGGAGGATCAGGTAACAGCAGATCTGTTGAAGGATGGAGGGGACATCGTGCTAGAAAAACTAGCCACCCTGTATACGCAATGCCTTATGACCTCGACTGTACAAGAAGCTTGGAAGAATGCAAACATTATCTTAATTCATAAGAAGGCAGACGCCAAGGACTTGAAAAATTACAGGCCGATCAGCTTACTATCCGTTGCCTACAAAGTATTTACTAAGGTAATCGCTAATAGAGTCAGGGCAACGTTAGACTTTAATCAACCAAATGATCAGGCAGGCTTTCGTAAAGGATATTCTACAATAGATCATATTCACACCATCAATCAGGTGATAGAGAAATGCGCAGAATATAACCAACCTCTATATATAGCTTTCATTGATTACGAGAAAGCATTCGACTCAGTGGAAACCTCAGCAGTCATACAGGCATTGCGTAATCAGGGGGTAGAAGAGCCTTATGTCAAAATACTGGAAGATATATATAGCAACTGCACAGCTACTATAGTCCTCCATAAAGTCAGCAATAAAATTCCAATAAGGAAGGGCGTCAGGCAAGGAGATACGATCTCGCCAATGCTGTTCACCGCATGTTTGCAGGAGGTATTTCGAGGCCTGAATTGGGAACAGTTGGGAATAAGAATAAATGGAGAATACCTAAATAATCTGAGATTTGCTGATGACATTGCCTTGCTGAGTCACTCAGGAGGTGAACTGCAAATCATGATCAACGAGTTAGACAGGCAGAGCAGATCGATGGGTCTAAAAATTAACATGCAGAAAACCAAGGTAATGTTCAACAGCCTAGCAAGGGAACAACAGTTCACAATTGGCAGCGAGAGCCTAGAAATTGTGCCGGAATACGTCTACTTAGGGCAGGTAGTGACAGCTGATCCGGATCATGAGAGGGAGATAACTAGAAGGATAAGAATGGGGTGGAGCGCATATGGCAAATTCTCGCAGATCATGAGTGGCAGTTTACCAATTTCCCTAAAGAGGAAAGTGTACAACAGCATAATCTTACCGGTACTCACCTACGGGGCAGAAACGTGGAGGCTAACGAAAAGAGTTCAGCTTAAGTTAAGGACAACGCAGCGAGCCATGGAAAGAAAAATGATAGGTGTAACGTTAAGAGATCGGAAGCGGGCAGAGTGGGTGAGGGAACAAACACGGGTTAATGACATCCTAGTCGAAATCAAGAGAAAGAGATGGGCTTGGGCAGGGCATGTAATGCGAAGGCAAGATAACCGCTGGTCTTTAAGGGTAACGGAGTGGGTTCCAAGAGAAAGTAAGCGTAGCAGGGGGCGGCAGAAGGTTAGATGGGCGGATGAGATTAAGAAGTTTGCAGGCAAAGGGTGGATGCAGCTGGCAAAGGATAGGGTTAATTGGAGAGACATGGGAGAGGCCTTTGCCCTGCAGTGGGTGTAGTAGGGATGATGATGATGATGAACCTCCCTGTGAGTTTTTTTACTACATCTTCCTGTCCAATTTATAGCGATGTGCTCAGTTTTCGGGAAAAGGAATGACCTTAAAAGCGGCCTTGGATGTGTGCACCCCTTGAGGAATCCGATGGATAACCCTACGAAGTGTGTGCAGTCCAAGTCTCTGCCAACTAGAATATGAGATACCGTAGTTGGTAGAACGAAGAAAACGAATCCATTAAAGATCGATAGATGCGGAGCCAGAACGGCAATAAAAAGAAACTAAAATAAGGGTTGTGGATGCAGGTTTAACAAGAAAGGTTACGACCTCTAGACATGTGCTGCAACACTGTGAAAGGATGAGTGGCGCATGCGGACCTGAAATGTGATTATAAACTCCAGATGTGCCTGGGCTGAGGGAGGGGGCAGTGCAGTGGCAATCCTGGGATAGAGGGCGAATTGTATGCAGTGGGAACGCCCATGCCATCAGCTTCCCGTCGTGAAGGCAGATGTTGATTTCAGAGGCCTTATTAGTGAAGCCTCGGCAGTTCCACGGCGCCACCATAGGTTATGCGTTGCCCAAGGCGAGGCCGAAGAGCTTCTACGATGAGGAATGTCACCTGCTGCGTGAGAGCTGGTATCTTATTCACTGTCGGGGTAGTAACCGCTAACACGTAGTCGGCACCTGATCATGGCCCAGTGCTCACTGGAGGCCACCTCTGTGAAGACTGCTGCTGAGTTATTAGAATTCTTTGCGAGGAGTGAGAACGGCGCTGCTGCTGCTGGTGCTGGGTGAGCTGGTCTAGACGGCGGCGAACCTCTGAGATGGCGTTGTCTAAAGCTTTGTCTTCATCTGTGATATCCACATGTGATGGATGCAGAGGTCATCTTGGTGTACTATTTGATCCAAGAAGGTGAGCCACTTGTGAGTAGGCTGCTGAGAAGACGAATGGGGAGCTGCGGGGTTAGGTGAACGACATTCAGGGAGGTGATTGTCGTCACATGAGTGAGCAGTAAACCGATTACTTGAAGAAATATTCATTTTTACACACGGCTTGCGCAAGTTCTTCGCTCGCTTCTTCTTAGGACAAGCGGAGGAGTGAATTGCATGCTCCGGCGATTTGCATAGGGCACAAAGAAATGTAGGTTCATTCATGTCGGCCGAAGCTGCAGGGTTAGGGCAGGAGTTTGCTTATGTTCTTTTTTATGGCAATGATCACAAAAATACAACGAAGTCAGAAGGGCTCTGATTTAATAATCGCACCGCAGTACGTAAGGTACTTCGACAGAGACAACGGCTTCGCAGGATGACCAGGTATGAGCCTCGGCGCCCCGTAGGGCATGCTTGCAGCACAGCGCGAGTGGAACAGCGAATGATAGCGCGCCCCTCCTCAGGAGGACTTGCGCTGTCGCCATGATAAACCATGCAGCGGAGGGTGTCAGGGCAAGATGTAAAATATATTTGCACCTGTACATGTTTCCTGTCCTCCAGGAGTATCTGCGCTACTGCGCACATTTTCTGGTCATCCACCGAAGAATGGCAAATTTATCGTGAAAGTTTTCAATGGGCAATGGACGACAAATGTACAGTAATTAGGAGCCAAGGACGTGGTCAGTTGTGGTTTGAGCATACCGGGCAGGAAGAAGCTGTCCTATCAAATTGCATTGTAAGCTCGACGGTGACGCGGGACGAGTTAGGAGCTGTTGTAACTTACGCTTGAGTCACAAGAGGCCTCTGGGGAGTTGGCAGTGGCTCAGGCACTGATCTCGGCCCTTGATGAAAATACTAAACTGGTGCCACGCGCACAGTTTCTTCAGTGAGTGCCACAGGCACGGAAGTGGTAGAGCACTCCATGGCACAGGCCAACGTCTTTGCATCGGATGACGCAGCAGCACGGCCGTGAAGGCAGTGTAAGGTGGTAAGACATCGGGCACCCGCGTAGCTGTCTTCGACGACGCAGACTACATGCAGGACCGTAGCGCGGCCTCGCTTGGCAGCGAGGAGTTAAGCCTATCATGCGCTTGGGGAATCCGGTTGGGTTTTTTCACGTGAGAATGACTCCACCAAACCGGGAAACTCTCCGCAAGGGCGCCTTCGGAATTCGTTCTCACGCAGGACACTGTCCCTCGCAACACGCAAGAAAAAAGGCGAAACAAGGCAAAAACACAGAGCTAGAAGAAGACGCGTGTCCACCCACTACGTATTCGTCTTCTTCGGCTGTACATAAGGATTTCGTTATTTCCTGTTTCCTTACTGGCGGGATTATCTAATGTTGTGCGCTACTGCCTATGTCATTAACGTGCCGATTACAATGGCTACTGTATAAATTTGCGTAGAACTCTTCGGCTTCTTCAACTATCTTATCCATATTGCGAACGACATTTCCCTCTTTGTCCCTTAGCGAATACATCGGGTCATACCTATGTCTAGTTTCCTCTTCAATGCTTTTAGGCTACCTCCGTTCTTTAGAGCACGCTCGATTTCCTCTCTTTAAACTTCCTTATGTCAGCTACTTTGCGCTTGTTGACTAAGTTGATAGTTCTGCCAGTTCTCGTCTGTCTGTAGGGTGAGAAGCTTTCAGGTTCTGGCGTTTCTTGATCAGATTTTTCTTATCCTGAGAAAGCTTGCCGGTATCCAGTCGAAACATCCTACCGCCTACTTCTACGGCGCACTCCGTAGTGATAGCTGTGCGATTATTGTTCATTGTTTTAATATCAACAACCTCTCTTCAGGTAGAGCCGAATATATGTTCTAGAGCAATACTGTGAATTCTTGCACTTTCCCTCTTACCGATAACTCGATACTGCTTCACTAATTTCTTCCGTTCCCTGTTCAGTTCTAAGGTAATTACAGTCCTAACCATTCTTTAGTCGCTACAGCGCACCTTTCCAGTGTCCTCCACATCATGCATGATACCAGGGTGAGTGCTTAGTAGGCAGTATCTTCCACTGCGGTCTCACCATTTGGGCTCTTCCATGTCCACTTTCTGCTTTTTCCTCTCCGGAAGAAGGTATTCATGATGCCTAAATTGTTTCTGTCTGGGAACTGCACTAAGAAATCCCCCTTGTATTTCTAGAGCCTATAGCATAGCCGCATAGCACCCGCTTATCTTGCCTTCGCATACGCAGTCGCTACGTGGTAAGACGTAACCCGGTGCTACGCAGCTGGTAATAAAACCTTTTTATGGCTCTACCTAGCCGTCGCCGCCTCAATGACCGGTGCAGTAAATTTGAGAAGCCAGTCACCGCCGTATCACAGCCCGCTCTCCGCATTAAGGGCATGACGCTTTAGCTGATGGGTTAGTGGTCATACACGCAGGATTTATCTTTCACTACGTGACATTCATAGAACCCTGGGAGTCCTCATAACACTACAGCACAGTGGGGCACTGGATAAGCAGTGCGCCACTGCCCTTGAGTGACACGTGATGCCACCGGTGGAATTCGTGCGATCCAGGCTGCTGTTCCCGAGCAAGTTCGCGTGACCAGTCATTAATTTAACTTGCACCTGCCAGGTTGCATGAGGACGCCATCTTTTATAGGTATCATCAATCAACACACACACATACCCAGAAGAGTTTTCGCTCAATGGGGCAAGTAAGGCTCACGCCTTAAAAGCTGAATATAATGATGAGAATGAGGAACAGACAGCACCCGTCGTACTAGTTGTATCTCGCTGTGTATAAGGAGAGAAAATTTGTCGTTTCTAACTTTTACGAAATGCCCGTATTGTCGTGCACACACTTGTTTTATGTGTAGAACGTTCAATCCAGTGATTTATTGATTTCAGTTTCATAAAACTGTTTCGGGGCCTTGTGAGGTAAAATTCGGACCTCCGTTTTAATTTCTGTTTGTTTTTGTGCAGCTGCGCACATAGAGCTTTATGTATTCTTCACAATACAAGCTTTACATGTTCGTAACAAAAGATTCCCTTGTCAACAGCACACGCAGAATAAAACTCAAACACAATACAAATTATACATATTTTTAGCGCAACCACAACAGGGACACAGAGAACAGAGACAGATCCGAGTCCCTGTCGTGGTTGCGCTCAAAATATGTATAATTTGTCACAAATCCAACTAGCCCAACGTCTAACTCTTTCAAACACAATAGCCTAGCTACTGCAATGCCGCATTGGTAGTGATGATGTCGTCACAGCCAATAGTATTAAATTGATTCGATTCCCCTGCTATTCACTTTCGCTCTTCCCCATTGAACGTGCTGCGTACTCACATTTGCTGCTTCCAAGATGAGACAGTTTCTAAACTTACGATAGTAAGATGAAGAAATTCAGAGCAAATGAAGCTTATATGCATCCATGAGTAGACCGTAAATCTTGAGATATTAAATCCACTTATGGTAACCTGCTTCGAACTTCTTTGATAAAGCTCAGCATTAACCGCACTCACTCTGCCCGCGACGTTGCGTGTTAAGTGTGAATGCTTTCTGCCGACGTTTTCTCATAATATTTATTCTTCATATTTAGCGGCTAATACGAAGCAGTAAATATATTGGCAGGCTACGCGCGGTAAACCAGAATATGGACTTACCGTAGGGTACCCAAAGTAAGTGTCTTGGATAAAACACGTCCGCTTGCATGCAAGAAGGTGGTGTCTTTGTTGCATCAAGTGTGCTGTCTCCCCAGGGTGCAACAGACTTTGGTTTCTTGTACCGTAGATCGCCGACGGGTGGTTGAGCGAAGGGAACACCCGTGAAAGAGTAAACTTCAATGCCTGCCGCGGAAATGCGTCTAGAACCGCGGATTTTCCCCACGGGTGGATTCACAACAGGAGCACCTCGCAGAGTTCCAGCAATATTCGACAGTAGTTCTGACGCCGCAGATAATTCGAACAGCAAGCATGCCAAGAGAAACGCAATGAAAGGCCGCTGCGCTGACCTGGCTGACATTTTGATTCCACCTCAGCTTGAAGCCTATTTGTGATACAAAGAGAATGTGTGATACCTAAGAGGAAACACTGTTTCCGCACCTGCGCTCGTATCTGCAGCTGCATCGGAGCTAGGCATGCGCAGAATAAAAAAAAACACATGCCGCCCATTAGCCTCATTCAACACGCAGACTGTCGCTCGCAAGCAGATCAAGGTAGACACAGCGTGATGCGAGCTGCTGGCATAGAAGATCATACGTTCACAACGAGCCGCCTTGTGGTACTGAACCAACGCCATCTTTTAAGTGAGTCGACAACTACACAATGACGAAATAAATAAAACCAAAAAAGTAACCTCAAAAATTAGCTCTTGTTTAGCGTAGAAAAATTTCTCGAACGTCTCGTCGTTGAGCGCAACGCATGAGACAATAATAAAGAGTGAAGACACGACCGCTGACTACAAAACAAATTTCAAGATAATCCGCACTGGTTTTGTCTCCTTCGATAGTCCCTACAGCGTGCCCAGTGGCCCTTATTGATGCAGTTCTAGGAGACTCACTGCTAACCTAACCTAGTCCTAAGCTTGCGCCCCTCTATTCTAGTCACGGCTGCCTAGCATTTGTGATTAGGAGCGTCTGCAACTATACTGGTAAGGAAATGCCTCTTTCATTATTCCACCGTCATACTGAAGTAGAAATGGTAGTGTTGAACCAACCGAAGATAATGTTTTGGAAGATATTTCATAGTCCCACGTTGCCTGCCTGAAGCAACTTACATAGCGGGAAATGTAGGGGGAAAACTGTTTCGATTCTTATTTTATTGCGTTATGGTACAGGTGAAGAAAAAAAACGAAGACTCCCTTTACCTGAACGTATGCAAACCTAAGCTGAATCCTTCTACACTGCTTACTGTTATGGCCGGGCTACACGGAGGTATCTTTGAAACCAGTTCCTCCGCTATGACTCTGCCTGAGGGTCACAACTCGGCTGCTTTGGAAGACGTCGTCGTAGTTACGATTGCTTACAGGTAGCGTTTATTGGGCGCAAATAATATTGGGCTTACAAAACCGTAATATGCAGAGTACAACAGAGGCAGCCGCCTCAAAGACGAAGGCTGAAAAGAAGAATTTTTCATTCAACTTAAGAGACTTTTTTTATACTTTTTTGCGCGCCTTTAAGCTCTACAGTGTTCTTTCTCAGTGTAGCGATTTCGTAATAGGTTAAGGGCTTCTGAAATGTCTGTGAAAAAAGTAAGGTGTCCCCACCAAGCCAAAACACAAGGCTCACAAGGCATTTCGCTATAAACAGCAATGTTAACCCGAAAACTGTAGTTAAAAGCGTGCCTGCGAAAAAACTCCTTGCAGCTTATGCTCTAAACAGCATGCCAGAAGTCAAAGCACGCCTGCATCTATGCCCTTCGGACATAAATGTAAACAACTTATCGCCAAGATACCTGTCCTCCAGTCATCAGGTAATTTGCTTGTCAGCAAAGAAGCACGAAATATGATCACCAGGAATAAACCATAAACCAACCATAAGAAATGGGTTCGTCAAATTGTTTGCTTTGTATTCGAAATACTTAACATTTGTGAAAAATACCTCACCTCAAATCATGATTCGAACAAGTTTTCAATACAGGAAAAATTTTATATATTGGTTTAGCATCCCGGCAATGTCTTTAAAGTTTACTTCCCTCAAAATAAAATAATTATTTCCACATATACTTGAAATCTTCGAAATAGGCAGTCTTCAAAACATTTGCAGCATACTTCAAGCTGTCGTAGACAATCTAATGCTCGAAATACTGTTTTGGGGACAGTCAAATCGCTTCCTTTTCTATTGCCCTTTCGTTTATCATAACTTTCATCTGGGAGAAAACCACCACTTAATTATATTATGTAGTCAGAATGCGAGAGCATTAAACTTTCTAACGTCTTGGACACTCCCGGGGCCGGACCCGCCAAATAAAAGTGCCCCGACTCGCAGTCTGAGACCGAAGCGTGGCCTTGTGTTAGAGCATCCGGCTCGCATTCGGGAGGTGCTGGGCTCGATCCCCAGTGCCACCGGGTACCTACCGGTTTTTTAATGGGTATAAGATTTGCTGCTCGGATCTTCTAGGGTGAGATGCTTGGGAAAAGGGTCCTGGACCTAACAGTTGCCGTGGCCCAGTGGGTTGGGCGCCCGTCTCGGATGCGGCAGGTGGTTGGTTTGAAACACACCGAGGGACACCCACCGGTTAAAATGGGTACAAGCGTCCCCCGGCCTGGCGCCCGACTTTCTTTAGGCATGTTCGCTTGGGAGAATTCCGTAAACCCCGCTGTGCCCATCGCCGGCGAAGCCCCAGTTTCGAACGACCTCGCCGCCTGCTAAAGAAGGTACCCCTTCGGCCAACGTGGATCGAACGCGAGCATAGCCTCGATGCGCTGTCCCTGGGCGCGGGCACGCCCTAGCGCAACGGCCTCTCCTCCTCCTTGAGGACAACGCAGACCTTCCGCAGAAAAGGCAACTCCCTCAGCTCCACGGTCTCTCTGCGACAACGCTTCCCCTCTCGCGAGACCCACACACAGTGGCTTGCAGTTCTCTCCACAGAACGCACAACTCTCGTTGAACCTTGATCCGCTGGCATACAGCAGCATCAGCAGCAGTCATCCGCAGCATCTCTTGGTCGGTTCAGCACGTGGAGCAAAAATAATACACAAAAGGCCAATTTCCGGGATGTGGCAGTGACTGTCACCCTGGACCAGAGCGCAGTGATAATATACGGATTTCAATTACCTCTTATTATTCGGGCATCCTCATTGGTAGTTGTTGTTGCGCGAATTGTATGTTACCTATGGGAAGTGTGGCGCACCAATGATTGCGAGCGGGTGCAACCGAAAGTACGAAAGTATGTTTTTGCCGGTCTAAACCGCGGCCTAAATGTAGAAGTTTGCTTGTCACACTTACGGTAACCTTCTTTCGCCTTCATATGGGAAGCTACGCGTGATCTGCAATCACGGGTCCCGTGATGACATGTAAAAAGCACCAATACTTTTTGCCAGAATTTGCAGATAACTTTGATTCTTCAGCTCTGACGGGGAACATGAAGGTGTACAATTTATTCCTGGCCAAGAGCGATGAAGGATAATATGGGCTTACCGTAGGGCACCCAGACAAAGCATCTTGCCAAAAAAACGTCGACCTGTATGCAAGAAGGCGGCGTCTTTGTACCGTCAAATGTGTTGTCCCCCCAGGGTGTCACTGGCTGTGGTTTCTTGTACCGGAGGTCACCGATGGGTGGCTGAGCGAAAGAAATACCCGTGAAGGCGTATGCTTCAATTCCTGCCACGGCTGTGCGTACGTATCCACATATTCTCCTCACAGGTGCATTGACCACTGGGGACCTCGTGCCCCCTGATCATTCCATAGTTGTTTTGACGCCGTGCATATTCCGAAAAGGAAGCAGGCCGAGATATTCATTCTAAATCGCCTCTGCATTGGCCAGCTCGCCATAATGATTCTGCCTCAGCTTGAACCTTATCTGTGCGAATATATGATACCTGAGAGCAAGAACTATTCCTACAGCACCGCTCGTGCCTACAGCTGCCGCAGTGCTGGTTATGTTGAAAATGCTTTCATAAGAAAAAAACACATGGCGGTCTAAAAACCTCATTTCACACTCAGTGCAATATTGGGCGCAAGCCTGACATGGTAGGTGTAGCATGTTAGCGCAGCTATCGTAAAAGGCATACGTTCTAAACAGGCCAGCTTGCTTGTCTGAGCCAAACAACTACAGATGGGAACGCCAGGAAAAAACAGTTTTGCTGGTTTCTATTTTTTTCCCTTGGCATGGAAGTTGAAAAGAAAACAGAGACTGTCCGGTGACGATCAGCAGAAATCTCGGAAAATATGTGCTGCACTATAGAATTCTCATAAGTCGGTTCGCCAAGAGAAAACAGAAAAGGTCAAAGCGTGCCTGTATCCATTTTTTTGTTTTGGTTTACAATAGCAATGAAGGGTTTAGCCTTGGTACTGCGTTACAGAGAGCCCTAAATTACTTAGACACATTAGTATGTTGTGTTCCTTCTACTGCGCTTCATTCATTACGATCGTTGGATCAAGGGTTAGGCACCGTAAGGACTGCTGTGCTGTACGGATGTGCACAGCTCCATAAATGTTCGCGGAAGCTGCAGGAAACGATCTCATTACTGAATTCGCTGTCTAATGTTCATTCATGCGCAAATCAAATTTACCTCTTCACCAAAGAGAAAAAATGTAGGATTCTATTCCGGCATTGCTAGCAATATAGCACAGACATGTTTTTTTTTCCTTATTGGTATGAAAAATGCGCATTCAGCGCAACTCTTTGTCCTTCTTCTTCGGCTCCTTTACCTGTGAGCGCTGTTTTTCTCAGAATGTACCTAAACCAACTCGCCCAGCAACACACCTTGCTCAAGTTCTGTGTCCTTCCTGTTGTCGTTCATTGTCTGCGAGCGCTGTTCTTCACAGAATGTGAATAATGGCGAGAAGTATTGCGAGTGGACAGATTAGAGCGTTGATGTCGATCCCTTGGTCAGCCGTGCATTCACCAGTGATAAACGGGAAAAGATTTTTCCTGCTTGGTATCGAGCTCTTTTAGGCTGAAATGCTTGTGAAATACGGCTTGAAGCCATATAAGAAGATGAAAACACCTTGTGTCATGGTGGTCGCTCACGCCAGATGTTCTTGCGCCATAACATTCATAGTCATCAATCATCGTGAACTCTGCATTGCAGGTTGACTCATTATTAAAGATAAAGGTCAGAAAATCGACTATACACATAAATGTCCGCCCCTGAATTATTTCGCCAGGTATAGTTACTGGGGCTCCTTGCTTGTGATCTCAATTCTTGCCCTTTAAAAATGTGCATTTATGGGAGCACGAACGAGCCAAGGGTTGTTCAATGGTTCGTCCAAGTAGTGGAGCACCTTGGCCTCCCTGCTCCTTATGGTGCGCTCCAGTTGCCCGTGGGTGGGGTAATCCCTGCCCGCGTGGTGTCTTATCGAAGTAAAGTACCTATTTAGCGTCACTGGAAGAAGCAGTGGCTTCATACGAATTTTTTGTACACATTTTTGAGGGATATACAGAGTTGAAAGTGCGTATTCACCCTTGTGGGCGGGTAATGGGCCAAATGCTTGCCTAGCTTTAAGTTGACGAATTTTGTTGTATATTCCGAACAATTTATTGTGTGCTGCGGAAAAATACTGTGAGGCCACTTGAAGTACCATGAGTTCCAAGTTGGACCATTTCTATTTGAATCACGCTGTACCTTTTATTACGTTATTTTCTTACAACACATGTAGTGGGAGGCGGGCAGACCTAAAGGAGTAGGAATGCCTTACGAGGCCTCGGCCCTCTGCATACGTATGTAGCTCAAAAGATCGATGAATACAAATTGGCAAGCGGCCCTTGAGAACCAAATATATGCACATAAGAGAAAAAAATAATCAAGCGCAATAACAACCAAGTGCAAAAGTAATGAAATTCTTAGTTGCAGGGCACATACTTGTTGCTGAGTTAGCAGATGAGACAGCAAAATCAATGAAGAGATATTTTACCATAGTACAAATACAATGGTAAAATAAACATTTGGGCCATATTGAGAGAATAAAAATAAAAATAAAAGTTAGTAGCATTTTTTACTTTCGCCTGTTTTTTTTTCCTTTTTTTGCACAAGCACATGCCGCGCACAAGTACAGGATTCACATTGCGCTGCATTCTGTGAAAAAAATAAAAAATAAAAGATAATGAACACTTCAATGACAACAAAATATTGCTTCAAACGAAGAAATTTTAACATTTTTAAGAGCAAAGCCGTTTTAGAAATCGGCGTCTACGTCTGTACCAATCAGTATTTTGACTTTTGAAAATGTAAGGTTTCTCCTCCGTAGAATTTTCTTATAGATGTTTGTCAAGGTGCAAGATTTCTGGCTGCATAACTATACGAAATATCTGAAGCATTCCCAGAATTCCTGCACAAAATTTTTGAATATTTCAAATCTTTAAGGTAAAATTATTGAAGGTAATAGTCCATTCTACCTATAAGTAGCAAAATGTTTCTTGTATAGCTTTTCCATCGCTCTCATCGAGCCGTTAAGTCTGGCATAAAAAAGCAGTAGGGAACGCTTTTGGCGATATCAAAATCGTGAATAGCGAATAATGCAAGCCTGCTGAAAGGAGATTTGCGAATATATCGATTGATGGACTGAAATCTCACAATATGTAAAAAAAAAAACTGCCTTCCTCCGCTTTTCTGCTCAAAAAATGGTTTTCTCCAGAATTGCTAGGTATGTGTGCTATAAGCCTATTTTTGAATCAATAGTAGCGACTTGAAGTAATACACCTGGCATAATTTATGAACATGGCTATATTTTATGGGCATGGCATATTTTTTGAGCAGCGGTTGCGTGCGTTTCCGTGATGATTTTCTTTAATGCGTTGAAAACCTCACTGCAGCTAGAGCGTCCCCGGTGACAACGCGGAGAGCGCGGAACTTCAATTTCCCGCACTGCTGTCTCGGGCGAGGGTCCGCTAGAAAAGCACGCTGGAGAGAAATCGTCGGAATAGTGAGTGCGACACAACCTCCGCCGTCTGCCACAGGCTCTCACCAATTGTTTAACTTCGTTGCTTCCTGGTTTAGCTAATTTTCATAAACTTCAACTTTTATATTTTGTCAATAGTTTCATTGTTTACCTTCTCTTAAGTTCTTAAATGAAACTGCTGAATTCTACAATCAAAGCGTTATGTACAAAATTTAAACCCTTATTTAGTCAGAAATCTACTGCTCGTGCTAACTAAGAGACGTAAATAAACTCTAAGTCTTTTGTTACCGCAGAAAAATACTAGATTATGTCAAAAACATTATTATCCTTTCTTGCAAAAAAAAAATGGCAGCTGAAAACAGAAAGCCGCGTTGCATAATAAACGCCGGAAAAAGTCCGCTGAGTATGTGCAATCTGTGAACCGAAAATTCCAACTTTTTCTGAGACTGTGGCTGAAAGCAGTTAAGCAGTTTGCTAATCAGCATTTATGGCCATTGATGGTAGTACCGCCTTTTATTTCCACAAGCGATGACGGACGATCCATAATGAAAATGGCGTGAGTGGCTCCTCACGTACCTTGGCGAGCGAGACGCCACACGGTGAGAGCATGATCATCTACCAGTATCAATGACAGTCTTTTCGCACGGATGTCGAGCATCGTTACGGCGAAGAGGCGGACGAATGGTATACGCCCTGTTGCTGGTTTCACTAAAATGCACATAGTAGTACGAAAAAAAAATCGCTTCTGGTGGCTGCGACTGCTATGTAATAGAAACTCAGTATTTCGGGACGACAAAATGAGCATGTACAAACCCCAAGGTTACCTTACATCTTGTATTGGCATCAGAGCCGAACGCTATTTTTCCGAAATATTGCGAGTCCCAAGCCGCCTTTTGTTGCGGCAGCATTATTGGGTCCGATGTAGGGATCGCCGTTTCCCTAACCAAAGATTAGTGATGACCGCTATCCGGAGCAGCACAGGTATTGGGACCAATATTGGAAACGTATTGGCAACGGTCGACCATACAAAGGAGCACGATAGAACCATTCTTTTGCAATATTGGGCAGATTACTTGCGCTGCTTGGGATCTTGTGTCGCATGTGCATGGCAAACTGTACCAGTGCGAACTTTATACTTTTCCAGAAGATGCCCGCACCTGAGTCGATAGGTGGTGAAACATGCTAAATTCTCACACTGAGGCGGTATGTCGATATACACATGTAACAAACTAATCGCCCGGCATTGAGTTCACTACAGCCCAGGCTCCCGTACCGATCAGTGCTAACCTGAACGATTCGGAATTACCAGCCATGGCCCTAACTACTCGGCCACTATGGATCTACTTTTTCCCAGGTTATTTTGTGACATTGAGTGGACAAGATAATATTGTACAAAGAACAATCACCTGCGGTCCTCTTACGACTGCATTTCCGGCCTTCTTTGGAGCTTAGGAGACTATTCGGGACAATGTGACTCTCTTGCAGCCTAGTTCTGAGACGCGACGGTTACGTCGCTTATGGCACCAGCTCTTACATAGAAAAGCTTCACGCGTAGCACTCAAAAATGGAGTGCGACTCTACCTGATCATTCCACCTTTCGTGGTCACAGAACTTGCATGTCATGAGGCTAGACTAATATAAGTGCGCTTAGTTGCGCCTGAACTCATACTTTCTGGATTCTTCCTTCTTTCCCGCATACCTGCATGACGACACCTACTGTGTTCCGCCAGACAATAACTACAGGCGCATTTTGAATACGGGCGCAAGAGGACATTCAAAGTTGAGGTCGCACTCCAAATATTTTCGTTCCTCAGATAGAAGCTAGATAGAAACTATGGTGCATAGACGGAAATTTCACTTCAGTCGCGATAAACGCACCCCAACGGATCCGGCCGCGAATAGATGCACACGGCAATGTTTACGCAAGACGTGCCCCTTCTTTGTATACACCTATTTAATCCGTCAACGCAGAGCTAGGAACTAGGAGGTATATTTTTGCTTTGTTTTCCTCGTATGTGGCCACAGTTCTGAATCGCACGTGCTTTTTATATAGAAAACAAAACGGAAACAATGCCATGAACTGCGTCGTAAGCGAAAGATTCGGGGGATAAAGAAAAGAATGACGAAAGCCAAGGCACATGCAGCACCATTATTAAAGGGAATAGTCGGTTCTCTCCCAATAACGTATTCCGGATTCCTTCAGTACTGAAACTAAAAACTGCCCAAGCTCATTTCTGTTGACAAAAGAAATATTCAGAACAAAAAAAAAGCGTGCTTTTAACGAATACTTTTGAACTCGGTTGAATGCAAGTAATTTATTTTGTATAATACTTGAGCTACCGGCACTTGGCTTTGGTGTGCCGTACTGCGTGGCTTCCTTGCTCAGCGTGGCTTCTGGAGCGCGTGAGTAGATCAAGTCAGCTGTCTCGAGACTATCCCTCAACTCACCGTAGGCCCACATACTGCAGACCCCTCTTCAAGCGAAAATCTCACGCGCTACTGAAGCCAAATCTCGGAGGTCATCCGACAGCCAGGCCACAGGCAGTGTCCAGGACAACTGCTCAGCGTTGTTCACAAGACGAAGACACTTGAGAACTGAAAATTGCTGCTCGCCGTTAATAGCTGGCTGCTCGGCTCATAGAAGTTGCCACCAGCTCTTGACCAGCTGTTGTGATGGAATATCTTTAAGCGCGTCTGATCTTCTAAATATTTAACGTGGGCTTTAGCACATTATGCATTTTTGGGGCCGGAGTGGACAGCACTCATCGCTCTTGTTCCCCGAAGCAGAGGTCTCAGTGAGCAATTTCCTACGTTTTTATTTTGCAAGATCAAAGCAAGAACAAAACGCGTCTATCATTCAGCGTCATTAAGCTTGCTGCGGCGGACAGAGCGAGACCTGCATGCAGGGTCTCGTTGGCTCAGGAACGTCTCTTGCAAAGACGAAGCCTTTCTCTCCGCGCGGGTCAATGCGCCTGAGCAATGATGCTGCGTTGCCGCAGCAAGAGTCAACGTCGTACAGCTTCTCCACTTCCCGGTTGTTGTCACTTGTAATGGCTGTGGAAAAGACAACGAATTCTTGGCTAGAACTCCACCAAAGTTATCTTGCATAGATGCATAAACAGGTGCGAATGACCGTCGTTGCAACATGGTCTTTACTGTAAAATATGTTTCGAACCACACTCATAATTTATTCAAAGCGCAAGAGCATAAGTACGAAAGCTATTATGTTGATTAAAATCACCGAAGGTGAAGGAAATTTGTGATAATTGGCCACTTGCTCTTTATTATCGACCAAACCGCAGCACTGCGGATGCAAAGGAAAGCAATCGCACAGCTTCCCTTCTCCCTGGTCTTGGGCAATCGCATCACCCAGGGAGCTACCCAGCAAGCTTAGCAAATGGCAGAGCGAGGGCTAATTGAATAACCCGTAGCGCCAAAGATTTTTTTCTAATATGTTAGGTAAGTCCTCCCAGGTGGAGGAAATTTGTAATAGCAGAGCAATTTATGAATACCATCACAATATACACCCATTCGCCTGCAAAATTAAGCTCTATAACTTTCACAGAACCTTTGCATTTGAAGCAAAATTCTTCCTGGCCCGAGGTTCGAGCCCTTGTCCACTGCCTGTTCAGGGCATTCACTCTCTAAAATGAGCCAAGCACTATGACTAGGATTATACGCGGTGCGAACCCTGAAACAACGCCTATCCAAAGCAATCGTCCTAAAAATTAAACAGGAAGGCAGTGACTTTACAGTTAGATGCATTCTTAGAACAACTGCTCTGAATAGGTGGCAGTCCCGGGCTAGAACACCGGACCAGGGTATTTTTTTCTCAGCACCCAGCGTCTGTAAGCTCTGCCTAGGTTTTCTTCGCAGCCATATGGCTAATTTTAGGCGAACGGCAACATATAATTGCTTCCTTTTTATAAATTCTAAAATTGTAAATATTCTGATATAAAGGTGGCTTTTCTGAATCGTTGGGCTTAGAACGTTTGGAACTGCAAAACCTCTATATGATAGAAATTTTGAAGGTAATGGTTCATTCTTCTGATATGTAGAAAAATTTTTCTTATAAATTATTTCCCATGATCACACCGAACAGTTAAAACTGCCATAGTAAACCAACGGGGAACACTTTTGGTGACAGCCAAAACGTTAATAGAACATAATTCAAGACTGACGTCGAGTGATCTGTGAATATCTTATTTTTTAGAGTGAAATCTTACACTATACGAAAAAAGTTACGTTCATAAATGGTTCCCCGCTCAGAAATGCTTTTGTTCAGGATTGTTGGGCAGACGGCTGCTTTTGGATGGATGATGAAAAATAATTGCATAATTTTTAAAATGTAAATCTTCTGGCATATATTCGGCTGTTTTCTCAATCACAGCGTTTAGAAAGTTCTGAACTGAAAACGATCTGCATGATATAAAAAAAAAGAGCGCATTCAGGCACACCCCACCGATGCCAGCAGCATTGTGGGTTTATACGCAATGACGTTGTAGCTTTATGCGGGTCTGATTCCAGCGTAATAATTACAAGGCTTAGCGATCTTTGACTGTTTGAAGCGGTGCGCTTTCACACTGGAGAAAACTGATGCTCGTGCATTGCGGACAAAGCTTTAAGCTCTTGTGCAGCTTCTTACTTACGCCATCGTAAACACTAGCAAGCTATTGGATTGTGGCTAAAGAATATACATTATACTTCTTATCGTGACGCAATTCAAGCGTGTAAACCTCAGTTTGGTTTCTACGCTAAGTAAGCATAGCACGTTGCGAACACACTTTCGACACGATGAAAGCTGGAATCAAGAGAGAGGAACACAGTGAAATGACATCATAAGCTCTTTAGTAAGGTTTTTGTTTTTCATGGCGTTTCACTTGCGATAGATTATCTGCGCTCAGGACGGGTAAAATACATAACGCACGCAGGACGGTATCATACTCTTGAAGGCGATGTGTTCCAAAAGGAATGAACAGCGAGATTTTATTACAGGTCCAGGAGCCGTATTCTGTAAGCTGTTCATTTTCCGTTGTCCATTAAGAAAAAACTCTGTCAGTGGTCACTCACGTATACCCGCGGTCTGTACCGCCTGTAGTAAGCGACACGACCAATTGCGTAGTTGAGGAATGGACCTCACCATCGCCGGAAACCGGATGCTCTGTCAACAGTCGGAGACCGGACCGGACTACTGGAGGCTGCGATATGCAGGCAATGGTGAGGTTAGGTCGCCAACAACCCGATGTCCGGCTCGCTTGCCAGAGAGGTTTCAAAGCGGCGGGTATATCTCAGTGACCAATGAGAGAGGACGCGAGTGGACGCGAAACGAACAAGCGAAAATGAACAGCTCCTAAAATGCGGTTCCAGATGTGCGATTCCCTCTTCTAAAGCTTTCGAAACAGAAACCCCTTACTTCAGACTTCCTAAATAGCTCGTTAGACGGGTATACTTATGAGTGCCAGTTATGTTTTTCAAGTCGTCTGTGGAACTACAAGGAACGCATTAACTCACGAAAGCGCGGTACACTAGCTGGAGCAGAGAAAACAGCTTCCGAAGGCGGTGTGAGGGAGATCGGGTCACCAGAAGTAGTGGTGAACGTGAAGCGATGAGTGTGCGCAGTGTCTTACATTAAATCATTGAATACCCTACGCGCATCATTAGAAGGTTGAAAGGGGATTTGTGGTGGTCAGAGAAGTGCCCAGAGTAAGAAGGGCCACTACTTCATCCCCTCCTTATGTATTCCTCATGCACGTGCATGTCTACCGAACCACGTTGGAGAAATTTCTTGACGCTTGGATATGTGTGATAAGTCTTCCATTTCATCGAACCTTCAGGCAATTCTCAAAACGAATGTGGTGTTAGATTTTACCACCTCTCTGGGCAATTGTCTAGAATCTGCACGCTCACTTTTCAAAAAATGAGATCGTAATGCATCCGCTTTCTGTTAATACCCTCACCATTGTCTCTGGCTTCATTTCTTATCCTCCGCTGCGCTATTGCCCACCTGTCTGATTTTATATCCCTTCCTTTTTTCTTTATATCGTGCAGCTAACGACATTTTTGCTTACATATTGCTGCAACTACGCCCTGTACCACGTGCATTGTATTATGTCAGCGGCTTACTTTTTGCATCTCACGTATAAAACCCTGACATTGTCGTCCATATGTATATATCTTGTACAATGCTTGTCATTGAGCGTCCTTTGTTTATTTTTCTTGAATTGCTGCTGAACTGTACCCAAGGGGGCCGGGCTTCGTCAAGCTGCGCATGTGCAGCTTTTTTTCCGTTGCCCCCTTTCTTCCTCTCAGAGAAAAATAAATTTGACTTTGACTTTGACTTTGACTTTGTAACGGGCTGGACACATTTTCGGTGAATTACTGATTACGCTAGTGGTAGGAATATAAAAAGCTATCTGCATTAGAATGAAAGTTCATCAATTCAGCGCCATCATTAGCCTCACGGCGCCCACTGCAGAACAAGAGAAAATAAAGAACACATAAGAATTATGCGAAACTTCTGTGCATTCATAACGTAGCTTTCATGCAATTTCAAAATCGTTTTTGTTTTTCGTTTTGTTTAAAGTTGTTTGCCTTAACAATTCTTTGACCCGTGCTCTTCGGGGCAAGATACAACAGGACTGCCTTGGAAATGTTATCATAATTACGCGGTAGTAATGCCGAAAATTTATACGAATGTATTTCTAAAAGTGAAATTATCTTTTGGCTGGCCTGAGCATGACGGAAGGGCAGAATCCTCAAATTCAGTCCTGCAGCTTTTCCGGAAGCGTAAAGCGCTACATGTGCAAGGCAGGCATGAAGATATTTTTTAGCGTTTTATGTCTGCTTAAACGGTTCTGGTTCATTTAATTACCGTGTTAAAAGCATACGTACAACCTTCAGCAAATATGAAGAACCCACTAACTGCAGCGGCTGCGATTTCTTCGATGGAAAAAATTTATCAAGCAAGCTAGGCAACAACCTAGTTAAGAGACTCGGCGAGAGCCGCCATTTGTTGCGGGCACCTTCCGGACACTGAAGCTGCCACCTCCGGAGCACCCTCCGGAACGTGCACCGCAGGGCACCTGTCAAATTATGAAGCCTGCACCCCCCAGCGACCCTTGTGGATTGCATCTGATCGGGATAACTTCCGGAAACCTGTCATGCCCTACGAACTTTATCTACACAAAAATGTCGGCTCTCGAGGTAGACGATCTGACAAATGAAAGTTCTCTGTTGGCGATGATAGCATATTAGGGAGGGCACCCTATGCTTACAACAGGCACTGCGCCGTCGGAAAGGGATGACATCCAGTGTGGCCAGTTCAAACGTTTTCTGCAATGTTTTTCATGAGTGTACATTTTAACACTGCCGGTATAAATTCATTCTCATTGCACTATGTCTTTTTATTATGGTTTATGTCAAACGTCATGGTAAATACGTACTGAACTTCAAGTAGTAGGCGAGGCCGTTTTCCGGTTCAACAACCTGGATGAAATGCTCGGAGAAACCTGGAATTGAACGTCTTATATGTGTCAGCTTATTTTTTGTTAGTTAAACCTTAAAATGAAATCCATGGCTACTGCTACTAAAATAAACACGCCGTAATCGCTTAAAACTGAGCAGATCTATCTCATCTATATGTCACAAAACGCGAGGAAATAATCACGTATTGTGCCCCGTGGCCTCCATTGGGAATGGGACAAGGGGAGGTAAATGTGAGATGTTATGCTCTTATAAGGCATTGTCACCAATAGTAAACACGTGCGCCGGTACTCACGACAAAAATTTACGAGGAAAGCAAAGCATTAAACGCGTTGCTGGCAGCGAAATACAGTCATGCACAGTGCTCGGTCTTGCTGATAACTGGTGCCAAAACCTTGGAAGACCCGAACAACCCCACTACAAGTGTAAGAGGCCTGCACAATACCGGTGCGGTGTCGTAAGGCTACGCACTTTAATTTTTGCTACAAAACGGGTTCTTAAATGGTTTTGTATTAATAAACGGTTTATAATCTTTTTCTTTCAGAGTACGGAAACCGCATTATTATCTGGAACAGGACCGCCAGTTTCTGTGAGCTTTCATTTAGTAAGGTTGTATCTAATACTAGACGGATAAAGACAGCGATCTGCAAAAGGCTTCATAAAAATGTAAGCGAAGTTTCGTTTACAAAAGCCTAAATGTTACACTAATGAAAACGGGAACTCCTAGAAATCTTCACGCAAAAGAACTCACAACCATCGCTGTGGACATAAATGAATTTCTATATTCAGATGCGACAGTGTGTAAGGTATTTGAAAACTCTACTTACTGTCCGCTGTTGCCATTATTGTCCCACTTTCATCATCATAATAATAGGCGACGAAACCTCTGTAACAAAATGTTTGCAACAAAAAGGCTCTACGCGATTCTTAAGGTTTGAACCAAAGTGGCTAAGGCACATTCATAACTTCATAACAAGAAATATTGGTATTTATAAATGGCATCTCAGGCTATAGCTTTCCTCTACCGAAATCTATTGACGGTGAAAAAAATCATTTTCTATTTTCTTGTCAACAGCAAGCATTCAGGTGCTGGTCTGATATGCAGCCACATACTGTGGGAATCTGGAAAAGCTCAAAGTTGTGCTCAAGTTCTGCTTCGCCGGCTAGGCAAAGTTCGTCTTGACTATGCTGCCACTGAATGGTGAGCTTCGTTTGTTTCTCCGCAGTCACGAACACAGTTATAAAAGATGGTAAAGCTTCAGAACCAAAGTTCACTGGCTAGCATGTTGTATTTCGTACGTTGGCCTATACCGATTACCCATGTCACTGGCTGATCATATTCTAGAAGTGTTTTTCTGTCAGATGTATTTAAAAATTGTTTCTTTGTTTGTTGCTGTCAGCTCTCGCTTCCACATCGGTAGGAGAGAATAGACGGCGGTAATCATCTGACCATGCCAGATATTGGGCACATCTACCGTCTTAAATGTTTGCCAACCGAATTAAAATGCGTTACCGAATTTCATACTTCGTTCGAAGTATGGTTGATAATTGAAGATTTCTGAACGGGAACTCAATTCCAGGTCACATTTGTAAACGAAACTGGCTCAAAAACAAAAATCACGAAGTTTCTTTAGGGCAGAGCAGATTTCAGGGCCGCATATAATTGGGAGAACTCACGGGACTGTTTGCTTTGCACCTCAGTTTTGTTCATCCGTCGACATCGACGGAAATTGTTCCGCTGTACTTTTCCCAGGACTAATATCTCACTTCATGAAGACTATCAGACCTCCCCTTCCCCATCTGCACAGCCCTCTTGTATAAATTCCTGCTTCGGAGCCACTATAACCAGTCCCTTCCTTAAAATCTGCTATACATTTAGCATAGACGGCTCCACATTGCAGGTTCTGGCGAAATCGAACGCGTGTCGTCAGTTGATCCAGGTGCAAACAGAGAAAGTAATAAACGGTAAAAAAATCGCCGTGGTATTGTGGCTCCAGGCTATGCGAACGCAGTAAGTCAACCGCGAGTAACACGGGTTATACACTCACAGCACCATTTTTACGTATACTTTGATGCCTAGCTGTGGAAACACATATGCTATATATATTAGCGCTTCTTTTGAGTTTTCTAATAAGAGCGCAATCCGTTCCAACTATGTAAAAATACTGATAATCCTGCCAAAAATCTAGCTTATATGCATCACTTTGAGATAGGTTTTGACATTCCTCCTGATGATGATGTTACACAAATTGAGTGTTTTTCGAATCTCCACCAAGCGAAGTGTAAAATATCGATAAGTCCTAAAACTCTGACAACCACCTCTCACTCTAGAGCTGCTCGAGACGAACCCCTATGACCCTGTGACTGCCGAGGTGCTCAAGTGTATTCCATCATCAGAAAGGCAGCGACTCCGGCTGCCCTCCTCTCATCGAAAGAGTTTGGCGAGCGGTAATCTTCGCAACTTTTACGCCTGCTACGGGAGCTTCGCGGAATAATACCAATTCTTTCGACCGAGCCCTGTTTCCACCTTGCACCTTATTTACAAACATGACACTAGAAACGTGTAGAAATTATTTTATTACTGCTTGAAAAATCTGTCGGCATGAAAATGCCAGATGAAGTGTGATCGAAATCAGTGTTTAGAGAAATATTGTTGCCTTCATTCGCTAGCGGTAATGACAAAGCACATCAGGTACCTTATGAAAAGTATAAAATAAGTCTTCTACTAACCAATCACTGCTTGATGTTCCACAATCAAAGAAGCGCAGAATTGGCTACGTGCGACATCTGCACACTTGTCTAGAGAACTAGAACTCCGCGCTCTGTTGTGTATTTTTGATAATCGTCGATGCCTTGTGGAGTAGATAGCACTTTTAAAGATATGAGGAGTTTAACACCATCCAAGGGAATTAGCTTGCGGTATGGTGCCACGTTACATCTCCTACGCCGCTCTCAAATGACAGAACTGTTCTGCCCGGTGGGCCCCTCGAGTGCTTTAAAGAGGTGTGTGGACAACTATACAAAGTTGCACACCTTCGCGCGGCCTCTTTCATTCTCTGTCTTTTCATCTCAATAAAATAAATATTTCTACGCGTTTCTAGCATCATGTATGTGAACGAGGTGCGTGGTCAGAACAGGCGCTAGGTCTACAGAAGCGGCATTAGTCCATGAAGTTGCTGTAGGAGGCGCAAAAGATGCGCCAAACTTCCAATAAGAGCAGTTACTGGAGTCACTGCCTTTATGATGATGATGTGCACTTGAGAAGCTCGGCTGTCATAGTGTCATAGGAGTTTGTCTCGAGCACCGCAAGTGTGATGTTTCGGATCTCACCAGCTGTCTCCGCACTGAGGTCAAACATGAGGTGTTGAAGCCTTGAAGTCTTCTGTGTGATTTTCGCTGTTTACTTGCTTAAGCCAAAGGAAGAAGTCCTCCGCTGAGAACTTCGGTAGGCGGATATCTCATAAAGCGCTTAATGGTCGAAAGTGCGTAGTGCAGGCGGTTAATTTCGTTTCATGTCTGATGTCATATTTTTCTACTATTACTCAGTGTGCCGTGAACTGCATCAGGTGCATCAGGAACGCAGCCAAAACAAACGGGTTGTATTAAAACTCAAAAGAGTTACGAGCAGATGTGGGCGGGCAGTCCCCGAACCTAACTTCGCGGTTGAACAGAAGTTATCAGCACGAGCGGTGCGCAAGACGAATGAGCTGGCCTTTGTAGCCGCTTCTTGTGATGATGATGATGATGATGATGATGATGATGATGATGATGATGGCGGCGTATTCAGGTTTAATGGCACATACCCACAGTGGAGGATTGGCCAGGGTACATTGCTGTTACAAACGCACTCATGGACAAGGAGCGGAGTTTTTCGATAATTTTTAGCCGCTCCGGATGATGGCGATGATCGTGCTGCTGCATATGCACCTCGGAAAGAAAATATATTGGCGATCCTGTTCCTCAAATCGTTTTGTTTCGATGATACGATTGCAACACATTGTGGCACTTAGTGCAGAATCGTCTAGCAGTCTGTGAAAAAATACTTCTCGTTAACCAATAAAACGCGCTCTCCAGCTCCGTCATATTTCTGAGTCGCAATGATATATCTTCGCGGAATCGGTATGTAGCGCGTTTGGGCATGAAACTAGCATCATGTATCGTTTGTGACGGGACCGATGGGACGTCATATAAAGCGGTGCCTTTTGGCAGGAGATCAAGGAAAAGAAAACTGAATGATTCTTTTACATAACACGCCCTGATTTTACCCACAGACGTCGCGGTAGGCAATAATAATCCTAGTTACAAAAGACATGGGTCTGTAGTCAAGCGTCATAGAATGCCTGTAAAAGGATGTAAAGAAGCTACCTCATTTTTTTTTTAATTTTGCCAAGAAACCGTAACTAGTTTTGGCAGATGCTACAGAGTGGATTGCAACCGACACTAGAATAAGAATATGTGCGGATCAAGCCGTTGGACGCGCAGTTCTACCATCTGTTCAGAACGTACTAAATGTCGAACCGCCAAGGACGTTCCCTAAAAGTGCCACAGATACTTGATATGATTGCAGTCTCCAGGAGCGTTCTCGTGACCCTAGTAGAGACGACGAAGGTTGTCCGAGACACCCGTGCACTGCTAACCCCCACCTTAACATAACCTACATGCGATCCCTGCGGATTGTGTCTGATAAGCAGCTTTTGCTATGATAAAGGCTCCCCTATTGCTGAAAGCCCAGAGTGCTTTCATAGCAGCATAGCTGCTAAAATGCGATTCAGGCCACTGAGTGCAACCTGCAAGACTGCATCCTTTCACCTTCGTCAGGATCTCTCAGAATGGCTGCCGCTAAGACGCCTGTGCTAGACATCTGCTTTGTTTTTAATAATAGCTCATAAATTTAAGGAACAGAACAATGGAGACAGAAAATCTTCAGGCTTCTGGTGCAAGAAAAATATTTTCGTGCCTGCGCAAAGCGTGATACAACTGCCACGGGCCAAGCTATTAGAAACCAGAGAAAGAATGAGAGGATCCCAATTTGATTATGTGCTCCATTTAAGACCTGCTTTTCAAAATGCGGATGCCATGGCGCTTACTGTGTGTACTGGTCCTGGGTTCCTTCCGGTGCGTACCACACCGTGGCATTTCCCTCGGCGTTGTTCGGCATCGTTCCATCAAAGAGGACAGTGAAGTTGACCGTGCCCTCTGGTTGATAGGTGACTCCAGTGTGGTAACATTCGTACGTCAGAAGTGGACGGTACTGTGATAGCTGAAGTGAATCGAGTTGTTAGTTTTCTCTTGCTTTAGCAGAGCAACCGCCACTTACTTACTTATTGCAGAGCTGTCGTTATCGTAAGGCCATTCTCAAAAGCAGCCAGTCCAAGGAAATTGTTTCTAAGTCGTGCAGTGTACTCTACTGGGTGCTGTTCAAGCCTTAAATTTTAGCAAGTGAGACAAGAGTTCCATTCGCTTCAAGATATTTTGAACGCTAGTGAACCATAACGTCTGAGACTACACGACTCTCAGTAAATCTCTTGAATTCTACTTTTAACAAAGGCCGCACTTGTCTTCATTGGTGCGTATTTTGCTGCAAAATTCTTTCTGCTGTAGCCTCTTATATGTATAGTGAGGTCCGTTTTCTCATACTACTGTAATTATGTGGAGGAAAGGCTTTACTGGAAAGAATAACCGTTGGTGGTCAGAGCAGACAAAGAGCCCAATGCTGTGCTCCCCCCTCCCTTCCAAAAAAGAAAAATGAAAACGAGTGGCTACAACATAACTAAGCCATTTGATTCTATTCCACTTCTCGATTTCTAGCTCATTCAGTGACAGTCTAAACTACGGAACGTTCATGCCACCACTGGTCTTCAGCCAACGGCGATGTGGAAACGCGTACGGAGACATCGAATAAGCAGCTCACGAAGAGTGAAAGAAATAAAAAAGTGATGAAAATAAAATTGAACCGTTATTTTGTACGCACTTTGGCGGCAGTGACGGAACCAGTGCCTTGGGCGGCTGTGGAAATAGCCTAAGCGTGGGAATCTAGTAAAGTGTGACAGCTATCTGTTTAGACAATTATATTTCGTAAATTGGTAGATTCTAAGTTGAGTGGCTTGAAGATGTGGTATATGACAGTATGTGGTCATAAAGTATTCTTTTATCCCTTTTTACCAGCTAATTAGTTGGTGTCAACACGTCGGCTATGCACAGTGACGCTCCCTTCTTTCTTTATTTAAGGAACCCACCTACCTCTAAAACAGGTTTGTTATTTTTTTTTGTTGCTTATGCTCTCTGTGACGCGCTATATTTGTGAAATAGGTTGACAGTGTATTCATTATCTGCTTGACATTTGTTTTGGTTTATCTTGGTTTGCATAGACCTACGATAAGCTCTTGAGTACGACTCCAATTTTTACTGTATTTTCGAATGAAAAGGTCTAAAAAATAAAACATAATTTCGAATATTGCATAACTGTTGTGTAGGTAACGTTTCTTTTAGCGGCCAACCTTGCTACGTGCGAACAAGGCTATATAAAACCTTTGTCTATAAAGTTCCGAGACTGAGTCCATTAAAAAAAGTCTAACATCGAAATCATTTGTGCAGCACCCCTTCGAAATAGTCTCCCTCTCAGTCAATACATAGCTTCCAACGCTTCTTGAGGTATTGGAAACAGTTGGAAAACGTTTCTTTTAGCAGGGCTGTGAGCTCTTTTATCGTGGCGTCTAGAATGGCCTTTACGTTCCCCAATTAGCGACCTTTTAGGGCTCCCATAACACGAGGAAAAAGGAAACAATCGCATGGGGAGAGGTGAGGCGAGTATGGCGGATGGGGAAGTACAATAATGCTGGGCTTAGCGAGAAATTTTGTGACGCTCAGAGCAGTGCGGGGCCTTGCGCTATCGTGGAGAAGGCTCAATTGTTCGGATGCCCCGAAGTCAGGGCGACGGCGTCGCAGTGCATCAGGCATGTGTTGGAGCACGCCGATATAAAACTCCTGATTCACCGTCTGCCCTAGTGGGACGAACTCGTTGTGTATGACTCCTCTAGTTGGAATCGAAAAAAAAACTGTCAGCATCGTCTTTGTTTTGGTCTTCTGCCGCCGCACGTTTCTCGACACCGGAGAGCTTGTGAACCGCCATTCGGCACTCTGCCTCTTTGTTAGAGGATCGCAATGAAAACACCATGTTTCGTCTCGCAATGATGCTGTCGGCGAATGCAGACCTTCTCTGCCTCGGCGAGGAAATCAACGCTCACTGATGCTCATGTGCCCTTCTGATCCTGTGGGAGAGAGTGCGGCACAAGTCTAGCATTCAGGTTTCGTTTCCCCAAGTTCTCACGCAAAATTTGGCGGCACACTGTCTCACTAATTTCGAGAGCATCTGATAGCATGTGGACTGTAATGGTGCGGTCTTGCTGTACGATTTCCCAGATCCGAGCTACGTTGTTTTCATTCCGTGAGGTTGAAGGGTGCCCCTGCCTTGTTTAGTCTTCAACCGACGTTCTCCCCGAAACGAACCTCTTGTGCGACTCCAAAACTCGCGCCTGCGATAAGCGCCACGAAGGAGCTCATACGTCTATGTGGCTGTCTCGCCAAGCTTCGCACAGAATTTTATGTTTACACGCTGTTCGAGGTGGACATCCATCTCTTCACATTCACTCACAGTAGAATGCGCAAACTACTGACAGAGTTTTTTTTCTACATGTCGTGCCATCTAGCAGCTGCCACAACAATTAACATACATAGCTCAGCTCAGCCCGAAAAGATGGCGCTACTCAAACCACCAACATTTGTTTGGGGGATTATTTCTAGAGAAGAAAAACCAATGTCTCGAAACTTTGCGGAGAAAGGTTGTATGATCCTCGGGCACTGCGGATGTGACATGGTGGAAGTTTAACGCATTTATTAGCCCAATATTAACCTTGACCAACGTCATCAAAGATTGCAGTTCAAGTAATACAGAAAGCAGTCGCGCTTGAGCTTCACCACTGGGTAAGCAGTATGCGCAGTATGCCCTTTCTTTTCAGTGCCTATACATCAAACTGACTCTGAGGGCAATTTTAACCACTTTTTGCTCTGAGTTGAGATGATTGTTTGCCTACAGCGAGGCGCGCTCACATGTCTATTGCAGGAAAACTCATTAACTGCTTGGAAAAGTAATTAAAAAGTTTTTTCAGCCACATCTATCAAACCGCTCTGTTTACAATAAAAGTAACTCAGTGACCACCATTTTCATGTAAATGATCATATAAGAGGCGTTCAAAGTTGGGTTTTAAGGATGAAAAAATGCCGAGAAAAGTGCACAGAGGTCATTATATTAAATCGGTTTTTTTGACAGGTGGACACAGTGAGAAAAATTGCCATCGTGAACTTAGTAATTCTCGAAAATTCATCAATTAACTCTTTAGTAACTGCAGTTAGCGTTCACGTTTACACTGATACTTGCCGGTAGTGTAATTCATAGAGAATTCTCTTTTCTACAAACTTACTAACGTGTCAAAGCCCTTTGGAGTGCTTGTAAAATATCCCACCCAAAACCGTGTAATTAAGCATGCTAGACCGTGGTACTCAGCATGAGGCTCCTCCCTAGTGGGACTCAGCTGTCGTCTATGGCGCTCCACCTGACAAGAATGTGGAGTTGCTGGCGACGTCGATAACTTTTGCAGCGATAGCTACATTATGCCTGCCACTTCGCAAGGTCAGCGTGGCTGCGCGCAGAGCCGTGGCACCACCGCTCCGCCAGCTGTGCGCATGCGCGGAGTGACGTCATAGCCCGCTGCTTGTGTGCGCGCCGCGCGCCTCGACGCTGCGCCGACGGCGGAGCAGTGCTGCGCGCCTGGTCAGTTGTGCCCATGTGCGTAATGACGTCAGAGAGCACATATGGTGTGCGCCGTGCGCCTCCATTACCTTAGCATTTCGAGCATTCAGCGTTGTGGCGCCGGCGAAACCGAGTTGGGGAGTGGAGAGGGGAAGAAGTGGGAGAGACTGAATACTCGTCAGGGACGAAGACGAAGAAGGAACGCCCAGCGGAACACACCCGCTAAAAACTGAAATTGCAGTTCGACTGAGCGACTTCGACTCGGCCAGCTGTAGCTATCGTGTCTCTCCAGGTTTATCCAGCGTTAAACCACAGCCATTTTTCGTTCTTGGCTAACCAAACCGAAGAATCACTGTGCGGGGGGCAGGAACCGAGCGCTCTTCCGTTAATCGATTGTTTCGTAGAATGGGTGATAAGATGTGGCCTAGCTTTATACTTCGCATGCGACCAAGCGCCACAATACACACAGGTGTCCAAGAGCGAAAATTTACAACCCTCGCCTATAACTCCATATTCTTGTCAGGCGAAGCCCATGCAAAACTGCTGCATCAAATCACGAAGGACCTTCGTGCTGAGCACCGCGGTCTCGCATGAGTAATTACACGGTTTGGGCTGACACTGTAGACATGCATGTATTAGGAAAAAGGTACATTACTAAAATTGCGCACAATAATATTGCCTGTGAATGCCACTGCCCCTAAGTTTTAAAATGTGTATAGTGAATATTGGGTAATGAATAATATTATGATTTCGATTTTCATCACTGATTGTGTCCGCCTGGCCGCATAGCCCAGTGACAACTATGACATTTGTATACTAATGTTTTCACTTTTTTAATTCGTAAAGCCCAGTAATGAGCACCTTGTACAGTAAACATTTCGATCCAAATCCGCAAATCTGTGCGACGTACACAGTTTACTTGAGAAATCAGCCGGCCATGTTGACTTCTGTGTTCAGAGTTCCGGTTAATGCTAGCTGATAAAATTTCAGTTTTAGGTCAGTGCGGTGTCTTTCTTTATTAGAACTTGGTAGTGTACCGCTTGCAAGCAAACTTACATTTTTCCTCACTGCCATTTTAATAACACTGCAGTGCTTCTGGTGCAGTAGAAATATACCACATGTAAATGCGAACTTCTTTGCGTCATCACATAAATAACAATCTTATAAATAAGGAGGAAAGAGCACAGAAAACTGCCAGAAGATAGTAAACAACACACAATATTTCCGTTAAGTCCCTGTAGGTTAAGAACTTAGTGTCGGTGTATTTTTTTCTCGCGCTTAAAAATGCGCGTGACAATTGACAGTAGGAGTGCGGCGAGAAAATGCCGTTCACAACATCGCGTCTCTCAAAAACTGCAGAAATAAATTACGCATACAATATTCAAGCGTGACTAATGGCCTGACAGATATTTGTACTGCCACGTGATGGTTCTTCGGCTGCCTCGCAGCCTCCAGGTAGCGTGGTTTTCAAATATACGAGAATGCCCTGTAATCATACTTTATGCACTCCGACAGATATATGACAGAACGAAACGTCGTTCAGCCAGCCATCCCAGCAACTTCTTCACCTTATAATTACAGCGGAGTGTTTGCAGTTCACTCTCCCGAAATCCTCTGAATCCGGATTGTCTTACTTTACTTGGGACATGAGCTTGTGAACATTCTTGGCGCATCAAGCGGAGTTCTTTAATGGAGCTAGCCTTCATCAACACGTAATGTAAGGCGATACTTTTATCCAGCAGAGTATTAAATATTATTACTACTCCTTCGTGTGGATACCAATATAAACGAGCAATGATTTCGTTTTCACAGCAAGCAGGATCCATTAGCCAACTCAATTACACTTCAGATATTTGAACAATATACACCATGGGCATACTCAACTTTCTGAAAATCTTACCAGGTAAAATTTCTTTGTGAGCCCACTAGCTCCTAGAGCAACCGCGTAAAAAATGGAAAAGATGGCATACTCCGCAAGCAGAGGCATTGTAACCTTTGACTTCTTTGAGAGGTTGCTGCCTGCAAGAGAATGAGAGAGAACGAGAGGAGAGATACAGCTGCGTATTTGGCATCTTCGTTTTAGTCACTGTAGATGGAACGGGCTTGTTCCACCAGTTCCAGTTGATCATTAAACTTATCTCAGGCCAAACAAGCACTCCAGGAGAGTAGAGCTGGGTAAGGAGTCCTGAGAGGATGAGTTTTACATTTAGGAGAAATAAACAACTGATTTCCACCTCATACCTGATACTTGTGTCATGGTTGATCTTACCGTCAGTCTTATATGCGTTACATTGCGGAGTGCCAGGCTTGTTAATGGGATTCAGGAAATTGCATCGATCCGATTTATTCAATATTGAACAGCTCTCAATGTTATACCATCTAGCAGGGTGGGAAAGTTCAACCTACCGAGTTGCTAGCACGGTAGTATACATAGGCCCTTTCTGCCTACTTTTTGCAAAGACGGTCAATGCTTCATGAGTATGGTTGATGTGAGGTGTCACCTAGAGGGGAGTACTGCAGTTTCTCTTTCAGCGCACTGCAACGCCCGTTGACAGGCATACTCACATAATCAAGCCTGTCGAGTAATGCAGCCCAAACAAGCGGTTATCACGAGGGGCCAGGGCGGCGACTACTCGCTCACAAAAAATGTCTATCTTGGAATGAGATATAGTGCGCGTAGCACAAGAAGCAAAGGAACGCTGAAGGCAAGCTGGCCTGTTGCTTGGACCAGCATCAAAATTAATGCACTGAGTCATGATGAATGGCAAGCACATTTGGAAAGGAGGACACTAGAAGAGTCTCCACATTTGAAGTCCTTCAAAAGCCTGTACGTTACAAAATAAAAGTAACCACGCTACACCCTTCGCCCTAAGTAATGTTTCATTCCTCTACTCTCTTTTTCGTCTCTTATATTCCCCTCCTCACGTGTAGGCTGCCAAGGTTAACCTTCACGCCTTCAGTTTCCTCTGCTTGTCACTCTTTCTCAGAAGTTACAAGTGACACAAAAATTTAAAGCAAAATTAAAATGAATTTACAGGCGGTTCTTTTAACTCTCTAGTACCAAGTTGTTTAAGACAGTTGTGCAGCAAACGTCTCCCGCATAGAATGGCTACTGGGGGATACGGCTCCAAGGATGGGGCACATGAATTTTGGCCCGTGGAGAACGGTTACTCAGAAATTATTGCGCTAGAGATATGCTTAGATCGCATAAACCTTTTAATTAGCGATCTTACCTCATTGGAAAGCTTCGTATTTATCACTACCACTCCTCCGCCCTAGAACGTGATAAGCCCGAGATTCCCTGGAGCTCAACTTCGGTCAGCTGGCCGTCGGCATTCATTTCGGACACTTATTATGACAGTGCAGCTCTTTTTGGGTTGAAATGTATTTTGTGGCCACTTCAAGAGCCCAAGAAGAAACGATAGTAATGCTCACCGTGCCGTTTTCTTCGAACTCCTGCTGCGTTCCTTTGCAGTAAAATTCCTGTACTGATGAGCGAACCGCAAAAATATATAGCCCGAAAACAAAGGAAGTATACAGGATGTACTAACTTCCTGTATTACTGTGAAAGGTTGTTGCATTCTCAGGTCATTTGCCTTTGACTTCAGGAATGTAACCCCACAAATATTTTTTACTGTTTCAGAAAAGTGTAATTGAAAGTACCTTTTGCTAATATACCTACACTGTAAACTTTTTTTTTTAAAAAAAAACACTTTTTCTGGCAGCTGTCCTGCCAGAAAATGTCTGTAGTACAGTTCTGTTTTGTTTTTCAGTTCCTTGGTTATTTTACAATGTTACTTTTTTCTTATTTATTGAACATTTCTGTGAAATTTCTGTGATGTTCCATGTTCTGTTTTGAAGTAAGTCTGTGATTTTCAAATTTTTCTTTGTCATTATTTACTGGAAGCTTATAAAATATCTGTGAAGTTCTCTTTTCTGTTTTCAGTTGATCTGTTATTCTACAATGTCTCTTTTCTATCATGTATAGAAATCCTGCGAATGAAAATCGAGTTAAGTTGTCCGTTTTTAGATTCCCTGTTAATTTACACACAATTTTGTTTTTGGTTTGCAGAAAATATATTTGAAATTCCTGCAAATTTATGTTTCCTGGTTGTTCTTTATTTCAAGGTTTTCCCCGCGCAAAATACTGTTTCTGTGCAAGCACGAGTGCTCATTAAATTACAAATACGATCTTTACATCGTTTATGCCAATGAAAGTGAATATTTCATAATTCGCTGCTCGAGGGACGTTGTCTGTAGCTAATTTAAGAATATTTAATTATGAAACGTTTGCTCAACACACTGATTTTCATCGGTATATAGCACTGCCTGAGAACCAAAAGCCAAACAGCTTGATATGAATTAACACTTTTAATTAATTAATAATGAAAGTCACATCAGCAGTCTCCTATAGCTCGAAAACTATTTCTGAGCCCAAGATAATAAAATGTGCTACAACAAGCGTAACAGACGCCAAAAATCTAAAACTCATAATCTTTTAGTGCCGTTACGTGTGCAGCCACTCTTGGTGGCAGGCAGTGCTGCTTCCCACCATTCTTCTGCACCTTGGTTCCTCTTGCAGGGTTAATACCTGCGATAGCCCTGAAAGAAAGAGCCACGAGCTATGGCTAACGACCACGCACAACTCAATTTTTATAGCTGAAAGACAAAAATATGTTCGTTCAACACTTCACAACCACTCCGACAAGAAAAGATATGTTTAAAAAATTAGGCCTAATGTTTGATCTACTAGGTTCGGAGGGATAAAAGCTGAGTAAAAAAGCACTAATCTTACCTGTTCCCACCCAAAAATAAAACTCTAGCTTTTTGAGGCGTCACTTTGCTCCTCAAACCTTCTTGGCAAGCTCCTCATAACGATAAAGCAGCAAGGTTCGTTTTATCAAAAACCGTACATCAGCATGACTCACAGGTACTGCTAGGCGGAAAGAGCATACGATGCTTCTACAATCTCATTGTTTACCAGGCACATGTGTTGCAGTTTCCGGTCATACAGGTACCATTGGAAACAGAAGTATCAAGGATGCTAGTGAAGTCATTTAAGCGCCTTGTTTCTCAGTGATCACCTTACTTTACTACCACATATTAAATAACTTGAGATCGACTTTCATCTCCACAAGTGAGGATTTGATCCAGTGTGTAATAATAAAACTGTCGCAATCGTTCGTAGCTCATGCGCCCTAGGATAAATCATAGCCACTTCAGTACATGTGGGCCTATGAATGAGGTGATTTGAACGGTTAACACAAGGAGAAACGTGCTTTATCAAAACGTTAGGTTTCTTTTGCTCAGCTCTTTCTACAGCACTTTGACAAGACAGGACGCACCCCTCTCCGATCAAAAAACTAAGCCAGTACGCCGTACTCCGATTCCATTACCTTCAGTGTGTCTGTGAAATGCGGCAGGCAATGAGCGGGACAGATGCATTTTCCCCTTCTCATTGATGTTTTATATATAGGGTGATTTTTGTCACTTTTGTAGATATTTGTTTTAAATACTTAGTTACGTCGGTGTGGTCTTCTGAGCTGGATTGTAAAGCAAAGGCAGACAATAGGTACCTCAATTGTATCTGTAGTTACGTAATTAACTTTGACTTACTTGTCTGTTTTTCATCTCAGAGGCAAGGTAGGTTATATTACATAATTGATGGTCGTAAACTTTGAATATCAGCTCTTTATAAACAGTGCTAAACGGCATTATCATTCAAGACATCGACCATCAAAAATACACATATGAAAGCTCGTTCAGTCGGCTTTCCAGCATTGCATATTTATAAAAAATTGCTTCTCGCACTTCTAACGCATGCAGAAGATACAGGCGCAGTTAGTGTATATTTATGAAGTATAAGATAAGTAGATTTCGGCGGCAGTACCATGCACAGTTACAGCATTGTATAGTAAGGTAAATTGGGCAAGCCAAGTGAACAAGCTTTCCTTTGATACTTCGAAATACGTTTCCGAGTAACAAAATTTAAAAATAAGCCTAACCTTCGATGATGACAGATAAATTTCACACTACAACCTTCCCTTTAAAGCGGAAACAGTACAGTCTGCTAGCTAATTTAAGCTGATCAATCCTATAAATATTGATCTATATGAGGTACATAATGTCCACTTTGCTGTACAATCCAGCAAAATAGAAAGCATCGGCGTAATTCTCACAGTTTATAATAGACGTCTCTATTTAAAAAAAATCACCGTTTTTAATAGAGTTTTCAATAGGATAACAAAACAAACAAAATATCTGATCTTAGACCTTCACGTTTACTAGAATGCATCCTTGTCTCTATGCTCTTGCATTAACCTTCCAGCAGAACTAATAAGCATCACACAGGTGTGATCCCAAGCTGCTACTTTACTGCTAACTATAGATATAAAAGGTTTATTTATGATGTTTCGCTGTTTCACATATTTTTAGAAATGAGACTGGGTAATTAGAGCATGTTATTACATCAGTTATTGGTAAATCGATTATTAATTTCTTGTACTACAATGTTGTTAAAAATCTCTACCTGAAGGAATATTTACTTCGGTGCTGCTCCTATACTACAGCACACTATCAAATGTCTTTAACGTTGCCGCGTCCCAGTGTTAGTTCAATGCATAAATGAAGAAATGCCAACTTTCACCTATATAAGCAAATTTCATTTAAAGTATGATATTCGCGATGAACACGCACACTGTTCAAAAAGCTTTTACGTTGAAGTGCTTTTTCTTCGCGTACTCTCAGTTCACCAGCAATAGTGACCACTTTTGTGAATAAGGTTTTGAAGATTGGCAGACTACAATATGCATTTGCAGAGGGTGCGCTTTGACGTCAGGCAAGTGTACAAGTGAGTGAACATCGGCTTCATTTCTTACCTCTCTGTGAATTCCAAGCACAGGCTCGTCTCCTTCTGGTACTGGATGTTAAAAGCAAAGTGGGCAAAGAACAGCAGCTTGAAGGCCTCGTCTGGCTTTCATGCATGAAGCACTGAATGGGTGTCCAGGCAGATTGTATATGAATTAGCAGTGACAAATGTACCTCCTGGAAAGAGTTGGAATGAAGAATTATTATTGGCCTTGTTCTTCCGTTTTCATTATGTCTTTCAGTTGCACTTACAGTCCCTTTATTCAGAGGGGTGGGTTCATGACCATTAGGTTTAGGACGATAAGCGCAAAACGAGGAAGGGATAATAACGACGAAGATTGCATTGGCCTACACATGATAGACACACCGAGCCTACAGTAGTCATTGAGCGTTGCAATTAGCGGCAAGTTTATTTTAATAAATTCAATACATTTGTCTAGTATAATAAATATTTCTATTTCAGACAACCTAGCACCATTTAGTGCACTTTGCAGCAATTTTTTTTATGAACTGCCCCTTTAGTCAGTCATCAGTCTTACCTTTTGCGCAGATGAAAGGACAGCTTGGCAGATCCCCCAAGTCGTCGTCGCTGGCCGTCTCCTTATATGAAAAATATAATTCACACGTGCATTAGCGTTATGATCGGTCACTGGCATGTAATATAAGACAAATGTTGCATTAAGACCTCAACACAGACGCTTATTCACTTAATATGAGTTTCCATTGCGGCGCACGATAAAACGCACAGCAGCAAGTCCGCTGGCTTTGAGAATAAGTTTTCGTTTATGGGTGAGGTTGGGATGAAACTTCCAGATTTTTCTCTTATCTAAGTGCAAATGCCAGAGATGTGGTATTAAAACAATCACTGCACTGTTGTTATAAAAGGCAGTGCTGGCTTGGTTATTGGGATCAATAAATTAATGGGGCGCTTCACATTGCGCATTAACGTGCGACGACTGCAAGGAAATAATGCAAACCGTATAGGTGGAAAGCCACCTATACGGTTTTTGTGATTTTCTAGAGGAAGCCACTTAGAAACCGTGACAAAATATTGTATATACAAAGAAAGGTCGAATGACACTATGCCTTCAAAACGATCGTGTGCCAAACAAGGAGGAAGCCCTGCTGCGCAAACGTCGAAATATTTCCTATCGTTGAACAAAGACCTAAACTTTACTCCCATTTCTGCACCTAAGGAGCTATCGGTTGCTAAGGTTAGGACGGCACTGTTGTAATTGTCTGGTGTTTTCAGCTCGAATACACCTGGCATTGCAAGTGAAGAAAAAAGATTTCTTATTTCTGCCAAACAAAGCCTGCAGATGTGTGTTGCATTGCTAAAGTTTTCAACAAAGCCACCATTTCCATGGCTTCCAAGATTGTCACCGCGGATTGCTCAAACGGTGCCAATCAGATGTGTGCCCTTTGTAGTGACGACTGTGCCTGCTTCGAGCTTTTTCAGATCATCAATCAGGGGTACAAATATTTTGTCTTGACCAATGCCTTTAAAGTAAGTCTCACTGCAAAGCAAGCAGAGCTTGATGAAGTCAGTTGAGCATCTCTTCCATGAACAAAGATTGCAAAGAACTGAATAAACTGCAAGCAGTTTGTGCTTCTTCTTCGCAGAACCGAGTGAGTTTACGACTTCAAAAGCATCCTGGAAAAGATTTAGCTTTAACGCTTTTGGATGTTCCTTGTGAAGTAAAATAGACTTGAAAGCACTGCCATCGGTGAAGTCTTTCATTACTCTATTGGTGCTTGGCAAGAGTTCATCACAGTGCTTAACCACAGCTTCATTTTCTAACATGGTCTCCAGTGTTTTCAATACTGACACATAGTGGCACATAACCACAGCTTCATTTTTTTAACATGGCCTCCAGTGTTTTCAATACTGACACATAGTGGCACATAGTGGAATGTTGCATCCATATTTCTTTTGTTTCGTCCCAATAGCATTGTAACAAGCTCCACAAAGAGGAAGCGTTTCTTGAAAAGCAAGTTACGGGTGTGCTTACTCCGGAACACACCACCCGGAGCAAGATATGCTTCAAATGCTTCGTCAATTATCTTGTCAACTTCTTCACTGCACACATGTTTGAGCCTAGCTTTAAGAATGGAATTCGTCATCGAAACATTAGCGGTCTGAATTTCATATAGCCTCTGCGATCAGATGCACAGTGGATGAAGGAGCGTGGCACTAGGACAGCAATCTCAGGTACAGATGAGCGAAAGCGTCAGTAACTTCGTCACTGCATGTTTCCTGGCAGTCTCTGGGGGAACCGTCATGAGTACTTGTAATTAGAGCTTGTTCAAATTTGTTGTCCCAGGAGCTCTCAGAAAACTGAACACTTCCTATGACCACTTCTGAAGTAATTGCACTGACAATAGTTTGAACCTGCGATTGTGCAGCTGAGTTCGTGGCCTTCCCGTGGTAGCTTGAAAGGTGGGAGGAGAAAGAAGCCTTGTTCTTGCACGCTTTGCTGCAGTTCTGAAATGGACACTTCACTTCTGTCCCTTCGGTAATGTGACATTTCAAGTGTGCCACGAGAGATTTATAATCTTTTCAGAGCTGAATGCAGGCATCCGCAGAGCACACGAAGTCACATCTGTGAACAGTTATAGCACTTCGGCTGGACCAAAACTGATTATAAGTAATCAATTTTATTCAATACAAGTATATTTAGTCCTCTACAACGTCCCGTTCAAGTACTGTTAATTTGATTACATTCGGAAAACTTTGGTTAAGTCACTAATTATTCACTAATTAGCGGTCACTAACCAGGTAGTACTAATTGGTAAATTATTATGTCAAGTTTCAGTATTGTTAATTTGGTTGCTTTTCTGGTAATTTAATTCCCTAATTGCTTCTGACTAATAAATGGTCACTAATTAGCGGTCGCCATTGACTCCTTTACTACCGACAGGTCAAGTACTGTTCGTTTGATTACATTCGAAGCATTTATAGCCATTTTATTCACTAATTGTTTCTCACTAATTATGGGTGGGTAATTAAGCGTCACTATTTAGTCCTTTACTACATCGAGCTCAGGCACTGTTCATTTCATTACATTCGGAGCATATTCGTGATTTATTTCACTAATTACTGTTTTAATTACGGGTCAGTAATTATGTACTACCATTTCGTCCTTTACTGCGGTGCATTTTTAGCTGTTTTATTCACTAATTAGGGCCACAACTTTCACGTCTCCAACTGATGTGCTAATAATTTCATTTACATTCAGTGCATTTTTGCCGTTCTGGGCATTTATATTTACGGATTACACTTAAAGCGGCACAGAAAGGGGTGTTTGAGCTTGGCTATAAAATGCTTGCACTATGTAGAGTACAGGCCACCGAGCGTCCATGCCGCGTACGAGACCTCAGAAGCGACCAGGAAATTTACAATACATTTCTAAAAATTCACGCTTTCGCACCTCGCGGCGACACTCGGTGCCGGGCTTTTCAGCGAAAACCTGGCATAGCGATGTCACGTCATGCATGTAATGTCAGTATCCATGAATTATGGTTCACAGCGCCAAATACTTTCAGACGTCATGCGTTACCGCGGCCGCGGCCACTCCGCGCGCGCCACTGTTTTGGCGCACGAGAGTAGCGTGGCTGCTGCACGCTCTATTTGCTGCCTTCGAGACGGTGCAATTATGCGCACCTACCAACACGGCACAGATCGACGTCTTGGAGCCTGGTTGCGCACGGCATGCACCGCTAACTCGCACCAGGTTGCATGCAAGCGTCGGCGACAGGCGACGCGACAGACTACGACAGCACAGATGCGCATTCGCTCGAAGCCCAAGCTTAGCCCATAAGAAGTCTAGTAACCTGTGCCCCCAATCTGCTCGTAATTTAAACATGCTGTCAAGCATCTACGCCATTTGCAACTCTGGGCCAGCCTCCGAAGAGAACGGACACGTAGGGTGACCGACGGCCCGTTCTCAACTTAACATGCATCTCGCCACCCAGAACTGGCCGTAATACGTGATCAAATCCAATATGGTAGTCTCATTGTCCGACAAACAGAACAAAGAGGATATTTAACATTAAAATTTTTAGATTATATTTCACAGCCATAGCAAATCGAACCTATGTTACGCTTAAGCCGATGCAGCAGTGGCGACGAGGTCGCCGAGCCTACTGAGGCGATGACATGCTCCACCGCGATACACGGGGCAGCGCAGGCCGCGCAGCAACTTCAAAGCGGGAAACGAATGATCCGCTTCTGGGTCGACGTTGCTTGTCGACAGCTAGGCAAGCGCCCAGACACCAGCTTTGTCTTCTCGTGAAATTTCGCGCACATAGTGAGTTCCGAGGTTAGCACGAGCTGAACGGCCTCCGCTCAGCCGTAGCCCCACGTGATCAAGATGCGGTGCCGCTGCACTCGGAAGGACAAGCTGATGCAGGGCCGAAATCTCGCGAGACTGGTTTCGGCTCGCGAGAATGGCCGGTGCGCCGGCCGCATGACGACAGTCGGCGCGGCGGCCAATGGCGCGAGCCGAAGCCCAAGCAAGAACCCGACCCCTGGCAGCTCTCAACTTTAACGCACAATCCACGTTAAAACACATTGCCAAGATTTCAAATAGCCTTTAGAGAAAATCGTGAACGCGAGGAAAATTAAGGGCTTCGTGGTTGCGGTAGCGAGGCCGCGGCATGATTTCCAAGCTCGCACAATGGAACTAGGCACGCGACGCTTGCCGCTACGGCGGTGTCAGCGGCGGCAAGGCATTCGCGTGTGAGCGCTCGTGCTGTTTGTTTTAACTTTTAACTGCGTGTCAAAGCTGCCCCTTCACCATGAACAGTTTACGGAGCATACGCAGCTTGAAACCGCAAGGTGGAGGATGAAAGTTACACAGGGCTCGGGCTTTCCCGCCATTTCGTGAGATGCGAGCTCTGTGCCCATGCCTTAACATTTCGCTACAATAATCCACCTCCATTGCTTGCAACATCTACAATATAGTTTAGAGACCACCACAGGTGACACAAACCAAATCATACTGTCTGTATCAAGCGGCAGTTTGTTCACTCACCAGTCCAAATGAGACGAATAAATCGACGCTGCAAGAAAACAAACCCCTCTTCATACGGCAGCCATCTTGCGAAGTGCAGCTCCGCATCAAAAGCAACCACAGAGCACTAGTTTTGCGGAAATTTTAGTTTACTACACTCTAGGCTTTAAAAAATAAACGGAAGTTTTTAAGGTTTTCAGGTGCATTATTCGCAGCTTATTTGTTATTAGAAACGCACGTGACTACACCACGTCAGTCAAAAACAGAAAATGTCTATTTTTTTGCTTGATCACGTTTATGTTTTTTTCCGGTAACATATTTTTTCCGCGCGGCAACAGTAAATTTTCGCAAAAACGCCTGTAATTTTAGACTTTTTTACAATGTATATGAACCCAGTCCTAGGCATTTTTCTTCTCTACGTTCTGAAACATTATGATTAAGTGAACTGCACTTCGAGTAAGATGTTATATTTATGTGTTTGACGTTATGGTTTCACATTGAAAAAATGGAAAATGGTCAAAGCAACTGAAATTCAATTTCCGGCAACTAAAATAGGTCAAAGACATTGACATGCAGGACGAAGCTGGCTGCCTGTTGAGTAGGAGATATACTCGGTCAGAAGAGAAAATTAACAGAGTAAGGAAACCAGAAGCTCTGAGCGACGATGTTACCGTTGGAATATGCACTGCAGTTTGACACTTTGAGGCATTGGTCCACTACCTTGCAAAGTATTCAACTGACTTCTAAACAAAAAAAGAGGAGCCTATTTTCACGGGGATAGAGTCAACTGGATGTATTTTGCTGTCGGCATTACTGCTCGCCTGTTTCTACACAGCACCGCGTTCTATGGAAGAAGAAGCTGTAAATAAGGCATCGTTGACAAGGGTATCACAAATTGTACAGCGAGATCTCTAATATTTTTGTACAAGTCATTTCGTAGATGCGTAGTGGTGCATTTATTCTGTCCTCGCAGAAATCGAGCCGCTGTCACGAATCTTGCAGCGTATTCAGGCGTAGCCAGCACCAGGAGCGCAGGGCAACTCCGTCTTATAGCGGTGAGTAACGTCGGCCCATGCCGGTAGCGGAACCCGTAACAGTTGCTACATTGCTGTTTCCCTCGGTGAAAAAAAGAGTCAGCCTGCAGACTTATGGGGAAGAAAGAGCAGAGGGGTCTTAATACGGCTTCAGTCGGTTGACGTGGACAGTTTCGCGGCCACGGCGACGCAAGTGCATAGAGGCAGCAACATGCTCAACGATTTAACTCACGGGAAAGGTTTGCTTAAGAACCCCGTAGGGACTATGATGTCGAGCAAGCAGTTTCCGCGAAAGACCGGGAGTTGTGGAAGGTACCCGGAGCCACACAATGGAGCCGGCGGGACATGATGTATATGCCTCAGAGGTGTCGCGGTCGTATTTTTACTGGCACCGGTTCTGCGTGGTAAACGAGCGAGCGAGCTGACGGCATTCTTCGGCGTACGCGGCGTCGCCCGAAAGTAACGTGGACTCAGAGATGTCGGGGCGGTAGCGAAGAACAGTATCAATTGCGCAGAAGCCTCGCGGCCATAGTGCAGAAAAAAGGGAAAGAATCCAGTGTATTGCGTCGAAGTGTTGCACGCGTAGGTAGCGAAGGGAATTTTCTGGTCCCTGTTGGAGTGGTCGGCGTTCACGTACATGGCCAGCATGTCTCTGAGGGTTCGGGTTAAACACTCTGTCAGACAGTTCATCAGAGGGTGGTAAGACGAAGCGATTTGGTGGATAGTGCGGCTATTCTTCAGCAGGGCCTCAAGAGTCTACAGCAGGAATACGCGTCCGCGGTCGCTGAGCAGTTCTTAAGGTGTACCATGGCGAAAAATCATGTTCTTGAGAAGAAAGGAACAGAAGCCATGGACGGACGCAGACGTCAATGGTGACAATTCAGTGTAAGGGGTGAGATGATCGACGGCCGCGATAACCCAACGGTGACCAGCGCGAGTGAGAGGGAGGGGGTATTATATGTCTATGCCAACGCGGTCAAACGACAGGGCAAGAGGGTAACAGCTGCATTGAAGCAGGCGAGTTGTAAGGAGGATTTTAACGCCGTTGATAGGATGGTCAAGACCGCGCAAAGTTGTGAAAAAACGGTACATGGCCAGAGGCCCGCACTCGCAGACGCGTGTATGTTTTCAATACGCCAGTGTACACACTCGAGGTCCACATGGAAAGATACAGAATTGCTACTCTGGAAGGTGACGTTGAACTAAATATAAATTACCAAAAAATCAGCGAATAGTTTAAGAGGTGGCATATGGTATTAAATCCAAATAAAACAGATTTTATGAAAGTTACAAGAAAGAAAAGAATCTTAGATTAAAGTTATAGCATTGATGATAGAATAAAGCTAGAGTAAGTACACACAAATAACTTGGATGAAAACTTACTTCTGACATAAACGTTGGAATTCACAAATAGATAATACGTGTCGCAAGGCCTCCAAAGCGCTGTGGAGTCTAAGACGAAATATGCATAGTGAAACCCCTGAAATAAATTGTCTGGTTTTTAAGAGCTTTGTAACGCCCATCCTCGAATATGAAAAAATGGTCTGGGACCCACACAATGGATTCAATTGCTCTAAGCTGGAAATAATTCAGCGTCTCAGTGCAAGGTTTTTGCTTTATAGGTACCGACATTCTGATCCTCCACGTCCTTGTGTAGAAGTGCTGATTTGGATGCGTTTGATTTTAGAACGAAATTTGGCATGCTCAAGTTTCTTTTCCAGATTATTAATCACCGCTTGAACATCATCCAATAAAAGTACCTTGAAATTAAATCTGGAGAAATATCACGCCCTTGTCACAGCTTGCAGACAACAATGCCACTGTCCGAAATGATTGCGTTAATTTTTTTTCCCAGGAACCATTAAGGAATAGAATATGCTACCAAACTCAGTTGTCACTTAACAATGAATTAGGCAATTCTTAGATAATCTGAGCAAATTTTTTATCGTCAACATGAAATATATGCCAGAGTTTTATTTTGTATATGTGGCAATCGCTTTATGTAGCGAATTTTGTGCTCGTTTCAGTAATTTTGTTATTGTTGTTTTCTGTGCCACATTACCCACTCCTGTTATTGCCAGTGATTAGGGCTGACACTATAAATAAATTAAAGAAAAATCTTTGTGCGTAGATGGCGGGAGATGACTAGGAGCCGTTTGCGCCCGTCGAACAGGTGATGCCCACGATACAGCAGGCTCTCCTGTATAGAAAAGGGACGGGCTTGACGGAGGACTGCACGGGGCGAATTATCTGTAGGCGGATTTCAAAGAAAGTCTTGAAGAGCGGCCATCCAAGGGCCTCTCCGCTGATCTTGGGGCATGTCTGCAGTTGCAAGCTAGGACATATAAGCCGACAAGGGGTCAAACGATGAACCACTAGGAAACGGCGAGGGGGAATGAGCGTCTGCGTCATAATTCTTGAGGCCAGAGCGGTAAACGACATAGATATCATACTCCTGTCATCGCAGAGCCCAGCGAGCTATGCGGCCTGACGGGCCTTTCAGAGAGTCCAGCCAGCACAGGGCATGGTGGTCGGTTACCATAGAGAACGGGTGGCCGTAGACATAGGAACAAAATTTTCCAATGCCCCAAATATTGGCCAAACATTCTCTATCTGCGACAGAACAGTTGGTTTCCGCTTTGCTCAAGATACGACTAACTTAGACGATCACATACTCAGAGAAGCCAGGTTTGCGTTGGGTGAGAACGGCACCTAGTTCAATACCGCTAGTTTCAGTGTCAATTTCAGTTGGCGCAGTGGAGTAAAAGTGGCGCAGGATAGCAGGCGAAACCAAAAGGCGGCGCAAAGTGTCGAAGGCATCATCCCAAGCAGGCGTCCAAGTAGAGAGGTTGGAACTGCCGGTGAGTAGCTGGGCCAGGGGGCGACGATGCAGACGAAATTCAAGATGGAGCGGCGGAAGTGCGAGCAGATGCCAATAAGGCTACAGAACTGATCCAGTGAGGTTTTCTTTAGAAACTCGGCAACTACGCGACATTTGGCAGTGTCCGGAAGAATACTGTCCTTAGAAAAGACATGTCCTAAAATTCGAACTTGTCGGGCAGCAAGGCGGCACTGTTTAAAATCCAGCTGAAGCCCAGCGTGAGACGAGTGAGGACGTGCTCCAGTCAGAGGACATGAGAAAGAAAGTCTGCAGAAAGAGATGTCGTCGAGATAGCAAATACGAGTCTCCCACTTGAGTTCTTTGAGGATAGTGTCCATCAGGCATTCGAAAGTTGCCGGGGCGTTGCAAAGGCCAAACGGCATGACGTTGAACTCATATAAGCCGTATGGTGTTATGAAGGTAGTTTTTGAGCGCTCATCGTCAGCCATCGGAACCTGCCAGTAGCCTGAGCGCACAACCAATGAGGAGAAATACTCGGATCCTTGCAAGTAGCCAGGCCGTCATCGATGCATGGCATGGGATAGACGTGCTTGAGCGTAATGTTGCTGAGCCGGCGATAACAAACACAGAACATGATGGAACCATCTTTCTTTTTCCCCAACACAACCGCAGACCCCCAGGGACTATTGGAGGGCTGTACAACGTCCCGACAAAGCATGTCGTTCACATGATCAAAAATCACACGGCGCTCAGAAGCGGGCACAAGATAGAGGCGCTGGCGCAGCCGTGCTTGTGTACCAGTGTCGATCGTGTGCGCAACGACAGGCCTGTGGTCGAAGGCAGTTTGAGCAAGATTGAAGGAAGAACAGAAGCTCTCAAGAAGGGCGATGAGTTGATCGCGTAGCACGGACGAAAATTTAGCGTCAATCGCACGTTCGAAAACGTACTAGGGTGACAGATCGGGGGCAACATCGCAAGAGCTGACCACATCGACGTCAGTGCAAACGGCGGTATCAAGAATGGGGTAGGGAAGGCAGGAATATAGTTCTATACGCCCGAGGCATTCAACTGGGAGCACGGCTGACGGGCACAGAGATGAGTTCGAGACGTATATTAGTCTATTGTGGATCGTGAGAACAGAAAAGGGAAATAAGATTCAGATACACGGCGGGAAGCGGCAGCGGTATGAGTGAAGGAAACATTTGAATCTGTGACGCCCACACAGGAGAGTGGTATGAGGGCAGCCGAAGCTTGAGGAATGTAGGTATGAGCGGCGACAAGAAGGCTGGCAGACTGGGTAGGTACGCCGTTATATAGGAGGTACAACGGCCGCCGTGTAACTCGTTATGCATGACTCTTTTTTTTAAGTATAGACACCACCTCCAGGTCTGAAAGTGCGATTGAGTTGTCGACTGACCCATGGAGCCAATTATTCGCCTTTCTTTTCTGAAACCCAACAGAGGGCTTAGATTCGGAACAAGGCAGCGCTGGGAGCTATATGATTTGTGCAAGCGGGTTCTGGAATCTGTGCAGTGCTCAGTGAACATGATTGCACCGGAAGACTGCATGTGAAAAAAAGCCGAGCATGCATGTAAGCTTATAGACACAAAACGAGCCTTTGAGACGCCCAACCGGGCAGTAGCCTCTGAAGCGTGAAAAAGGGCCTGCCACTCGAGGCCTCTCAGCCGCTAATGCCTATCAGCTTTTGCTGTTTAATCCGTTAGACCCGCGAGCTGAGATCTAAATATATTTTATCATTTATATTTCAGCAACCATTCACTTTTTCGTGCTAACCTTTATTTATGTTGTGTGGAAGCATTTGTATATAATATGATAGTATTCTCGTGAATAGAACTGTATCAGTAGCAGTTTTCATTTAGCGCGTTTTGACACCTGTGATTTTAAACCCACATAGGCTTAACGACTGCCGCCTGCATACATTGTTTTGATACCAGCGATCTCTCGAACATGATTATTCTCCTTTGATCTTTTTGCTGATGCACCTATTTTCGTAACATTTTTCGCACTGCTGACGTCAGTATTGCTCCCGCCAACTCAAAGAAATTTTAAACCACTTGCATGATCACATCACAATGGAAGTTTATTTTTCAATTTCGAAAGCACATAGAGGCATTGAACCAAGCAATTACAATGCCTTTGTTTACGGTTCGCAAGGGGAGGCAGTAAAATTTAATGGGCGTCTACTTCGGTGCTTTATTTTTGTCGTTTCCTCTCTTCTGTGAGCATCATCAGTGGGCCGGAAGCAGCAAGGCATGCCCTCTGCAGCTCTAGCACTTCCGCTATTGCGGTACGTGTAGCGTGCAGCATTCGCTGGGTGTAATAGCATGTTTCTGGCTTGTTTTTGGAGCGTGTATATAAGCCGTGCTAGTAAACGCGTTCTTTTGTCCCATAGTGTTCGAGAAATTCAAGTATCTAACAATTCAATTCCAAGTATTCTTAACGCCTCAAGGCTATACCTCTTGACATGATTCTGGCTGGGTTGAGGCCGCGACCTATTCTCGGCCTCAAAGGAACACTCCCAGGTATCTTCTTAGTGGGATGGAATATAAGAAAGTTTATATTTTTATTGTGCAGAGAAAGTTGAAAGCATAGAGCCCAGAGGACGCGTCTTATCATGGACGGAGAGCCCCATATCACGAGACCGCACATATCCACATTTCACTACTCCAGCCCGAGTCCACACTCCTTGCCTCTGGCGCGATGAGGTTTGACATTGTCAGTGGGAGTACCTAGGTCCACGCCTACTCGTGCATGTACTGGGGGTCAAACAGGATGCAGTCCTTTTCTTGGAGCGCGTGCCCTGTCGAGCTATTCCCACCAGTTTCGTACCGACCACCGTGAGATGCTTTTTATAACCCTGAGTTCGGTGCATACGTGGCGAACGGCTCCACCAGCGAATGGTGTCTCATAGTAACCTGCTGGCCCGGCCATAATTGCACGTCCGCCGCCTGAAAAAGTCACAAAAGGGTTACATTACACTGCTTCCCGAAGTTGCCGTTGTACACTTCCATTCGTTCCACACTGGGGCCAAAAATGTTCACGGACACACACATCACAGCGGCCTGCACTGTCCGCGCCTTGACCTCGCAGTGGCTGACACCCCATCCACACATGCTAAATAGGTCTTATCAAAAAGCCTGCCATCAGCCGCCCGAATGAGTCAAAAAGCGTCGCAGTAACCAAGCAGCACGCAGTGTCCAGGCCGCCGTGCTGCCACTGTGCTTCGCCGTTGGACCCGTTGACCACCGACAGTACCGGGTCCTAGAGCAAGATGGAGCTGGAACAGGTCAGGCTCATTTAATTTCTACCCCTATACTACCGGAAAAAGAGACGCATATCATCTCTTTCTCTTCAGATGACTCTTCTGCGGATCCTCATCCTTGCTTAAGTGGACAAGAGCACATTCAAATCCAAAGCCCCGACATGGTGTACACCTAACCTTTCCGTGACCTGTCTGGCAAATTTTCTGACAAAGGCTCCTTCGTTCCTTTACTGGTAGCTTCACACAGGAGAAGCGCTCACTAAGAACGTGACCACCTGAGCTTGAAGGGAGAGATCAACGTTATAACATCTGCACCGAGGTGATTAATATTTAAAAAAATTGCTTTAAATTTTGCTTCAAGGAAACACAATGCCTGTGGCTGCCTAATACGAATTTGGAGACACAAACACAAATGTACCCTGTCACCGGAAGAAGACCAGGAACGTTTCGTAGATTCATGACTTTCGCAGTATACAAACGAACTGTCCTTCCTCCTACGCCTAAATAAGACACTGTGTCTCTTCCCCCTCGCTCCTAATTATCCCAACTTTTTCAATCATCCTCTCCCAACGTGGACCATTTGGTTGGCGGACCAAAGCGAAAACCTACACTGACCTGGGTCCGGTTCACCATCAATATTAGTAGTAGTAGCAGTAGTAAATTATAAACTTTACTGGTTGTTTTGGGTTACTCGGACGGTCTTCCCAGGCCCGGCATCCCGTTGAAGAAGGCCGCTTGCATGGCTTGGTGAATGAGCTGGCCCTATAAGAGCAGCTCTGGTGAGACAACTTCGTCTTCCACTGCTCGAAGCTAACTGGTGTGTTGATAAAAAGCATGAGTTGCGCTGTGCAGCTCCAGACTTTCTGGTTTCTCCAAATTGTGGCTTCTGTTCTACTCAGGGTTTTTTGGAGAGGAGCAAATTTCTAGTGGCTGTGTCTATAAAATTGGGTAATTTCTCCTTACGTTTGAAGGATGGAGGGTTCGCGGTCAGGCGACTACGGGGCTCGGAAAGTGCGACCTCGAGCTGTCCGGTCGGGCGCCTTGTTACTGGTGATGCCCTCATGAGCCGGAAACCATGGGATGCTGATGTGAGAGCACGTGCTAATGAGGGGGCTTGCACATGGTTTGAGCTGCGGTCCTTATAAGACTGCTGTCAAGGTAGGCTTTGCAGGCGTGTTTGGAATCGCTCATGATCGTAACGAGGTTTTCAGTGTGGTGCGCATATTTAGTTGCAAGGGCTATCGCAACTTCCTCTGCGTCAGCAGCGCTGGTGACGCTTAGAACTATAGCGCTGGCAACTTCTTTTCTGGAGGCAGTAGTGACCACAGCTAAGGCTGCCACTGGGTTCGAGTATGCGCTGGCGTCGTTGTACAGGATGTGCACGTGATGGGGGATGATGTTCTGAACGCGTCTTGCTCGGTCTCATTGGCGGCCGCCGTTGTGTGTACTCCCCCTTTGTCTCCAGAGAGGGACGGGTCCATGGTGTAATGGGAGCTTGGAGTTGCTATTCACGTGGCTGTCTTCACAGGCGTTGTAGCATGCGAAGGCCGGCCTGGCTCAGTCGGAGACGCCGCTCTTCTCCAAGCAGTACCGCCTCTTTCTGTTCGGCGTAGGTCCCAAAGGACCTCATGTCCTCGATGGCGTCTGTGGCGGCAGACCTTGGGAATCCTAAAGTGACCTTGTATGCGTTCCGAATTCGTACTTAGACTGTGAAAGCCGTATTTGGAAAGGATAAACTGTATGTCTGTCTGGGATCACCAATGCTCTTAAGACGCGAAGTGTGTCCTTATCATGCCGTAGATCTGGTCTGTTGCATGCTTGAGCTCGACGATTGTCGGTCGTCGTTCCTCTTAGCTCTGGATCCAAATTCCTAATATTCTTATGGTTTGGACCTCCCGGAGCTCTTGTACTTGTTGGTAGAGGCTGATTGGTGAATTTTTGAAAGTTTTCTTGTGCACGCTTATGTATTTTGATTTGTCTGGGGCACAGCCCATGCAGCTCCGCCGGGCAAAATATTTGATAGAGTCCGTGGCTTTCTGCAATTTCTCTTCCTGCTAACCCGGCGAGCCGATGGTGGAGCAGACCGTGGCTTCGTCGGCGTATAATAGCGGTTGGGTACCAGGCTGGCTGGCTAGTGCCCGGGCGAGAGGGATCATTGCGATATCAAAGAGCAGAGGCGAAAAGTACAGTGTCGCTCGGTTGAAGAGAGCACTCGTGCGACTTGAAACTGCGTGCGTTGATGGGTGGCCGTGCGAGAGGTCATTAAGCTCCAGACGTAAGTGTATGTTTTTTGCCCGCAATGTGTGCCACCGAGGGTGGTGAGGATGGCCTCGTGGCTCACATTGTCAAAAGCTGATTTGATATCCGGTGCAAGAATTATTCGTTTGGTCTTGGAGGACTATGGGTCTACAATGTCCTCCGTGTGTCGCAACATAATGTCTGTAGCGGAGAACTGTTTCCAAAAGGCGAACATGGTCTCCTGGAGTATAATTAACATCTCGATTTCGGTGGTCGGTGAGGCGGATTAGCAGGATCCTTTCACACCATTTCTCACCGCACGAGGTCAGTGAGATGGGTCCAAGGTTGTCGAGATGCGGGAGTTTTCCGGGCTAATGTAATGTGACGATTTCCGCGTGCTTCCATTCTCGAGTAACTTTCATGGAGTTCCACATTTCTTTAAAGTTGTTCGTCGTTTTCCTGATGAGCTTTTCATTTTCGGCTGCATTGCGAATATCTGGTTTGGTCAGTTTGTCATGTTGGAGAGGCGTGTTCTCGTAGAACAAGCGGCCCTCTGCAAAGACCGCCGCCAGAGGGAACGGAGCATCTGGACGCAGGTTGTCAGGACCCGTGAAATCTGGAAGTAGCGACGCTGCTGTCTGGTCGTCCGCGTATTGAGCCCAGACCCGGTCGATTATCTCCGCATGCGATGCGTGGTGCTCGTGCAAGATCTGCTACACTGTTTTGCTGTTCTCAACCTTTGTTGCAATAGGGTCGTTGAGATGCCTGGTAGTGCTCAAGCTTCAGGCTTTGTCAGGTTTTCCATGAGGCTACCACAACTTTGCCTTAAGTAGCTGCTGTTCAGGTCCCTGGTGTATACTCTTGAATTTTATGATTTTGCGGCGCAATGCGATTTTTGTGGCGCCGGTTGCATTTTTGATGTTTCCACCGTCCAGTAACACCCTAGAAGGCTTCCCACAGGTTGAGGCGGTGCTGGAGAACTTCAGGAGCTTTTTTTTCCACGCCGGCCGCTTTGTCTTTCGTTTGCCGATTGGATTTTTCTTTCATTCACATACACCGTATCCATCCTTAGATGTAGATTAATATTGTGGGCGTGTAGATTATGGCGGCCAGTAAAAGTGTTTTACTCCTGCTCCTCCTCTTTTCTCTTGGGGAAATAATACCTTCGCCACGTGAGGCTAGGCATTAAGCAGAATCTCACGTCCCTGCTGAGGAAAAACATTTGGTCGAAGTGCGGAACTGCGAACTCATCCATTTTGAACACACAGTTTTATTATTGGTGCCTGCCAATTCCCAGTGCCTAGTACCTGCTCAGCACTGCGATGTGCTGCGCAACTGACGCCCTCCGTGATCTATATTCAGAAGTTGTGTAGCAAAAGACACAGATATAGGAACGGGAAAATCTTCGTCTTTTAGACTGTGCCTTTTAGGTGGGCATTGGGAGTACCGAACAGAGCTGTTCTTGGCGTAACGTATTATGAGCTGAAACCGCTGCATGCCACAACAGCGAGGAGAAACAAGGCGTAATGGAAAGGTGCACAAGAGAGGGGGGGGGGGGGGCATCTTGTGTGGGAAGTGCGAAGTTTTATCTACGCACACAAACTGCGCAGAAACAGCACAGTGATACTGACTGGCCCGTAGCTGGTACCGGTCGGGACAGACGACCCTGCGGCTATGCTGTGGCCTTCTTGTCTGTTGTTTGCGGGTCTGTTGTGCGCTTGTAAGTATCTTCATACATATTTTTTTCGTGTAACACCGGATGCATGAGCGCCCATTCTACTCATCACCTTCATGCAGCGTCGACTTCTTCTCTTCTACTTCGTCGTCGACCAAGGGCTCCTGGAACTTGGCGCTAGGCTCGGTCCAATCTGACCAGACCCAACCAGAGCAGCAGCTCTTTCCTGACCGTCACAAGCTCTGCTCACAAGACATGATAACGAGGACAGACACTATTCTCCCTGACTCTTAAGACATCACGAAGATTAAATAACTTGAAGGCAATACGAACCAAATGGCAGCCCCGACCAAGCAGTTCGGCGCATACTCGGGATTTTGAGCTCGACTCTTGGAGATCGTTCTACATTGATCTCCGAGGAAAGCGTTTCGCCAGATCTTTTGATTTATCGCTACAGCATTCGTTCCATTCTTTTTCAATCTTTAATGACGATATCAACTATCCCGTCATCCCCAATACTCAAACTATTAGATTAGGGCGATCGCTTTGCTTCCCCGGTTATCGCTACAAAGGAGGCGACAAATCCAGGAGTGGAGCCGGATGGGCCGCTCGCTCTTCATCCGCCGTTATTCAAGCATATTGCATCGACTTTCAATATCGTCCTGCTTTCTCGCTTGGCATCGCGTAAGAATTTCTTTGGAATTTATTTTAACGCGACACCGTTAAGGCACCCGCTCCGCAGAAAATCCGCCGTCGTCGTCGGCTCTGTGAGCGAAGAATCCCCGAAAAATCCACCTAGTTGGTCCACTTATGCCCCGTGTCCTTGGGGCGTCATCATAACTTGGCTGCCAGATTACCGTGACAGGCGACAGTTAAATTAATGATTGGTCCCGAAGGGCCGCTCTCGAAGAGCAACCTGGGTCGCACAACCCCAGCAGTGGCAACACCTGCTGCTGCACCATTGCGCCAGGAGTGGTACGAGGACTCCCAGGGATCTGTGAAAGTAAAGTTGTAGATTAACACTTCGGCATGTATGAACATTTCATCAGCGCTATCGCGTCATACTCTCATGGAGGAGCTTAGGTGTCCCTTCCAGATTTTAAAAAAGCCGTAACGCTGTCACGGATCACGTGCAACGCGACCCTTTCAAAATGGAAGGTTCGTGTTGTCACAGTTTGTTTTGGGAACCAAACTTTTCGTTGCATATTGGCCTCCTTACTATGAACACTGCTGCCCGCCCAATGGGCAGTGTAAAAATGCACACATACTATTAGGCCCGTTAACTTTATATAGTGTGGATATATACAGGAACCACAAATTCTTAACTTCCCTAAAAAAATAAGTGTTTTCCTGTTTTTTGAGTTGTAGATACCGTTGAAAGGTACGTAGAAAGCGTAGATGCCTGGATGAAGACCTTTATTGTGTTGTTTTACGCTTTTCAGTGCTAATATTCCGACCCGAAGCAACTCATCGTTTGCCATAATCCATGAATACCTATGAATAAATTCTAATTTCAGCATATGCAACGTCAAATACCTTAATTCGAGCCGCCGTGGTGGCTCACTGGTTATGGCACTCTACTGCTGACTCGAAAGAGCCAGATTCGATCCCGGCAGTGGCAGTCGAATTTCTAAAGAGACGCAGGGGCCTGTGTACTATAAGTTGTCAGTGCATGCTAAAGAACTCTAGGTGGTCGACATTTGCGAGACCCTCCACTTCGGCGTCCCTCATAACAGGAGCCGTTTTGGGACGTTACACCCTCATAAACCAAAACCAAAAGCTGTATATCGAAGCCTGCCAGACGACTGCGTACTTATGAGAACTATTGAATCGTGTGGTGTTAAATATCATACAAGAGGTACATGATGGTGGCATTTTCATTTCCTGTGCTTAGGTTGAACAGGAAAATGTAATGTACTAAACGAAGATGAATAAATTCTGATTTCATTTGATTTGATTTGTGGCACGAGACGTTACCCGACGTACTTCGAATGATCGAAGCCATGCGAAACAACTTCCACTTTGTTCCAAATTGTTGTAGTTGTTTCGGCGCCTTATCTCGATGGCTCCTGGCTAGCATTAAATCGAGTGCGGCCGAGAGAGGCAGGAATTCTGTTCTACGAACGCCAATCGCGTTGCTGCTACCCCGCCGCCAACACATTCAGTACTTTGCTGGCGCGAGTCAGGCCCCCAAAAAAAAAAATTTTGTTCGAAACCGCTTTTCGCTGTCTTTTTGGCTGCGAGACTCTTGTTGCGACTACATGGTATTTTTATGAGTTAAATTATTCAGAGCGAGATCATTTATGTGGCACAACACGCTCACTCTATAGTCGGGAAGCCTCACGGATCCCACCCAAAATTATGCAAGTCATACAAGTCTGCCTGCGCGCTCCGACGTTTTATGCCCCGAGTCTCAGTGTCTTCCTTTCTTCGAGTGCATGCTGCGGTGACATCTACGTTTCGCCCCAACACTTGCCTACCGGCATCTTCCCCAGGCCTGGTTCTCGGCGTTTCCGGGTGAAATACTTGGGGAAAAGGTCCTGGAACAAGCCGTTGTGTTGGATGATAAGTGATTGTTTCTTTCGTCAAACGATTTAAATCAGCCTTGTCTGGTACAGCCCACCTGTGGACCTTTTTTTAATGAAGCGGTGGCCTTGTTTTGGAGCATCCGTCTCGCTTTCAAGTTGTGTTGGATTGGATCCCCAGTGCCGCTGGGTAACCACCTGTTTTATGTGGGTACAAGGTTCCCCCGGCCCGGTGCTCGTCTTTTTGGAGTGAAATGCTTGGAAGAAAACCTTTTGGTTTATTCCCCTTCCAACAATGAAAAATATACCCGCGAGGAACCTAAACCCGTCTTCTGCGCTAAAGCCCATGCTGATCATTGTGGCCAAAAGAAGATTGCGCAACCAGACAGTACGCACATGACTGCCATTTAAAGCTGAAATGCCCGTGGCATGGCAGCCACTTTGCCAAAACTCGTTGGCGCTCCTTCAAATAAGGCAGACAACCCTTCACACTTCCTCTGCTCGGAGAAGAACTGCACACACTAAGGAAGGCTTGGTGCCTACCTCGAAAGAGAAGTCGTCGTAACAATTAACTAGACCATAAATATTGACATTCATGCAACTCGAAAAATTTTTTTTCCAACCTGAAGCTCCAGCACAAGATTTCCCAACAGTCTAAATGGCAATTAGCAACAACCTCAACCTTGGCATATTCTCTTTTCGTTACTGCTCGCAAAATGGTCGAGTGAACGGCGCACTAGGACAAGTGTGATGAAGGCACATAAGCACGGTCTCTGCAGTTGCACAGCTTCTCTATGCTTGCGTTCGGTTGATGCCATTAAAATACCCTATAAAACGGACAACGCTGTGAGTTCTTTATATTTTACTTCTGGCGCTTCAGATACACAGCATTATCAAAAGTTGGAATGAACTTCTCGTGAAAATAATAGGTCGATGCCCTCCTCACGTCACGAATGGCAATACGTCTGCTTTTTACATATGCAGTAATTGAGAACAGTGTTTTCTAAACTTTCCCTAAAATCCTGTTGTATACTGAGACAACCTTCTCTTAGCGTCTCTATTCATAGCTATCTGTATCGCTGCACACTTTCAAGAACTCAGGCGTTCCTTGGTGCCTTAGTGAGTTGGCGATTAGGCTGGGCAGCCCAATTCGCAGAAGCCAGTTTTTATTGCTGGAGTGCTTTTTGTGGAAGCGAAAAGAAAAAAACACAGCCTTGCGTGATATCAGTGTATGGTAAAGAATATCAAGCGGCCAAAATTTTCATGAATTGCCCACTGTGGCGCTGTTTATAGCCAACATGTAGCTTGAGGACGGTAAAGGTGACACAGACTACCACTGGTTTGTTCTAAGTCCATGGCGTGCGCAATTTCTTTCTGCGCATTAAGAGTGGCCGGAGAACCTATGGCTTGAAACGGTTAATTTCGGGAAATTCTGTCCGAGAGATGTCAGGTTGGCATATGATTGGGCTGCTGTTTGCATTTTTTTTTTTTGCTTTAGACGAGCAATCAATGTACCAATAATAAAGCCAAGTGGTTTCAGAATATTTCTTTCTTAATTATTTTTTTTAATTCTCTGCTTCTCCCGAAGCGACTGATCCCATCAGCGGTTATCCCGGTTGATGTCACTAACAACTTTTGCCCTGCAAAAAAAATAATTATTCGGCTAAGAGCGCATTTCTAGTAAATGAGGCAGTATGGACGTACAACTACCATCCTTTCAGGAAGTGCCTTTCCATTGTTTCATCTATCGTGCGTGCCGTCTGTCAGATATCGCTTTGTCGGGGAGCATAAGACCTCAACACGTAAGTAGTTCACTAAGAAAAAATTAGCGAGATAGGTACCTGTCACGGATCTCCCCGGAGAACACTCGGACCGAAAGAATAGGCTAGGCGACACGTGTACCCACACAGACGCACATTTAACACACCCTACGTAACACAAACACAAACACACAAAACTAACTAACAAAACTAACACAAAACACAGACTACTATATACACGACCCGGGAACGCTACTACCAGCTTCTACTACTATCGCTCTACTACTAGCGTTCGGCGTTCGTGCTCACGGTTGGTTCGGAGCTGATGCAGCGTTGCATGGGTCCAGTATCTGGCGTCGAGGTGGCGTTCGAAGTGCTCAGGCTGGCGTTGCTGGCAGCGTCGTTGGCGGCGTCGTACAAGCTCCCGATCCAAGTGCCCGTGGAGGCGATGCCGTTGTTGTTGGAGTTGGGGGCACCACCCGTATGGGTGGCAACAGCGCTGGAGGCACCCGTGGCCGTAGCAGGTGGTTCCGTCATCCATTTATTCCCCGGAATGGGCTCAGGGACGGCAGGAAGACAACGGTGCGAGGCCGTAGAACTCGAGCTCCCCGGAGCAGTAGCCGGCGTTGCTCTCTTCCAGCCGAGGTGTTTCCGACCCGCCGGAGCCTCTGCTTCTCTGTTCTTCCCCCGGTGCCTCGCTCTCCCTCGCGTTTTTACAGCCTTGGCGTTAGTCCACGTAACGTAATCTTTGTCGTCGTCCTCTTCTCTACTCCACCAATCATTTCTTACCACCTCATCGTATACTTCTTCATCTTCTCTATTCTCTGCCTAGTACACGTCATTCTTAATGCCATCCTTGTCGTCTTCTTCAAACCTTTTCCGTTCATACTTCTATTCCAAACTCCCTATTATATGTGACAAGGGCCCCCTCTCTCAGAGTTTCTTCCCTGAAAAACTGCTCACATCATCCTCGTCTAAAAACCTTCCAGCCAACCGACTATCTTCTGTGGTGATTATGGATCCATCACACAACACACCGCCGATGTCAAGCACACAACAAAAGCACACCACTGACACACCGCGCCAAATTGCACTTACGGAACATTAACACACCACTGCGTTGTCCGTACGGTGTCCTTAATACACATGTTAATGTCCACAACACATTCCCTTGTATAAATATACACAACAACAACAAGAACAGCAAAAAGGTACAACCCAGAGATAGTTAAGCTGTTCAGTTGGCTCTACTCCTGAAGCCCACTCCAACGTTATCTCTGCCTTTAATATATTCTACCTGAAATGAGTATTCTTGCAAGGCCAAACTTCATCTCATGACTTTACTATTGGTCATTTTGGCCTTGGTTTAGTATTCAAGCGGCTGATGATCCGTTTGAATTCTTAAATGTCTCCTATTAAGACAAATGTGAAATTTCTGTACCGCCCGCACTACCGCCAATCATTCCTTTTCTACAGAAGAGTAGTTTCGTTAACTTGCTGATAATCTCCTACATGCAAAAAAATGCCGGATGTAGCCCGCAATTCACTTTTTGCAAAAGTACGCCTCCTAATGCTCGGTCTGATGCATCAGTGCGAAGCACACTCTTTATTTAAATTTGGAGCAACAGAATTGGCGGTTTTGCCATATGCCATTTTGACATCACGAATGCGTTCTCATGGTCAGCAGTCCAATTCAGTAGTCCAATTTCTTTCACCCTTCTTAGTGAGTTGGACAAGCAGATTGGCTATGTAAGCATAATCGGGAATAAATTCCCTGTAGTATCCCATTATACCCAGGAACGACTCCTTTTTCTTGGTTGTCGGTGTATGGCCTTGCTGTATTTTGACCAGGATGTCGTCTTTCGACGCGATGCGGCCCATCCCCAGCTTGTGTCCGAGAAAAGAGACGGCTTCAAAACCAATCTCACATTTTGTCGGTTATATGGTCAACCTAGCATGCAGAACTCTGTCAAACAGTTTTTCCATCGTAATTACATGCTCTTCCCGTGTATCTGTTGCCACGAGGATGTCATCAGTATAGTGTTCTACATTTTGGGGCCGATCCAAACCTTCTTCATCAGCTTCGTGAATATTGCGGATGCTATTTTCAAACCAAAAGGCATTAATTTAAACTGAAATAAACCCGCCGAGTAAGAAAAGGCAGTTTTCTCTTTAGACGAATCTTCCATTGGTATGTGCCATTACTCTTTAGGTATATCAAATTTAGAAAAACATCTTTTGTGAGCCACCTTAGCGAACACCACGTCCGTTCTTGGTATAGGTTCGGAATCTTGTACTATGATGTCGTTTAGCCGACGAAAATTTGCGCACAATCGGTTAGTGCCATAGGGTTTTTTGGCAACCACGAGAGGCGCAATTTATGCTGGCCACGACGTCTCTATCACACCAAGCTCCAGCATATCCCGCACCTCATTTTCAATTGATTCTTCAAATACTAAAGGTAGTGGGCATTGCTTCACACTAAGTGGTCTACCTGTAGAGGGATCTAATTTGAAACATATGACATTCGTTTTGCCCGGCACAACTGAAAACAAATCCCCCTTGCTTTGGAGTAGGGCCTTTATCTGTGATCCTCTGTCTTCATTCAAATTGGGGTTTATTAGCACCTTATTCCATCCTACACTTTTCTTCCCACTGCACGTGGGCACCTCGGCAACCGCATCTATCTCATCTGCCACTATCGAGCATGCTACCTTAGGGGCGTACTGTACGGGTGCTCTTTTATCATATTTTTCAACGTATTTTCATGGAAAACCTTCGTGTTATTATCCATAATTCATATTCCATGTCATTTTTCTTCTGCGCCACAAGGTAAGAGCCCTTCTATTGCGTCAGTAACTTGTTATGATCCGTGGGTAGCAGGATGAGAACCTTGTCCGCCCAGATTACGATTTCTGTGAGTGGGTTCCTTTCGTAGTATCTCTTATAGCGTTCGCACGCCCTATCCAGGCCTTGATGTACCAGCCTGCATGTTTCCTCCAACTTGTCCCGCCACTCAATCCCGCAATCTCCTTATTAGCCCACGGCACTTTCAGTATTGTAAGTGGACCTGTAATGATTCTCCCATACATCTCGAAGGGCGAGACACCAAGACTGGCTTGCGGTACTTCGCGGTAAGCGAACAAAAGAGCAGGGTGATGTCGATCCCAATCAGTGGGTCTCTCCTGGCACATTTTTCTGATCATATTTTTGAGGGTGCCGTTGCACCGCTCTACAAGCCTATTACACATGGAATGGTAGGGAGTTGTTAGTAACGGCCTTACTGACAAAAGGCGGCTAACCTCCTTCATTAGTTCCGATGTGAAGTTCGAGCCCCGGTCACTCAAAACTTCCCTCGGGAACCCATAACGCGAAAAAATTTCCACAAGACCCTCCGCCATTTTTACACTGTTAATAGTTCTCAGTGGAATAGCGTCATGATAACGAGTGGCCACGTCAACCAGAGTAAGCACATATCTACTGCCTTTGGCGGGCACTGGAGAGATGGCCCCACAATATCAACCGCCACTCGCTGAAACGATAGGTCGATAGCTGGCATCTTGCCCAGAGGTACGGGACCAACCCTTCCCTTCGGAACTGTGCGCTGGCACACGTCACGCGAGCGAACAAAGCGTTTAACGTCACTCTGAACACCTGGCCAGAAAAACTCCTCGGTGATTCTAGACACCGTTTTTTGAACACCATGGTGTCCGTCCATAATGGCGTCATGTCCTAAACATAGCACTGTTTCGCTCATATTTTGCGGTAACACCAGCTGTTTGACCTGACTTCCTGAGCTAAATATGCATTCCCTGTGCAGAAGACCATTTACCATTTGATATTCGAATGACGTACGACTCCTCTTTCTTTTCACTTTTTCCCCAACTCTTTCGAAGCAGGCTTTCAAGCTCGGGTCATCTCTTTGCCTAATTGCAATTTCGCCCGGTGTTACGCTCAGGCACATCGTAACAGGAGTAGAGAGCGGACGCTGCGTTGCTCGAGCTGTCGCTTGAGCTCTTGTCTCCACTGCCGACGAGAACCTGACTGCCCCTTCACCCGCCTGAGCTGTCGAGAAGCTTTCCTCTTTTGGGTGTTCTTCAATGTCGAGCATCATCCACTCAGCATTGGAGTCCTCGACACTTCTTGCACCCGTAATATTTCCCAAAATGAGATCGTAGATTGGTTGCTCTCCGCAGTTTGCCACTACCTATTAGGTATAATATGGCCTGGACACTAGAACACTGGCTTCAGCAAGGTACCTTACCGTGCTATCTACAAGAGTGATGGCTGAAGCTTCCCCTGTAAGAACCTCGTCCTTCACCAGGCTTTTCGGAACCAAAACTGTGTTGGTTCCGCTATCTCTAACTACCAATATAGGACGGTTCCCTATTTGCCCAACCACCTCCGGAATTGCTGCTTTCGACTTGGGTGTTCCACACACGGGCTCATTTTCCAGCGACGTTTGCTCTCCTTTCGGCTGTGAAACTTTTGGCGGTGTGACAAGTTCTGCCCGAGAGTCAACAACGCATGCAGCTCGGTCCTCCGATTTATATCGGCACTCATCCAGAGTATGGCCCTGCTCTTACAACCTTGACACACAACCTGTGTCAATTGGGCAACGCTAATGGCCCGACAGTCAACTGCACGGTGTCCCACCTTGCCGCAGAAAAAACACACCTTACTGGAGCCTTAGATGCAGCGCCATAGGCTCTTGTTTTTGTCGCATCTGTCTCTAGGAGCTTTTTTTTGTTTGCTCTTTTGTCTTACTCGTATTTCTCAATCTTTGAGCCTCGAGGAATCGGACTATAGTGTCGGCAAACTCTTCCAGCGAACATAACTTTCTTTCTCAGGAATAGCGCTAGCTTTGGACTGCTACATGCTAAGAACTGCTCTGTCACCAGCTTTTCACGCACCCCTTCAAAACTTTCCTGGGTTTGACATGTCAAGCCACCTGTGGAAATAGTTGGTCAGCCTGAAGGAAACTTGCTTAGCGTATTCAGAATCATCAGGTTTCGCGGTGCGAAATATCATGCGAAAACCCTCTGCCGTAAGCCTGAATCTTTGGAGGAGTGCCTTCTTGACTTTCTCGTAGTCCATTGAATCAGCAGCAGGCATCCTACCAAACACATTCAGCGCCTCTCCGACTAAACACATTCTCATTGCCGTGGCCCATTCACTGCGCTCCCAGCCTTGCCTCGAAGCTATCCGCTCGAATCGTTGCAGATATGCATCCAAATCATCTTTTGTCATCGAAAAGAACCATCAGCTATCTTTTGCAAACTCTGGCCGGTCTAGAAGATTCTGCACCCGCCAAGGAACGCTGATCATTGTCCCTGATCTCCTCATATCGTCCCGCGACACGCGCCTGTTTCCACAAAATAAACTCCTCCCGTTCTATCCTTCTTTTCTCCTCCTCTTCTGCCTCACAAGCTCTTCTTTCTGCCTCGCGAGCTCTTTATCCTTCCGCTCTTTTGCTTCGCGAGCTATTTTAGCCTGTCGCTCTTCTGCCTCGCGAGCGTCTGCGCGTACTTGCGCCCTTTCCTCTCTCTGCCTCTTTCCCTCCTCGTCATACAGACGCATCACCTCTTCCTTGCTTAGTCCCAGCTTGAGCGCCAGTTTTAACGTTTTTGTAAAATCCATACTTTCTGCCGCCGAGAGATCGGAAGGATCTGAGACAAAGCAAAAAGAAAAAAAGGAAATTATTCCTCGAACAGACTCGCCACTTAACTCGAACCAGGTAGCAATGACTTAGTTGTGACAAAAGCAAAGGCTTGTAAACCAACTGCTTGATGTTTTGTGGAAGAAAAGCCGTAACTCCACAAAATCCTAACTGTTTCAGAAGGGTTCCTTATCACGGTTTCAACCTGCTCGTTCCACGACAAGTGTAGGTCAAAACGTACACCAAAGCACATTTTCGAGCAAATTCAGTATTTGTTAAACCAAGGATGCGTTCTTTCGCTCGCAAAAGATAGCCCTGGCTTTCATAGTATTTATGGCTAAAGAGTCTGTATTTCTCAAGGCGTGCTATGTTTCTAATAGCGAAGTTCCTTTGCTATTTATCTCAGATAAATTAGCTGCTTTCAGATTTAGGCTATCATTGGCATTAATCACAAATTTACAGGTGCTATCTACTTATATGGCATTATTTTTATACAACTTAAACAACATGGGGCCTATTAAGCAGCCTTGCGGTGAGCCTCCATGTATTTTATTTTTAGTTCTACTAAAAAACCATTCATTGTTATCATTTCCGAGCAAAGTTTAAAATATGTAGCAGCAGGACCAGCACCAGCCTCCGAAGATGATGACGCCGAAGTGCAGCCGAATTGAGCTCCCTCCTCGTGCCGGCGTCACGCGCCGTTCGGCTGCATACCATCAGACGCTCTAGCGTTTCAGCCAGTAAATCAATCAATCCCTTCATCGTGCCGGCCTCATATTGATTGGTGCGACAAATACGATGCCACAAAGCCAAAAATATGCCTGGATAATCCTGGTATTTGAATTTTTTAAATAAAGACTGTCAGTTCAGACAATTAAATGCCTTGGAATTATCAACAAATAGGCCTAAAAGATTTTATTTTTATGAACTATTCTAAAATGCAGCCATTTTGGCTTAGTAGGGCTGTCTCTGTGCAGTGTCACTTTCTGAAACCAAACTGGCAGGGTATAATGAAATCTTAGATTTCATTATCTTAGAAAAAGAGGCCGTGCCGTTGTTGAGTAATTTTTGTACGTGTATCGAAAAAACAGGAAGATTGAAATAGGCAACGCTATTTGTGTCGCCCCTTTTCAGCAGAACAGTCACTTTCGCTGCCTGAAGCCGTCTAGGAACGGTTGCATTTAAAGAAAAAAGTTCGGTATATGACATGTTCCAGCGCGGCAAGCATATTATCTACGGCATGTTTAATTGGTAATATTTAAGGTCATAAATAACCGCGCCGTAAGGGAAGGGATGAAGGAGGGAGTGCCCTGATTCCCGAATAAGGGTGGGATAGAAGATGCCATTTGCGTGGACTCGGCGGGACTGGACTTCATGATAACAACCCTAATGTACACTCATGCGGGAAGGAAATTACTTTATTGGGCATCACTTCGATGCTACAGGATCGTCCAGGCTGAGGAGGCGACACTTGGTTTAGCGATGGTTTTCTTTAAGCTCTCGTGTGTAATTATAGACTCCTGAACTGGATGTTGGCATTATACCAGAGGGAGGAATGATAAACACGCAAGAACAATACTGTAAAGTAGAGAAGACAAAAGTTTTTATTTCATAGTGACATCGACCCCAGGACACTATGCGGTTGCTGGAAACGAAAGCGCTCACGCCGCTTTCTGATGCTATTAGCCCGGGTTCCCCAACATTCGCCTGAACATAACAATTCTGAGCAGTTATTAAGCTATTGGGAGTTTCTGAAACATTTCATAATTGGGTAATCCTAAAGAATTTGAAGTAAAATACTCATATCAACCCATTCAATGTCAGCTGCATCGCCCCATATTCGTAGGATGCACACTTCGTCTTCTAATGTGAGGTCGATTACTTATATGACTTGGTATGGGCATCCCAGAAGAATCCATATTGCGAGAAGCAATGGCCCAACAACTGAGGACTGGGAGCCGTCGCTGCATAGCGCACAACCGGAAGACAAGCCTTAAATGGTAAAGCAGGCAAGGCGGGCGGCGAACGCCAATGGGCTCCTGGAATAATGGCCCACCCAAGTAACTTTGATTTATTCAGTTAAATCAAAGCTAATGTTTTCACACGCACACTCTGCTAATGATTGGCCTTGATTCAATATAGATTTTTTTTTCGGAGCAAACAGCAAAGCAAATGCTGGCAGCACAGGTGGTAGTTAGGAAAAGCTTGAACCTCAACCTCTTCATTAAGGGCAGTAATTTCTAAGAGGCCTAGAGAACTGCGCACAAAAAAAAACATGTGTGACGAAGGCATATACACGCATGATCTGTTGCGGTTAATAGCTGCTCTGTGCGTTTCCTGTTCTGCTACGTCCTCAAAATCGCGCTGAACAACCGGCTCGACTTTAAACTTTAAAATTTACTTTCTCCGGTGCTTCAAGAAGTCAGTATTGACAGGAAAACAAAGAACGCTCTAATGTAAATGACATGTCTATGTCCTCAGCAAGTAATGATTAACTTTGTGCGAGGGCTCTGTTGTTTGACACGTAGGATAACTGAGACGCCATATGCGTTGTGAACATTTTCGAAAATGCTTCTTATTCGCTTAGGCAACCTGGTTTTGGCCTTAGGGTCCCGTCGTCGCCGCGACTTGCATGGCAGCTTCTTTTGTGCATCGAATCCTGGGAGCGACGCGTACATTCTGCTGGAAACTACCCGGAAATCAGGAGAAGCGCTTCTATTACCCTTGGCTGTCACCACTCGGCGCATGGCTGAGAACATTGAAAAATTGAGTTTACAACATCTATAACGCAAGAAACAAAGAGAATGACCGAATCGGCTCCCGAAGAAGTTCCACAAGCCGCAAGGTTTAGCGCCATTGGTGGGGAGCTGTCTGAAAATTCTAGTAATGAACGAAACGAGAAACCTCCCTTTACTGTTCCATATCTGTGGATGGTAAGGAACACCAAGTGGTCTAGGTGACTTTGGAATCATCCGCTTTGGCGTTCTTGGTAGCCCACGCGCAGCTTTGGGAAGGTAATTTCGATACAAATTATCATTTCCCAGTTCTTCACAGTTCGTGCTGTTCTGCTTGTCTTTAAAACGGTGCAGAAACAAAGGTTTTGAATGTCCTTTGTTTTGCCTTCAAAAACGCCTGCACTCCTAAAATTCTTGAAAATGCGCTGAAATCACCAGAGCGCGGCGTCAATAATTAAAACAAGCGATTTTGTTCTGGCAGTTTCAAGTCGTGGTCGGCCTCAGATCTGGAGTGCTCCGCGAAGTCATGGACGACTGATAACACGCTCTTGATGATGCAATCTAAGAAATCTATCACGAGAGAAGTTCGTCTGCTTGCGCCTCCAGCGCATGTTTTGTCGTCCCAACCACAGGTGTGCGGCCATACATTCGATGTCTTCTTCCCTGTCTTCAGAGTAAGACGATGAATTTTGGCCCAGCCCTTCTGCGTGGAGAACGGGATCGAATAATCATTTCAGCTTCGATCTTCTGCAGCGCAATAGCGACTCGCAGGACGCGTCCAAGATAAACATCAACGACGACGGTAATGATACGAACATCCGCTTCGGCAATGTTAGATACCAACTCCACTTACACTACATATTTTGTGGAAAAATGTTCAGAGCCACTGTACTTATGCTCTGTTTCATCAAGGTTTGCGGTCTAAATAGGCAGCAGCGGGCAGACTGACAGCAAATCCAGTCCAGATTTTTCGGTCCCCAACGGCCAAGGCTAATAGTCGGCGCTATCCACTTTGCCCCGCAGCGCGGCTGCTACGGTTTGCGAGGCTGCTAATTTGGGCATGTGTTGAGCTGTTTTCTTTAAACGATCTCTCAAAGTTTGTTCGATGTAAGAGACTCACAATTTAACCCCACTGCTCTTAAAACTACGCTCGATAACTAGATTCATTCGGTAAAAACTCTTGAATACGCTCTCTACAAAAGCCGAGACTTCCCACGCGGACACTGAGAACCCGCAATACATACTCGTCGCGGAAGGGGCAAGCACCGGCTAAGATTTAAGAATTTGGCTATCTTTTCCGCTGGTAACAGTTGACGAGCTGGTATGTGGATTTCAGTACAATGCTTTTTTCTCTTATTTGTAATACCGCTAAGGAAGAGAGATTCCAGTTGTCTCATTTCGCGAAGATTTCCCTCGCCAGCCGACCTGCCGAGGTCCGATCGGGAAACTGTACGCCGACCCGTTTTTGTAGCGACAGCTACACTGGGGCTACCAGTTGTGCATTTCCTGGTGGCCGGGAGAGGACAGTTGTGCGTATGCGCCGTTACCATGGCAACCGGAGAGGAGCAGCATGTGCGGCGTGCACTTCGCCATCGCCATGACCGCGCGCCCGCTCCACCGTCGGAGCCGCTCGTGAAGTTACGCGGATGAGCAGTTGTGCGTAAGCCCCGATACCATGGTGACCAGAGAGACCCCACAGGTGTGCCGCGCGCTTCATCGCCGCCTCGCCGCACGCCGCTTTATCACCCTAACCACGCGTCGCACGCGCAGCATTGCGTATAAAAGGCGGAGACGTAATGAGGGGGGGGGGGGGGGGGATTTATCACAACGTTTGCCATGCATGCAGAAAAGGAGAGTCCAGCCGCTGCAAAACGGCGGTATAGACAAGGAAGATTAACTATTTCGGTTCTGAGGTTGTCGCCTGACACTTGGCCACTCAACAGAAAGAATGAGCGTAAGAAGGCGAAGAGAACAGCGGAGACGCCTGAACAGAGAGAGAAACGGCTTGCCAAACGGAGATGCCAGACTGCCGAGCGTAATAGACTGCACATAGCTGCCGAGGTGGAGCCCAATGTCTCTCATTGTCAAACGTATAGTGATCACATTAAGCTCAGCCAGGGATATGTACATCTCACTATGTATATCTTGGCGTAGCCGAGCTAAGCCACCGCCAGATTCTTTTTTCGGTATCTCTCGCTAAAACGCATCGCACTCTGCAGGGCCTCCCGGTGGTCCATTGTGCTAGCGGCGTCGGTCTAGTCTGACAACGGAGGTTTTCCTTCAGTGCGAAAGAGCGGTGCGTTGACGATGGGTTCTGCCGACCAGCCGGCCGATCGCCAACCTCGGCGTCGCTGCCAGTCACTGAGTCTTGATATGTGGGATCGGTGACGTCACAATATTTGCGACTGCGCCCCGGGACACCACTCAACGAAGATGAAAGTTCAAAGCGCATGTTTGGCAAATATTCAAAATCATATAAAGTTATGATCCACACACCGCCAGCGATTGATACTTCCTAGAAGGCATCTCTGTGTTTACGCGCAGGGAAAAATAGTCACTTGATAGCCATCGAAATTGTCTGCCTCTATGACTTCAAGTTTTAAAGGAAATGTCTCGTTGCTTCCTTGTAGGCTCCTGGCTTTATCTTTTGAGGAGCGTTTTAATCACTCGCTCACAACCTAGCCAGTGTATCTAGTTGCATCAACAGCCGCCGCGGTGGCTAAGTGGTGATGGCGCTCGGCTGCTGGCCTTAAAGACGCGGGTTCGATCCCGGAATTGTAGAGGCCGGTGTAGTTTGCGATGTAAGTGCACGTTAATTAAAGAACCCCCAGGTGGTCGAAATTTCCGGAGCTTTTCACTACGGCGTCTCTCATAGCTCGAGTCGCTTTGAGACGTTAAACCACCATAAACCAAACCAAATAAGTTGCGTCAACCTTTGCCAATTGGTTACCGACTACGAATAATCATTTCTCAAGTCTTGATGCAGCTGTCTACCACGAGTGGGTCGTGGTGGCCGTGGCGGAAATGCTACTCAAGAAGATGAAGCCCGGAACCAATAAGGAAGAAACAAGACCCCTGCAGGGTAAAGAAAGGCCTGAAGTTATCACTTAGCTACATGGAATTTCTCACGGCCTCGTAACGGTGGCTAACCGGCACAACATGCCGCTGTTTTTCTAAGCTCTTAGGAATTCTTCCCAGTTGGGCCAACGCATTAACGGTGAAAACAGAAAGCCTGGCTGCAAAACCAAGCACTTAAACCGTTAGTTGGAAAATGCCACTGGCGTGCTTTATGATATCCCTTCGTGGTGTGGCTAGTCCTAGAGCGGCCAGATGGGGCGTTGTGCTAGAGCCGGCCAAAAGAGGACGAGAAAGATCTGGACAACAATGAGGGCGAAAATTTTGTTCAGTGCAGAAGTACTTGAGAGTACTGCGCATCGTGATTTTCTTGCAGGAATATTCTTGGCAGGCGCCGACTGCAAACTACACGTAAATATATCGAAGCTTTCTATATTAAAAAGCTCGACCACTATGAGTCAGTGATACAAGACTTGACTCACAAAACGCGGAAAAGTTGTTTATTTCGCGTATTTTTTGCGGTAAATTTGTAACGCTTATCTCTTCCTTGCACTGTGTGCGCCTGTACAGGTCTGAGGGGTTCTGTGTTCGCCGCGAAATAGACTTGCGAGACAGAGCGGTGTTTCGTCTTTTTACTCACTCTTGTGTTCTCCTCTTTGGCCGTGTGCCGTTGCGCTGTCATTGTAAAACTATCACCCTAAATCTACAGCACCGTCGAACTAACCCAACAATTAACTTCTATAAAGTGCGGCATATAATGTTTCGCGGTATATGTTTTCCACGTTTATATCGTATACGTGAGGCCTAGGTAATCATGCCATCCGTGGCCCTTGTGCATATGTCCTTTAGGTGCTTTGGTGTGATGCCGCGAATATGACCTGTGAATCTGTAGAGCTTTAGTTTTAGTAGTTTGAGCGTAGTTGCCTTTTCCTCTATGTCTTCTAAGTGTAGGACGAAAAGAACTTTCTACCATATGTGAACCCAAGTTTCTTTAGAAATTTTACATTTTATGAGCCCAAAGCAGCCGTGGTGGCAGAGTGGTTAAGGCGCTCCGCTGCTGACACGAAAGACGCGGGCTGGACCCTGGACTTCGCGGTTGAAATTCGGCTGAGGCGAAATTTTAAAGGCCCGTGTATTGTGCGATGTCAGTGCACAATAAAGAACCACAGGAGGTCAAAATTTCCGGAGCCCTTCACTACGGCGTCCCTCATAGCCTGAGTGGCTTTGGGATTTTAACCCCCAGTGACCATTAACCATTTTATGATCCCAATTTATATTTTAGGTATTCTAGGATTTCAGGTCTCATAACGACTCAGACTATCAGGAGCATCGTAGTGAAGAGCTCTGGATAATTTTTTTATTTTCGGGGTTCGTTAACATCCAATGACCTCGCACACTACAGTCAACGAAGGTTGGTTAACATGCTCTGACATCGCACAGTACAACCTACCTGGTATGTGTCGGGTCACTTTTTTTTTCATTAGTCCCAGAATATTATCAGTTTTAGTTCAGTTGGTCAAGAATGGGCTCCACCATAGTTGACTGTCAATATTCTCGGGAGAAAATTAGTGTGTTTTATTGCGAGTACATAATAGCATTTTTGTGCTCAGAAAAGCACGATTGGTTAGGACTGTTCATTTCACCCTACAAGTTTTCACGATATTCGAGGTACCCGCCGGTGCGCGCCGCTAAGCTTTAATGCATTCTAATGTACATATGTGCTGAAAAGTAGCCTCGTGTTGCATATTTGTAATTAGTGCCGAAAAACTTAGATTAAACGTGCCTACATATTTTGTAACCACAGTAGGCTGTTAGTCAAAACCGGACTTCATCCATATGAGTTGTTCATTTATCACTGCTAAAATCATTGTCGAATCTAATATGCCACTGGATGCGAAATAAGCAGCATTCTTTAAAGCCAATGAACGCGTTTAACGGGTGCAGGATATCCGTGGTATTGAGTCCGTGTTCTTCAAACGATGAGCCGCCCAGTGGCCTGCTTACGCGGGGCCTTATGCCGTGCAACGCGCACCTGACTATTTGAACGACTCACATACCCGCGCCATCGCGCCGACCTTGCTCCTCAAGATAGTCTCTCGTGTTCTCGGCAGGTGGCGACACTACACCGCGCCGTAAGCATAAACTTCATACTATGCGCCGTGGCAGAAACACGTGCGAGTAAAGGGCGAGGTGTACTACAGCGGTCAAACTGACTGTTCGTTTATAGAGCCAAATCAAAGAACCAATGCTAAAAGAGCTGCATTGTTCCGTGCAATATTTTGTTTTCAGGAATACAACTTATATGTTATAAGCTAGAACAGCCGACTTATTTGGTGGGTCGGTTTTCCGTGGATACCTAAATCACACACCCAGCATTTTCATTAAACGCATCCATACCCTCCATGGGACAATAGGGAGCAAATGAATTGCTAAACTTAAGAATTTTTCTAACAAAACAAGGAATACTTACCCTGAAAACGCGTTTCATAGGCTAGAAAAGGCGAGGAAACAAAATACTGGCATCGCAACGATCGGCTGTCTAACAAGTAAACTGCCCTGATATCAATGCTCTTTCTGCTACGTTCATGCCTAAGGATAAACTACACTGCCACTTACTTCCTGCGTCATCACTCCAGCAGTGCATATTTCTGTCCGTGACAGACAGACAGACAGACAGACAGACAGACAGACAGACAGACAGACAGATAGATAGATAGATAGATAGATAGATAGATAGATAGATAGATAGATAGATAGATAGATAGATAGATAGATAGATAGATAGATAGATAGATAGATAGATAGATAGATAGATAGGTAGGTAGATAGATAGATAGATAGATAGATAGATAGATAGATAGATAGATAGATAGATAGATAGATAGATAGATAGATAGATAGATAGATAGATAGATAGATAGATAGATAGATAGATAGATAGATAGATAGATAGATAGATAGATAGATAGATAGATAGATAGATAGAGAGATAGATAGATAGATAGATAGATAGATAGATAGATAGATAGATAGATAGATAGATAGATAGATAGATAGATAGATAGATAGATAGATAGATAGATAGATAGATAGATAGATAGATAGATAGATAGATAGATAGATAGATAGATAGATAGATAGATAGATAGATAGATAGATAGATAGATAGATAGATAGATAGATAGATAGACAGACAGACAGACAGACAGACAGACAGACAGACAGACAGACAGACAGACAGACAGACAGACAGACAGACAGACAGACAGACAGACAGACAGACAGACAGACAGACAGACAGACAGACAGACAGACAGACAGACAGACAGACAGACAGACAGACAGACAGACAGACAGACAGACAGATAGATAGATCCTTTATTGCGCAACACAATTTGAGGCTCGCAGGTCCCCCTGGGCCTCCGCACGAACCAACTCACGGTCAAAGCATTGTTGTGATGCCGGTCCATCACGAGTTTTAAGTCATGAAAAATTACTATTTCAAACGAACAAAAATTGGCAGTGGCTTAGCTCAGCTGTGCCAGGATATACGTAGCGAGAGTTGCAGCTCCCCCTGTTCTAATCCCGTGGTCAGTTATACGACCAGCCTTTACATTCTCCTGTTCAGTTGTTGATGATGATGAGGTTGTTGTCATTGCTTCATCTTGATTTTGTTGCGAAGGAACCATGCGAGCTGCTATGCGCCGCTTGTTACGCTTAGCCTCATGTCGTCTCCGCTTGGCAAGACGCTCTTTTCTTTGCTCAGGCGTCTGCGCCGCTCGTTTAGCCTTCTGATGTTCATTCTTTCTCTGCTCAGCGGCCACAGTATGTTATTCTTACACCGTGAGAGCGGCCAAATGCAAGGCGACGACTTTTGGTTCCGAGGAATTGATAATTACATGATGATACCGCCGCATAGGAGCGGCTGGAGTCGCCTTTTTGTCACCCATACGAAGCGATTGTGATACACCGAGTCGTATCACCTCAGATTTTAAGCACAGGGCCGCACATAACGCAGTTTATACACACGAGCCCACATGCGGCCGCGGCGGCGGTCGAGCTCTCACGTCATGCGCCGCGCACTTGCGGTTCTTCTCCGGTTGCCGCGCATGCGCATTCACGCGCGGCGCCGGCGGCCGTAGTCGGGACAGCGCGGCTCTTCGCGCGGCGGCGACGGCGAACTCTGACGTCATGTGCCGCGCACCTGCTGCTCCTCTCAGGTTTCGCGCATGCGCACTATCGGCCTCCCAGGCTCACGGCGAAATGCTCGAGTGGGTAACGAAATCTAGCTCTGGGTAGAAAATTATCAGCAATAAATTGATTATTTGATAATGCCCTTTAATCCAGCCTCAAAATGTAAACAATAAAATATCAGTGACAAACAAAATGGAAAGAGTTTCCCTCAATATCCCTTATAATATATACCCCTGATTCTTTCGGTTGTTCTGGCCAGCACCGCTTTTAGTACATCAGCCAGCGCCATGCGCTGATTTCTAATTATTAGTTCTGATCTTGGATTAGTTAGTGAACAGTGCTATCGAAGCAAAATTTGTAAGCGTAAAAAAATGTAGCAAAATACGGCGCAAACTCGAGGAGATGCACTAGGTTCGACCACGTCGTTCGGCTATTATCGATGCGACTGCGACATTACTAGAAAATATTTCAATGAAGCGGCGTGCAGGGTTTAGAAGTATTTCTGTCTTAACTTCTGCTTACCGGGTCAAACAGCAGTGCTCTACCGACATAAGCGCCAGTTTAGTCCCACATATTTTTATTTCGTGTGCGTAATTGAAGAATGCCCTCTTTCCGACCATTCATATTTGTGTTTATTAAAATTACCTAATGGAAGGAGAGGAACTACTCTATCTGAGTTTCATGCGTCAGGATAACGGCGCGAAGTGCAGAGCACGTATAGTCACGCTGTAATGAAACGGAAAAACGCCTCTGAACAAAATTAAATATAGCTGAGCTCGCTTATAACGAACCTGACGGTCGCGCGCACTGCGTTCGTTTTGTACGAGATTCGTAGAAACTGGTCAACTCATTTTACAGCCAGAAATGCCAAATCCAACAACACTTGCCTTTATTTCATACACAAGTTCGTAGTACACGCCGGCATCTTCAAAGGAGACCGTATCAAGGAAGTTTTCAAGCCATCAAGAGCAGACATACTTTATGTCCCTCACCTATGGCCCCAGGGCCAATATTTAGGCTGCTTTTGGAACAGAATTTCAAGATTTGTGGTTAAAGCGTTTACGGCAACCGGTGGCACATCGGCCTCCCCTTCTTTGTCATCCGATTCTCGGCCGTCGAGCAGCGCTCGTACTTCGCGTACAATGGCTTCGTAGGTGCACTACTTTGCGAAGCCCGTGTCACAACCCGCACCAACGACGTCAACTCGGGTAAAATCTTGTCCGGCCATCTGTGCATCAACAACGCGTTGTTACCATTCCACATGCATGTGATCACGCGAATGTTCAACGATCTTCCCAGTCGTTCCTATTGGCCCATAAAGCATACTTTCTGGAAGAAATTCTTGATGCAGTCCGCAGTCACCTACGCATTTATTGCGTTAATCCTTTCCACAAGAGCGAACAAAGATATCAAAACCCGAACATCTCCATCTGGTGCATCAGTTGCTGCCAACTCGAGCTGGATGGTGCTCCGATGATGGGACATCATGAGCGCATGGGTGGCACCCCTGTCTGATGGTTGTACCTTGCACCTGGCATTCGGTGGCGGGAAGAACGTTGTCACGTCAGCCAGAGAAGGCAACTCATGTTGCGCTGCAAAAATAAATTTTCGAGCACTGCTTAAGCTCGTATTTTTTTTTCATTATGTCATGATAGAACTCAAGACAAGCCACTCGGCGAGCTAACTGTGCGTCATACACATTGCACCTTTGGAATTTATGCCTGACTGCATGTTCATTCCATGAAAACAAAAAGTGACGTATTATCCAGGCATGTAGCTTAAGAAAACGCAGCTATCAAAGCATCGCAGTGCGCGAGACTTGCCCATGACAAAGGGGGCGCCACCGGTCGCTGCCGTGTCTGTCACCAGAGCAGTCGCCTTTGAACGTGTGCCCCGCCGCGGTGGCTCAGTGGTTAGGGCGCTCGACTACTGATCCGGATTTCCCGGGTTCGAACCCTACCGCGGCGGCTGCGTTTTTATGGAGGCAAAACGCTAAGGCGCCCGTGTGCTGTGCGATGTCAGTGCACGTTAAAGATCCCCAGGTGGTCGAAATTTTTCCGGAGCCCTCCACTACGGCACCTCTCTCTTCCTTTCTTCTTTCACTCCCTCCCTTATCCCTTCCCTAACGGCGCGGTTCAGGTGTCCAACGATATATGAGACAGATACTGCGCCATTTCCCTTCCCCCAAAACTAATTATTATTATTAGTATTATTATTATTTGAAGGTGTGCGTTTCTGGCGACAGAATTTAGGGAAACGGTGCCGTTTTTATAGGGCGTGTCTCGCCTTTTTTATTGCATTTCTAGGGCCCCACGTTCTTTTCGAGTGTTAGTCTAGCGGGAGCCCGGAGAAGCTCTTTCATCTCTGCGTGAGTTTTTCGACTGCGGTGCCGAGTTTACGGCGCCTCCTCGTTCGTTCTATCCGAGTAACGCAGCCTTGGTTGTTTTTTGCATCTCAAACGCAGTCCCCATTGCCCCTAATGCATATTTAGACGGTGGCGCCGCCCTCGTTCGTAATAAGCGAGCGTTCGTAATAACTGCTTACTATATTAAGAGATATGACGGCACTTGCATCAGCACTCCCCCATTATCACTTTTTGCAGCAGAGGTAGACTTTTTAGAAGAAGCCAACGTTTGAGTTTTTCATGTCTCGATGCTTGCATGGGTTTGCTGTTATCTTTCTCGATTTTTCCCTCTCCTACTTTTCAACTCTGTTGCTCACCTTATTTAAGGCGTGCCTTCCTTCAATAAATTCAGTTTTAGTCAGCGCTTGTGTCTTGTCCTTTCTTCTTGTGCGGTTGCAAGCTTTTGCGCTGCTCCTTTTCCTTGGATGTTGGCCTCACTTTATCCCGTCAGAGAAGTCCGCACCTGCTTTACATGCGCTTTAAACTTGAAATGAAGTCGTAAATATTGTGGCTGATAGCAGTGTGCGCATAGAGAACGCGCCTAATTTAAATTACTTTCACGTGCATTTGGGCAGGTTGCAAAGCTTGCCTTAGAGAAGCAAAGGGAGTGAGCTGATCAGAAATGTGAGCAGCTACCTCAAGGACACCCCATAGAGCCCCCTGACGATGTATGCCAATAGGTGTGAAGATACGTGAAATGAGCATTTGCTGACGTGTCATCCAAATGCGCTCTAGAAAAATATAAAAAATGTTGCGTCCGTATGAAATGAAAGATGAGCTAAAAAAATTACGCTTGGAGATAGACGGCTCCATGGCATGTCACTGGAGAATGCATTCAATGATTACTTTAAAAATTTGCAAACACGAATCCTAGAATCAGTACGCAAGATTATGTTACCTACGTCTAAAATCATGATCAATCGTTTTTATTAGCACCAACAGATAGGGTCGTAATAAACAAAACTTTTTCGAAGATGGAAGACAGTAATGGAGAAGATGTTGATGGTGTTAACATTAAACCAATGAAGTTTCTTATCGAATTCTTGGCCGCGCCACTTGCGTTCATTTTTAACCTGTCATAAGCCATCGGCGTCTTTGCTAGCCTTACGCAGATTTCCATAGTTGTGCTCATATTTACGGACGGTGTCAAGCACGCGTTTGGTAACTTAACACTTATATCGATATCATCTAACTTTCCAAAGGCCTTGAAGAAAATGCTTCACTATAAGTTGTCTTCCTATCTAGAACGTTTTCATTGGATGACATAGGGCCAAAACGGGTTTCGAAAAAAAAAAGATCGACAGAGACAGCACTGCTCTCGCAAAAGTAAACAATAATCTTGAAGAAAATGCTGCACTATAAGTTGTCTTCCTATCTAGAACGTTTTCATTGGATGACATAGGGCCAAAACGGGTTTCGAAAAAAAACGATCGACAGAGACAGCACTGCTTTCGCAAAAGTAAACAATAATCAATAATATGTAAAAGAAACTTTTTACACTAGCTGTATATGCTGATTTTTCTAAGGCTTCCGACTTAGTAGATCACACTATTCTTTTGCACAAGCTAGAGTGTTATGGAATACGTGGCATTCCCCTTATTTAATAAGACATAGCTAGCAAGCCGCAAGCAATTTGTGAAAATCTATGACTCATCTTCCTGTCTAAAATCAGTTAATACAGGGGTACCTCAAGGTAGCGTATTAGGCCGCTGGTTGTTTCTTTTATTTGTGAATGATATTCACCACTGCGCATCTGAAGGTCAAATAGTTGCATGTGCAGATGAGATTACACTGTTTTTTTTACGGCTAGAAGACCTAACGAAATTGAAATAACAACCAATCGTATGCTATCACCGCTTTACAGGTGGAATAGTATGAACAGACTCAAAATAAGCACAACCGAAACTAAATGTATGCTTTTCTTTTGCAAAAATACGTTCCCACGCTTTCAATATTCATATATCTGATGAAGTAATGGAGGTAGTTAATAGATTTAAACTACAGGGAGTAATCTTTTTAGAGAGCCTGTCTTGAAATGAGCATGTCCTATATATTCAACGTAAATGTAGGGAAGCAGTGGGAATATTTCGTAAACATCGCTCAATCTTTCCTCAACAGGTGAAGCTTATGATATATAAAGGTTTAGTTCAATCCCTTGTTCTCTGTTGTCATCTTGTTTGGCACTCCATCACAGCGCACAACCCTTATATGCATAGAAAAGGAACCAGCGAAAATAGACGCAAGACAAGAACAAAGGAGGCACACACCACAACGCTGGACTTACAACTGATTTATTGCGATGAAAAACGCTCATTTTAAAGGAATTTCCTGCCTGCGCACCCACCCTACAGACAATACACTTCGCGCACCACATGATGACATGCCTACTATAACGATAAAAACTTGTATTCCTTTTCAGTGATAATCACAGACGGCTCGCTGACGCATTTCTGCTTATTCTTTCTGATCATGAATGCCTCCAATAGCTCACGCTCACGTTTAGATTTCCCCCGCCCGATAATGCTGGCAATGTGAAAACTAGGAGAACATTTGCAGTCCTTTACATGTAAGGCTAGATTGCTGCCTGTGCCTGTGCCCAAAGTTGTGCGATGTTGCCTCAGGCGCTCATTCAAGCATGCTCCAGTTTGGCCTATGTAGATTTTCCCGCATGACAATGGGATTGAATACACCACGCCCACTGCGCATGTGGTGAACATAGTCTGGTGTTTTGTGTTGCAAACACCAGTTCTGCGCATGTCTGCAAAGGTTTGGGCGCACAAACCGGACAGTTTGCAAGGAGCAGAAAATGCCATAGTGACGCCAAACTTCTGAGCTACTTTTTTTAGACCATGTGAAGTCTTGTGGAAGTAAGGCATGACTTCCAACTTTCTTGTTGGCACTTCTACTGGCCTGGCATCCTTTGAAGATAACTTCAGTTTTTTCCCCAAGGATTCCGCCACCGCCATCAAAACCGAGGGAGGAAACCCAGAACATTGTAGCCGTTCAACCTGCTCCGCCAGACTTTGCTGCATCACATGAGGGCAACTCTTCTTTAAGGCATTCAAAAAACATAAGTTTGCAATGCTGCGCTTCACTAACTTAGAATGGGCCGAATCATACGGCAACAGTGCCTTCTTAGACCTGGGCGCATATTTCCAGCACACGTGTTGATTGGGTAAAAAAGTCAATTCTAAATCCAGGAACCTAATGGTCTTGTCAGAAGGAATCTCATGCGTAAAAACCAAGTTCTTAGAACAAGTGCTAAAAATATTTAAAATCTGGTGTGCCACAAGGGTAAGCTGGTCAGTTTCGGTTAAGTTCAAAATTACTAAAAAATCGTCAACATATCTAAAACCCTTACAACACGTGTGTCGTTTAGAGATCTTTGTAGCATCGAGTCAAATTTTGCTAAAAAAATGTTGCACAGCACCGGCGCAACACAGGAGCCGATACAGATTCCATGTTTTTGCACAACATACTCATCTTCATGCTGTGCTATCGTAGAATTCAAGTACACTTTTAAAAGTTCGAGAAAGGATTCTAAAGTGATGCCACACTTATTCTGGAAGGAAATTGTCCCAGATCTTTCAATGAATTCGCGCACAGCAATAAAAAGTTCGTCATGGGGCACAGAATAAAACAAGTCCACAATGTCCACCGAGAAGGCTGCATTAGCGTCGGGGAAACCGCGATTGAGGCACTCCACCAGGCTCATCGAACCCTGCACAACAAAAGGATCCGCAGGCACCAGGCCCTCGAAGGAACACTTTAGGTAGTTTGAAATCACTTTTTGCCATGAACCTTCTTCCGTGACGATCGCCCTGAAAGGGTTGTCAGGCTTATGTGTCTTTGCTGTGAAGCCTGCGGATCCTTTTGTTGTGCAGGGTTCGATGAGCCTGGTGGAGTGCCTCAATCGCGGTTTCCCCGACGCTAATGCAGCCTTCTCGGTGGACATTGTGGACTTGTTTTATTCTGTGCCCCATGACGAACTTTTTATTGCTGTGCGCGAATTCATTGAAAGATCTGGGACAATTTCCTTCCAGAATAAGTGTGGCATCACTTTAGAATCCTTTCTCGAACTTTTAAAAGTGTACTTGAATTCTACGATAGCACAGCATGAAGATGAGTATGTTGTGCAAAAACATGAAATCTGTATCGGCTCCTGTGTTGCGCCGGTGCTGTGCAACATTTTTTTAGCAAAATTTGACTCGATGCTACAAAGATCTCTAAACGACACACGTGTTGTAAGGGTTTTTAGATATGTTGACGATTTTTTAGTAATTTTGAACTTAACCGAAACTGACCAGCTTACCCTTGTGGCAGACCAGATTTTAAATATTTTTAGCACTTGTTCTAAGAACCTGGTTTTTACGCATGAGATTCCTTCTGACAAGACCATTAGGTTCCTGGATTTAGAATTGACTTTTTTACCCAATCAACACGTGTGCTGGAAATATGCGCCCAGGTCTAAGAAGGCACTGTTGCCGTATGATTCGGCCCATTCTAAGTTATTGAAGCGCAGCATTGCAAACTTATGTTTTTTGAATGCATTAAAGAAGAGTTGCCCTCATGTGATGCAGCAAAGTCTGGCGGAGCAGGTTGAACGGCTACAATGTTCTGGGTTTCCTCCCTCGGTTTTGATGGCGGTGGCGGAATCCTTGGGGAAAAAACTGAAGTTATCTTCAAAGGATGCCAGGCCAGTAGAAGTGCCAACAAGAAAGTTGGAAGTCATGCCTTACTTCCACAAGACTTCACATGGTCTAAAAAAAGTAGCTCAGAAGTTTGGCGTCACTATGGCATTTTCTGCTCCTTGCAAACTGTCCGGTTTGTGCGCCCAAACCTTTGCAGACATGCGCAGAACTGGTGTTTGCAACACAAAACACCAGACTATGTTCACCACATGCGCAGTGGGCGTGGTGTATTCAATCCCATTGTCATGCGGGAAAATCTACATAGGCCAAACTGGAGCATGCTTGAATGAGCGCCTGAGGCAACATCGCACAACTTTGGGCAAAGGCACAGGCAGCAATCTAGCCTTACATGTAAAGGACTGCAAATGTTCTCCTAGTTTTCACATTGCCAGCATTATCGGGCGGGGGAAATCTAAACGTGAGCGTGAGCTATTGGAGGCATTCATGATCAGAAAGAATAAGCAGAAATGCGTCAGCGAGCCGTCTGTGATTATCACTGAAAAGGAATACAAGTTTTTATCGTTATAGTAGGCATGTCATCATGTGGTGCGCGAAGTGTATTGTCTGTAGGGTGGGTGCGCAGGCAGGAAATTCCTTTAAAATGAGCGTTTTTCATCGCAATAAATCAGTTGTAAGTCCAGCGTTGTGGTGTGTGCCTCCTTTGTTCTTGTCTTGCGTCTATTTTCGCTGGTTCCTTTTCTATGCAATATGAACCAACTAGCCCAGCAGTTTGCACTCCTGAACCCTTATATGCTTCTTATCGGACAAAAAAGGACCATTAAAGTAATTGCTCGAGCTCCTTATTTTAGCCATACACACTTTATATTTGGTCAATGTTTAGAGGAATCCGCAAAAGTAGAGTAGATTTGTAATAAGGGAGTAATTACTCATTGGCATCCACTCAAGTGCAGCCACAACTTAACACGACTTCGCATTGTTCGAGTAGGCAGCCTTCATACATTTTACCTTTTTTTTTATTTCCCACCAAGTTGCCCGTAAATGTCCTAACAGTTTATTTCAGCTCGCCGGTTCTGTAAAAAATAGAAAAATTTATAACACGCGCTTATCTGAAACAGGGCATGTACATACCCTACGTAAAAGCTATGGCCTTGGATCGCTCAATACACATTACGATTGTTACTAAACAGGTTAGAGCAGAAAGGCGCATGTATGAAGAATTTTCATTTGAAGCTGAATTCAACACATGGTCCATTCTGTAAACACTCCCTATGCCAGTTTTTTTTAAACCCCTGTTTTATTTCTTGTCTATTGCAGCTTGCTAACTTGTTCATGTTGTATATTTTGTTTAATGTTAAGGATTGGTTCGGGGGGGTTTAACGTCCCAAAGAGACAGGCTATGAGGGACGCCGCAGTGAAGGGCTCAAGAAATTTCGCCCACCTGGAGTTCATTAACGTGCACTGACATCTCACAGCACACGGGCCTCTAGAGTTTCGCCTCCATCGAAATTCGAACGCCGCGGTCGGGACCGAACCCGCGTCTTTCGGGTCAGCAGCCGAGCGCCATAACCACGGAGCCACCACGCTGGCTTGCGAATTGTTAAGTTCAAACCAATATTACAAAAACGCATCTAGCTTTTTTTTTGCGTGTAACAGTACTCTTTTGCGTGGCGTGTTTTCGCGATGTTTCGAATTTTTTTCTGTTTGCTGCAAGAGCTTTTATTATTTATTTGTTTTCTTGTATTGTATATACACATTCCATTGTAACTGATGCCCGCAGATGACAGCCAATTTTATGAACTAGGCCGTCGTTAAGCTGCTAGCTACTGGCGCAACTTTTTGCCGTAGCCACCTTCCTTCTTGTAAATAGAGTAAATAAACATAAAATTTCGAACTTCAATCGCGAAGACATAATTTAGGCTGTTTTAAAAACGCTTGAGAGAGTCAGCTACGCGATTGCAGGCTGTAATTCTTGTTTTATCTTTTCTATTTTGTAGATGCGCTGCTGCCCTTTCTGCGTCATTTTGTTGTCAGTCCATATTTGAAATAATCCTAGTTTCAAGTGATCACCTTTCCTTTTCATCTTTTCTTTCGTCCTCGTCTTATCCTTTTATCCATGCTACGCTAAAGGTCTAAAAACGCTATGTAAAAACGCTGTCATAATCTCATGTATGCCAGTTCGCTGTAAAAGATATCGAGAAAAGTGCTTCTTAAAGCACAAACTTCAAAAAAAATGAGGGAGGAGGTCTGCCCTATCGCGATCTAAATATTACGAAACACGTGTTCTCGGAAAATGTGTATTGTAGTTTTGTCTCACCACCCAGTGGCGTGGTATTGTTACCATCCGATAGAGCATGCAAGCCTTCTCATATCTTGATACATTTGAGGCCAGTGGATTACGTGACTATATATGATGAAGTAAATTTTTTTTCGCGCACACTGACGCCGCGTAAGCTGTTGATCGCTGTAGTACAGGTACTCTGAGTAACCTTTCGACAAAATGACTTCTCTGGGCTGTTGTGGTCGCGTTTGGCGACGTTTGTATTGGCCCTCTAATATAGGAGGAAATGCCTTAGTGAGTTGAAGGAAAGGAGATAATTTTTTGGTGTAAGGTGGTTGCAGAGTGATGTACTACGTTGTTTTATAATGGTCTTTTCCAAGAATCAGGGCGCACTTTGGTGAATGGATTCAGACTGACCCGTATGCTTTAGACAGCAATTGTCGCGAATTTACTTTAAAAAAACAGCATTCATTAGCATATTATACTTGTACCAGCTTCTGATATTAGACTCATTATAGACTGTGGTACACTTAAATGTGATAAAAAAAACGCTGCAGTCTGGCAGTGGAATGTATTGCGTTTTATTATTAGAAGATGTACTGAGGGATGCAATTACCCAAAGCCATAAATGAGCGACGTACCACAAAGCAACATTTTCTTCGTCCCATAGAAGGGATTCCACTCAAGCAGCCTTGAACGGCACAGTGAAAGAAAACAATATTTACTCCAAGAATGTTCGCCATATTAGTCAAAGAGCTCACCTCAGAAAAATAAAGGTAAGGCCTCATTGAACATTGGCTGGAGGTCGGACATAAGCTTCTCTTTTCCTTTACACATCTTAGTCACTGTATCATCAAGCGGCCAAAAGGAATTGGCTAAGTAAACACATAACGACATCAAAATCTTTAGTAAGCTTTGTAGAGAAACATCACACGGCTCGTAATCGCCAAGTCTAAAAACCTCATCATTGGATGCTAAATATTTGGAGGCTTTTCAGTCACGACGAAAATATTGAAGTGTAGTTTAATAGTGAAATCAGTGCAATTCCTAACGTCCCTAAAGAATCAGATTTTTTTGCCCTTGCAAGGTTTTCATCAATTGCCTGTCTAGATAGCTTAAAGCATTTTACATACAATGAATTCCACCTTTTACCCAATCCAGAAACTTTTTTCAACGCGTACATCTCATCTTTCAGCCGACAGGGGCCAAATTCTCTTAAAAGCAAACTCTGAATATACTAAAAAGAAAATTCTGAAAAAATTGCATGGCAATATTTTATTCGAACCGGAAAAACCAAGCCTGTACAATATCACCAAAATTTTACGTTAGCACTGATCGAGTGGAAGCTGTTCCGATTGCTACTCTCAAAAAAAAAAATTGTGAGTGTAAGTTTGGAGCGTATTGAGAGAAGGCTAGTAAAAAGGAGCAGCGGGGAAGGCAGTTCAAGGTCAGCCATTCGCAGCAAGGACTCAAGCTGAGTGACGGCAATGCTGCTAGGTCGATCCCACATCTTTTAATGCGAAAGGACAACACGGTCACAATCAAGAATCTTGAGTGAAGCCTCTGAGTAACCTGGTTAAGATCGTGTTGGGTTAGTTCGGTGGAGCGTCCCGCATGCTACAGCAAATTGGAGGAAGTTCGGGTAAGATTAGAGGAGTGTCGCTCCAGCTGTAGTTAATGGGAGGGGAGCGTCGCATCAGCTGTGGCCGAGTAGAGGGTATGAAGATGAAGAGCGAGAAACGCGGTTGCGTGCACATGCAGATGTCAGAAAGAAGTGAAGAATGAACACTAATTTCCGCATGTCTACTCAGTACTCTGTACTCTATCTACTCTGCCATGCTGGCGAATCAGGGGGAAGGCAATCGGGTAGTAGTACGACGTAATGCGCTGGACAGGAATAATCTTATGGCCCGGTGGCCGAGATATAAATATGGCGTGAATGGTTGAGGAATGTCGACAGGAGGAGTCCTGCACTACAGTAAGTGATAGTGGGCATAATACTTCGCAATAAGCTTCTTGAACAAACCCGGTCAAATCGGTAATATTCACACACAAATAAGAGACCTGGACATGAATTTCGGTGCACTCTGGTACCACTGAGATACTTCCTGTATCATGCAACCGTACGATCTGGCGGCCACCTTTTATGTGCTGGTAAGCTTGAGAAACAATTCTACATTGATGTGTGGCGGCGGTAGGTTACGATTCAGTGAACGGGAAGGGGAGGACGAAGGCTTTATAGAAGAAAGAGCAGGGAGAAACGTGTAGGCAATTGCGTAGTAGAGACTTGAAAACTGTAGTCAATTGCGTAGTAGAGACTTCAGAGAGAGTCCCGGTTCTTGTGGCTGGAAGCGACTGACAAGGCGGGCATATCGCCCGGGGCGCGGCTAAATCTCAGGAAGTTTGTGTGCTGGTGGTAGGCGGTGAAAATGAGATTAATTATGAGGCACTAGGTGAGCAGGCCTTTGGATTATTACAACGGCTCCCAGAGTGAGGGTACCGACCCTAATGTATGCATGTGCACGAGTAACGCTGAACTCGTAAAGCTCAATTATCAGCAATCGACCTCACATCATACCGCTCAACTGAGCTTACAAGCTGCGCCGGCGAAGTCTTGGAACAAGTGTTGCATACACGCAAGCAGTGCTGCCTGTAACTTTCCTGAATACAACCAAAAATTTATATCGAGTTCACAGAGCCTATAGGGCTGCCTTGCCCCTCTGAGGGGAGGCGGCAACACTGCGTCATAGATCTTGTGAGGTCCAAAAAAAACAATGTAGTCCTCAACACACAAATTTTATAACAGGAGGTTTGAGAGAATTCTTTGTCTAACTCAAACCTGGAGGACCACCGACGCCTGGTGGACCGGGCAAGAGCTGCTGAAGTCTCCATAGAGGCCCTCGACTAGGAGCTCCACCCAATCACTACCGAAGCCTTCGCTCAACGCAATAAATGTTTTTCATTAATCTGACAGGGCGTATAACCTATCAAGTATGTCAGCGACTTGTTAACTTCTGTTCAAAACAAAGAAGTTATGAAGCATTGCTCATGGGGTTCTTTTCTGGACGTCATAGACGGATGCTGCAACCTAACACGGCAAGCCATTTTGAGCTCCTGTGAAGGTGATGAAATAGGTGGTCGCATGTACCGCTGGACGCACCATTATTTATCTTAAAGGTCGCTTTCCTTCCACGCTGACAATGAGCCAACACCTCATTGCAATTCGCGCGATGTCTCACAGGGTGGAATGCTTATCTAAGCTACCTTCTACCTTGTCATCGTCGGCGTCGTCGGCTTAGTGACACATCATCGCAGCTCTCCAGTTAAACTGACGATATATGGATTTGGACATCAAGTGCGATGCGTGGTGCGAGATTTCAAAAGGCGGCTTCAATGCTAACATAAACGTTTGTCTGAAGGGCCTATAAATTTCAGCCAAGAAAAGCTCTGCAGCGCACGAAAAACAAGGTCATCTTCCTCCATACCTATCAATGGTAAATTGATCCTATACAGAATCAGCCATCGCTTTCGCGAAGTTACCGTTGCTAGAAATCTCACGTGGAGTTCCCATTTCTTGTACATTAAGAGCAGACCTACTGCGATTTTCCACGTTGCATCCTTCTTCGGATGAATGTCATAGGAAGGGTCAGCGGCATTCATGTTACAAATGTACAATTTGTTTTCTGTACCGTCCTGCAGTAGAGCCTTGGAATGCACGGAAACATTCGAAATACAAATAATCAGGCTTTTCACAGCGTGTGTAAATGAAAGCTCTCAGCAGGTAGCAGCTTGGCCTGGCGAAAACTACTACAGCGGAAACTGTACCATCTCCCAGGAACATCCCATTATTCCGTTCGTGGCTGTTCCCACCGTGACAACATATATTGGACAACTCACTCGGGTCACCTGTCCCCAACTCGCAACTGTTAGTGTGGTTGGGCTCCACAGTACTTTCGCCAAAATCATTAATGGTCATCCCCACTTTTCAAACCTTGCAGTTAACCCCAACCTGGAGACAGCCTTCTACTTACTGAGTCTGCATCGCCTCTCAGGGTACCTTTTCATATCCAGCACTAGAAATGAAGGCGAGGTGTCATCAAAGACTCTAAAGCAGGCCTTGTTAGAGCTTTTCATTATATCTGCAGTCAATCAGAGCTCAGTTCACTCAACCATTTCTGCAGCGTGCTTTACCATCCCTACAAAGTGCTTCTTGATCGCGGTGAAAGCAACGACCACACTTCAACGGGTGCGGAACTGGCTGCCCTTCTGGCTGTCATTTAGTTCATCAGCCAGGAAACCCTATACGATTGGTTCATGATTGTTTTTATTCCAAAGTAGCCTTCCAGGAAACGCAAGCTTCACTACGCCGCGGATTGCATAACAATTCGTCTCTAAAATCCGCAAGTTTTTTCACTATGTAGTAATCAGAGGTGGTCGAATGTTTTCCAGTGGCTGCCAAGGCATTCGCGGCGTCTTCTTGGTGGCGTACAAGATATCATCGGGGCCGGACGTCCAGTCGGAGTCGAATAGCGAGCGGACTCTCTTGTGAACTGACGCATGAGTCAGGAAAAGGCCATCGTTGCTGCGTCGATTCCCGGCCTTGCTAGGGCAATGGCGCCGACAGGTAAAAGGATCCATTATCCTTTGCGGGAAGACCCAGGCCTAGCCGCACCTCTTCAGCAAGTCAGTTCAATTCAATTCTTTATTTACTAGAATACTGGACGGTTTCCAGGGCTAAAAGTTGCTGCCTACAACTTTACTTGGCTTTAGAGCCGTTTACAAAGCGGCAGCCGACATTGATGACTGAGTTACAACTGAGAAAAGTGTACTCTTAGCTTGTTAGAGGATTTGAAGGCTACCTGTTTGTGCTTGTTTAATAAGACCGGCAGATTGTGTTTTAAAGATTGCAATTTGTACTGAGTTCGAAAGTATGGAACTAACCAGGATTCAGAAATTCGATGAAAGAAGGAGCAGCTTTAGGTTGCAGGAATGCCATCGAACGAAGGAAACTCTGGCTGTCATGCTGAGAAAAATAGAAAACATGTAACAAGATTATTTATTTATTTATGCATACTGCTAATCCCATTTGGGATCGTTGCAGGAGGGCAAAATAGGGTTAGTAATAACCGTTCAAAAATGCATCATTTTGTTGAAGATCGTAAAATATACAATAGTAAGGGTAAAGCAAAAGCACTGGAATTAACTATGGAAATACAACCAAAAATACAACAACGCAGAATAACAATACAACGAACTGTACCATAACCATATCGAAACAAGGCAAATTAATGTCACAATAGGCGTCATGACAGAAGTTACATCCCAATAGTTTCGAAAACAATACTGGTAGTCTGTGTATACCTGAACAAAGTTAACATTAAAAAGGCACACAGAAAACACACACACACACAAATTTTTGCTAATTAAGTACCGAGCTCTCGATAGCAGCGCTGAACTTTCCTAACGATGAGCTGCTAGTTATTGAAGGGTTTAGACTGTTCCATTCACTAGTGACAAACGTAAAAAATGATTATTTGAAGCAGTCAGTATGAAAAGGGTACTCGTTATGTGTATTAAAATGTTTGTGACACGTCGATCTTGCTTTAGAAAATGAAATATTTTTTTCATTTCATTTATTGAAGCCTTAAGGGCCCGTGGGCATTACATTTAGTAACATCAAGTTTCAATTGCTGGTATTTATAGTGATGGTCATAACCACTAATATTGTTTTTGCAAAGAGATGTATTGTCGTAGACTGACGAGCAATATTAGCTTTGTAGCAAATGTACCTTTTTACAGAACTATTATCTTTTGAGTATTTGCTCTTGTGGTGTTTGCCCACACCAAACTGCAGTAGCTCATGTGCGGGGCAAATAATGCGTTATATAACTGAAGTTTGGTTGTTTGCGGCATAAATGTACGACGTCGAGACATAGCTCTAGTCACTGAGAGTTTTTTTTTTTTTTGCAACATAGTTGACATTAGTGTCCCAAAGCAAATAGCAAGAAAAATAGACACCGAGAATTTTGTGAGTTTCGACAAGTTCACTATTTTTATCTTGAATCATTAGAGAATTTTCTAGAATTAATTTCTTATTTCTGGCTCGAAATAAAATAGCTTTCATTTCCTGGGTGCTAATTTTTATGTGATTTAATTGGAATCAGACGAACAATTTTTCAAGTACACAATTACAATGTAACGCAAGGCCGTTGGGATCATTACCAGAAGTAAGCACTGTACTGTCATCAGCATATCAAATGAACTGAACACTGTTGTCAATATGAACTATGTCATTCATGTAAAAGTTAAACAGAAGCGAGCCTAATACACTCCCCTGTGGTACACCACAAAATATTGGAATTAAGGACGACTGTTGGCTGTTAATACAGGCACACTGTCTTCTATTACTGAGATACCAGTTAAGGAAGGCATGAGATTTTCCGCGGATGCCATATGAAATGAGATTTCAAAGAAATATGTTATGGTCTAGACAGTCAAAAGCTTTGCTGAAATCAACGAAAATACCGAGCGTATATGTTCCCTTTTCAATTCTCTGTAATATTTTTTTCTTTTATTGCAAGCAGCGACGTTTCCGTAGATTTACCTTTTGTGAATCCAAACTGACAATCGGTCCGAGCCCTAATTTTATCTATGAAATTTATTTGGCGTAAGTAAATGATCTTTTCTAGTCTTTTCGAGAAAACAGGTAATATAGAAATTGGTCGATAGCTAGTTGTTTCATTTCTGTTTCCCCCTTTAAAGATTAAATCGAGTCTTGCTCGCTTCATGCCCTCAGGAAAGGTAGCCGATTTTATTGCTAGGTTAAATATACATCACAGTACTGGGCTCAAAAATTCAATCACGTACTTTATTGCCTTTATTTGTATGTTGTCGCAATCAAGGGCTTTGCTGGTTTTTAAGTATAGAAATGAATTGTGTACTTCATTTTGGTCCGTCGGACGAAGAAAGGGGGTTTCAGGGGTACTGTTGCTCATTTCGGGCAAGAATTTTAAGCTGTAGTTGCTATGATTTGAGACATTGGTAAAGTGGTGGTGAAAATGATCAGCAAGAGCTTTACGATTTAGTTCAGCGCCGTTAACTGTTAAATTTCTGGGGACGAACCACCTTTACCTCTGCTAAGTACATTATTTATTGTTTTCCAAATAATATCTGGCTATAATATCTGCCTATGTCAGAAAAAAGATGCTCGTAATAAGCTTTCTTTGCCCGTCTAAGCGTAGTATTTAGATTTTTTCTAAAGGTCAAAAATTCTTTAAGGTTTTTTCCCTCCGTGCGCGAAGAAACTATAAGTACAGACGGTTTTTCTCTTTGATTTGTTATAGGTGGCCGCGTGTTACCAAAGTTTTCTTCGTATTTTAGAACGTTTTAGTGTTCTGGATAGGAAATGTGCTGTATACTCTCTCGTAAATATTTCTATGAATTTGGAGTATGCTTCATCAGCTTTAGTTTCCTTAAACACAGGGCTTCAGTCACGCATACTGATACTCTTTCTAAAAGACTCGAGCGAGTTGTTCGAGATATGCTGAAAACTGAATGATTGTTCGAGTTTTTGGCTTAAGTTTGTGTTCTTGACATAGGTCATAAAAGCCGGACAGTGGTCACTGATGTCACTTGTAACAGTGCCAGCACTGGTAACAATGCATGTGTTTGTGGTAATTAGAAGCTCAAGGCGAGAGCAGCTTGAAACTGTAATACGGGTTGGCGAGGTGATCAGGTTTGTGAAGCCAGAAGCTTGAATTATATTTCTAAGTTCATGCGCATGATTATTATCTCAAAAACGTTAATATTTAGGTGACCTGCACCATTAAACAAAACTTGATTAGGCTGGCATATTCCATTAAGTCATCAACTTTATTCAATTCAGAGTCAATTCGGAGGTTCTCCCGCAATGGCTCGCTGCTAAGCCAACCGGACGGCGTCGTGGGAAAACAAAGGCTCCATTTTCTTTGTATTGAGAGAGGAGATGGCAGTGAAAGTAAGCCGGCTTTTTCGGGTACCTGCCCACAAAACAGGACAATCTCCTCGGAGGAGGCGGCCTTCCTAAAAATAGAATTCCAAGATAATCCTGATCAAAGTCCGGTTTCGGAGATGTCTCCTTGACCTGGTAGAGAAACACGAAAGTGCTGCGTCGCTTTGGTATCATGCTTGTAGCCACCAAAAGCGAGAGTGCCGAGGTCACGTCTATAGATGTGGGCGGTTCCGCAGGATTGCACAAATAACCCACCGATTTTACCGTCCATAATAAACCTCATTTCTCCAGATAATTGCCTCAACATACCGCACTATGTATAAGCAGCTGAACTGGTGTGCGGAACATGCTGACTTCCCTTCTTTTCTCACGTGCGAAACCTGACTGCTGTAAATCTGTAAACTAAGCTGTACAATCTTCTTCAGCATCTTCTGGCTCTCGCCACTCCATCTCCGGTCACCTCGTTCCTGTTCTCTACCCGTGCATGCCACATCGACCATAACACTGCCCAAAGCAAACATCCAGCACTGCTCAGTTTTGTATAGGCAGTGCAGAGCATGATTAGTGCGAAGTATAGGGTATACATCATTTTGCGTGACATTAAGGCGGCTCTAACCCACCCAGATCCGAATGAAGGCCAGTGGGCTTTTGGAGGTATGAGTCAAGCCACTCTGCAGCATTTTGTGAATCTTTCAAAAACTTTTTCCACAGCGGCGGACACAAGGTGTCGACACCGCTGCTCTGCTGCATGAGCACCAGTGTCACATTGTTTGGAGACACTGTGCGCGCGGCTGAAAGCGGACCGGTGAGAATACAAGGTGAAGCGAAACAGATGAAGCACACCGTGAAGTCGAGCGTATGGAGAGAAGCAAAACGTGTGTAGACTTTGGGGCGATCGCAGGACCAGGTGGGCTGAGAGCATCCGTGGTGGGGGGGAGTGGCAAACCGTCTATGCCGTCGCAGTTGAGAATAAAATCAGTGAGCTGGACGATGCGAAGGCATTCTCTGCGACACAAAGCAGGAAAAAAATTTAGAATTGATTGTTGGGGAAAAGAAATGGCGCAGTATATGTCTCACATATCGGCGAACACATGAACCGCGCCATTAAGCGAAGGAATAAAGGAGGGAATTGGAGAAGAAAGGAAGAAAGAGGCGCCGCAGTAGAGGGCTCTAGCATACTTTCGACCTCCTGGGGTTCTTAAACGTGCACTGACATCGCACAGCACACGGGCGCATTTGCGTTTCGCCTCCATCGAAACGCAGCCGCCGCGGTCGGGTTCGGACCCGGGTACTCCGGATCAGTAGCCGAGCGCCCAGACCACTAAGCCACCACGACAGGTTAAAGCAGGACCGCTTGATAGTGGATTGAAGACTAATAAATCGGTGTCGCCAGCGGATGTAAGAAAGACGCCAAAAAGTAAAAAAAAAGAACCGTGGGGTGCAGTACAGTATGATTCGCTGCGAAGAAGGCATTTGAATTGCACATCAAATTGAGAACATGGCCACAATGACTGGAGAGCTTGGAAGAAGATATGCAGATATTATCATTACCTCTTCGACTTCATTACATCGGGCAACCTTTTTAATTGCTATTTTTGTCCTTTTCTTTAAACCATCAGCACAAACCCCTTTTTGTGCCCCGGTGCAAGAAATATCGCTCTAAAAAAGGGTGCTGTCAGCGATTAGAGCTTTAACGAAGGAATCTGAATGGTAACCGTTCATTGGAAATAAGGCAGCGCAGAGAACGCAATTTTAGCAATAGCTCAAGTTATCATGCCATAGAACAGTAGGAACTGCCAGACCAAGATAATCCCTTGAGAGCATTATGGCAGAAGGTGAACACCATCGCATAGCGGATGCCTTCTTGCCGACTCGATGAATACGTACTGCTAACGCCTTGATGTGGTGCGCACTTGGTGGTCGCAACAAAAGTATAGTTCGTGACATTTTTATTTTCATTAAAAAGTTACAAAGTTATGGATCCATGAGAGGACTGGCAGCATCATGTGTCCACTGACATCATCGTAAAAGCTTCCTTTGGAAATTTTTTTTTATGTTAGAAGAATATGAATGAGGCCCTCTACATCTCGCAAGGGCGCAGTTCCTCCAGAACATGACTGGGACGACTTCGCACTGCTGATTTGGACAGGGAAACAATGAAGGCTAACAGGGGCTGGAGAAGGTAGATTGTTGAGGCGAAAATCGCGACTTAGTGGCGGATCCCCAGTCGCCTAGTACGGACTGGAGAGGCCTTGAGCCGTATGCAGGGTATCGGAGGCGTTTAATGAGACGATGATCATACCTCGCGAGATGCTGAGGCAACTCACATAAGTAGCAGAATGGGCGATTTGAATCGTTCGCCAGGGACTGCCGTAATGTGGAGGAGGTTCTGTGAAAGGCGCCGGTTCTAGCGCAGGTGCCTGAGGTTCCGTGTACCTCGGCGGCCAGGGTGAAGCGACGGAATTGGCGAGTATCAGCATAGAATTGACAAGAGTAAGCTAATGGAAGGTTCAAAAGCCTCGGCAAACTTGATAAACAAGATATCGTCAAGGTACAACCCTGTTTTGGCATGCGTAACTTCTTTGCGAACTTCTTTGATACGCAAGTTCTTTGCGAACAAATTCTTTGCTTTGCAGTCTTCAGGTAGCCGGCAGGCCACCAAACGCCTCAACTTATGTATGTTGTTGGCGTGTTAAGACCGTCTACTTGCGCTGCTCTATGTAGATTTCGCCGAAAATGAATATCCGTTGGCCACGCGCTAGCAACTTCATAAATGCATCATCACTGACAGCTTTCAAAATATTTTTTAATCCTCTTTTCACATCAGCGCGTCTCTCCCGTTTTTGTGAAAGTCTAACGGAATCTCTGTATACCTGGTGAACTTCTCGCCGGCGTGCTGCGACTGTGCGCACAAGCATTGTTCGGCACACTGCTTTTTTACTGCAGTAAGGCCGAAAAATGCTTCCACGCTCATCTTAAAAGCGGTCCATGCTTAGATCCGCATCGTGGTTACGTTACGACAGGTTACTCATGCCGATCACGTAAGAGATAAGGTTAGCTTCGGATCGTCATCCCAACTTATCATAGCCACTCACACGCTCGCAGGACGGGGGTAGTACTGCACGTTCTTCTGAGCGGTCATGCTGAAGATTGCCGAGTCCCGCTGGCGAAGGCAGCTCGCAAAGGTGACCGTCGGGTCCACCTGCGCATCTTGGTGCATAGTGTCCTCTCGCATATGCTGCTCTATGTTCGCCCGCGGAGTTTCAGGGCTGGATGTTGATGCCGCCCTGCACATGCGCCCAACGTGAGACGACGGTTTGCTACGAGAAGACGGAAGCAACGGTAAATGCAGACCAAGCTCATCTATTCCGAGTAGGGTCTCGCGCTGAGCGATGACAATGCACCTCGGCTGCATAGCCATCTTCCCGTTTACAACTACAACATCCGCATTTTGTAACACCAGTGGTCACATGTCAAACATTCTCAGACAAAAATTTTGAAAAATGGACAATTGCAAGACATGTTTACTGAAATACCGAAGATAATTGTTCATTCTTCTGATGTGCAAAATCTTTAAGTGCTTCCCATCGACCCAGTCAATTGTTATTACTGTCAAAGTAAACCCAACGGGGACTCTCTTTACGATAGCTAAAACGTCGAGAACCAATAAGTACAAGTCTTATCTCAAGTGATCTCGGGGTATATTTATTGTTGTAGTGAAACCTTTCATTATATGAAAAAATATTGATCATAATCGGCTTCCCGATGAAAAATGATTTGGACCAGAATTGTTGGGCAAACTTCTCGCTTCAGGGGTCGAATTGTGAGACAAGAGCTGCACTAACACGTCAAGTTGGCAGGCTTTTTTTCTAGAAACTAGTCCACATAACGCACTGTATAGATCGTGCCTCTTTAAATCTGGACTTAGTATGGGCCAATAGGGGCATCACTAATTGACAGAAAACTCAACGCGAAGGAACGTAGGCATGAGGGAACACAATAGACTGGACAGGAAAGCGCCCATTCCGTCTCGTGTGTTCCCTCATGTCCACGTCCCTTCGCGAAGCTTTTTCTGTCAAATAACGTAGCTCTTTAGAGCGAAAGAGTTTTTATAAGATTTTGTTGTTTGCACTTTTAGTCGGCCCGCGCTAACTTGAAAGGTCTTGTTTCTTCTGCATTGTAAATACGTGTTTCTGTGCTCTATACTTTGAAGAAGCAGTGTTGTTCTTTTTATTCGGCAGGTTTCAGGGCCTCCGGTCAAATTTGTCCACCCTGAAAGATCGCAAAATAATCTTAATCTCTAACACAATCCGCAGCCCTTTCGGCTCCCCTCAGGTTCTTATACCAATGGGGTCATTTTTTCGCCATTCACCCTTGGGACCACTTTGCACTTTTACGCATGGTGCTCTGTAACCTGCTTTATCTTCCTGAGGCGCTAACCAACCGATGATCATCTCAACACCTGAGTTCAGCGAATTTTCAAATCTGAGCTCAGTTAAAGTTTTAAAATTTTCTGAGAAACCTCTGAAATATATGTGCTTTTATACTAGGAATTTTCTTTCCGGAGAGTTCATCAAGGAAAGAAGGAATGGCCACACTTGCATTTAGAAGCGACCTCTTCCGCTGGCAGGTCTCATTGCACTACTGCGGGAAAAAAAAGATGCGTTCAGTTCCGCAGGCCCAATGTTTTCGCTTTGTATAAAAAATGACACCTCGCCCCTAAAGAAAGGTAAGAGTTGCTGTTTGGAATAGGACCACCGTAGATGAAACGTTCGTAATGCAGAGTGTTGAATGTTTCTTGATTCAGTGAATGTTCCTCAGTTAAATGGGGTTAGCATGAAATTTTGGTACTGTTGCAGCATATAATGCACAACCGTGATGCGATCGATTCAACATCTGTCTATAAAAGACCGACTTCAGGAAGTTAAGAAGGTGTCTGTGTAGGCATATCCGCCGACCGCTGGTTAGTCGTGACATTCTCATCCCTGGCAAGCTTTCAGAATTTTTTATATTTTTCTGTAAACTGTACAGTGCACCAACGCTTCACTTACGGTCAGTAATATCGTGTATGCGCCAAGCTAATTTGGCTGCCTTTCCAAATTCTCATGGGCGCTAAATTGTTCGAGACCAACGTGAAAATTAAAACCATGGCTCTAAAGATGCCAACAGGCAAAGACGACGAATATAAGACCCGCAGCAGTGGTCGCGGAATGTTGCAAAAACCCAACCAAACTTTAAAACTTGAATCTGACGACATACAATTAATTAAGGAAAAGAGGCATTTCTAAATGAATAAAGGGCGAAGCAGAGGACATTCCGAGGTTCATAAATTGTCTGGAATATGAGATTTCGCTTCTGATTATCTGCAAGGTGGTCTTGGTAGAAGTCAAACGCGGAGATTACGTCCTCTACTCACGCAATCCTGCTTTGATATCACCGTAGCGTTTATGTCAATCGAGTTTAGGTGTCGACACTTTTCCCCTTAAAGAGCTGAGTTCACGAGCCAAGCCAAGTATGACTTACCGCTCGTGCAGAGTTATTGAGGTGAGACTATGATATAATACCGCGCATTTCGCGATCAGTCCATCTTCCTGGGGTTCTTCCAATCGCGAGTAAAAGGTATAAATACATAGCCTTGAAAAGTGACGACATGTACCTCTCTCACGTGCCGCATTGAAAATTAGTCCGCCCTCATGTCCTTCTTGGAAGTCTAAGAACAAGAAGGATTGTTTTCGCTTTCTAGTCAGATTTCTCCAGCGCGACGCTTCTCCGCTCTCGCGAATTCAAGGCGATCAGCAGCTGATAGCCCATATCTCTGCGCCTCGCAACACCTTCGCTTCGAGCCGGCCTGATCTTGAATTCCTCGCCAGTCCTCTAAACTGGGCGTGTCGTAGGAGAGGTTGAGTCTGCTTTTTTTGATATCGCAGCCGCTCGCTAGCGATGTGCTTCAGGTCCTACGAAGAGCGGTCACGCGTCTGCATCGTGACAATATGGAGCCCATCCAAAAGCGAGTTTAGCGATTCTCTCAGCGCATTCAGAGGGGACACTCCCAGCCTTGAACCGATGGCCTTCTTTTTCCACCATCTGCATTTTTCCATTGATGGTGTCCTAGTACCTGGAAATGGCTTAAGACGCAGTAGAAGGGATCTAAAAGCGGGCCATAAAAGTCACTGTCAAGCAATTTATTCTTTTTTTTCCTGATTCCTTCAATCAACAATGTTAACGCAATAGAGCGTTAAGCAGCTCGTGCCACAAAAAATTGTCGGCGTCGTTGACCGTCAACGAAAAATCAACGATAAATGCCCAGAGAAGTCACCTAGGAGGCTGACAGGCCACCTAGACCACATGACATTGCAGCATCATGACAACCTAACCACCGGGTTGTGAGCGAACTTCCCACAATGGCAGGTGGCATTTAAGTTAACAATTGGCTGCTCGGGACGAGCAACCTCGGTCCCACAAGGCCCACTGGTGGCAGCACCTGCCATCCCGGCGCAGTGCCGCTTCGCTTGATCGCTACATGACTGCGCCAGGAGTGGTATGAATACTTCCAGAGATCTATGAATGTTAAGTAGAGAATGACCAGTTCAGTATATACGGGCACAAGCTGATTAAGCTATCGCGTCATGCCCTTAAGGCGGAGCCTAAGTGTCCACTCCATTTGTTTTGTAAAGTTAGAAATGCAGTTAGGATAAGTTTGGTTATGTTTATCAATGAAAATTTAACCTCCTGCTGAGTTGTCGGATTCGACCTCGGAGTTCTCACGGAAGAATGGTTTTTGGTCGTCACTTGATTACAATATCACAAAAGGATTCATTGAGAGCGGTATTCGATTGGCCACAAAAACTCCTTAGGCAGATCATCCCAAGAATCGAGGTGTTTTATAACACAGCCTACGTGCATAATACTTTTTAAGGTACATGACGCATATGATGAAGCATACCGAATTAGTGCGCTTCTACCAAAGTTCCGACAGCGCGATGAAACAAAATTGGCGAGGGAAGTGGCATGCACAAGGCGGCAAACCAATCTTGAAAAAAAAGAAAGAAAGGCGTGTTGAAACACATGAGCGAATACTCCCAAGAGCTTCGTCGGTATATCTTATAATTTTTCGCCCGCGTTCCCATGTGATCATCTTTCGTGCACAACAGTTGAGAGCAGCCCGCAGTTTTTTGGAAAAATTGTACCTACAGTCGTCAAGGGGTGCACGATAATGAAGCTTGAATGTTGCACAATTGAAGAAAAGCGATGAACTGGAAGATTTTTTTCTTTATGCTCTTTCCTCTTGCTCGGGCTTTACCTTGTACCTTTCTGGTGCCTTCTACTGGCATTTTATTCAACGAATTTTTGTTGGTTTTGAATAATAAAAAACAACAAGATTCACGAGGCTAATGAGGTTCACGCTCATCGTTTTCACTGAATAAGCATTTTAGCGGTCGGCTTGGAAATAATTAAGCAAGAACTTGAGGCTATCTTTAACGTATGCGGTCACTTGTGATATTTGTGCATTTTCTAGCTGGCCTGTTTTTGCCATAAACAACGCTTGAAGCAGGAACTTCTTCATAGAAGTCCTCGATAGCGAGGAAGGAACACGACAACCTCCTCGGGGTGAGCATTGATCCTCAAGGTTTACGCTTTACCCGACTGAGCCCTCGTTCCCTAGATGGTAATCAGTGAATGAACTAGTTTAGTAAAGACCTTGCGCAATCTTTTCAAGGTCCTCTCAACTCCTGGCTCCCAGAAGGTGAGAGGAGAACAGTGCGGCTTGAGCAGAGAGCACTTTGGTTTTTCACTGCGCGTTATCATAATTCGTGATCTCGCGACGAAAGGTGCTCATGGAAAACTTCATTCCTCTGAAACTTCGCGTAAATCGCAGATTTTATCTTAGACGAGTGTTTACTCTCGTGCGCATTTCTTTCACGAAGTGGTTCCAAAAACGCGAATTGTAAACGAGAGATACTACGTGCTTGTCCGAAAATCATAAATGCACCAAGGAAGCTAAGGTTGTGCTGGCGTCTTTAAATGCGTGCTGCAGAGCACATAGGTCAAGCCTGTAGATTTCTTTATTGAGATCTACAGGTTCAATCCTCCTCATCCAATCTCTTTTCTGCAAATATTACGTCTTATAAACAGCACCGTGTGCAAGAGTAGATAAACTGAGACATTCGCGCCTGCATCCTCACGGACATTTTGAGGAAGAAAAGCTGCTTTCATCAATGATTCTTTTTTAAGGTTTTTCTTCCATTCCGTGGAAGTCAGCAGTGATCTTAAGAATTTTTAACAAGTCAAGTCAAATTTATTTTCCCTCCGGGATGAAGAAAGGGGGAGATGGAGAAAAGCTGCACATGCGCAGCTTGACGAAGCCCGGCCCCCTTGGATAGTTCAGCAGCATTCAAAAAATATACAAAGAACACTGAATGCGGCAACAATTATTGTATGTGCAGGATACTTACATATAGACGGCAATGTCGGGATTTGATACATGAGATTCAAAAAGTAAGCAGCTAACAAAATACAATACACGCGATACAGGGCGTAGTTACTACAGCATGGAGGCAAGAAATGACGTTACCTGTACAATATAAAGAAAAACGAAAGGGATATAAATCAGACAGTCGGGCACAGCGCAGCGAAATATAAGAAATGAAAGCAGAGAAAATGGTGTGGAAACTAACAGAACGCTGATGCATTGCGATCAAATTCAGTGAAAACTCAGCGTGCAGATTCTGTGTTTGCATCAACACCAACTCGACTAAAAGCGTTCAGGAGTACGGCGACGTGCAACGATAAAGGCTGCCACATGTTGCGCGGCAGAAATGTTCGACAAATGATGCTTTGGTTTATGAGGGTTTAACGCCCTAAAGCGACTCAGGCTATGAGAGACGCCGTAGTCAAGGGCTCTGGAAATTTCGACCACCTGAGGTCCTGTAATGTGCACTGTCAACGCACCGCACACGGGCCTCTAGAATTTCGCCTCCCTCGAAATTCGACCGCCGCGGCCGGGATCGAACCCGCGTCTTTCGAGCCAGCAGCCGAGCGCCATAACCACTCAGCCACCGCGGTGGCCTGTTCAACCCATGATTTTGCCTGATGTTGTGGCTATGACTGCCCGTGGCAAGGTTGAATAGTTGAAGAAAATAGTGATTCTCAGTGTGAACAGCGGTCTTGTACTGGCAAATGAGACGGAATGAGTACATGGTTTCAATTGCAAGTATGCGATTGGTTGCGAAGCATGGGGGCGTGTGATCCCCGTATGAAATATTTGTAATGGTTCTAAGTGCGAGTTTTCGACCTGTTTTTAGTTTATGAATGTTTTCTTTGGAGGTTGTGGCCCTTACAAGATGACAATAATTAAGTGTAGATTAAAAAAGGCGTTGTATACCATTCTTTTTGCTTTTGTAGGTAGGATATGCCGGTTCCTGCTTAAAATTCTCCCAATTTTATTTAGTTTCCAGAAAACACGTTCAACATGCTTATCCCAGGTTAGGTTTTCTGGGAAGAAGACCCCAAGTGATTTAATGTGCCTTCGTATTTCAATTTCATCATTTGCTAGAAGTAGCTTTTCTGCGGGACTGACAGCGGTATTTCTTGAGCGGAAAAGTATTGCTTCCGCCTTTTTTGCATTAGTTCGCAGGAAGTTATTGCCATACCAAGGCTTAATAAACCCCAATGCTATATTTATGTGTGTATCAAATTATTTGGGTTATCTCCGGTAATGAAGAGTGCGGTATTATCTGCATATTCAATCCATTGCACCTGGCTAATGGTCGAAAAAATATCATTTATGTCAAGTAAAAATAGGAGGGGACCGAGAAAATTGCCTTGACGGACAGCGGAAGTTTGTTTTTTGACGCTAGAATTTTTGTTATTCTGGCTAACATACTTCTTGAGAACGGTGATGAAGATATGTTGATAAGGGAGCACTAGAATTTCACTGTATGTCATTATGCTGAAGTTTCTTTACTAACGTTTTCTGACGTACGCAATCAAACGCCTTTGAAAATTCTATATATATATTCCAAGAACTAGTTGCTTATTCCGGGTGTCAGTAATGTTTTCTTTTTGCATTAAAAGAGCCAATTCGGTGAATTCTCGTTTCAGAAAACCGTGCTGGCAAGGCGAAATCAGTGCATGCTTCTCTAAAATGAATAAAGAGGAATGTGCATAAATTTTTCTAATCTTTTAGATAAGAATGTGAGACTTAAGATGGGCCTAAGTTTATTCATAAAATCTTTGTCACCTCCTTTATGTAGTACAATCACCTTGGCTACTTCCATTAGTTCTGGAAATGTATTTTGTTCAATGGCTAAGTTATACATACTAGTCAACACTCGAACGATTATATCAATAATGCACTTAATAGGGGCAATTTGCATGTCATTCGCATCACGAAAGTTTGAATGTTTGAGGTTATTATGTACATAAATCACTTCACTTTCATCAGTGAGAAAGAATACCATACTTTCAAAGATATTAGAGATGAAATCTGTAGTGGGACTGTAAGCTGTACCTGCGCGGTCAGTTTCCCCAACGGAGACGAAATGCGTATTGAACGCATTAGATTGATCAGTGCCACTTATATCTTAATTGTTGATTTTTATGCTGGTAATGCTGAAATGAATGCTTGGGTTAATGATGCTATTTAGGCGTTTCCACAAGAGTTCGACGTTTTGGGATGCCTCATGCAGATAGGTAGGAAAGTATTCTTCCTTGGCTACTTAGAGCTCTTTATTTACTCTTTTTCCTAATCTTCTATACGCCTGTATACATTTATATCCTTGCTTTTCACGAATTTTCAGTAAATACGGTTTTTTCTGTTAATTGTATTGAGCAGATTATGTTCTACCCATGGTTTCCGTGATTTCTTGTTCCTTCGTCACACTACAGATGAAAAGTGCTTTCGGTAAATATAAGTAATTTGAGATAGAAGGGCTTTGTACATTGCACTGACATCAGTCCCTGAAAGAACATGGCTCCAGTTATGACACTGAACATCGGCTCGAAGACGTGGTTATGTCTTTTCTACAAATAGGCCTATTGTTTGGGGGCGCAAGATTATCTTTTGCATGAATAAAGGCGAAAATGGGCAAGCTATCCCTCATGTCGCTAGCAACCGCAGCGCAAGAAGAAACAATTACATCGGCATTAAAGATGAACAGATCGTGTAGAGTTGCTGACACGGATGTGACACGTGTTGGTTCATTTTTAATGTTTGAAAACCCATGCCACTATAGAACTCAGAGGAAATCATTTTTAGCCTTAGCAGTTTTGAGCTTATCAATGTTTAGGTCATGACCAAGAAAAAGAGAGTATTTATTAAGAGATATAAAATTTAGAAGGGTTTCAAGAAAAAGCAGGAAATTTTGCAATTCTCCCTTCGGTGGACGATAAAAAAACCGAGAAAAATCGTGAACTCTCACGCGCTATCACTATTTCGTAGTCGTTGGTTGTCGCAGTAAACTCGGGAACAGGGTACACGTTAAAGCTGTTGTTCATCAGTAACATAACGCCACCAACAAGCTTCAGGGGGGTGTGGTAGTTTTGGCAGTCGTGTGACAGGAACGGGACAAAACTATCATTGCACCACATTTCGCATGTACACCATAATCGCGTCGAAAGAAATATCAGTTACATTGATTAAATATTTAAAGTCACAGTGCATGCTTTCTAATGAGCGTGCATTAAGGTGAAGAAAAGATAAAAGACTCTTATGATAGAAATTTTTCTGATTGGAAGGTTGTACTGCAATGATGATAGCAGAAAACTACTACTTAAAACTGCAGCTGCAGGCCCGCGCGTAGGATTGATAGTGTAATCATGACGTGCCGGTTTGCCCAGTCATTCTTTCCAGGTCGTCCGGACAGTTGATTCGAAGTACTGTCGTGTTTTCAGCTTTACGCAAAAAGATTTTTCGATCGTTCGTCCATGCAAACTTCAAGTTAACCTGCTTCTTCTTTGTGATGGCAGCACCTAGCAGTTGCTTGTTTTCGCGTGTTAGATGCTCGCTAACAAAGACGGCGCTTTCGGGGCTGTAGCCGAGGTCGGCTGTCGTTTTTCGCGTTTTCAGGTGATCAGATGGCGCTCCGCGGATGTGCGCAGTAGCAGGAGTTGGTGATAAGCTGGCTTCAGGACTGGCTTGTGCTTGTCATGCTGATGAAAAGGGCGAAGTCTTGATGTGATTCAATGCGTAGTGTAGGCTGCAAAATGCGGAGAAATGAGTACATGCGCCACAGAAGTACTGCTGCCGCCGAACCAAGCGTCGAATTCCAGAGTAGATTATATGTGGCCTGCTCAGGTGATGCAGATGGCGCTCCGCGGATGTGCGCACTAGCAGGGGTAGGTGATAAGCTTCCTTCATAACTGGCTGGTGCTTGTTATGCTGATGAAAAGGGCCAAGTCTTGATGTGATTCAATGCGTAGTGTAGGCTGCAAAATGCGGGGAAACGAGTACGTGCGTCACAGAAGCACTGCTGCCAAACCAAAAAAAAAGTTAACACTAAAACGGTAACATGAATCTCCTTTCAGCAAAACCACCCCGGCAATCATAGGCTTCAAAACTGAGCTTGACACGACACTTCCTCGGGTCTGCTTTGCTTTGCAAATGAATATATCGGCTCCTCATAAGCGCGATTTATTATTACAACATTCATGAAGTACTTTTTCGATTCAAGCAATTAATCAAGCTAAGCTGTACATGCTGCTTCAACGCTTGGCACCAAAATGTCACCATGTTAATTTTTTGTTCTTCCCTCTCTTTTTCTAGGCACGTTTTCCAGCGTTACTTTTTGACGGTCGGTACCCATGCTACAAGGGCCGGCAAAATAGAGAGAAACGACGTAGTATGTCCTACGCACATGCGATGTTTTCTACGGCGTTTTAGAAAAGCGCAAAGTTATTAGCGCCGATGCTTACTTGGCAAATCAAGTCATTTTTATCTGACATAAAGCACTTATTCCGTGATCCGTAATAAACGCCATTCATTTTGTAGTGCCCACTTGCGCGCACGAAACAGCATTGTTTCTTAGCTATTTAAGTCATTGAAATCAAAACCATTGACGAAATTTCCATTCTGACACTGGCCAAAACTTGGAATATCATGTTACAGCTTAGATCTTTAACTGCCTGCGCAAAACAACCGTGTATGCATACGCCACGAAACACAATCAGCAGCGCACTGTCAATTGCTTCACGGAGCGTTCGCTCTTTCATTGAGGAACCTTCACAGCCCGTCATCAAGCGCACCCCCAATGGAAGGGTTTGAATGATCTGCACAACCGGATCTGAGACCGACGTTCTCAGGTACACTTGCTACTTTTATGTTGCGTCAGTGGAGGTGTGTAGAGTTGGAAGCGAATGAATTAGGGATGCGAAATGAATTAGGCTACTTTCATTTTTGAGATAATGGGGCTGCGTCGCTTTCTTTGTAAAGAATCTGCGCAGATTGGAGCGTCACAGCAAGCGTTCTTGTCTACGCCGCCTTAGTAGTGAGCGCTGCCAAACCATATTAGCACCTTGGCGTGAGATGAATGAAAATGCAAGATGGTACGGTGCCATACTTCTCATTCGCACCTCTCTTCTGCGATTCTCTAGGGCGATTTTAAACGACCCTGACTCTGAACTAATTTGCAAATAGGAAGAGGAAGCTCGTATGACTTGAAGCTGTTTTCGACTTTGTGTTAGGTGTATGGCGACTTGGCCTTGTGCCCTTTTTCAGACTTCAAAATGATCTGATTTAGCGGGCATAGTTTCTTTTTAAAGTTCTTTTTTCTTCTGGGCATGACGTTCAGAGATACCGCGCAAAGCCAGAAAGACGGCGACGCAAGCGCCCGATTTTGCCCTTGCACGTACTACGACGTATTGACGGACTTAGTTGGCCATGATATATAGCTTCGGCATCGAAAGCTATCAGGAACTCAAGCGGTTTCAAACGTGCTGATGACGTGTCATTTTGGATGCACCGTGACAGCTCAGATACGTGTATAAAGTTGCTTGAAACTCTCTCGTTCATCGTGATGCTGTCTAAAGGCACGGTCACTCGTGCGCTGATTTCCCGTGCGTACGTTATTGTGCAGGCATGTGGAGGCACTCACAAAGGGGAAGGTTAGCGATTGTCATATATCCGTCTTCCTTGCCGAGTGTTCGCAAACAGTGGTTGTTTCAAGAAACCCCTCATTTAGAAAGGTGAAATAGTGGCAGCCGTGTTCATTAAGTGATGAGAATGAGTTCGGAACCATATATTGTCGACAATTCTATGCATATTGCAGATTTGACTTTTTCAGCTGCATCTGCGTGAGTTTCAGTCAATACGGGCCTTGGTGTCAAACAGAATGCGCTGTTTTCCAAAACAGATAATTGTTTCATGTAAATCCAAGCCGCGCTACGGTCTTCATCGACGGAGGCGAAACGAAACTTTCCGTGTTGAAGACGGCGAAGAAAATTACAGAATCCCTTGTGCTTGAATTCAAGTTGCTCTTCCTCACCGAGTCCTTCATCATCCAATATTTTTCGCTGCTAAATAAAATATTTTAAAGTAATTACTAAAGAAACGTTAGAAAAAATTGACGCCCTTCTTCATACCTGTTTGCAACTGAAAAACTCTGTATTCCTAAGCAGCTGCTTAGGAATACATTGCGGCTGCCTATTTTTGTGCGTGGTAATTTATTGGTGTCATTATTCTTTATGAAAGGGTCGACATAAAGAACTACTGCAAAGGAGACATCTTCGTCCTCTAACACTTTGCTCGACGTGTGTGTGCGTTGGAAGGGGGCAGTCATTGTCGGGAAGTAATGAATACATTTGCTAAGTATTTTGCGCCTCTTTTCTTTAGTAGCCTTAAACAAGAGGGACCGGGCAAGCCACAACAGCTCACCCTTGTCATGAATAAATAGGCATGTAACCAATTGACCTTAACTAATCGTTTTTCCCGAAGAAAAGCGCCACTGTGGTATTTCTTGTCGACGTCGTCTTGATATCTTCCTGTCCCTTCGATATTCAGGCCAGGCAATCATGCTTCAATTCCCGGGTTACACTAAAACACCGACACTTATTCGCATAACACCCGAAAATAAAACTATCATGAGCAATCATGACAGCCTCGCTTCATCAAATTCCACTGATTTTTTTTTTATGCCGATGATAATGAATTTTTATGCCGCAAAAGCTTCTGTGGCTAAAGAGCGCCATGGAACAAGCTCCTTTCTTATACTCAAGGTGGGATCAAAGACTCATTTTCCAAGCATTTGGCCCTAAAGTAGCCGAGCACTAGGCAGGCGAAAACTTATACCCATTATATAACGGGTGGGTACCCGGCGGCACTGGGGATCGAGGCTCTTACTTCCCGAATGCGGGGCGGATGCTCAGGCCAATAGGCCACCGATGCGGTCCACTTCTTTTCTTAGTGCTGTAGCACTACTAGGCGCAAGCTACAGGGGCAATTCCGATTTCGGGCATACATAGGTACCGGTCTGGAGCCTTCTTTCTGGCAGCCAGCCCACCTCCCCACTGGGATCTGGGCCACATGGGTTAATGATTTGGCGAGTGGTGCAATTTGGTGAATTCCTTTAGGGTAAATGCCTTCAGGTCAAAAACCTTTAGGGTACTGACCTTATAAAGGACTTTGGAGTAAAGGCTTCCTTAGTAAATGCCTTCCGGCTACAAGACTTTAAGTGGAAGGTCTTTAGGCTAATGGGCTTTATGGTAAAGGCCTTTGGATCAAGCGGTTTCTGCACATCAGGACCCGAATTGCCCGCCGCAACTAGTGCTAGTGCAATATATCACGCGCTTAGCAATGCTAAACCGTCTGCTATTTTTTGGTGAAACTGCATTTTTTACCGATCCTGAACATGCCTAACTTATACGTAATTAAGTTACAAAGCCGTTTTTCGAATATCTTCAGCCCGCTAAGGCATGAAGCTGAAGAGCTATATTACAATTTGTGGTCCCAGCCATGTTTTAGGAGCGTTAGCTCTTACTCATCACGTTTTGAGATTTTGTGGGGTCTGCTACAACCCTTGATCACAGCGCCCTCTCTGGCAGCAACTACTCATCACGTGTCGAGATTTCGTGAGATCTCCTACCACCCTGAGATCAAAACGCCGTCTGTGGCTGCAACTAGAAAACAGCGCATGTCGCATTAAGACTTGTAGCGCCATCTACATTAGCATTTAGAAACAACCACCTGCCAAGTGCCAATGATGAGGTCACGGTCCAATATGGTGGACAGAATTCGAACAATGTGAGAATGACGTCAGGGGACAAAATGCCGGCATAGTTTCGGCTTTTTGAATCCAAGATGGCGGCCATTAAAATTACTTGTACCCTCTCATCTCTTCCCCCCCTCACCAAAAATTATCCTAAAACGGGTAGCTAAACTGTCACGTTACGGGACCGCTATACGTGTATAGAGTGGTTCCGCTATATATACTCCGGCAACAAAGGGCTACCATGCGGAGACAGTTGTATACCGAATATGGTAGGCAAATAAAACCCTATGGTTTGTGGTATAGACATAAAACCACAATTAAATAATAGGTAAAAATTGTATACATGTAAATACTAATTGAAGCGTTACCATATCGCACCGCAAGTCGAATTCTAGGCCCACATTGACCCCCAAACGAAGCAAATTTCCTTTGGGACGTATCTTGAGGGGGTGCAACTCGACAATAGGTAGACGTGCATCGTAATTTTTTGATAGATGGCGCTAGGCGGCGATCGTTCCGCTCAGCGGCGTACGTGCACGCGTAGCCGAGCATGGTGGAAATCCACCCCGCTTCAAAGGGTATTACATTCTGTTTCTCGGCACGAGCGGCGCGTTCTTCATCGCTTTCTTTGTCTAGTAAACCAAACAGCTAACGCTCGTTCTTCGTCTTCCGGACGGTGGCGACCTTTTTTGTTTAGTGGCACATATACTCAGTACTGACTTCAAATCTGCCAGCAGCCAGCAAATTATCTCCCGCTGCGTTTTGTCCGTATGAGCCGCCGCGGTGGCTAAGTGGTTACGGCGCTCGGCGGCTGGCCCTAAAGGCGCGGGTTCGATCCCAGCCACGGCGGTTGAATTTCGATGGAGACGAAATTCTAGAGCCCCGTGTGCGGTGCGTTGACAGTGCACGTTAAAGAACCCCAGGTGGTCGAAATTTTCGGAGCCCTTCACTACGGCGTCTCTCATAGCCTGAGTCGCCTTGGGACGTTAAACCCCAATAAACCAACCAAACCTTTTGCCTATATGATGAGGACCATTTTTGGAAGTTTTTCTTAATACAGCGCACTATCTTCGCATTATTTGGACACTCGCGAATGAACACTGTCTCAGTGGTCCGTCATAGCATCTAAAGCTCCGTCACTGCGCTATGCGTCATGCGGTCTCGAGCATCATCCATTTCCATCCTTGTGACTCTATACGAACGCCTTAATGCGATCGCTAAGCGCACTGATATGCATCGCTTCACGGCTGAGTCCGCGTGCCTCTTTGTGTGGCCTTCGGATGCTCTGGCCACAGCTGCTTCAAATCTCTCATTTATGTTTTTCTTTAACCATTAAACTCGTGCATAAAAGACTGCCTGCAATCAGGGGAATCATCGCCGGTTTTTTTCTTTTCTGCGATATGCATTCGTAATCCTCATTAAAAATCGTTTACAGGCCGTTGTACGCGCATCCATTCGAAAGCAGCGAGCGGCTAAGAACTGATAACGACTTATTGAGGAGCTGCGTCACTTAGACTGAGTATTGGAATATACCGCCAAGCATGTCCTTCTTTCGGTTTTATTCTTAAGAGTGCTTCACGCTCATTTTTTCTGCGTAAACACACACTACATCCAAATACAAAAGACAAATAATCGGCGCTACATGCCTTGCAAACTGGGAGGTCAAACGCTGTGCAAACAATCGCCTCTTCGGTTAAAAATCTGCACACACTACGAACGCTGCTTGCACTGGCATGCACGGCAGAAATTATTTGGAGACAGTGTGTCAGAGACCCAGTGAGGCAAAGTATTCGTCGGAATATTTTGATTAATCATTTCCACCCAGGACAACATGCTGTTTAAGGGCACACTAGAATAACCCAAGCCCCATTTTCCTATTTCCTAAATACTAAAATGCAAACTGAACATAATTTCAGCACCTCTTTGTGTTCGCAACCAAGGTGTAGGCATGCGCTACTCCATAGATGTTCAGCGTCCATTTTCACGCCATCACCAAAGGAGCTTTTTTTGCACGATATTTTAATTTTGGGTAAATGCGGGACTCGATAACCTCTGTTGATGAAATTACCGTGCACAAATAACAGCATAGAACAGGCTGGCCGTGTTTTTTTTTTGTCTCATAACCGGATCAAATGTGACGTCTCAAAGTCAGTGTGCCGGCGCAGTACTGCTTCAGGCAGAAGATGCCAGCCGAGCGTCTAGCAAGAAGCAGCCTGCGTCAGCCTTGTTCAGAGCGTTGGAGGAAAATTTAATGAAAGAAAGGCGGAGAGGTCGGCCGGTCATGCTTTCTAGATTTTACTGGCTATGGTTGTGCGCAAGCACTGCCACATAGACCTGCAAGTAAGATAGGCGTGAGCACTTTGCCCGAGCGACATGGGCTGCTTTCTTATTTCTGTTTTTATTTCGTGGTGCACGCTGTTCGAGCGTTGTGCACAAGGGTGACGCGCGCTGTACTTCTATCCGCTGCTTGTCTCAGTAACCTCCCGAAGCGGCAAATGTGCTCTGAGGGGTGCCATTTAGTTGAAGTCTCCAAATAATTTGGAGGATTTGTGTTTGTTTAACATGCGCTGGTATCGCACAGCACATGGTGTTTTTGTATTTTGCCTCAATCAAAATGAGCCCGCCGCCAACGGCATTCGGCCCCGCGACCTTGCGATCAGCCAACGTGGTCTGTATTAATAATTTATTTGCACCGGCATCGACAGTTGTCTGAAAGATATAGCATTAAGGCCTTTCACTGGCCTCAACAAAAATAAAAGCAGCCAGAGCAATACTGTAAACGACAAAAAATGCCAATGTGACGGTCATATCCCATTTTAGCCACATTTCAAGCATGAAAACGCTTTTAAGAGCACTGCATTAACTCCTCCTGGCTTACTGAAGTTAATACATTTTAGACAGGCCTCAAAAGCTTCTTTTCTGCAACTGTATGTCGCCATCGGCGCACATTGAGTGCTTGGCTTCTGTAACACTAATTTTACCTCAATGCCACTTTACTCCTTTCAATTGTTCACTACTTATGAGTGACGAAGCCCGAAATTGGTCGCCTCATTCCCACTTCGTAAATGTAAAACTGGCCACGTTTTGTGGTAAAGAATGGGCACAAAGCATAGAGGGTACTTGAATGCTATCATTATAACTGCTTTTGGGATGTTAAGGTGAAGCACAATTTTGATTTGCTTTCTTCACCAACTAGAACAATTTAGACAAGAGCAATGGTCATGCAGAAGCCTTTCGTGTGATCAACGTGTTTCTGGAATGTGGTTAAAGTTTCTCCGAATTTTTCTTAGCTATAAGAGTCAATTTCATTTTACTTTTTTTTCGCTTTGTTCAAATACAGGTGCTGGTATAGTTTCAACATCAGGAGTAGCAGGTTTCATATTGATAAGAAAACTAATAGCCCTTTTTCTACGCACCGGTGCCTTAGTAGCGGCGCCATTCGGGATGTTCTCGTATTTTACGAGCCCTTCATACGAACAATTTGTATGCAATTGTCATGTTAGCTATGTTGGCTTCAAATTCTCAAGACGGCTCTCGGCGAGCGAGCAGGAACATTCAGATATTTCTTGTTTAGACCGCGAGCGTAGCTGCCAAATCACGCACTCTGATTTTTTTTTTTTTTTGCACGTAGCCGCACGTGAAGGTACGTTTATGAAAAAGTACTACTTCTTGAAATGAAGATTATCAAATCAAAATCAAATCAAATCAAATCTTTATTCAGCATTCTTCCGGATTTGTGGAAGTTGCCGTCACCTAACTAAAAAAACTCGACAAGGGAAACTGGAAGCTCGTACTTCCGACACGTTTTGAATAAAAAAGCAGAATCGACGAAGTTACATCGAGTACTTTTCAAAGAAACTGGCCATTTCTACAGCGTGTGACCAGAGGTTTTTAGGCTCACTAATTTAGTGTGACTGCAAACAATTTACACTAGAAAAGACTGTTCGCTGCTAATGTCCGTAGAAAATAAATCCAGCCTCACAGATTCGCTTACAATTCACACAGACACGCTTGCTCCCTTTCCACTAATCTTCACGTTCTGCTCTCGCAGGCCTATTCTAACGGTACTCTTTAGCGCCCTGGCTGCTTTAGCTTCTAAAATTCTTTGAAGGAGCTAACCGATTACAAGGAAATTTTTCTTCCGAGCCCTTACAGACAAAGCCAAGATTGCTGGAATTCTCGAGGGTTATTGATTCCGCGGCTTACATGTATGCGGAGAGGAATTGCTCTGGTTAAATAACTGTCAGTCATTTCTACCCGCTTTAATTACAGCAGAGTTTTTGCCATTACGAGTCTTTTCTGCAGATCTATCAGGATAAAACTGCATGATGCACCGATCACTCAATTTTTGCTCAATAGAGTTGGAGCGGGCACCGTCTATGACTTTTTTCACCTCCACATTTAGGGAAGCAGACTTTGTGCAGCACCGAAAACGTGCGCAAAAGGCAGCCCTCATTAGGCGGTGACATAGGTATGCAGGGTGCTTAAGCTAAGATCTACCGCAATTTTTAAAAATAACCTTTCTGAGAAGAGCGCATTTTTCGGCATGAAATTCTCAGCAGTGTAGCGATGTAGAATGCCGCCACGACATGCTAACTAGTAGGACGTTTAACTAATATTGGATAGTTACCTTTTTAACTATTAGGGTTAGTCTTCTTATTTATTGAGAATAAATAACTTACTTAGGTGTTGTCTACCGTAACTATTAGGCATATCAGCCGATTTCGCCCACCAAATAGCTACATAGCGCCAAAATACATGCGCTTCAGAAAAGCTTGCATTCAAAGCAACTTCGCTAGTGCACGTAACTCGTCGAAATAGCCCAAATCTGTTGGGCCACACCGCCGACGGTAACCGCGCTTTCAAAATTCTAAAAACTAACGGAGATATTGCTTACTCTGGTCTGCACGACTCTCAGTAAATGAGCAGACTAACACTAAAAGTAAGAAGTCAACTATGCAATATTAGTTAACCAGCCTACTAGTTTGAACGCGTTAGCTGTATTCCGATGCGCTACACCAGTGGCTGTGCTATGCCCAGGAAAGCACTCTTCTAATTCAAAAAGCCTATATTAAAGAATCGCACTACATCTAAGGTGAAACACTCTGTATAGAAGGAAGTCCTTTCTGGCTTAACAATGAATTGCGTTCCACAGTCAGCCCACTTTACATTAATTGCAGGTAAAGCCCGACAACACTCTTTGAATACTTAAGGGTGGTCACTCATCAGGAGGTTACACGTGAGTCTAGCCCGGGTCGGCCCGGTATTGCACTGCCTCCGGGATCGCCCCGGGGCGTAATACCGCGCGCCTTGTCTTTCTATCTTTGCTCTCCTAACCTTTAACTCTCCAACTTTCAGCACGCGGCAGCGAGCGTGGCTCGGCTTGAGCCAGTAGGAATGCCCGTTCACTTTCCTTTTCTTTCTTCCTGTCAGCAACAGCAGCAGAAGCGTACAGTGCGCAGCCTTAGCGGTGCAGGAATGAGAGCACGCCGATAGGTCAATTATACTGCACGAGGTTTTTCACTGAGCTCAGGAATCCTTCCTGATAAAGGTAACCAATGTTTTAAAAGGGCATGCTCTCCTAGCCCCGTGAAACTAACTGACGCCTTTGAGAGCCATGAAGCTCCGTCTGCACTACTTCTATTTTCTTTAAAGAAGCGTGCACTGCTAACCCGACTCTTTAATTATTGGCTTCACGACCAAATGTCCTCTTACAAAATGTAGAGCGTCTTCAAAAGCAGTTCGCTGAAATCAAACGAATTTTACATCGCTAGACGCTGTCTGGAAAGCGTACAAATAAAACTTCTCGGCTAGGCTTTGTCTCATGCAGTAGGCATATGTAGCAAGACGAACTCAGGGCAACATATTACTGTGGAAATATGCAGTAGTTACGCACACGGTGACAAAAGTTAAAAGTGAAATACACGTAAAGTAAAATTTATTTATTATAGCGTCTCATATTGTTCCAAGCGGCAAAACTTTTTCTTAGCTCGGCGATAGAAATAAGACCTGTTTTTAAGTTTACTCGAAGCGTGCTCCAACTTTGGTAGCAGCATTATTGATGGCTATTTTCCCATAAACGCTATTAATAATCGGAAGGTTAAAGCAGCATTGATTATGGGTCGTTTAGGACAAAACGTCATAAATAATCAGAAGATAAAAGCAGCACCTTTATTTGATTCCTTGTTTGACAGGATGAATCCATGAAAGCAGAAGGGGGTAGGAGGAGGAGGAGGAGAGAATAATGAATAGAGCAGAGGTCTGCCAGGTTGTTAGCCTAGAACGCTACGATGGTATCATGCTAAGAGGGTAGTGGAATATCGTAACTATGCATGTGAGGAACCACACAGGCTGGTTTGTATTTTCGGGCTGTAAGGATTGGCATAATATTTAAACCACAGAAGAATGGAACGAATCTGATCCTCGGTTTGCTATGTGTTATGATGCGAAACGTTCTCTATTGTAATGTTAGTATTTTATTCATGTGCACAGTTTAAGTGATCCCCGAAGATTCAACGCAGTAAGTAATTTGGCTGTGGGAAAGGCAATAATACGCAGTTCTTATTGTGTCCAGAGAAAAAATTTTCAGGCTTTTAATAGCACGAAGCAGACACATCTTACCTTACAATTACCTGAGTTACATGCAGATTAAATTGAAATGTTCAGTCTAGAGTTTTGCCTAGGGTACATATAAATCACTTTTTTAAGCATAATATTACTAATTCTTAGCTGTACTGACATATAGGAGATTTTAAAAAAGCCAAAAAACACCACGTTTTTACTTTTGGAGTATTTATATTTATTTTCGTTTTTTTTATCCACTACTCAGGTATATAACAATAAGGTAGGAACTTGGGCTTGTTGATTCCGACCTAAAACCATCGTTGTACAGCAACGCACAACAAGAACACAGAACGAGAGGACACACACACAGCGCTAAGATATCGCATAAAGTTCGCTGTTCGCATCATTTTCCATCATATTCGAGTCTTGAACAGACAAGATAAGGATAGTATCTTCAGGGCACACAACTGTTAGGCCACGATTCAAAGCATTCAGACCGTCATTCATATATAAGGAAAAAGCATAGGTCATAGTGCCGAGCTTTGGGGCACACCAGAAGGAAGGAAACTAGCATTGGATACAGTAGGTCAATTTATACACATTGTTCAAAGCCCAAAAGATAAGTACACAGGAACTGCTGCGGTAGTCGTTCAATTTCATATCAGTGTACATTTATAATCAGGATATAACTTTCCTATACCTGATGCTTTCCTAATGACATGAAAAATGTTGATTGTATATCTTTTGTTATATAACGCTTTGTTAACAAATAAACTCAACAGCCGCATAATAAGAGGCAATAAATATTTTGCGAACTGTGCACAGATGTAGCGATTTTCGCTGCAGCCGACATTTTCTACTATCGCTTAGGATCGCAAGGCAACAAAGCAGCCTCTATTGCTCTAACAAGGACAGTGCTCACATTGTTTTGTGAACAGCAAACGCTGCTTTCTGTTCTTAAAAACTGCCGAACTCTCTTCAAATTCAATAACTTATTTTATTATTTTGCATCCGTTTCAGATTACATTACTGGACTAGGCTAATGCAGTGTGCTTTTCTATGCCAAATTCAAAATAAAAACTGTTCTACTTCAGGTAACCCTATTTTCTGAGGAGCGTCGTTGCGAAACCCGCTGGTAATTTGCATTTTGTACTTATAATCTGGATGTCTGTTGCTCTCCTTACAACAGAAAACGAATCACAGATTTCTTAGTCGAATCTCTGCGACAGAGGGCGAAACATGTGGCGAATGCTGAAACTATGCCACCAAGTTTTTTTCAGCTCGTGCCGAATGATAAAAGGCAAAAAATTCCTACTCTACAGCACACTTGAAATTCCCGAAAGGCACGTGCCATGAGAGCGACCGACGCAGCCACGTGTTCAGCACCACGTGAGTAGGGCGTGAGCTACTTCCTGACTGGGACATGGCCAGATTCCCAGCACCGAAATGAGCATTAAATGTGCAAAAAAGAATGCATCCGTATCGAGTCGCCAGGAATCCCATGCGAGTGTGGTTTACAAGCCACTCACTCTACCTTTATCTCTGCCGAGCGCTGGCAAGTAAAAGCTATCTCTCTTCTCCGTCAGATGTGCCCCAAAATGCAAATGAAACGCCAGCTGACAGACTCCGATGCAACATGACACAGGAAGCCGACAGAGGCGTACGTGGTAGACATCATATGCGCCTGGTGCATGTCTACATTCCCTTGCAGTACACGTGCTCGAGTACGCGTGTTTCTTCGTACATGTGCTTCCGCGCGCTATTCGGCATTGACAATGACACGCCTGCATATGTTTCTTCCAGCCTTGTACCTGTACTACTTAGCACACGCTGACACGCTGCCGTCGGCCCGCTTTCCCACATCGTCGGGGCGCAGGCATTTAGGTCGCTCGCAAGATATAGCCGGCGGCTCAGCAACCTAAAGTTCGTAGCTTTGCTGCGTTTATTTGCATGAAAATGGTTTGTGTTTAAAAAAAATTGCGTCCTTGGATCTAAATGTTTGCTAGAATTGCTTTGCAAGCAGGACACGTGTATGTCGCACGGACCGTAGCGAAGTAGGGACTCTTTCAATAACCGTACGCTTCTGACTTGTTTACCGTCTGCCATGCATTTCATTGGACGACCTTGTGCAAGAACGTTTCTTCATGCCGTTCTTATGCGTAGTTTTTCGTATTCATGTGAATTGTTCGTCGTTGACACGTGTTGAAAGCTGAGCTTCAATTAACCCAACAGGAACGCAGCCAGAAAGCAACAAACTTGTCACGCCACCCTACTTATCTGTTGCGGTCAGGCAGTTCTTTATATCGCTTTCGAAACTGACGGCCTTCGAGCTGGATAAACTCAGACCGCAACTGAACACACTCGTGACACTTTCTGTATTTAAGAGCTTCAAAAACCACCAGATCGCAAGGAGGAAGCAGTGCCAGTAAATTTTACCATCTAAGAGGTAAACTATGTCCCGTGTCGGTTTGCATTTTCTGCTGCTTTTTATTTCCCAGACTGTAAAACGCCTCCATTTGGTTCTAAAACGCCTCCATTTGCTTCTAAAATGCATCCTCTCACATTCAGGACAACAGTAGAAACCAACAAATAACGTATTACCTAACGGCATGTGGAGATTATCTGCAGCCACTGCTGCGAGAAATGATCGCAACGTTCTGGAGTAATGTGTTTTACATGCACCTTGATTCTTGCCCTACACCGCCGAGCATGAAAAGAGTACAGAAATGCCATTTGTGCCCGGAGGAAGGGGTGCTATGCTGTTGCTATGCAGTAAGACTGAGAATTGCAGTTAAAATGGAAGGCAGAGGTCTTTCCTAAGTATCGATGTCAGAGCAGCTTTTAAATTACACCAAAGCCGGACGCAAGTACGCTTTATGACAAGCTTTCCTCTATATTTTTGTTCTTTGTTTATGTTTTATTGAAAAGCATCCACATGATAGCACCAACCAAGAAGCGTGTTTTGGAATTTGCATGCCTTACTGAAATATTCACTTCGCTGTGGACTCTGGTAGTCGTCTCAGCCAGACGGTGCTCGCCTTTCATCGAAAGTAAAGAGACATTTTTTTATTTCCCTCACAAATTAAAACATCTGAAAAACCTAAAAAAGAGGCAGGGAGCCCGGATCAGCAACGTTTGGCCGGGCTTAAAGCCAGTTCAAGATAAATGAAAAAAGCTCGTTACACATCGACAGCAATCCTACTCGTATGATAGTGAGTGCTAGTTGTCGCCCCTAAGAAGCTTAAAACATTTACGGACAATTTAAAAGCTTAACTGCAAAGCTTATTAACCGGACCCTTGGGCGCAAAACATGTGACAAAGGCGGCGCATTTTTTATTTACTAATTTATTTATTACTCGGCAAACATCCCTTGCGGGCCAATACATGAGGGAGGTAACATGGCAAAGATAAATATTCTTTATTTAAACTGGACAACAGCGGTTACATTGACGAATGAACTTCCTCAATGGCGGACTTAACTAGTCAATGGTTGGTGATGGCGGCCACTTCAGTCGGGGCGCCATTCCAGTCGCGAGAATTATTTAGAAAAAGGATTGCTGGAATGTTGTGGGATGGGCATGTTAAGGTTATACAGCGTTGGGGTGGTTTCGAGGGCAAATGCGACGAGAGCGTGGGGTAATTTCATTGGCTTGTGGGATACTGTGAAAACATTTATAAAATAACCATCGGCGCGCTGCGTTACCACGGATGACTAGTGTATACGCAACTGCAATCGTGATATTAGTCCTGAGAGGCTCGTGTGATAAAAGTAGTCAGATGAGATAAACTGACGGCATGACTGTGGACTGACTCAGTGCTATTAACAATATTAGTTTGATGAGGATCCCAAACAGAGTTAGCATATTATAGTTTGGTCTGATGAATGTATGCTAGACCGTGATTTAAGCGAACTGAGTGTTAAAGCAAGGATGCGCGAAGGTACCTAAGGACGCTGCTTGCATAGTTTGGTGAACCGGGTGATATCAAGAGTGTAAGTTATATCTCGTCAAATATTAACGCCTAAGTACTTGTAATTATAGACGGAAGAAACTGCGGAGTTATTAACAGTGTATACAGGCGTGCAAAATATAGGACGACTGTGAAATAAAGTCCGTGAGGTCTTGGAAATAATTAGAGACATGAGCCACTTGTCACACCAATGCTACACTTGAGAAATGTCATTTTGAAGGGCGATGATATCCGATCAATTTCGTATAGAGTGATATATCACAAAATCATCAGCGAACAATCGTATGTTTGAAGAAATACTAAGTGGTAGACCATTAATGTCTACAAGAAAAAGAAAAGGACCTAGTAGAGGGCCCTGCGGGACACCAGATTTCCAGCGTAAAGGGATGATGACTGACATTTAGCATTGACGAACTGATACCACTCCGCTCACCCCAATACCGACTACGCGAAAGCTCCAGTCCATTCAGGCAATTTAGTAACAAAAGTTTACTTCTGTCCTCAATTACATTCGCGAAACATGTTGTACCGTAGCTTTGAAGACTGTCGTGGACGCAGCCGTAATCCATGAACAAGCGAACCGGCTGATAACTCAAATTGTAAGTGGAATAATATGCGTGCACTATCAGTAAACACGGCGTCGGAGATAACGCGTCTTCTCGCGGTCCCCTGGCTCAGAATGCATATCACACTCTGCCACGTTCTTTTAAAAGAACGCTTTTAAGTTTTAAACAGGTCGAAAAATTCTAAACACGATTTGTGTGCCATCGCGTGGTATTGACCTCTCGATTTGATTATGTCTCCTCTGAGAGAAATGCTGACAAGATCTCTTACGGCGAGATAAAAAAAGAACACAGACGGGAAGCATGCTGAATTTGGGTTACATTATCCCGTTCAAAAAAGAACATACTACTCGATTTCAATGACAAAACAAAAGCAGCAAAGAATGACAAGGAGATTAAACATCGATTTCCTTCAGAGCACATATTAGGGTTTCATACTAGACGCGTACGGCTTCGAGTCGAGAGCATTGCTGCAGCTATGTTGTCAGTCCATCGTGGCAGTCCACTTAGAAGAGCCCCCACGGCAGTAATCGAATCTTGTACAATCGAAATAACAAAGCGAAGTTTTTCAATAAATACCCGATAACCGATTCATCTCTTGAAGCATGCACGGCCGCACGGCTTGCATGGCCTGCCTCCCGTTGTCACATATTTCCGTGTGGGGCATCGCCCCGTTGATGGAATGTGTTCTTTGACTCTGCGAGCTTTCATGCAAAACCTTTCTGCACGCAAAATGAAAGAACCATCATAAGGGTTGGCTGCATCAGTAAGGTTCGTCGAAATTGCGCGGAGCACAGTCATAGCTTCTCCGTCGTGCACAAATTTGAATGGTATCATCGGTCTTGTATCCTTTGCCGAGGGTGTTAGAGGAGAAGAGCACCTAAGGTAGAATGACAACCCAGGTATTCATTTCAATGCTAGCCTACAGGCGCAGCGAAAATATTATGGACTGCCCTTCAATGCTGAAATTTCATCACGCTTTTCGTTAAGGAGATATGAGGGTTTCTTGGGTTCATACGGGAGCGCGTGGACGGCGTGTGCTAATATACGCATAAAACACTTGATAATTTTTGATATGCAAGGTTTCACATGAGCTTTTTCTCAGGTGAATATTCCATACCTTTATTAAAGGGACTGTGCATGATGAGTATACGAGTGATTTTGTTTGACCCGTGTGTTACTCCATCTGTCTTTAGATAGAGGCAGTCTTCATACGGTGGCTGCCGGACTAGAGTGCATGATCGGTTTTTGAAGATGAGCTTCAAGATTGCTTGAACCTGAAAAGAAGCGGGGAGATGCAGAAGCTCTCTGCAACAATACACAAGTCACCCAATTTGTTTCAGGGTACCCTCTTGATGCCACAATAGCTGTTATACTGATACGCGAAAGTTGGAAAGGAAAGATTGTCAGTCAGGAGTAAGTTCGGCCTCAGCAGTATCTTCTCCGGGTGAAGTTTCTAGTCGCGTACTGTAGGTTTTTGCTTTTAACTGCACCACCGAAAAAATTCAGTAGTGGCCGTTTCCGCCAGGAGTATAAAATAAGGGCTCACAATTGAAGGCTTACTCGCACTATATATAGCAATTGGCGCTGTATCCCAATAAATGGATGCGCTTAGTATATAAATAAATGTAGGAGTAACGTTCTTATCTCCTTAGCAAAAACTGAAGCCGCATACGGAACCAGATAGGCATATCTGGTGAGAGGATGCTGCAGGGAAGGCTCAACAAGAAGACTTTTCGATCGCCTTCCGTGCTCTGAGATGTAAGTGAAGTGGTAAGAATGGGATGATAATAAGCGGCAACGTACACTGTTGATTTCTTATCCTTTCGATCTCGGAAATTAGTTCTGTTCAATATTATGTGCAGAACTTGCTTTCGTTCATTATATATGAGGAAGTCAAGAAAGCCTTAGGAGCGATGGAAAGGGGAAGAGCAGCTGTGGAGGATCAGGTAACAGCAGATCTGTTGAAGGATGGAGGGGACATCGTACTAGGAATACTAGCCACCGTGTATACGCAATGCCTTATGACTTCGGCCGTAGCAGAAGCTTGGAAAAATGCTAACATTATCTTAATTCATAAGAAGGGAGACGGCAAGGACTTCAAGATTCCAGACCGATCAGCTTACTATTCGTTGCCTACAAGGTATTTGCTAAGGTATTCGCAAATAAACTAGGGGCAACCTTAGACTTTAATCATCTAGAAGATCCGACAGGCATTCGTAAGGATATCCCACAATCGATCATATTCACACTCTCAATCAGGTCATAGAGAAATGCGCAGAATATAACCAACCACTATATATAGCCTTCATTGATTACGAGAAAGCATTCGACTCAGTGGAAACCTCAGCAGTTATACAGACACTGCGTAATCTGGGAGTAGAAGACCCTTATGTCAAAATACTGGAAGATATATATAGCAGCTGCAAAGCTACTATAGTCCTCCACAAAGTCAGCAATAAAATTCCAATAAGGAAGGGCGTCAGGCACGGAGACACGATATCGCCAATGCTGTTCACCGCATGTTTGCAGGAGGTATTTCGAGGCCTGAATTGGGAAGAGTTGAGAATAAGAGCAAATGGAGCATACCTAAATAATCTGCGATTCGCTGATGACATTGCCTTGCTGAGTCACTCAGGAGGCGAACTGCAAATTATGATAAATGAGTTAGACAGGCAGAGCAGAACGCTGGGTTTAAAATTAACATGCAGAAAACCAGGGTAATGTTCAACAGTCTAGGAAGGGACAGCAGTTCACAATTGGAAGCGAGGTGCTGGAAGTGGTAAAGAAATACGTCTACCTAGAGCAGGTAGTGACAGCTGATCCGGATCATGAGAGGGAAATAACTAGAATGATAAGAATGGGCTGGAGCGCATATGGCAAATTCTCGCAGATCATGAGTGGCAGTTTACCAATTTCCCTCAAGAGGAAAGTGTACAACAGCATACTCTTACCGGTACTCACCTACGGGGCAGAAACGTGGAGGCTAACGAAAAGAGTTCAGCTTAAGTTAAGGACAACGCAGCGAGCCATGGAAAGAAAAATGATAGGTGTAACGTTAAGAGATCTGAAGCGGGCAGAGCGGGTGAGGGAACGAACACGGGTTAATGACATCCTAGTCGAAATCAAGAGAAAGAAATGGACTCGGGCAGGGCATGTAATGCGAAGGCAAGATAACCGCTGGTCCTTAAGGGTAACGGAGTCGATTCCAAGATAAAGTAAGTGTAGCAGGGGGCGGCAGAAGGTTAGGTGGGGCGGGTGAGATTAAGAAGTTTGCAGGCAAAGGGTGGATGCAGCTGGCAAAGGACATAGTTAATTGGAGAGGCATGCGAGAGGCCTTTGCCCTGCAGTGGGTGTAGTAAGGCTGATGATGATTATGATGATGATGATGATGATGATGATGATGATGATGATGATGATGATGGTGGGTGGTGGTGGTGGTGGTGGCGGTGGTGGTGGTGGTGGTGGCGGTGGCGGTGGTGGTGGTGGTGGTGGTGGTGGTGGTGGTGATAATGATGATGATGATGATGATGATGATGATGATGATATAAAATATTCACTGCTTATGCATATTAAATCATTATAACCTATGAAGTGGTGTCAGGTGTGCATCTTCTACGAGTCATTATTGTCCAAAAAACTATTGTCTACAATTAAAAATCCAAGAACTAAGTCCTATTTGTGTCCAAGAGTGAAATCAACTTCATTCTCATCTGAGATTTGCAGCAAAACGATAGCGTAGCGATGCATAAATACAATCATTTTGCTGAACTTCGTCGCCCGCCCAAAAAACATACCTAGCATTTTCCCTTCACCGGCGCTTTGGCTGCTTCGAATGTGGCGTGGGTATGAAACTCTTGGTCCTGCGAGATCAACTGTAGGAGAAAAGAAAGAGGTGTCTTTTTTAACAACTCAAACCCCATGCAAACGTAACGAGACCCACAGTCAGCGCGAACACACAATCAAGGGCATCAGTTTACACTTCGACGGCTGCCGGTGCTATTGTTCTTTCTCCAGTGAACACGAAGCCGAGACACGGACAAAGCAAATCGTCGGCGCACTTGAAAGAAGCTTTAAAGTAGTCACACCGACAATGCTCATTGTTGCCGATGACGCCGTTTGTCTCCTGATGTCTACTTGCCACTCAGTCAGGCGACCTCTTTCTCCGAACCGAGCCCACTCCTTTCTCCGCCAACTTTGTTCCTACCTCTCCCTCGCAATGGTGTTCGCTACAGAACCGCAGCACAGAGTATCAGCTCTACGAGGGGCGTAGCGTGCGCTAGCGAACGCGCCAGCACAGACACGCTTGAGATTTCGGTTAAGGACACTCAACGCCGTGGTATATACCGTGCGCAGTCCGCGGTTCAGCAACGACTGTTTTTGTGCTGCGTAACTGGAGTGTGGTAAAGAGAGCACGAAAGGGTCTGTCGTCTTTAAAGCTTTGGGCTGAAATGCAACTCGATCGCTGCACCAAAACGAGATTTGCGTTTTCAATAGTTGAGTAATGAGACGAATAAAGAAATTGCACCAGTCTGTGTTCGATTGACTCACTGCTTGCGTGACTTCATCAGGGAAGCCAGGCTGTTAAGTGCAGGAAAGGGCAAAATGGCAACCATTTTGGAAGGCACCCATACTGATTGCCTATGCGGGACATGCTAGTGCACTCGTTTCAGCCTTCACTCCATCTACACCATGGTGGTGCAAGTGGGGTCAAAACTTCCCGGCGCGCTCACATTGCTGCCGTCGTCTCAATGCATTAGAGTTCCTCATCGCCCTGACCTTGATTTCAGTTGACACTTTCGTGACAGTGGAAAAAACGGATGTTTCTGTTTATTCATACAATATTTTATAACTAAATACACGTCAGTGAAATAACATGCAGCCCATCAATATGAAGTGGAATGAATGTTCTATTTTGGATACAATTATTTAGAAGTCATGTGAAAGTGAAATACATTCGGTGAGCGAAATAACGTAAAATGGTTAAGATGTTTCTTTTTAAACCCAAAATCGGAATGAGTTTAAATGGTCTGATATGTGGAAAACGCTTCTTTTCTAACTATAAAAGTGCCTGTAAGTTTCAATATGCCTGTTCCTTAGTATAAAAATAGAAGTTTCTTGACGGTGCTCCAAGCTATGTTGTCCTGCAAATAATTTTTCTAGCAAATGCTACAAAGTACAAAAACATCGGCTAACAAATCTACGCTGGCTAATAATAAATATTTAAACCATAAATGGTGAATCTTTTTACACAACAATAGCAAAAAGAAAACGATGAGCGACGATTAATGCAGAAGTTAGAAATATATGGGAACATCGCAAAGGAAAAAAATTGGCTATATTTATCAGATGCACAAGATGTTTTTAATGCAGGTGAGTAAAGGTTACGCATATAAATTTTCACGTAATAGATAATTCCAGTCGCAAAAGGGAGCCTTAATTTGCCATGGTGCAAGTGCTACTGTGTGAAACAGATTCTTAATAAAAGTAGGTGCTCGGCCGGTTGCATAATGTTCGCGTAGGTCACGTTTTCCTGCGGAAAGGAAAGATGGACACATGAAGACAGGCAACCCACAGGAACGGCAATCTACTCCAGGAATCAACATTCTTTGAATGATGAATGAAGATAACATTCTGGACGCGTGGAGGAGATTAATGATGGGGGAACGATACCTGACTGGCACTTAAAACGCAGACAGCACATGCTTTGGCTTTGGAAATGTCCCTATCTTATCGCACCGAGTGCATCGCTTTCTCCACTGTAAATCATATCGAGATATCAGCATTTGAAGCTGAACCTATCTTGTTACAAATTCCTCTAACAATTCACGTTCGAGACTGTCCTTGCCTCTACTTAGTATTTTTACTTGCGTAAGTTTTGCCTCACGCACTCGCATTTTATAAAAAGATTTAGATCCGCTTGCATCAGTCATACTTCGCTACCTCTTTTCAGCGGCGAAAGGCATCTACTAAGCGCGATAAGCAAGGAGCTGTTCTCAAAGCAAAGACCTGTTTTTCCGCTTGTTTGGCGCATGCCCAGAACGGTTTCTTCGGTGCTCGTGCTCAAAAATGGAACTAGCTTTAGTACAGCGCCCATTTTCTGTGTTGTCCTTCCGTGCGCGCTTTTCATTTGCACTGTAAAGCTCTACATTTACGAACAGATCGTTGATGCTGAAAGGCGCATGCATGCAACCAATATTCAAAGTGCAGCAATGAAATGCCCTGTGGACATTTAACTGGCATGAAGAAGACAAACAACCTCGCATCGCACAAGTAGAGACCTTACAATTTTCATGTAAGTGGAGAAGGCATCAAATGGCGCTGCTATGCAATACGACATTTTCAAGAGTAACCGCCTTCAGCATTACGTTGTTTGTCAGATGTGCATCCAGAGATACTTATTCGTGTTGATTGAAATCGTATTGCCACTACTGAGAAAACCTGCCCGAAAATATCGCTTTATCTCTTAACCTGTCTGTCTTCCGTGCACAGTTGCAATAGCTTCGACGTACAGTGCCATGTAAAGGAGAGGGGGGGGGGGGGGGGGGGGGTTCGCGGGAGTTGTGAACTTGCTTGCAGCTTGCTAATAAGTTTGCATGAATTTGGATTGATCGTCGCTGACGAAAATTGAATGTGAAGAACCAGGCCTGACTCGGCTCAGTGTGTCACTGTTGCATCCACCACGGATGTTCAGTTGAAGTGACCTACGCAATACCCACACAGCTTCTCAGGCACGATGTATAGTTGCTTAGGAGATTTTCTGAAATGTCAATAATTTCAGAGAGGGCTGGCCTAGAACGGCTAAAAGATTTCTGCCAAGGAAGGGCCGGACAACGTTGTATAGACAGCCTGGCCGCTCGCACCAACCGTCTCGAAGACAGCCCAGAAGCTGTATAATGTACAATCGGCAACTTGAGTGGACATCATGGGATTGTGGATGAAAGCAGCTAGTTCATGGCATTTATGCAAAACGTAACACCTTAAATGCAGGCAAATATGAAGGGATGAGCATGCTCTACCTCTCCGCTCGTATAATTATCAGGTGACTTGACAAGAAGGTGGCACAAAATAAATTGGTTCCCGTGCCTGCATATTCAGTAAAGTTTTACTGCCGAGTGTGCCTTTATTTTTTCCCAAAATTCCTTCCCATAATCCCCTGGCTTATTTTTGCGTTCTTATACCATTTCATCTAAAATATAATCTTACAGTTTTGTTATCTTACCTTCGTATTTTTAAAACAATTATGGTAGCTGCAGTGCCACGATGGCATTCTTACATGGGAGAGACACAAAGAAATCTAATATTTTCATGTTATGATTAAAGAATGAGGAATTCACACTACACATGAAACAAACACGTTAAAATAATATCAATTCAAAATAAATTCACTAAATGCTTCCACAAGTGTGCAGTACACTGTTGTTTTTTTTTTTGGCAATTTGTTCCACAGACATACGATTTGTGGCAAGCATGTAATCGGATAAGCTCCAGTTCGGCGTCTCATTTCTCGCACTCTAAGTATGTGATCACAACGTGAAAATAAAAAAATGTGGCAGCGGGTTTTACAGAGCCTTGTTATCAATGCCATTTTGTTAATAGATGGGATATTGCTACATTAAATTGTAGGCGCCTACTACTCAGTATTTCCTAACCAAACAATTCACTTATTGCTGAAACGCGGTATCGAAAAGGGTATTCACTGGCGATAAAGCAGATTGTTCAGTTCTCTCATCCTAAACTGTTTTTTTTTTTTTCAAACTAGCCTGACGGGTAAAGACGAATATATTTCACGTGTTTCATTTTGTTTAACCCTCAACCTCTTCGAACACGTGGGTTCTCGCAGCTGGAGTGGATCGGCAGTCGCGTTGTGCCAGCCTCAGAAAAACTTGCCGGGGGGATTGGCCGCGAAAGCGATCAAGTAATTTTTTTTTATCTCCGCTGTTCGCGTGTCCTCATTACCTGGAAGCAGTGCCGCCTGTCCAGTAGACTACACCACTGGCTCGCTTTGCCCATTGTTTTGCTTCGTGCCGCAGGCTCAATTAACTGCCTCTAAACGCCGCAACGCACCCGCATGTCGTGCCGCTGCCGCGCCGATTACCCGGGCCATTGAGCGGCGCTCCCAGGTTCCCAACGTCTTCAAACAACCGAGACGACCTTGGAACTGTGTGCTCCGGTTTTCCGCTTTCCTAGCTAGCATTTCGGATTGTCGCGCCGAACGGCCTCAATAACCTGCACAAGCCCCGTTGGAGTCGTCCGGATCTCCTGTGCAAAGACAGTGATTAGGATAGAGTTGTGTGGATGAACTGCCTGCTATAAATGTAGGCGACCATTCCAAGCGCTCTTAATCTACACCACCACTACGCTCGACACGGATGGCAGTAATAGTTTTGGTCAGACAGAACAACTGCAGGGTCAACCCAAAACGTGTCTTTGCCTAGTGTACTGTTTCCAGCCTGCCAATTCATCAGATTGACAGCCATAATAATCTCACTTCGATATATGTTTTTATGCATTAGTAGTGCGCTGACGTGCATGAGACATGTTTATTAATGCACAGCTACGGCTGGGAGGGAAGGATTATTGCGATCGGCAATGAGGGTCTCGAAGTATCGATGAAGGGCGGTTACTTACGCGAAATATAACTCAGTGCATATCAGGGCCACAAGGAAGGTGGCAGGATAAGAATAGGTTCCATAGCGCTTGACGTGCACTTTCAAGTTGTAAAAGTAGATTATGGATTTTGCTGTGACCGATTGTCTTAATAATAATATTCTCACAAATACCACCAAAACTAACAGGCCAAAGAAATAAGCTCCGTGAGCTAAGAGCATTCACTAAACGGATGAAAATCAAAGTGATAGGGGAAACGTTTGCTGAGAGAAAAAGGACATGTTCCATAAAGAACATATTCTAGCTCAAATTAAAAAGAAAAGAACCATGGCGAAACAACAAATACGCAAAATATTGATGAATCGAGGTGTTGCCGGAGGAACCGAAGCCGTATCGGAGGTCAGAAGGCTCACGTAGGCTGGTTAAAGCAAACGGTTTTCTTGAACAGGGCTGGATCTAGCAAGAAAGGGCTGATCGGAAGGTATTGAGAAAAACGTTTGTTTTACCTTTGATGTAACGCGGCTAGCTGTGGTGGTGATAGTGTTGTTTAATAATTACTCGGTTCCTAAAACTGTCGCGTGCTCACGAAACCATGTTGCGGTGCTAACAATGCACCTACGTTGACCCGGTTACTTTATCCTTGGGCATGATTCACAATAATTACAGAATTCTCTTATAAAGAGTTCGTTACAGACACTAATGGCACGAATGAGCTTCTTTTTACCAGTTTATAGGCGCGTGGTTCCTCCATGCGCCCAAATCTACCTCTCCCTTTTCTTTACTTTCACCGTGGGTCGTGAACTCCAGAAATACCTCCTTAATTTATGTGATAAAATGCTAATGAGATGCCCTGACATGTTATCTACACCTACACAGTTACACATTGATACGTCCTTCCTCAATCTTGACCCGCAGGCCTATTTTATCACACATCTACCTTTGCCAACCATGCTAGTAATAGGTGCAATAAATATTTATGAGCTCTCTGCTATTTCACTTCATATTCTATGAATTATTATTTCACCCACACAGCTGTTGCCTTATATAACCTTTGTCCGTCTTGTGCATGAATAATTAATAGCGACATCGGACGCTCATCCACCTAAATCCTCAGCAACAATGAAATTTTAAAAATAACTGTTTTATTGAAACTGAAGAAAATGTATGCAGATAAAAAGAGTATTGCAAACTCAACGTATTTACGTGGTTTTACCATATTCAAGCTCGCATAGCGAAAAAATAAGAAGGAGTTAGAAGCTAACAGTAACCAGCCTTCCTATATCTACTCTGTGAACATATTTACACCATTACAAACGCCCAGAATAAAAGGAGTTGTGATGGCTACCAGCACGATGATGGCAGAACCATGGAGAAAAGTGTTTACTTCAATTTCGTGTTCATTCTATTGCGTGAATAAGGTTGCTTTGACACGCCGCCGTATTACGATAGGCTTTTTTTGTGAACACAACTTCGGTTTCACCAAAATGCGGTAGAAATACATGTCGCAAACCACGTGTAACTTTTAAAACACTGTATACGCTCCATACGGTGGAGAGTGCCTTATAGAAATGCAGGAAAATAATAAATGAAGGAGAGACGCAACGGTATTAACACTGAATGTAACTGCAGAAAACAAAAGCACACGCAATAATTATGCACAAAACTTTTAAAATTCTGTCCAGTAATAAGCAGAGAGGCTGCAGAAACCTAACGCATTTTATCACCATGTTATCCTCGTCACGTGACCTTGCAACGTCATTACAACCTGCCCGCAGGATTGCGAGCAGACGGCCTACTGAGGCAGGTGGGAGTTAAATTAATGATTGGTCGCTCAGGAAGAGCAACCTGGGTAGCGCAAGGCCCACTGGTGTCAGCACCTGCCATTGAAAAGCAGCGGCACATCACTTAACCGCTGCACCACTGTGTCAGGAGGCTTGTGAGGACTGCCAGGGATCTATGAATGTAGAGAATGACCAATTCTGCATATAAGACAATTAACCCATTAAGCTATCGGGTCATGCCCATCAAGGGGCACTTAGGTGTCCCCTCGGTTTCCGATCACACCGCCGTCGACGCCAACGTTTCGTTTACCGCTCATCGAGACACTCAACGCTACCGCTTTAACCTGTCGGCCTGCAGTGGTTTAATAAATACGCACAAAATCACTGAACTTCAAGGTTTTTCACTTGCATTACGGGGAGGACAAGCGCGTAAGAAGGAACGAGAAACCGAGCGTAAAGAAGAGAAATGCGAAGGCTACGGCGATGGAGCTGGAGAAGAAAGGAAAAACGCGAGCGCGACCGAAGCGGCCGACACATCTAGAGGTCTCATGCCTTAGTGCCCCGATCTCGAGCCGCGGCCCTGAGAAGGCAGTCGCGCCTGTCACCACTGACCCCGTCGCACAGCTCCGCAAGGAATCGGCACGCCGGCGAGAAACTTCACCGCCGGGTGACCTTTCGTCCCCGCGACTATGCGACGTCGCAGAATCCTGGCTGCGCACGCAGCACGTTCGGGCGAAGGTCGCGCGACAGGCACGTGCCCCAGCCGGCAGGAACCGCATCGCGACGCAAACACGACACTTTATATTGGTTGTTTCATGACGTTTACCCCGCATATGAGGAGCACAGACACTACGGTACGTTCGTATTTTTATTCTTTCCCTCTCGATGCCACGCCTCCCTGCCCTTGCACGGCGTTGTCGTTTCTGCGGCTGTCTGTTCGCCCCCCTCCCCCCCCCCCCCCCCCTTCTGCCGTTGTCGCCCTCCAATCGAGATTGCGACACGTGTACCGCGTTGTCGCGCGGGTAGCTCACGTGCACTCCGATGCCCTGCCAAAACGGACGCTAGCGTGCCCAAGTTCTTGGCAAGATCACAGAACGGTTCCTTGGTGGACGACAAATCGGGCTTCTCGCGTTTCTGGCCTTACAAGAATACGTTTTCTTCCACGGTGCACGTGCATATCCCATTGCGTGTTTAAATTTCTGCAACGCAAAGAACCTCCACCGGAGGATCTAGTACAAATTCCTTCTCTTGATCAACGGGAGGCCGTTCTGGTCTGCTCGGACCCGGGCATTCAAGCCTTGGCCAGCAAGCGAGTGGGCCGCTAAGGTCACCGCTGGCGGGGACCGTCCTGCATCTGTATTTTGACTAAATAAACCTTTTCCAATCCAAAAAAATCCCCTAATACAGGATAATGGCCTCTTCATCGTGTTTAAATAACAGCTTTTAGAGCGAAAACTCTTCTGCAAGTCCCAGGCTGGAAAACCTGTTTCATCGATGAAAGCGTGACCTTGAGTAAATATACTCGGTTTACAATGCTAAAGTCCTACCAATTTCTTATCCCTGCAAAGTAAGTTATGGCCTGAAGCCTATGCCTAAGCGAGTGGCATTTTTTCCAACGAAAATCATCTTCGTTGGTCTTTCTGAAAGCTACACCGCGTAAGTTTGTCGCCGGTATCACCACCGCCATCATTATCATCAGCCTCACTACGCTCACTGCGGGGCAAATGCCTCTCTCATGTCTCTCCATTAACCCTGTCCGTTTCCACCTGCTGCCCCGGCATTCCCGCAAACTTCTTAATCTGATCCGCCCGCCTAACTTTCTGCGGGCCCCTGCTACGCTTGCCTTCTCTTAGAATCCATTCCGTTACCTTTAAATTCCAGGGGTTATCCTGTCTTCGCATTACATGCCCTTCCCAGCCCATTTCTTCCTCTTCATTTCTACTAGGATATCATTAACCTGCATTTCTTCCCTCACCCACTCTGACCGCTTCCGACATATTAAAGTTACACCTATCATTTTTCTTTTTATAGCTAGTTGCATTCTCCTTAACTTAGGCTGAACCATTTTCGTTAGCATCCTTGTTACTGCCCTACAGGTGGGTGCCGGTAAGATACAGCTGTTGTATAGTTTTCTATTGAGTGATATTGGTAAATCACCATTGATGATCTGAGAATTCTTGCCAGATGCGCTCCACCCTATTCTTGTTCATCTAGATACTTATCTGTAGTACTCCGGTTGAGCGGTCACTACCTGCCCTAAGTAGTTGTATTCGCTTACCACTTTCAGCCCCTCGATACCAACTGTGAACTTCTGTTCTTTTTCGAGAGTGTTTGACATTAATTTTTTTTTCTCCCGTGTTAGCTGCACATCCGCTTAAAACCTGTTCGCTGTGTATTGCTTCGAGAACAGAATGGCACATTACACTGCTGGCATCCCCTCTCCAAACAGCTGTGTCTGTCATCTTCATTATTGTCACCTCAACGTGGTGGGACTGCCCACAGTAAATTAATTCAGGAACGTCTCCTTGAAGGCCGCAAGCTATAGGATGATTCGTTTTAGTAAAATCAGACTAGCGTGATTTTTTCAGGCCAAACTACTTCAATTTAAACATGAAAGAAATGAAAAAACAGATATGCTACAACGGCAAAAGTAGATATCCCCTGCATGCCGCACCATTTACGCTATGTTATCACTGGAAACTTTTTCGATACGGGACGAGCCGATTTCCAAATCTATACTCCGTAAGAAAACAACCTGTTATCAGTAATAAAGAAATAGCAGGTTCCTTATTGTTCTTCACGCTTATTCAGCACGTCTAAACCTATTCCCTATTTCTGAGTCAGTTGGTCACTTTCAACCCCATTAATTTGGTAAATAATCACACGTGGCGCAAGCAGCCCATCTCCTGTGAAGCGTACGAGGATCTCTGTAAATCCTACACGCTCTCAATTGTGGCATACGCTGGAAGTCACGACTCCTGGTGAGAGGCGGATGGGAAAGCACAAAGTGGCTGTTAACAAAGTACCCAGTTCAATGCTAACGTTTCTAATGTCATATGGGCAACAATAAGCAGGTAAGTATAGCTATGATTTGTACTTATAAGTACAGAACTTCCTCAGTCATCGAGCACGTCGGCATTCACACAAACCGCCCATCATTTGTTGACGCGCAATGGTATTATTCGGCGTCATTTGTGGCAATGAATTGGCAACAAGAAATAAAAACAAATGAAAAGTTGACTTATTAATGCGATAGCGATAAGGTTGTTGTCTTGCAAAAAACCACCCGGTTTCTCTGCAGCGAAGTTCCCTGGTTGGTCGAGAGGCTCGTGATGTCATCAGGTACCAAAATATTTGAAAAGCTGCGAACTAGGATATTTGAGTACCTGCCATTGAATTATCGTATGACAATATAATAAGCCCACCCACTCCTCAACCTTAATTCACCCACTGGTCTGCACTAATTCACTTTATTCTACCCGTTAACTCACATTATTCCATCCTCTGTCCCCAGTAATACAAACTCCCCACACACAAATCTTGACTAATAGACCTTAATCCATGCTCTTGGACGCGCCTACTTGCAAAATTGTTTAGTCCTTTGAAATATTTGAAGATGGGCCAACTCCGAAATGCCCTCGCATTTTCTTCTTAAAGAATGTGGTAAAGAAGGCCCATATTTTAAAGACTGGTAATCTTGATGAATTCAAGAGTAATGCATTGGAGCAAGGTTCAACCCTCATGATAAATGCCCAAACCACACTATCAGCTGTTCCCTGCATTGCTAACCGCAGGGAACTTCTCTGTTTCAAACCGGTAACAAGCACAGAAACAACGGCGCATATAGACTTGGAGCGCCTCTGAAAGAGTGTTAGACCCAAGACTTCTTCGCGCCTATCAACTGGCTCTTAGTATGTAAAATGCACCCTCCGCCCCCCCCCTCCCCCCCCCCACCCCCCTGCCCTCACCGCAGTATTCTTTCATATTTGGGCCAGGGACACTCAAGGCAACGTCCTTACGGAGGCCGCGAGATCATCCTGCCTCAAATCAAGCGAAGACATCGTGGGAAGAGATCGCCGCCACAAAGATAGAAAAAAGTTCCTGCTTCTAACCGATTAGAGACGGTCGGCGCGAGCACAACGACGGGCGGAACAACCATTTAATCGCAGCATTTCGCTTCCTTCGTCTTGCGCAGATCGTCGAAACAGGAGAGATGACAGTGGTTGATCGGCAGACACGTTTCTACAAGGATACTACATACGCGGACAAAGATACGCTGCTTCTCCAGCATCACACACCCTCTCGAGTGACGACGCAAAGGGCAAAGGGGAAGGCAGACGCTGATTGGAATATCTTTCGCCCCTTTAATCCGATATTCTCTGCCCCCCCCCTCCCCCCCTTATTCTCCAATTCCTAGGCGGTCGAACGGACTCGATGTCCTCGGAAGGTCGTCTCTCCTTGCGGCATTCGAAGCGGCGCCGACAAGGTGCGTTACTCGACGGGTAGACCTCGTCTTTTCGCCACCAGCAAGATGGAGACGAGATATTGAAGTGTCGCGTAGGACGCGTCGTTGAATGCCTTTTGCAACACCTTTCCTCTTCCATCTCGGGTGTTCTCCTTGGTGAAAGCGATGTGCTGCCTTGGAGCGCCTGGTCGGTCCAGGTCTCGGTCACCTTCTGAATGGCAGGAAGGCACACGCTAAGTTGATATCACTGTCCTGCACTGTTACATAGGAATCATGAAAGCAGCTTTTTGACTTAGACTTCGAGCGAAGCAATGTAGCCGCGCATACTTTAGCAACTACAACGTTATACTGCTGCCGCAGTGGTGGCTCAGTGGTTGTGGTACTCACCTGTTATCCCAAAAGACGCGGGTTTGATCTCGGCCGCGGTGATAGCATTTCTATGGAGACGAAATGCTGTAGAGCTCCGTGCACTGTGCGATGTCAGTGCACGTTAAAGAGCCCCAGGCGGTCGAAATTTCCGGAGTCCTCTACTACTGCATCTTTAATCGCCTGAGTCGCTTCGGAAAGTTACGCCCTATCAAATCAATCAATGAATTAATCAATAAATCAGTAATTCAGCTGCTTGTAAAGCAGCTCAGTAGAATGCATTACATGTTTCTTATGTGACTTGACTATATACCAGAGCTGAAGTTATGCTGGCCGTTCAGACTTGCTTTGTTTGCATAACTGAAAAACGGTCTAATCGGTGCATTCATATCGGAGGCTGTGGCCAAGTGGTACACCACCGTCGCCGCATGTTCTTCTGGTGAGGTAGCGCGTTGTCAACTGCGGCCACCGAGATAGGGGCGCACCTCAGGCCTGCTCATGCAATTTCATCGAAATGCGGATTTTGCCTTTTTTTGTTGAGAAATGCGCGGAGCTTGGATTCGAATAGCAGTCCTGTTGCAGACGAGGCGCATGCTCTACCTCTACGCCATTCCTGCAACAGCGAAATAAGCAGAAGAATAAGAACGGGGTGGAGCGCATTTGGCCGGTTCTCACAGATCATGAACGACAGTTTCCGAGTATCCTTCCAAAGCGAAGTATACGACAGCTGCATCTTACCTCTACTCGTCTATGGGGCAGAAACCTTTAAACTGAGGACCACGCAGTGAGTCATGGAAAGGAGAAATTATAGGTGTAACGTAAAGAGACAGGTAGAGAGCAGAGTGAGTTCAGGGAACACACGCGGGTTATTGATATCTTATCCAAAATCAAAAAGCAAAAAATGTGTTTCAGCAGGGCATGTAATTCAAATGCAAGATAACCGTTAGTACTTCGGTGTAACTACTAGATTCCAAGAAAAAGCGAGCGCATCAGGGTGCGCACAACTTTAGGTGCATGGATGATATTAAGAAGTTGGTGGGTATAAGTTTGTCGGTGCTAGCACGAGACAGGATTAATTAGAAGGATGTTGGAAAAGCCAATGTCCCGTAGTGGACATTATAAGGTTCATGATGATGCTGACGTAATACCGCCTAAGCTCTCGGCGCTGCCTTCTTCCTTTGCCGTTAGCTTGCTGCGATGACCGTCACAATCACCCGAGAAGAGCCCACAGCTCACTGAAGGCTTGTTTAAAAATATTTATTGAAGCAGACAAATTTGCCTTGTTTGAGAACGTGTGTAAAAACCACTCCCTGTCGGAAATCATTCTAAGCCTGATTGTCTTTGCGCAGGCTCATTATTTCGCATTTCCAAAAAGGCCTCGCTGGGTCCGCCTATAAGCAGTGCCGTAGGCTACTTTTACGTGCAACAGGACGCTTAGGGAGGCGTTCGGTTTTAGCGGTGTGTAATGTCATCTGCTTCATTTTTACTTCTTGGTGACGACCATGAACAAAAATTTTCATTAACTGACATATTATTGCGGGATAAAGAAGAACCGGGAGCACGGCTAATTTCCGTATAACATATATAGCACATGACAGCAGGCGCGAACAACACGACAACTCTTCAGCTGCGTATTTTGTAAATTCTCTTTGTGTATATTACCTCTGCCCCCTATCTTCTCTTGCTGACCCTTCACCTCTTTCATTCCATTTCTCCATTCTGCCTGATATCCTTTATTTCCGCGGCCCCATCTCAGCTGCTTCAGTATTGATGGCAGATGCCGGGGCAACCAAAAATCTTTTTTCCTTTTTATTATTATTTTAAAAACCACTTACTACCACTACGTCCGTAGTTTTCTTGCTGGCTCTCACATTCGTCGATTTGCCCTTCTATTTTTTAATTATCTTCTTTGCTCTACCATTAATTGCGTATATTTCAGGTGTTTCCATATATAAAGTCAGCAAAAATGGCATAAACCGCATTCTATCCTGTCATCACAGGGCGCGCGCGACCATATCATGGCTGCGACATTTCACAGCTTCCGGTCAACATAAAGCACTACGGTCACCTTAAATACACAGCTGCGTCTCTGAGCTTGTGCGATGTTCAGCAAAGCCGGAGGCGTACTTTTGAAGCTAGAGAGAAAATTTCTTCATTCGCTTTACCTTACGGCCTCAATTACGATCCGTTGAGTAGTGTTGGTATCAAATTTAAAGCCAGCAAGAAAACTGCAAACCAAGCTTGCTGCGAAGAACAAGTTCAAAGTAATGTTGCAATAGGCATCAAAATGCAATGCAAATTGTGCAAGTAAGGCAAATAATGTAAAATAAGACTTTTCAAGAACTAAAACACCGCACAGTGAAACCAACAATCCCAGGGGGAAAGTAAAAGAGGCAACACTCAAACGCGCACTGACAACTAAAGTTTGTTCCCCACCACCGGGGGAGTTGATCAAGAAACACAAAAGACTCCGAAACGAAAGGGTGCGCGCACAAAGCGCTGAGTATAAAAAGAGTAAAGAACAAAAACTTATTCCAAGAATTTCATTTCCTTATCCCAAAAGTAAACTGAAGGCTGGATAATACAAGCTGTGCTTTTAGCCGTAACAATTAAAAGCTTCAATAGTTTCAAGAACGAATTTGTCCAGATCGTAAAACGGGATCTCCGCTGCAAAAAAAAAAAAACACAGATTCATATTTGAACAGACACTTGCGACAGCGATACAGGTAAATTCCCGCCATTTAGTCTCGGTACCTTTTCGTGTTCCGTATATCTTATCTTAATGCACCTTCCAAATGCAATGATTCAAGACAAAGGTTCTGAACCGCAGAGCAAGCACCCACAACAAATACAGACCTGGCCTTAATATTGGCCTCAAACGCGCTCGGACAAGCCAACTTCTAACCATTCTGTTTACGGTGCTGCAAGCACAGCTCAACTTAACGCATGAACAAAAAGACACCACCAGCCTCTTTTTGTAAGCTCCTTTGATCATACGATATTCCAAGCGCCGAGAACCCGACTACACGCCTTCTGTCAGTCGCAGTAATGGAAAAATGTATTCGCACTCTCAGTTTGCTCACGGCATAAATCACGAAGAGACTCCCACGATCACGTAATCTGGATAGCCAGCTGCCATCATTCTTTTCAGCTACACTCAAAGGTTTCACCCCTGAGATGGCAACACGACTAAGGGAGCGTAGAGCGCAGACCTGATTCCGCCGCGCTGTTCTTTATCGCTGTACAATATTCAAAGAAGAAAATATGTAGGGCGTTCCTAGTCGAAAGCATCGCAATCATAATGAAACTGATGTCGTAATAAATTATCCGTATTGCCATAAACGCAGTGGATCTGCAATAAATATTTACATGGCTAAGGATTCATATATGCATCAATGACAAGATCATAACGGAATATTAGTTTCCCGAAAACAGGGTCATGAATGCAACAAATATAAATAAAAAGGAACAGAGAGAGAAGAAAAGAACGAAGAAACTGCAAGACTTTCTCTCGTCTTCTGAGGTGAACATGGGAAAGCAGGAGCTGAAAATAGTCGGGGACCATATGAGCTCTGCTTTTCCAAGACCCGTAAAGGTTAAATTTGCCTTAAAAGGAAAACGCAATATTTGGGGCGTGTATAAAATCTTGAGAGTGAAGGCGAATCACCCACCACTGAGTAAAAGTTCTTTTTTTTCTTAATGCTTCGTATTTCGAGCGCCCGCTATGTTCACATTTAGATACAATGAGACAAAAACAGAAACCAACCTTTGAAGCCCTCTGTATCTGAAATCCTTGTTCATGCGAACAACCGAGAAGACACTCAATCGCAGTGACGGTCCCTTTCCTAGCGCGTAAGTCCGTGCCTAAGGCGTGTTTCCAAGCGTTAAATAGCCAGCGTTTCCTTTGTGTTCCTCATTGTGAACAAGGCTTACCTTCCACAACGATGACATCACGAATTTTCTTCGCTGGTCGGTGTTTTCCCTTTGCCTTTATGTCCCTTGCGGACTATACGGGTTTCCCTAACACCTTAAATTTTTCGTAAAAATTCTATCGCTCTGTTTGGTTGTGTTGCCAGTTTTCTCGTAGCAATGGGCGCATTTTGAGCTGCCAAATTTGCATTAAAAATTTTCTCGATACTGAATGCGAATTCGTGATCGTGACGCCTACATCGGTCTCCGTTATTAGCCCTTTGATGGTGATTAGCGTTTGGTATTCGCGGTTCAAAATCTGCGGTCACTATGGCAGCTTACTAGCAAAATCAGTCGATTATAGCTACAGCTATATTTCATTTTCTGAACTTTTCTAGCAAATAAAGTATCTGTTCCAAGCGAAGTTAGCCTCTTAGTGGGTAGAAAGCGGTAATCCGCCGGTACAAGAAAACTTCAAATTGTCCTGAATGTCCCTTAAATGACATGAGCCCACTCAACACTCTCGTGATCATTTGGTCCCCAGTATACCTGAATAAAATTGGCATTGATCAGTATGATGCAAAGTAACTGTTACCACCATGCACAAAAAGCCAACTATGACCCTCTTTACATTTGAGAAATTTTAAAACGAAGTTTTAAACGCATTTGCTTTCGTTGACCAGTTCATGGGTATAAGTTTTTGCAGCAGCCCGAAGGCTGCAACTGCGCAGAAAAAAAAATGCGTTACACGAGGCAGTCCACATTAACCGCCTGGCTGACGGCCTACTAAGCGCGTGTAGTCTAGCTTGTCTAGTTATTTTTGAGTGGTCACGTACTTGCCGTTGTCGCGAAAACTAGGATGCAGGAACAGCTAGCTCAGCTCCAAACTCAAATTTTTGCTTTCGGATCTTCTATTTGATTGGTCCCCGAGCAGTGAGTATTGCATCGCTCAAGCGAGGAACTTCATCCTACTTTGCTCCTACTCCTGACCACGCACAGAGCTTCACCTTGCCGAGTTGTGACGGCTGCCAGCAGCGCCATAATATTTCCACTTTCTGAAATAGGGACAGTGCAATTTAAGTCAGGCTTGCGACAGTACCGCCTATTCCAAGAGATAAAATTGTGAAATAATACTTTCTCCTTTTTTGCACTTGCAATTATGAACAAAAAGTATCTAAAGCCAATTGCCATGGTCCTTAGCAGTTTTTCAAAGAAAGTACCGAGGGTCAGTGCAGTCAAAACCTGACCTTATCCTTGGCAAATATTTACGACGACAGCTCATCTACTCCTTTCGGTATACTAGCATTCTTCCGCGTACTGGACGCCAACATTTCACCTGTCTGGACGTGGACGTAAAGTAGGTTCTCTCTCCTCCCCTAAAGAATCCCTCAGGGTCTTTTAATGACAGGCCACTCAGCGCGCTCGTCGCCGCTTTAATTTCGACTAATTAAGGCCAGAAGGGCGTGACCTTGTTATGACACGAGCAGTCGCCGCAGAACCGAAGTTGTGATTAACGAGGTTCGCTGACTTTAAGCGCGAGCAAAGAGGGCAACAATCTCAACCACATTCGCTTCCGGGCGCCCTTCAGTTACCCAAGCGTCTTCAGGCTTCAGACAGTTTCGCGCCACCGTAACAAAGTGGGGCAGCAATTTGCTTTCACAATGACAGTTCTCGAGAGATTTAAGGATGTCCTCCGAAATACACGTTGACCTTTGTGCCACGGAAGCCAGACCTTCTAGCCGGCTTATGGTGTTTGTGTATCTCTGTGTGTCGTGACTGAGTGTCTGTATATGCAAGTATGTAGGCGAGCACGTGTCACCGCACTTATGGCCTGAGGGGTACCATGCTAGGCCTGCGGTCAAGCCAACCTTCGGACGGCTCAATAAAGTATGCAGGGTTTTTGTTTTGGGTTTCAGTCTCGGAGACATCATATCCTCCATATATGATATGAACCATGCCACTCATTAGAGCAAGCCACCGGCTTGAGCTTCATAATGACCTTAAAAGAGCATTATGTTCATGAGAACTTGATCCTGCGGCCTCAAAAACTCGGCTCTTTCAGCATACTGCCCTTTCCAGGCCAACGTAAAAGGTTTCATGCATTTCTGCAAAGGCTGCAGCCAGAGATATAATCGTATCAAGTCGTTTGGTTATATTTGAAAGCTTTTTGCGAACTGCAATTTCGGTGCATACGGGCTGTGAGGATGAAATTAAAATGTTTGAAATTTGCAGCGTTTACCTATACTGTCTTTTTTAATGTCATGAACACAGACTAACAGCCCGTCGAAGATATTTTGTGAAGGTACCACAAATCTCAAACTTAACACGAATGCTTTAGCGTGCGCCTCATACTCATATTAGTGCCGCAGAAACTTGAACGCTGGTTTTAAAATTGTGAATAAAGGTTGCCTGCAGCGTTTCAAGACAACTAGTGCCTGCCGCCACCCCTATATCATCAAGAATCCTAGAGCCAATGGTCTGCGGCGCTGCTACCAGTCTTAGCCATGTTCTCGTGCTTTTGTCCCGCACCGAGCTTTGAAAGTAACCAATCTTCTTGGTGTAACTTTGATGCACGGAAAAACAACGTAAAGGGGGAGGGCTTTGAGAAAAGCACCTCTAAATACAGATAACAGGCTGCTAGCAGTGAGTTATTATTAGAGAATTTTTTCAGTTTTTATAAAGATAACTTTCAGTTGCACTTTGAGTTGCAGTAAGAATGAGACACTCGTTTAAAAACATTAATGCACCCTCGTCCACAAATTTCAAACGTCATTCCTTTCCTTATCAATATTTTTAAGCTTCGCAGTGAAATTGTTCTTACTCTATGCGATCTAATACATCGCTTGGAAATATCGGCATGGATATCACCGGCATTCTCATCTTCGTCAAAGGGGATAATTATTGCGAACATAGTTCCAGCTTTTCAGACTGATTAAAAAAGCCTTTTGGACATTTCAAGAGCTATTCTGGAACTTTTTTCAAGACAGCAGTTGTAGATTGCCTCTTGAAACCCCACAGGGCTTCTTTATTTACCTTCCGAGGTCGTCACAATAAAGTATAAAATTTATATAAAAAACTACAAAGAGCGAATTTTTCAAAATATTGTTGAATAGGAGGACAAGCGTCATTCGAGCGCTCGAATGCGGTGGGGCAGACTGTACGCTAATTTTTCTAACGTATTTCTGTCAAAATTGTTAGTTAAATACGTGAGTTTGCAAATTCTCACGCTGGTAATAACTGCAAACTGAAGTCATGAAAGGAAAGAACACAGAAAATCTAAGCCTCCACCACTCACGGCGAATCCCTGCCACCACATTAAAAAAAGCTGCCCGAAATCGGATGGCTTGCTCAAGTGTAAAATACGTGCCGCAGTTGTTAAGCCCCTTAAGGGGCGATCTTGTGAATGTTATTCGTGTGGCGAACAGCTTCCCACTTCGCGCTTTGGCTTCCTCAGTTAGCTTGAAATGGCCTCACCGGCTCAGTACCTCGCGTAAGAAAAACATGAGGTTTTTCCAGATGGCTATGAGTCAGCTACTGAGGGGTTTCGGTCTGCCGGGCCGCAGAAGGCAACACAAATTCCTCGAGATAAAATTTTCAGCCTATGCTTAACAAGGTAATCCCTATGCAAAAGAGTCGTTTTTTTTATTGGCGCTTCTTCTACTGCAAACTGGTTTTAACGCTGCATGTTGGAATGCTGCCCGCAATTCATTTCATATTCATAGATACATACACCACTGCAGCACGCGACACTTGGAACTACAGTTGTGTTTCTTGGTGTTTCCGATGACCAAGGAAATAATTTAGTCGCATTGCAATGATCAGACAGAATAAAGGGGTGGTTCTCAGATGACGCCAAGGGGACCCCACGTTTACGCATTCAAGTTACGACCATTACACGTGGAGCCCATGGCGTGTTGTAAGCGGAAACGTCGAACCTTTTCCTTTTACGTTTCGAAGAAAAACAAAAGTTCCGACTGGTCTCGCATGCAGGCAGCAAAGATTTTATTGTGAGAGCAAAGGAGCAGCTAGGCCTTTACGTGCTTTGACTTCGAGCCTAAGTGCTCTCCTGAGATATTTCATGTGATAAGATTCAGTCGATTAACTTGGCGTTGCTAGCGTGCCAGTAAGCTTTTGCTGAGCCGCATGGAAACATTTGCCACACTATTTTCGCGTACCGGCAAAAAACGAAAAAAAAACTTCACCTAGATACCACAATTGCGCTGTTGTCAAGTCCATTTAGTTTTGCCGTGACACATTTATATACTGAAGGGTATTTTGACCGCAACGTCGGCTACGCTAACGTTGAGGTCTTCAACTGAATGCTTCAAGAAGTTAAACTCGAGCTGTGGATAAGAAATAATGCAACCCATCCGTACTGCCTGTCGTCAGAAAGACCTTTCGCGCAGGGTCAACAGGACTGCGCAGAAATTACTGGCGGTTCAAGCAAAGAGTTATTGCGTGTAAACGCTCCTCTGTGGGTCGTTGCAGTAGCCACGAAAAAGGAAAGATGGTGTCATGCACGGCATTCATAACTCGACTTCGACTATGCCGCCAACTGCCTACAGGCCTCCATCATTCGTTACAACCATTCTCTCGAAAAGGCGTATTGCTCGAGAAGTCTTTCCAATATTTGCACAGGATGAGCTTAAGCTGTCTTTCATAATCATCATCAGCGTATATATGCCCGCTGCCGTACAAAGCCCTCTCCTTTCGTCTCTGTAGTCAACGCTGTCCTGTGCAAGCTGCGGCCTCTTTATACCCGCACACTTTCCAATCTCATCCGCTTACCTGCTTTCCTGCAGCCCATGCTGTGTTTGCCTTAAAGTGTAACTTTAATGCAGTGTGTTATATTTTATTGATGTTATTTTATTATATTCCTTCTTCAGGCCCGTTACCCAAGGTCACATCTACTTGTACAGGTAAGAAGCTGCATTGCAGGGAATGTAATAGACATCCGTGTAATCTTCATGACACTAGAAAAGGCGGTCCGACGTCAGAGTATATATCTGATAACATGTGTGTACAGAGGCATACAGCTTGGTCCTCGACAGTATCTAAGGGAATACGTAGACCTAGTGTACGCATGTGCGAACGCATATATATGTGCCTACTCAAAGTAGCTTCCACATAATGTGACAGAGAAGCTTCAGGTTTGCAAATAACACGTCTCACTAATAATTGAAAGCACGAAGGCTGTTACTGCGCACTGCCATGAAAATAATACTCTATAGCTAAGTACCCCCATTTAGGTATTCATGGTGGATTTTAGTGTATACAAGCATGTTTACGTGAATTGGAAAGTAAATCGTTTTCGCTTTCACAAATTCATGTTACAACGCGTCCCATTTTAGCAACTTATGAAAGTCTTTGGCTGCGGCCATCGTAAGTACTTCCCGTGAAAAACACCTTAATGCAGTGCAAGTTTTGTTTTAAGTCTTTCATGGGTGAGATTGTTTATCATGCATACTCTAGCAGTGTACGCGCATAACAAAACTCAAGGTGAAACACACTTTGCATCTCATGAATTGCTTTCGCTTTTTTGCGCGCATGAACTGATTACAGCAACCACAGAGTCTACTACTAATTACATGTTTTCCAGTCCAGAACTTAATCTCAATTAACACGGTGCTGTGGCCGTTGGGGTCTTGAACGAATACGGCTTCGAAAACACGTGGATCGCCTAAGTCAGCGCAACCACAGGAGGTCAAAAAAAAAAGAAACTGCTTCCCTAATCACGCTTCCAAACACGATTCCATTCCCGGCATTTCAATTAGCGATGCATTAATTACGATGAGAGGTTCAATGTCCTCGCTTCGCTCCATGAAAATTCCTCATTCAGCCTACCTGCTAAAGAGCGCTGCGAAAATGAACCAAGAAACAAACATCCGCTGTAATATATAACTGCCGTTTGCGCATACAGTTTCTACTGCGAAGTATTTTGAATCATTACAGTGAACGGATGGGGCATATAACTGTCGAGAATGTGGTGACATTACAGCACGTTGACAGAGCAAGCAAGAAAAGACAACGCAGGGAGCTCTGTTGCATCGCTCCTTCTTGCCGTTGTCCCATGTGAACGTGAAGTTTTTTGACATTGTGTCCGTCAATCTAACACACTTTTCGAAAACGCATTTTTATTTTGAAACGAGGGCGGACGGTGAGAAACACAAAAATTTTTTACCTCGTGTTTCCCTTTCAGTGTTTGCATTTCGTGGCGCCAGAAAAGCCTAGGCCCCTGGCCTAACAATTTTTTGTGCTTTATGGCGACGTCACACGCTTGCCCGCAGTAAAACGGCATTTTAAATACCCTCTTAGACGCCTCTTAAAACATACTCTATTATCATTGTTTTCCGCGCTCTACCATTTCTAAACGCTTGCAAAGATATCTGTTAGCGTTGGTACTCACTTCTGCGATTAGTGAAAACTCGGAAAGGATAGAGACGTATCGTGAATAGATGAGCTGAGGCAGCTAGGCTGTCTTCAGAACTTGCCGTAGATCTTCGCCCCAAATACAGATGACCAATAGCAAGGAGGAACTTGAAAAAAATAATTGTAAATCCAGTTCAAACTCTCATACTCTACGAACTGTGAATACTGCGGAGAACGGGCACCAGTAGATGAGCTGGCGTCTTAGGTCAACTCTTCATAGCCCTTGATGTGAGGAACAAAACTGACTGATTTATCTAAATTTCATAACAGCACACTGCACACTTTCGAGACCGCAATCTTTCCAAGCCAGTCCGCCTGCATTGCATAAAAAATTGCTTGGCTCATAAGAAAAAAATCAATGAATTTATAACACATTGAGTGCGTTTCGGTACTCAGAGGTCATTCAGCTGCGTAATGGCCCAACTATCAATACCGCTCTGAAACTCGTCTGATGAGATGATGTACTCGTGGTTTCCTGTTTGAAAGGTAATACATAGTGGTGCATTACCACTTTCAGAGTTGCTGCATCGACTGAATGCTTTCTGTAGTGTCGGATTTGGAGAACGATTTTCCAGGATGCCGGAGGTTCTTAGAGAAAACAAAAAATTGAAATTCACCACATTACTGGAATTAACATTCGATGTGGCTTTAATACGGACTTCTGCTTTCGACTACCTTCCGGATATTCGACATCTGAGCAGCGGCACGGCTACGCACAGGGTGCAGAATGCGCGCTTGACTGGCCTGTGACTGGTTTACTTGTTGTTGAATGTTTTTTTTTAGTTTTTCGGGTTAGAATTTTTTGCGATAAAGTTTACTGTTCCCAATTGTCCGTGCTTAGCGGTATTCTTTTACTTCTTGAATGTATACGCATGGAGTGAAGCTTAGATTTCCGTTCATACCTTTTAATCCTTTTCTATGTGTTCTGTTCAGTTTCTTCGCATACTATGCCTCCTGCTGTGGCAAATGCTTTTCTTTAAAGGGTGATAGCTCTGCATATGAAACACAGTATACACTGTGCCCATTTTGTGCTATTCTCTGCGTTCATCAAATTTCTTCCTGGGCAGAAAACGCCATGGCCCTTTTTAGTCAAGCTGCCGTTGCGTCCAATAAAATGAAATACTTGTAATGATATTTCTTCTGAGTTACATGTGTTGTTCTTCATGAAAATTATTTCGTTGAGCTTGCTCTGCGGAAACGGGCTGTAGATTTGAGTCGCACATCCGTTCTTACTCATTACAGGACCTAGAAATGAACGACGCAGAAAAAAAAAAACTCCAATTGGATGTCAAGCGGGACCGTCCGTGGGGCTCCGTTTCTCTGGCTTCCACATAGCACTGCATTGAAAAACCAGCCTTGAATGGTCGATGAACTCTGATAACTGGGAATGAAGCTTCAGGTAATCTCGCCTCAATGGCATATTGCTCTATGGCGGCAGCATTGGTAATGAGCATCCGCGTCCCGCACCTGACTGCCGAGCGGGTGCGAGACCAATTTCTACTTAACGTTCCGTGCTTGTTCGCTTGTTTATGTGTGGCCTCTCGGAATGCGCTGTGGTAAGTGCAGGCTCATCAATTTAAAGCGCCTCAAAGCCTCTAAGTGGATGTTAAAGGGACACTTTATCTCAGGCCTTTGGCGATGATCGTTGAAAGTGACGATGCTGCTAATGATTAGCCTTTAATGCGAGTCTGGTAGAATAATGAACGTGGACGAAACAAGGTCAGAGCTATTGATATTGATACTTGCATGGGTCCCAGTGAAAGGAAAACCAAGCGATGTACTTTCGAGTGGAAAAGGTGGTTGGAATGCTTAATGTGCGGGTAAAACAGTAGCGTTACTCAAAGCTGGGGAAAAAACTGGTGACCGTTGTCGATGGCGCCAGTGGGGCAAGGAGTCCCAGCAACGCCACAGTAGCGGGTTTGTTGGGGCTTCTTAGATTATGGAAAATGCCGCATAGTTTTCGTTCCCAGCCCAGGCTAATCTCTATAAATCATACCCTATATTTAATAAATTTTATTTCTTTACAGATACTACCAATCCCATCAATTATTATTGTAGGAAGGGAACCTCTAAGTACGACATGTAAGTATAACACATTGAAATAGGTCATATTTGGCAACATGTAGGGTTACTAGCAGGTTGTAACCGATAAGGTAACAGAACAATGAAACGTAAAAAGTAAAAGTGGACTTACAAATGTACATGTTGATATTAATTACACAATTTGAACAAAAAGCTAGATCACAGACAAACTATTAAAAGGAAAGAATAGCGACACTTATATTTTGAAGTTATTATCCCTATAAGTAATTTAAAAGCAATGGAAGAATGCTATCGAATGAAGGGTTCTTAAAACTTAAATATCCAGGCTATCCTATTTCCTTATGGCTGGCGAAAAAAAATGAAAATTTTAAGCAATCAGTTAAAATTGGTTGTTCAGTTAACGTTCGTGAGTGCTTGTGCCTTGTGGTCCTTGTTGTATCATAGCTCACGTATCTCAAAGCACTATGTGGATCTGCTTGTATATTAGCTGGTGAATGAATCTTGAGGGTGCTAGTTTGGCCGTGCTCTCGAGAGTGAAAATATTAGCGTCCTTGAGCAGCTCAGCACGAGGGTCCGTTAATTTGTGCATGTTAAAAATATCGAACTGCCTTCCTTTGCCCTAGCTGTAGTCCGTATACGTGTTCTTTAGAAAATGGAAACGAAATTCTTTTAGCGTATTACAGAATGTGGGGGATGAAAAAATTCAAGTCTAGTAGTTTTATATCGGGCGGTGCTAGTTGAAGGCGTGTTTTCAGGAATAACAGTCGTTTTAGAACCTTTATTCTGATGCTAATAATATTCCAGTCCCACTTGAACTCTTCGGATAATATCAGGCCAAGATGTTATGTTCGTGGACAGTGATGGGTATTGTACTATTGATACTATATCGGAAATCTGAACGTCGTCTTTTTCTGGTTATTGTTAACGCAGCTGATTTTGTTTTACGTTTAGTAGCATTTGCCAGTCTCTGCATCATCATGATTCGGTCTGCAGGAATTTAGAGGCTAGATCATTGATGACGATGACAAATAATTAGATGCCAGAACATACCCCCGGGGAAGTACGGGCATGACATACGCTGGTGCACCAACTTCTGTGTTAATCGCTAAAGACTATGATTGATTCGTCAAAAACTCTTTATCCAGCGACAGTGGCAGAAATGCCTAATGTACACATTAGGTTATGAATAATATTTTGTGATATCGGCCGGTTGAAAGCCTTTGAAAAGTCTGGAAATATCAGGTCAATTTGTTTCTCGTTATCTGTGCGGATGAATATGAAGTTTGTAAAGGACTGTTGAAAGGCCATTTGGAAGTCCGTCCTGGATGGGTGGCAAATTGTGCTGGCGTTAAATTACATTGTCATGTCCTTAAGGATTATATGTTGAAGACGTTTGCAGCTTGCATCTCGTAATGACGTATTCGTGGTAAAAGATTAAGCTACGCAAATCTTTTATCGCAAACCCACATGCGATAAAATTGAGCCGCAATTTTTGGTGGACTCCGTTTACACGCTCGACAGTTTTCGTTGCATTGCTGGATGCTTTGTTCAAGCACACATTTTTTTCCTACTGTGTGTGTTGGTTATGAATTATACCGTATATTTTCTCAGCGTATTTTGCAAGATTCCTTCATACAGGCTGCGGGCCGACTTAGAGCGCACCCCTAACACTGCACGGGAATATATCATGTATGCAAGTTGGCTTTAGGCTATTATAGGAAAGAACACAGGTGCCTTGACTAGCCTAAATATGCTTACAATACCACACCGTCTTTCGCTCATGAAACGCAGAATAATAAATAAAGTCATATGTGCATCTTGGGTATCTATACTTTTCCACGTAAGCCATTTGTGGATGTCTTGCAGCAGCCCAAACGCCGTCGTGTTTTAAGCTCTCTTCTATCAATCACCCTTTAAGATACGTCCTAAACTCTCTGGCTGTGGAATTGCTACTGCAAGATCTGCAGCTTTACGTGAATTTCCGAGAAAAGAGAACCGTTAGTGGGGACATTGATCAAAGTCTCCCGCATCCATGCGCTTCACTTTCGTGCGACACTGCGATCGACCACGTGGCATGAGCCAACTCTCCTTTTGGTTCAGCCTACTCAAAACTAGTGAAACGGGCAATTGCAAAGTTTTGCTTTTGCAGTGCTCTCACGAAATCATGTGAGCATCGACTGAATTCTGCGTTCTCTAGCCAGGCGACCCGGTTGATCGGCTCTGGCTACCCATGTACACTCTTGTTGTCGGTTGCCGAGAACATGCTCAAAGAAAGCAGGGAAGTAGTACCAGACAACGGCGGGGCTGACACAGATTGGAGAAAAAATGTGGCGGCACTACCTTACATGCACGCCATCGCCAAACAGCTCAAGAAAATAGGAAAAAGAGCAGGTGTGCATGTGGTGCTTTCCGCACCAGAGAAGCTGTCAAAACTGTGCATGAAGGTAAATTCCACCGTTACTGGGAGCAATTTCTGCACTGTTAGGCACAGGCAACCATTTGTAGAGTGCGAGAAAGATGTAGTCTACTCTATACCTTTGCCCTGTGGCTGAGCCTACATTGGCCAAACTGGCAGATGTCTCAACGAGAGGCTCATGGAACACAGCAATAGTGTCATCGGGGCAATCCCGTCATCTAGGCATACACTGCCGTGATTGCCAACAGTGTAAGGAACGTGGTCCCTTTTTGAAAACAAGAACAGTCCTTCATAAGTATGTCAGCAAAACAGCCAGGGAGACAGCTGAGGCTGGTGAGATTGCAGAAAAAGGAGATACTGTGTCAGGTTCCATCGGTGTTGTTAAGTGATAAGGAGCGTCGTGTCTTAGGAATTTATAACTAGGGTATTATGTTTTTTGTTCGTGTTTGCGTCCTGAATTTTAGATTTTTGCTTTATGTTTCTTTCTTGTACTTATGATGGTGTGTTTCTCTCGCGGTTTGGCGCTGCTTCCAGTCTCACATGACTTTCCTTTTCCTTGCTGAGCATGCCCGTGGTACTCTATATGTATTCACTGCGCGCAGCAATAAACGTTGTTGAAGTCGGCGCTTTGTGGTGTCTCCCCTCGTGTCCGTGTTCGTCTTTGCGATTTGAATGTAAGCATGAAATACCAACTCCCACAGCAACCGATTTTAATCCAACGCTAAATTGCGCATCTAGCTTCCCTTCAATGCTCCCGCACACTGTAGGGTGGGCGTGTGCTAAAACTCATTGAGCCGCCGCGATGAATGCATATGCCCCCAGCACACGACGCCTCCACACGCATTCGCAGGGCATTTCTCGCGCTGTCCACAGGATCCCTGACGGAAAAGAAATGACGGCACTTTTTGAAGACGGGACAGAGGACGAAACAGACATTTGCGACCGACACCTGCGCAGGTGTCTGTCTCGTTCCCTTTGCCGTCTTCAAGAAGCGCTGTCATTTCTTTTTCGTGATCATGTACCAACAAGCCCCTATTATTCTATTGTGCAACAGGATCCCTGAATGTATCTATTATGACGTTTTCGTCTCCCTGCCAGGCGTGGTTTTGGAAAAGAAAAGAAATCAGTTTTCAAAAGCTTCTAAAACAAGCTGCTTAGTTCTGAAGCTTCGTGCTTGGTTCCGCATGTCACGGTATTTTTCAAGAGGCAAAGGAGGATCTCAAAGAACGGAAAGCAAGGGAGGTAAATTAGTGGGTTACTGAAAGACTATTCAAGTCATGTCATCTTTCAGGCGGTTTTCTGAGCTGAAGATGGCCTAAAAAAGAAACCACTGTGCAGATAATGTCTGCTTGTCGCACACTTTGCACGGAAGTATTTATACAAGGCATGGCGTTGGGTTAGTCATTAAAGAACGAGAAAAATAGGTGAGGGGCCAGTTTGAAACGCGTCTCTTCGCGTTAAAAGTGTGTCTTCGATCATGGCTGCGTTATTTTTAGCAATTTTAGCACTTAAAAACGAATATAAAAGATAATAATAAAGAAAATTGAGATGGAAACATTAGAAGAGAATAAATTCCAGACTCTTATATGTTTTGTTCCGCCTGAATGGACCAGACTTGAAGGCATACACACAAGTGTTGACTTTATAGCCACTTTCAACACATTCACCGAATGCAGTTCGGGTGCATTCTCCAAAGCTCCCATCAGTGCAGTATGAAATCGAATCGTAGCTGCCCTGTTGTGGACGCAGTGCTATTATCTCTTTCTTTACTTCACACATGCTCCTTAAAAGTACTTGCTCCTGAAAGAATCTACTTTGTTATCTAATATCTCAAGCTTTTAGAAAAGCCCACCACATGAGCCTGTCGAAAGTCGCAAATAATTTTTCTTCTTTTCCTGCAATTTCAGGCGCGCAGTTAATTTCGCGTTACACAGCACACACCAAAACAAAACGCCTTACTCTAAGACACTGTAAAACTGGGTCAATTTGTTTTCGGTCATTTTTACGAGCTGTATTTACCTAGAGAAAACAACAGGTGTGCATCACATAACTGTGTCAAACATAATTAATCTGAATTTTGTTCATCAATTCATATGTCAGATAATTAGCCTGTTCATCGCATTTTTATAGGCGGCAACGATTTCAGGAGCAACGAATAATGTGATAGCAAACGCAGCATGATGCCTGAAGGTTAGGTATACTCGTCCCACATACAGCATGGAGTCTGTGAGAATCCACCACCTGGGCCGACTAGAGAGCGGAAAAAATAGCAATCTAAAATCGGCCAAACTTCTGGAGCACATGTAGCAACTGCAGGTTTCTGGAGACAAATTCATTTTGGCACTTTAATATGCACTGTTAAGAAAGTTCTCCTTGACTAGGAAGGTTCAGTCCTACCAAGAAAAAGCAAGGTCTTTCCAGAGGGGGAATTCTGGACGCCTCACATTTCAATAGGTAAGTGTAGGGGCATGTTTTCCTTAGTTGTTATTACCCTTGGCTCTTAGATCTCACTCTCACGAGTTCTTTTTGCAGTCGTCGCTTTCAGTTTCATCACTTTGATGGATTTTGTAGACAGAATTCGTACGAAATTCCTTGCGCCAACTGCGACGCAAGCTACTTCGGCGAAACCAAAAATCTCAAAGAAAGAATTCGTCTACATACAAACGACGTACGCAGCTTCACAAGAGAGTGCAATCATGAATCCAAACAGTCCGAAGACTCAGATCACATTGTCAACTTCGAAGAAACTCGCATCCTCGGAACCGAAACAAGTTACCGCAAAAGGCTCCTTCTGGAATCCTGGCACATCCAAACCACTCCGAACAACATCAACCGCACGAAAGGAAACCTGCCCCCAGTATATGCCCAGAGACTTCGCTCTTCAACTCAACGAGAAAAAGTCGCCATTGACCCCTTCTCCACTGTGCGACAACGTGACTCACAGCCTTAACACCCCCTCCCTTTCTTCCCCCTCCCCCACGCGTTTGGCATCACAGCTTTCGTTCTTTTGACGCTCACCTCCGCTCCATACTTAATGGCGCTAGCTACTGGTTCCATTCACCCCTGATGAAGGAACCGAGCCGGATTTAAAACGTTGGGTTCAAAATTGAAGTTTTTGGTTGGATATGTGCAGTCGATTATAAATGTGAGTAAATGTTCGCATTTTCACATCCATAGCCACATTTTTTAACTAGCGTTTAGACGGCGTCATGAACATAGTAAAGTTTAAAGATATGTCATTTGGAGCTCAACGTTTCGTAGCATCAGCTGTGACTTTGAAGTTGTTCTTTTCTTAATTGCCTAGACTCTTTTACATCAGCACTGACGTTGAAGGAAATGTATATTACTGCACTCGGAGCAATTCCATCTGAGTTCAAGGGTGGTGAATCAAGACAGCTTTTATGCTCATCAAGCTGCTGCCCCTAATAAGCGCATAAGCGTAAAAGCAAAAAAAAGTACATTCCTCTTCATTGCGCATCGTTTATTCCTGCTCTCAGAAAAACATTTTTTTTCTAGAACTATAACACTAAAAGGTGTATAAATCTATAACTGAGCGAAAAGACGCTCACGATAAAGAGCTCTTCTCCTTTCATTAACCGGATGCACAAAAATTGCATTTACGAAAGAAAAGTTTCTCAGACCTCCATAACAGCTCATTATCACTTTTTCATTTCTTTGAATGTGGTAAGCTTTGCCAGTTCTCTTCGAAGGTGAAATATCTTTCACGGTGTTCGGTATTTATCTGCAATTTTATCGTGTTTGTATTGGCAGGTTTTCCTGGTCTTGTTCGTCATTTTTGAAAACCAAAGCTTATTGGGCAAAATGAAAACTTCTAAATATTCAGTTTATGTCAACGATTCGTAGCCATTCATTTGTACTGATATATGCATGGGTGTGTTCAATCTAGGTCCTATGACTATTTTTGTGTTTAAATAAATTTTCTACATGCGATGAGTAAATGTGTCGAAAAAAGTGAAATGCTGCCTAGTTTTGCATGAAACGCTGTAGTTTTTTTGAAAAAACACGTATGTCACGCGAGGAGGAAAACATCGCTTTTGCGATTTCGAACTTTTGAAATATCCGCAGGAATTGAAAAAATTTTATGGAACCTGATTATTTTTTCAGTCATCATTTGCAGACTTCTTTCTGTTGCAAGCCACGGAAAACTATTGTTTGGCTTCTATAATTTCTCATGCGACGAAATTGTAATCATTGATGAAAAACAAACGCATTTCAATAAGGACAGGTTTCGGGCAAAATGAAACAAGAAGCAGCAAGAAGTTGACACTAATACTTTATCTCAGTATGAATCCGTTCTTTCTGCCATTGTCGGGCAAAATTTCTACGTTTAGAATGGGAAGATGATTGTTCGTTTTGCGTTGAAGTCATCAAAACTTTAAAAAATTCTGGAAAAACGTAAACTTTGGCGCATATTCATAACGAAACAGCCTCTCCAATTTTAATTAATATTTCCCTGAAAGACATTTAGCGGCTGGTAGTTAGAGATCATAAAAAATGCTGCATTACATTGGTTTAAACTATAAAATTAACGGCCTTACACAGACCATTTTTCATTCAGTTACCATTACTGGATATGGTCGGCTAAAATTGTTCAGTGTTCATGATTTCTCCTTCGAACTGAACGCATGTGGTTGCATTTTAGTTTGCATATTGGCGTCGTCTCAGAAAATACCTTGTCAGCATTGCTTTGCTTGTCATCCCAGTTTTAATTGCGTTCGCCGTTAATATAAGTGCTTTATTTCACGTAACCTCTGCAGGTATCTTAACAGCAACAAAGAGCAATATTGCGTTCTTCCTAACATGAATCTTCTCTTATTTTTTGTTCTGCTACCGCATTGTTCAGCTATATTTCTGTTTTTTATGTATTTTATTGAATTGTACCTCACCGCTTATTACACACACAAACTATTAGGGCGAATTTTAGAGAATTATTAAGATGAAAAGCATCTTGAACCTCAGTGTTTAATTTAGGCTGTGGTACGAGCCTGCCCGGGTTCAATTGCTCTATTGATTTTCTTTGCACAGAACATTAGCTGTGTGGATTAACCCAATAACGCTGTCGTCACTTGCGTATACAGCGACTTAGGGTTAAGATTGCCCTACATGCCAAAGTCTGTCGACAAACTGTATCCTGCACTAGACTAATCGTTTAAATTTCAATGTCATACACGAATCAAGGACTTCTCCAAATAAAAAGCTTTTTTACCGGCGTGACTCCGGTTCCTTAAACTATTTGCCAAAGAAAGGCGAACCGTATATATCGCTCAAACCACATGGAGTGGCCCAGCACAAGAGTCTAGATTAGTGCAGACCTGATTCCACAGCGAAGAAATAGTGCAGGGCACCTAAGCACTGCCTAAATTGAATTTAGCGTCTTTGTATTCGATACGTGAGGCTATCGTGCATTTACTCAGCTCTCTTCTATCCTGTTTAAAATTAAGGTAACCGGACTATGCCGAAGGTATTGAATGAAGTAACATTAAATTTTAATTTGAGTTGGCCTATAAACCCAGTTGCTATTTCTATGCCCTCCTTTACAGACACGGCCAAGGTGTGCAACGTTCGTTGACTAATCTATCATATCCATTACACGCACTTTTGCTGTTCCCTCAGGCCGGAAGCTTTATTATTAGCTTTATTATTTGATATTCCTTCAGTGTAAGTTCATGAAACTAATATTTGCGCTTACAGTAACCAAGACTCCGTTCGTTGGAAAAAGTTGCCTCGGAATATAGATAGATGTACGTTGTTTATGCATGTGCGCCTTGGTTTCGACGAAGACCGCTACGCTTGTGCTCCGGCTAGAGTCGCAAATTTCGTCAGAAATAATGACGAATCTCAGCGCCCAGTTTTTTAGATGAAAACGCATGCGGAAACCAATGACTATTTCGCTTGCCTAACCTTGCTCTTTGGCTGCAATCGCAAACCAAGCTGTTTTGTACTAGACAAAACGATAATGCAAAACTATATTTCCTACTTTTAGCTCTTCCTTTATCAATGCATAAATCATGCTGGAATAGATGCTGTATACTTGGGAGAAAATATTCGGTGACGTTCCTGAAACGTTATTTTAACAAAAATAAAAAGGTCTCAGTTATTAACCATCTCATTCGACTCCCAATTCGCGGATAGGTTTTCGTGCTTATTGCCAGATTAATTTTTGTTTTGTTTTGTGGCGAAATTTGCATCATTTCAGCAACACTTCTTTGTACCGAAGACGCCCGTAGCATTAGCTTGCCGTTATATGTAAAGACCCATCTTATTTCGGTGATAAACGGGCTTTCGTGGCTTATTAATAAATTTATTTAATGGAGCAATCATTGATCTGACAGATGTGAAAGATTGTGCTAAAATTTCATAAATCCGGCTCCATGCCAAACTTTTATAAAATACTTTCAAGTGCGGCAAAATTCAGAATCCCATTAGTCAGACGTGTAGAGGCCACGTGAAGAAGCACACGCGTCCTTGTTGTAACTTATTAAAAAACGCATACAAAGAAAAACCCTTCCAAGGTAATTTCTGAGCGTTTGCCATTGTGCGAACTAAAACGCAAACACATGCGTTCCACTCGAAGTAGAATTCATGACCGTTGCTCACTTTAACAGAGCATATCCAGTGAAGGTAGCTGATCGAAATATGGTCTCTGTTAGGCCTTTATTTTACAGTTTAAAACAATATAACACAATACTTTTTTTCCTGATCTAGAATTTCCAGGTACCAAAAGGTCATTCAGGAAAATAGTAAAGAAAATCAGAGAGGTTTTCTTTTTATTCGCATTCAGAAATCACTTTTTTTCAAATTTTCAGCATTTTACAAGATTTCGACGCTTAATTAATAAATATGTGGCGGTTCTAACAGGACACATTTTGGCCTGTGGTAGTAAAAAGGACGGACTAATAACTAAAAAAGTTTCAGCCTCAGGTTATTACTCTTTCTTGTTCCAGTACTATCCTAAAGCTGTCATTTTTGGAATTCCCACTTTTTCAACAATGTTTGCGATTTTTCACTGCAACATTATAAGGGCTAAAATATACTTTTGCATCGCTTCTGACAAAAAAACCTTGCATACATTTACCAAAACAAATTATCAAGGTCCAAATTGTTTTAATTTGCCTCCTGCGATATTCACACTAGCGACTGTGCTAAATCGCAAGCGCGACGTTTTTGACTTCATGTGATGTACGACTAATCTCAAAAAAAAAAAACTACAGCGTTTCCTGCAAAACTATGTACTATTCCCATGTGTCTACACATCTTCCACTGAATTATAAATTTTCTTCGAAACGAGAAATGGCCATGCGACCTCGATAGCCATTTCCCTCTGAACACACCCATATACATAAACAGTCCAAGCTTGTTATAACGAAACGGTCTCTAGCAAAATATTGGATATAACGAAGGAATTACACTTTTCCTTAACAGCTCGGCTAACACGGGCGATTGCAAAGCTAGAGCCATAACGAACTAATTGCCGGGCTCCTTCAAATTTGTTATAACGTGGTTCAACTGTATACCGTATATGGTGTTGCAGATATGAAACACCATATACCAAGTGTTTCAGAGAAGCCGATAAGAACCGTTTTAAAATAGGGCTTTTGATGTTAACAGAAGATTACGGAGGCATAATAACAGCTGTGTTTGGCGGACGTCAGAAACAGGTGCATCATGCTCAATAATATGATTATTACCTAAATTTCGGTAGTTACCTTTTTAAGTATTACCCATAGACACCTGATTGCAAATGGAGATTTGTAGGCGCGCCCGTTAGTAATAGCCATTTCAGTTTTAGAATTTTAGAAAAGCTATTTGTTGCGCCGCTGTGGCTCGACTAATTCGGGCCATTACTCGCGCCACTCGGGAGAGAGAGAGAGAGAGTATAAACGTTTATTGCTTAAAAGGATACAGGAGCGGATTACGGTAGGGGCGGGAGTCCTCAGTACTTTCCTCCAGTAGCTTCCGCCGAACTCTGGTTATCGCGAATAGCGCCTCCTGGTCTTCCAGGGCGTCGCTGGCTAGCGTCACCTCCCACTGGTCCAGCGCCGCATTTGCTTGGCTTAACTGGCTGTTTATCTGTTCATGTCCATGTAATGCGTGTGAATGTACCAATATCACCACACAAGGGACATGTATCTGCATATAATCTTAGGGTGAAATCAGTGTAGGCTGTGAATATTGGGGAAGGTGAGTGTTTGGATCCGTCTTAGGTGGTAGGAGTTCGGCGGGAAAAGTTGCCGATGTGACGGGAATAGAGGCGCCGACTTAGGAGTAGGGTCTCTAGGCGGGTGGAAAAAAGGGTTGAGAGGGCGTAAATGGTAGTGGCGGTGTTCCCAGCTTGATATGTGCACTCTCGTTCTAAGGCGTAAGCCCTAATATTGCCATCGAGACCTGCAGGTCCTGGGACCCAGGGGATGACGTGGTCATGTTGTAAATGACCGGACAGAATGCGGAGAGCCGTGCGCGGGACACCAACACTCGTGTGTGCTCTGCAGGTGGCTCGCGAGTCTAAAATTGCGGGAGCCGATGATTTGAGTCTGGCTCATTTTGATGGTGATGGCTATACCGATGGCTTTGCGGCCGCTGGTTCGGTACCATGAAATGCGCTCCAAGATATGGGGTGTTGGCGTGACTGACAGCAGCGCAGGCATATACATGGGGCTCTGCATACGAAGCCACATCGACGTGCATGGCCGTGTTGCCTCGGCTGTATTGCCTGCGAAGGCTGCGAACACGGGCCTGACGACGGGGGCCTGGGGATCGTCGTTCATGTGACGAGAGACAAGATACGTATGAAGATGGGAGCGCGTAACGGTTGGGAGAATCCCAGTCAGGGCCAGGGTCTTCGTGGCTTGCGGGTCGCCTATTCGTGAAAAGATGGCCTTACCTGACGAGGTGATAAGGAGACAAGTGCGTTGGGAGTTCAAAACAACAGCATTCTGGATTTCTGACAACATGTTGGGAACCCCGAGAGCAAAGACTCTAGTGGTAGGTGTACACAAGGGGAGGGCTAGAGCTTCCTTGGGGTACGAATACCGATATCGATCCTTCTCTTGGTGGTGCGAGGAGCATAACGGTATTGGAGTTCATAGTGACTTCATCACATGCCCGCGGCCATGAGGCAGGTAGTCTCGCCCTCACGCATGCCCTTGCGATGTCCAGCGACATGTCGTACCATACGGCCGAGAGCATGAACGTGCGTAGAGTGCCAATAGCCTGGGTTGTATTGCCATTATGTTGTAGCCAGACGCCAAGCACTCGGATGATTGGCTTTCCTTCTATAAGGTGGCGGTGAATTAGGAGCATGGTTGGTCATGTGGAACGATAGCGGGGACCATGAACACGAATGATTTCCGATTTTCGCTGTGCACATTGCATACTGCTGGCCTGATCAAAATGTTCGACCATAGTGATGATCATTTGTAGGGCTCGCTTTTTGCGGTTAGAGGTCCTCGGGTTGCTCAGATGGTAATGTCATCGGCATAGATGGTTTACCCGATGGCGTAGAGCGTGGACAGCTTGTCGGCGAGAGGGGCCATGGCTATATAGAATAGAAGCGCTGATAGGACGGCGCATTTTGGAGAGGCCTTGTCACATATCGGGAAGAAAGACGATCCGGTAGATCCGATGTCTGTGGTGGCTGTTCGGGCATTGAGGAAGGTCTAGATATATTGGAACATGTGAAAGCCGCATTGTATCTGATTGAGACCTTGTAAGATGGCTGAGCTGATTGGAAAATGTCAAAGGCACCCATACTACAAAGTGTGAGAAGCTTCTCTCAGTCGGGGGTCTACCCAGTGAGGACTTCGTGTTGAATGAGAAGAAAGGGAAAGTCACCTGGCCTGCATTGACCTTTTCGAAAACCAAGCATAAAAGATAGAAATAAATGTCTGACCATTCTAAAACCGCGCGCTTGCGGGTAGGCGAAGAGTGACGTCAATCAAATCACGACACTCTGTGACGCACGTATCACGTGACATTCTCAGCACCGCATGAGCTGGTGGAACGAGAAAACGAGGTGGCGAGGAGCGGGAGCACTGCACCACCGATAACGCCTTACTGGCAGAAGAAACAGCCATAGCGGCTGCAGTTGGTATGACTGTAGAGATGGCAACCTCGCTATAAAGAATTTATCTTCAGGAAGAATCTCTAGAGAAGCCGCCTACCTCTTGAAGGCGCCCACGAGCGTAGAATGCTCTGCAAAAAGGTAGATATAATTTGAACCTAGGCTCTTGAGGGGAACCTGGGAATGAGGCAGCATACTGGCTTGCTCGAGTAGTGGCCGGCACAGCAGTTGACACTGCTCAGAAACAGGTTACCCAAGAACAGCCGCTCGTAAGCTACAGTGACATCACAACAATAACAAACTAACCAGAGGAATTCGAACTACTTTGCTAAATTTATTCACGAAATAAATTTTATCTGCCGCTTTTGCGGGGATAAAAACAGTTGAAGCCATATTATATGGGCCTGTAGGCGCCACAGACATCCCGAAGACATCCTGCCAAATCCCTCACAGGAAACCTTGTATTGCTAAGGACTACCGAGGAGTAGAACACGTAAATCAATGTCATCGAGTGGGCCGTTCAAGCCAGATGTCTCCAAGGCATCTCAGCAACAGCCAGCAGTCCCCAAACCCCCTCCCATTTTTCCTTCAGTAAAGTTTTCTCCTGTTCACTCCATTAATTAGCCTCGCTTTGTCCCTCCCGAAAGCCCGCGATTTTCGAATTGCGCAAAAAATTGCCCAAATTAGTGGCGCCGCGGCGCTGATGGTAATCGGGTTGTCGGAATTCTAAAACAGATATTGCTATCGCTAACGGAACGCTACAGATATATATTGGCAATGTGGAGCCTATCTGTAACAGTTAAAAATTTTAATATTAGAATTTCATTAAACACTTAACTAGTTAACTTGATTCGCCTATATTTTACGTCTGCCTACTCAGGTATTTCTATGCGCAAAAGCTTCTCGTTATCTCAAGAACCCTGTTCTTATTTAAAGCTAGTGGCCGGCTTCCTTGAAACACCTGGTATAAAGATTTCGCATTTTTGTGGCGAGAGCTACACTCGGCTGCCAGTCGAGCATTTCGCGGTACCTGAGGGAAGCCAGTTGTGCTCATGCGCCGTTACCATGGCAATCGGAGAGGTGTAAGGTGAGGCGTGCGCATCACCATCACCGGGGGCGCGCGCCCACTACACCGTCGGAGCCGATCGTGACTTCACGCGGATGGGCAGTTGTGCGCATGCGCCGACACCATGGTAACCAGAGCGACCCCACAGCTGCGCCGCGTTCTTCATCGCCGTCTCGCTGCACGCCGCTCTATCACCCGAACCGCGCGTCGCAAGCGCAGCATTGCGTATAAGAAACGCGGATGTAATGGGCGTCTGTATCACAACATTTGACATGTATGCAGAGAAGGCGAGTCCAACTGCTGCTAAACGGCGGTATAGATAACAGATGAACTCTTCAGATCCTCAGGTTGTCGCCTGCACTTGGCAACTCTACAAAGAGAGTATGAGCATCAGAAAGCGAAGAGAGCAGCGGAGACGCCCGAACAGAGAGAGGAACGCCTTGCCAAACGGAGATGCCAGACTGCCGAGCGTAACAGACGGCGCATAGCTGCCAAGATGGATCCTATAGAAGGCGTCACTCAACGGGAACAAATCGAAGAGGATGTGAAGGCCCGTCGTGTGACTGATTACACCATTCGAGTTTCCGAAACACAAGCTCAACCAGGGAAAGGTAACTCTCGCTATTTATATCCTGGCATAGCAGAGCTAAGCCACTTCCAATTTATTTTTCTATATGCCAAATTATAAGGAAATTGTGTTTCAGCAAAAAATACCGCACCTCTTATCATCAGTATCCCCACCAGTTGGTGCTTTATGGAGGCGCCCAACAAGATGCAAGTAAAAGACTCCCTCAATCACTCACTGACACCATCAAAACAAGTTTGTTCTGCATCTTTAAACGGTTTGAAAGACTGCCACGGCTCGAGCCTAGTTATCTAATTTACTGGTGCCTCTGTGCTATGTAAAAAAAACCCGCTATGTCGTACAAGATATAATTGAGTTTGCCGCCATTCATTTTGCAAGAATTCATCGGAGAGTCAAAAAGCAAGCATTGGTGACATGTCATTTCTTTCAATAGACGCATTAGTTATCCTCAATATCTGCATCACGCGGAAAAGTGATCTAAAAGGGCGATTCGTTAAAGAAACGCAAATCATACTGATGTAGAAAATGGCTGTGCGGAAACTAACGGCGTCTTCGGCTGAGCAGCACTGTCTCCGTGCCGTTGCTGTTTATGCCTTCTGTTCACCTTGCCCTCCGAGACCATCGAAAATCTTTGAGGTCATTCTTACGAGCTGTCTGTCTGTCTGTCTGTTGTTGCCAGGAAGGAAGAAAAGGAAAGTGCACAGGCCTGCTCACTGTCTCAAGCCGAGCCACAATCGCTACCACGTGCAGAGAGTAGGAAAGTGGAAAGATGGGATAGAAAGACAGGATAGTAAAGACGCGCTAAAGACGAGTCCGATCCCGGAGTTAGTGCAATACCGGGCCAACCAGTGGCGGGAGTGAAGTATCCTTCAAAGTCTCCGCCACATTTCCAAAAATAAGTCCATTGGGCCCGTAACACATACTCTACGGGGTCCGGACATTCGCATAGTCACTTCTTACGAGCTGCCGACGCCAATGACTGCCGCCAGCAATTTGAACAATTAGCAACAACCTCTTCAAAAACAGCGCGCAGTACCAGCGTTCATAGAAACGATGGGAAATGCGGGAACCACGAGCATGCTCGTTCAATACTGCGATGTGCTTGTGCAGGTTTCTCAGGCACAACACCACGGCGTTATGCTTGCCAGTTTTGATGCATACACTTTAGAGCAGCTAGAGTAAGAATAATTGGTTTCTAGGCAAAGGAAATGGCGCAGTATATGTCTCGCATGTCGGCGGACACCTGAACGGAGCCGTAAGGGAAGGAATAAAGGAGAGAAGAGAGGAAAAAAAGAGGTGCCGTAGTGGAGGCCTCCGGAATAATGTTGACCAACTGGGGATTTTCAACGTGCGCTGACATCGCACAGCACACGGGCGCCTTTGCGTTTTGCCTCCATCGAAATACGGCCGCCGCGGTCGGGTTCGAACTCGGGTACCCCCAGCAACTTCCGAAAACATCTACCGACGATTCTCAATCCAATCTCAGCTCCCACATTGTCGCTTTATTGATATATCTTTTAACCTGAGCTGTTGACAAAAATTACGATGTCTTAAAGTGCAGGCGTGCCGGATGACCCGCATCTGCCGTTAGCTGCACTAAAAATATTGACAAACCTTTAGTTTTCCCTAAAATAAAAAGCACGTGGTTCGCCGACTGGTGGCTGTGTGATTGCAGCACGAATAAATGCCTTGCAGCTGTTACAACACCCATCTTTTTTAAATATGCCCGCTTGTGATGCTTCGCCTGTTTTTTTTCTTCGTCGACGCTTCCTATCGGCCGGTGTGTAATGAAATTGTCTGCGCGAATAGCGTCGTCTGCCCGCGACGTCTGCTAGCGCGCTGCACGACGGGATTTCACCGCGCTCCGCCGTCGGTCTCCACGGTGGCGCGCACTTGTGTTGCGCTCGTCCCAGCCGACCGTACGGCACTGCACAAGTAGATCCAGCCGAACGTGCGGCATGGCACGAGTGCGTGGAAAAGTCCACGAGTGCCGTCAGCCGAATACACCATAATATACCCGCCGTTGTGGCGCAACGGTTAGAGCACTCGGCTATGAGTCATAATAATAATTGGTTTTTTGGGGGAAAGTAAATGGCACAGTATCTGTCTCATATATCGTTGGACACCTGAACCGCGCCGTAAGGGAAGGGAAAAAGGAGGGAGTGAAAGAAGAAAGGAAGGGAGGTGCCGTAGTGGAGGGCTCCGGAATAATTTTGACCACCCGGGGATCTTTAACGTGCACTGACATCGCACAGCCCACGGGCGCCTTACCGTTTTTCCTCCATAAAAATGCAGCCGCCGCGGTCGGGTTCAAACCCGGGAACTCCGGATCAGTACCGGTATCGAGCCTGACCGCGCCGGCCGCGTGTGGATGGAGGCGAAGCGCAAACGGCGCCCGTGTTCTGTGCGATGCCAGCGCACGTTAAAGACCCTCAGGTGGTCGAAATTATCCCAGAGCCCTCCGCTACGGAACCTCTTTCTTCCTTTCTTATTTCACTCCCTCCATTATCTCTTACCGTAAAGCGCGGTTCGGGTGTCCACAGAGATATGTGAGACAGTTGCTGCGCCATTTCCTTTCCTAAAAGCAATTTCCATTTTTTAATGAAAACCCAGGTTGCCTGCAAAGTTCTGGGTGAACATCCCAAAGCCAACCGTTTAACAACTGCAAGCGCACGAAAGAAGGAAGATACAAAAATTTAGCTGCGGTTTAATTACTGTTGAACCTGGTTAGAAAGAGAGAGAAACAACTATTAGAGAGCGAAAGCTGTGGCGTATCGGGCAAGTAGACGCGGCTCGGCGTCTGTATGTGTATGATATCTGATACTTGATTTATCTGCTGGGGGTCCTTGGACCCAAGATGTTAAACTTATTTTTGGAATAAGGCGGTGTGCTTCTGGCACGGGTCGGCACGTTATTCCACTGCCTCAGGGATTGGCCCGGGGCATATTAGTGCGCGCCTTATCATTCTACCTTTGCTCTCCTATCCTTTAATTCTCCTACTTTCGGCACGCGGCAGCGAGCGTGGTTCGGTTTCAGCCAGTAGGCAGGCTCCTGCACTTCCCTTTTCTTTCTTGCAATCAGCAACATTTTTTTTTTCTGTAACGTTGAGCGTTTTCCGCAGACTGCAGGGATAGGCAGCGCACGCACCTGCCACCCTGGGAGGTGGCAGTTGAAATAATGGTTGATCGCGAGAGTTTGGTCACCCAATGAACTCCGCGGTCTATACCTTTTTTGCTTCGGGTCTGCCCCAACGTTGTCAGAAAATTTAAACATCTTCCTTTCATCTTTCAGTGCCTCCTTTATCTCTTTCCTTACAGCGCGGTCCAGCTGTGCAATGATATATGAGACAGATACTGAGTCATTTCCTTTCACCAAAATACAATTATTATTATTATTATTATTATTATTATTATTATTATTATTATTATTATTATTATTATTATTATTATTATTATTATTATTATTATTATTATTATTATTATTATTATTATTCATTATTATTATTTTGAGAAAGGAAATGGCGCAGTGTCTGTCTCACATATCGACGGAAAGCTGAACCGCGCCGTAAGGGAAGGGAAAAAGGAGGGAGTGAAAGAAGAAAGGAAGGGAGGTGCCGTAGTGGAGGGCTCCGGAATAATTTCGTCCACCTGGGGATCTTTAACGTGCACTGACATCGCACAGCACACGGATGCCTTAGCGTTTCGCCTCCATCGTAAGGCAGCAGCAGCGGTCGGATTCGAAGACCGGGAACTCTGGATTCATAGCCGAGCACCCTATTCATTCAGTCACCGCAGCGGGTTGCAATGAACACAATGAACGCCGAAATCTAATATGTCTGCCTCACATCCCGGCGGACGCCTGAACCGCGCAGTAAGGAAAAGGATATATGAGGTACTGGGAGAAGTAAGAAAGAGGAGCCGTAGTGGAGGTCAAAGAACAAATATACCAGCCAAAATAGAGGAACACACAAGGACGGAGCAACACAGGACAACGGCTGGACTAACAAATGAATTCTTTATTGAGAACAGACCGCCAAGTAATCTCAACGCATGCTACAAGGCAGGACAGACACACGTGGTTATTCAAATAATCAAATTCTTCTATCTTCATCGCTACCGATGGTGAACTGACGCAAGCATCGCCATGTTGCGCTATTTGAAAGGCCTCAAAGATTTCGCGGGCCTTCCGTGTTTTTCCATAGCCCAGAATGGTGGCATCAGAGAAACGTGGGGAACATTTTCCCGGACATCTACTGCTACGCCAACCAAGATTGCCATCTTCACAAGCGCCAACTTTTGTTCTGTGCTTGCGCAGCCTCTCGTTAACACAGTCACCCGTCTGACCTATATAAAGTTTCCCACAGGTTAGCGGAATCTTATAAATCACTTCGGTCCGGCACTTTCCGTACATAGTTCTATGTTTTTGGTCGTGCCATGCTTCTTGTTTCCGCCAGGCATAACTCGCGCACAACGACCTGAAAGCTTAACGGGAGCAGAAAATATCAAATTGAGCCCTTGGCGCTCGGCGACTTTCTTAACATAGTGCGCCAATTTGTGCAAATAAGGCATGACTAGAATTTGTTTCTTTTGTAGGTGCCAACATTGTTTCCCTCCTTAACCCCGCCGTTCATCTCCTTAGATACGGATTCAGCGACCGTCCTCAACATTTCTGCTGGGAAACCTGCATCAGACAGGCGTTTGGCTTGCGTTGATACGGTTGACATGGTGTGGCACCAACTTTTTTTCACAGCGTTATGAAAACAAGCTTTAGCAATGCCTCTCTAGACTAGTCTTGACTACCTCTCTTGACAAGCACTAACAGAAACACGTTTCTGTGTTTTCAGATACCGGCCGCAGTGGCTCAGTGGTTAGGGCGCTAGTAGACTGATCCGGAGTACCCTGGTTCGAACCCGACCGCGGCAGCCGCGTTTCGATGGAGACGAAACGCTAAGGCGCCCGTGTGCTGTGCGATGTCAGTGCACGTTAAAGATCCCCAGGTGGTCGAAATTACTCCATAGCCCTCCACTACGGCCACTCTCTCTTCCTTTCTTCTCTCAGTCTCTCATTTGTTCCTTCCTTTACGGCGCGGTTGAGGTTCCCGCCGATATTTGAGACAGATACTACGCCATTTTCTTTCCTAAATAAAACAACCAAACCAACCATTAAACGCCGGTGCACTTTGATGCGTTCAGCGGAATGCTAGGTGTGATCGATGCGACGTCTGCCGCAAAGACCGACAACTGAACCGCGCCCGTAAAGCAAGGAAAATGAAATGATTGGTTTTCAGGAGAGGAATTTACGCCTGTCTCACACATATCCGCGCACACTCAAACCGCGTCAGTAAGGGATCGAAAATGAAATAAAGTTAGTTTTAAGGAAAGGAAATGACGCCTGTCTCACATATCTTGGTGGACATTCGAACCGCGTCTTTGGAAACCACCAGTCGCTCGACCACAAACGTAGCCAGGGAGATGCAGAGCTAAACCTAGAGCTAAACCTAGAGCAAAACCACCAGCAATTTTTTTAGAGCGAAGCTGCATACCTCTACCATGCAACGAAATTTTCGTGTCGTCGTCGTTGTCAGCAAAAAAACCTGAGTGATAAAGTACCCAACAGCAGGGAAATGGTACATCACGCTCATCATAATGGAGTCATAATACTTAAAAATTAAAATAAAAATAAAAGCAAAAACTGAAAAATACAGCACAGAAATCTTACATAATACTCATCATAAGGCACTCGTAATAAAAACAGGAAAGAAAATAGTATCGGGACTGAAAAATGCTTTAAACAAAAACTACATCATCGATCGTCTTTAAGAGCGGGTTGGTTGGTTTTTTGGGGAAAGGAAATGGCGCAGTATCTGTCTCGTATATAGTTGGACACCTGAACCGCACCGTAAGGGAAGGGATATTAGGAGGGAGTGAAAGAAGAAAGGAATAAGAGGGGCCGTAATGGAAGACTCCGGAAAAATCTCGACCACCTCGGGATATTTAACGAGCACTGACATCGCACAGCACATGGGCGCCTTAGCGTTCTGCCACCATAAAAACGCAGCCGCTTTGGTCGGGTTCGAAGCCGGGAACTCCGGGAGGGACGCGACATAGTGTGGCAGCGTTTCCAAGGTGTCCACAAAACGCCATAGTCCGTTCGGCGCGACGCCTGGCCCGTTGGACAATTTAGGGAAAGGAAGTGACGCCGGTCGCAGATATCTTGGTGGACACCCGAACCGCGCCCTAGGCAAGGAAAATTAAATGAAAATTGGTTTTAAAGAAACAAAATGACGCCTGTCTCACATATCTCGGTGGACGGCCAAACCGCGCTGTAAGGGAGAGAATATACCCGACGCGTGGTGCCGACAATTCCAACTACACGTTCCAGTAAACATCACGTTCGAAAGGGGTTGACGTCATTCGAAGCTTTCGTGTGAATAATAATAATAATTGGTTTTGGGGGAAAGGAAATCGCGCAGTATCTGTCTCATATATCGTTGGACACCTGAACCACGCCGTAAGGGAAGGGATAAAGGAGGGAGTGAAAGAAGAAAGGAAGAAGAGGTGCCGTAGTGGAGGGCTCCGGAATAATTTCGACCACCTGGGGACCTTTAACGTGCACTGACATCGCACAGCACACGGGCGCCTTAGCGTTTTTCCTCCATAAAAACGCAGCCGCCGCGGTCGGGTTCGAACCCGGGAACTCCGGATCAGTAGTCGAGCGCCCTAACCACTGAGCCACCGCGGCGGGTTAGTGTGAAGTCAAACCGCATAAAGTATGATAACCGCGCATGCAAACAATGCGAAGCAAGTTCCTTCTCCCGCGGGTGTTTCGCGGTAAAGATCACGGTTGCCCTTTCGTGTCGTTGAATAATAATTATAATTGGATTTTAGGGAAAGGAAATGACGCAGTATCTGTCTCATATATCGTTGGACACCCGAACCGCGCCGTAAGGGAAGGGATAAAGGAGGGAGTGAAAGAAGAAAGGAAGAGGAGGTGCCGTAGTGGAGGGCTCCGGAATAATTTCGACCACCTGGGGATCTTTAACGTGCACCGACATCGCACAGCACACGGGAGGCTTAGCGGTTTTCCTCCATGAAAACGCAGCCGCCGCGGTCGGGTTCGAACCCGGGAACTCCGGATCAGTAGTCGTGCGCCCTAACCACTGAGCCACCGTCGTGTCGTTGTCGTAAGCAAAAAATGTCTGGCTAAAAATTGAATGCAAACCGCATAGCTTTGTGGTCCAACCACCTTAAAAGCTTGGATTCGAGACAGGTTTTTTTAAAGCGAAAACTTTACTGGCCGCGAACTTGCGATTTCGCCGTGGCGAAGCTCCGAGGAGGCCCATGACGCCACAACGCTCGCCTCTCCGCGGAGCCGAACCGGTCTGGCCAGGCCGGCGGTGGCTGGCGCTCTCGGCGCGAAATAGAGACATGCTCGATGTATCCGCCAGTGCGGTCAGAGTGCGCCGAAGCCGCAAAACGTGTCGGCGGTGAAGCGACATTTAGTACAGAGGGTCTCGCTTTGGCCGACGTGACGTTGCCGTGCAGCGCGCTCGATACGCCGGAGTATAAACGCGCCTTAACAGAGCCTAACCGCTAGCCGCTAGAGCTTAACCGCTAACCAACATATTCGGTGGCGGCATACTGAAACTCCCCGCACAGTCACTGAAACAAAAATAATAAAACCTGTGCAGAGGCTCGGAATCGAACCAGGGCCTTTGGCATTTGAGGTGGAGACGTTACCACTCCGCCATGACGGCTCTTGTTATTCTTTATTGCATGGAAATAGTGCCGAAAAGAAAATTGTAAGCACGCTTACGCGACAAAACACCAGGCCACCTTATCCCTGCATGAACCCTGCTTCCAAAACATCAAAAGTCTGGGAGGCACACACATGCATCCAGATAGCGGAGCCAGCTAGGCGGCGTTTTCAGGGCAGCATCATATACTCCCCGCACCAAAGCACATTATTCACGAAACAAAGATTTCGACGACTGTGGTGATTGGGCGGGGTGGTCCATCATGCGGCTCTTCCAGAGACTAAATAGTTCCCGCTACATGAATAGATCATAGGGCAGAGCACTGTTTTTCGCCGCAAGCAAAACACGAATACTTTAGCGTGCGATGTAAATGTCCTTATTAATTGTACGTTGTAAAATGTCCCAGAAGAAGATAGCATCAATGCACAGCACAAAACAATGGTCAGTTGTCTCTGGTGTATTGCACAGGCGACAATTCACCGTCCATCAAGCATCTCCTAAGCATGAAGCCATGCCTTCAAAGGCAGCGTTGACGTGTACAGCTTGAAAAAGAAAGTTTTCGCGGCAGAAGAAATGCACATTCGCTAACACGTTTCAAAACAGTAGTGTCAAAGAACTCCAGAAATGGTTGGCGATTCAACGGTAATGGGGACAAATACTCTGTGAGTGTCTGAGTCATCTGCCTTCTGGAGAGGCTATACAGGTAGTATACAGGAAAGCGCACAGTGAGGAAATTGAAGGTGTCAGCAAATTCCTTAAGGACTCCCCATAAAGGCCCCTCACGAGTGTGTCCCGTCGGTGCGAATAGGAAAGTCGAATGAGCACTGAGACGCCTAATAAGTACGGCTACTAAAAAATGGTTTTTTGAAGATTTGAACAAGAAAAAAACTCTAGACAAGCTGATGCACGAATAAGTGACCAAGGTCGAATCCACCAGACTCTAGAAAAAGAAATACGTAATCGCGATGCGTTGGTTCCCATTGGGAACACCATACGAATGTAGCAAATATTCTGTGCATCCCCTGCACTTTCTTCCTCGCACAGTGGAGAACCTGCAGCACATCGACAAGTTTTGCAAATTAAAAAAAATGTTGCAGACTTGAGCCCGCGCAAGCACTGATTGTTCCCTACCCATCCAAGCCTGGGTTTCTCGCCTCATGGAGAATATCTGAGAATCCCAGTAGGCGCCACTGTAGCGAATTTAGTGAAGAGGAACCCCTAGGTAGTGAAAGTGCCCGCTGTCCCAGCTTATGCCACCATAATGACTTGGCGTTGTACCCCAATTGCCCAACCAAAACCCCTTGGATTTAACTAGATGAAGAGCCGCACCTGATAACTTGCAAAACTGTTCAGTCAAATGCAATGCCTCAAGCACTTTTTTTTTTGTCAGAACAAAAGAGGGCGACATCATCTGCATAGGCTAAAATCTTAATTTCACACTGCGCCAAGAAGAAACCACGGATAGATGTGCAGTTAATAATACTGAGGCAAAGGGGTTCAAGACATAGGACAAACAGCAAAGGCGATAAGGAACAGCCTTGGCGAACAGATATTTCAATAGAATAGGTTTGGTTAGCTCTTGATTGACAATTAGCCTTGTATAGGATTCCTTATAGCAGATTTTCATGCCCCTAAGCAAAACATCTGCAATATTTGCATGCTCTATGGCCGCAAACAAGAAATTGTGACGAACTTTATCAAAGGCCTCGGCAAGGTCAATCTGAATTAGAGCTACTTGTCCGATCTCATCTGACACTGTCTCCACTACTTAACGTGGAATATGAATATGGGTTTGGATGCTGCGGCCTCTGATACCGCAGACCTGATGCGTGCCTATTGAGTGAGCGACAACTAGCCCCAGACGATTGCAAAAAACCTTTGCTAAATGTTTGTACTCTACATTACAGAGGGAAATTGGACGATATCCCTCAACGGTTTTTAAATAATTTGAATCTGTGCTTTTTGGATTTAATACAGTATGCCCGGAAAAGAAAATGGCGGGGGGGGGGGGGGCAAAAAACCAACATCGTAAGAAGCCTGGAAAACCTCCATCAAGACAGGCGCTAGGCAGGTGGAAAATGTTTTATAGAACTAACTTGCTTGTAATGCCATCTGGCCCAGGAGATTTCTGAGCCGTCAGGTCAGAAATGGCAGATTTAAATTCGTCCAATGTCATAGGCCCCTCCACTACAGCACGCTGCTCATCGTCAAGTCGGGGCAAGGCTTCGAATAAGTGGCTGTAATCTGATGTCACGTTTGTGCCCGCATAACCACCGAACACCTTCCGATAATAGTCAAACCCTCAATAGTACCAGGACCATCGCTTTGTGTGCAATCACCATACTGAGGTTCCAATATTTTTTTAGCTAGAGCAGTCTGCCTTTCATCACTCAGGGCCCGGCGAGATGGTTGCTCAGCCAGAAATCTACGGGTCCTAGATCTTATCAAGGCCTCTTTGTATCTTTGTCTCAAACTGCTGAAGCTCTGCTTTTACGGCAATGATATCTTCTACATAGGCACCTGGGCTAATCCTCCCTTACTCATGTAGCTCAACTAAACTACGGCCGAGCTCTCAAAGGCGATGTCTCTTCAAAAACGCAATTCTTGCTGAGGCTTCAATAGCAATGTTTCTGTTTCTTGTTTAAAGAAGTCCCATTTATGCAAAACTGAGAGGTCACCGCGTGATTACGTGTCCTTCAAGCAATTAGATACAGCAAGTTTGAAGATTTCATCTGAGAGCAGGCAGCTATTCATTTTCCACAGCTCCCATCGAGGATGAAGTATGCGCCGGCTGTATCTCCCTATCTGAATCGATACCATGCAATGATCACTGAAGAATATGGGCCGCAAGCAGTAGCCAAAAACGCTCGATAACATGTCTGCTGAAACGTACATCCTGTCAAACCGAGCACCAGAGGAGCACTGAAAATGACGGAAATGGGTGTTATGTCCCTTATCTTCCCAAGATCCACCAGGTTGCATTCGCATGCCAAATCAGTGAGTAAAGGAGCACTAGTGTCATATCGCTAACTTGACACTGCTCCGTCTTCATCCCTACAAACACAACTGAAATCACCCAACAGCATAATTTTACGATCCGTGGACAAATGGTCTACTAAGGACAGGAAAATTAGCCATCTTTCGTTCTGCTCTACAGGGGCATAAACACAAACAATTCGCCCTGTACACCTGAAATTGCGAGGTCGCAGTAGATAAGTCGCCCGTCATCATCTGTCCTATACGACACGGCAGTAATCCCCAGTGCGTTGGCCTGGAATAGCATGCACCCACCTGATAAACCTCTAGAGTGACTAACGATAACATTGAATTCTGACAAAAAAGTCTCGACAGCACCTTCAGTCTCCTCATCAGAGGACAGCTTGGTTTCCTGGATGGCTCCCACACTCACACCCTATTTGTTTAAAATATGCCCTAACTGATGTTGCCTTCGACGATTACGCAAACCCGTAATGTTAAGGGTAGCGACCTGAAATGCTGTGACGCCCGCCATTTTTGGTGCTTGTCTTATTAAAGGTCATCCCCTATACTGGGGCAGCCGGCCTGCAAATCGGCGGCCTGTAGGGCAGACAACTCCCTGCGTTTTGAGGTGACCCTTCCCAATGCCACCACACCAGGTGCGTTCTGCACATTACCATCGACACACACCTCATGATCTGCAGGACGCTTCAAAGGTCCGCTGTTGACCATCGCCACTTCTGAGACAGCCAAGGCTTCGGCCCATGAAGCCGAGTGGGCCACGTCACTCGCAACCACGCTGACAGCCGACGGGGCACCGAACACACTATAGTGTGTTCGGTGCCCCGAACTGACATTTCAGGCGACACACTGCTGCACTCCGGCGACGAAGGGATATCGCCGGCACAGAAGGCATGTGGCACATTCACTGGTTGAAGCGCCTCCACTGACTCTACAGCAGGGGCGCTCTGATCTCGTGATCGTTGAGTTACAGGTGGCTCCTGACAGCAAGCACAGGACTCAAAGTAGCAGACCCGGGCAGACCCGGGTCCGGTGGCTTTGGGTCCGGAGACGGGGATTCTTGTATGTCCGTACTTGCAGGCGGACCCTTTCAGTTATTCGGTTCAGAAGCCCTTGGTCCATCTTCTGTTTGGAGCTCATGACTTAGTTCACCCGACGCTTCCACAACATCCAACACATCCATGATGTGCTCTGACACCACTTCGTCCTCATATGCCCAGTCTCCTTGGCGTAACCTGACAGCATAACTCATAACACAATTGTCTACTGTGTGCCCAAAGCGTCGGCGCAGGGTGCATCGAGGCGTACGACACTGACGCCGTTCATGGCCCACACGGTTACAACGAAGACACAGCGGAGGCCTTCCTGGGGTCAAAACTAAAGCTTGTACCCCGAAACCGTTGAGCGTGGGATGTATTGCACTTGCTGACACTCCGTCCTTAAGCGTGAGCGATATTTCACGGTTCGCTGTTTACATGTGCTGCATTCCGGGGCACCGCCACTTCCCGCGCTCGATAGTTTGTACAGTTCCAAAAGGCTCCAAAGCTTGCACAATCAACCGGTGCTCCATATAGCGCTAGAGCGAAAGAAGCTTAAGCTTCACGTTTGTGGTATCTGGGTCAAACACGATACATTTTTTACCTTTGACGAGGAACTCTGCTTTGTCAATAAGCTTCTGTTTTGAGTAAGCGCTCTAGCAGGTAACCATCCAAACGTGGCTCATTCGGTACTGGCCAATACACAGAACCTCACGGAGGTCCACAATCTGCGCAAGCTTGTCTCGGAAGTCGGGAGGTGAGCATGCAGAAAGACGGTGTTGAAGGCAACATTACCGGCTGGTAGTCGAGGGACGACAACTTTGCACGAGTCCGTGCAACTTCAGATGTCGGGTGACCTCGGCCAACGGCCGATGAGCTGTTTCCAACTAGAAGCATTTTAACACACAGCCTTTCAGAACGGCTTCCTCTCACTCCGCCATGACGGCTCAATTTTTTTCTTGTCTTTATTGTCTGTTTCGACAGTTTACAGCAGATCACAAACATGTTCTGCGCTACATTCTCAAACATCAAGAGCGGATATGCGTTTCACTCACGCGAGAAAATCAAAACCGTTTCAAAGAACGCAACTCTCCCATCAACTCGATAACTTCATCTCCAAAACATAACTCCTTGTACACTTCACTCAGCTTAGATATGTTTTCTTTAAAGTAATCTCGGGCAGACCGCGCATCTTCATCGCAATGTCGTACAGCCATTTTGCTTCGTCAAATGCTGTGCAGGCCAAGAAGGAAAATTACATCGTATTTATAAAGATCCGGCTCAACGTCCAGAAATCGTATCCCATAGGGCGTCAAGGGTAAGTCTTTCTTTATTGTACGCTGGAGCACGTCCCAAAAGAGGAGCGCATCCCAGCAATCGATAAAGACGTGTTCTATTGACTCAGGTTTGTGACACAACAAGCAGTCAGCACCCCATGGTAAAAACACTCCCTTCTCCCCCATCCAAGTTTTAACCGGCAATGTACCAGTGCGCAACTTAAAAAAACTGTCTTCACACCCGCTAGCACCACCATTTTTCTTACTCGTTTTAAAACATTTCCGCCTTGGCCTCCACTATACACCGATCGATATATTGGCTCAGGGAAGACAGAGTCAAGCAAATCTTTTAGCAATTTCTTACGCCTGACATTTGAAAGGTATTCCGAACTGAACCCAGCACTTAGAAATCCGAAAGCAAAGATCACTTCTTTCAAAAATCTTCTTGTACAGTATCGTACCCCGTCTACAGTGGAAATAACATAGTTTGGCAAAAACAAAGAACGTTTGACTTGAATAAAAGTCCGCAGGAAAGGGTAGCGTTGATCTCGAAGAAGCATAAATCTTGACACCACCTGCCTCAGGTACAATTATGGCAAATAGAGACTCCCTTTTCTCAAACGCAGAAATAAATTATCACGTTTAGTCCTCTCCCATGACTGCCAAACAAAAACGGCGAAAAGACGATGGAACGTTTTAATGTTAAGTCGAGAGCACGAAAGGACCTGCAGCAAATAGCGCAGTTCTGAAACCAGGTATACACTTCATATGTTTGGGCGCGCGAATATAGAGAGCTCCTTTCCCGACCATTTCTGTGTACGCGTAGGCAGCGGGTAGAAGTAACAAATCGAAGGTTGTCTGATTGGTGGCTAAAATCAAGGCAAGAGTAAAATTTCATAAGTCATGGATAGGAGGCTTGAGCCACCGCCAGATTTAAAGGGTACAGCCGTATACATTCATCCATCCATCGAGATGTGCTGTTTTCAACATGCTGCCACAGCTGGCGCTGTGATCTCAGGGTGGTAGCAGACCCCACGAAATCTCGAAACGTTATGAGCAAGTGCCAGCGCTCTTAAAAGCATAATGTCATGAGACAGTTTCAGCTTGAAGTCCTGCGTACAGAGTTCCCTTATGAAGCCCACCATGGTCTGCTGTAGAAGGGAGTAGTCTTCGGCATATGCTTGCAGCTATATTAAGCACAACAGCCCCATTAGCCTTGCCTAAGCAGGACATATGGGATATCGGCCCAGACTATCAAGGCTTAGCTTTTTGTTAGATTTGGGAATCAAAATCATCATCGCTTCCTTTCACGATTCGGGCGGGGTATGCTACCTGTCTGCCAGCATTCATTCAGAGTCCGTGAATAATAATAATAATTAATAATTGTTTTTTTGGGGAAAGGAAATGGCGCAGTATCTGTCTCATATATCTTTGGACACCTGAACCGCGCTGTAAGGGAAGGGATAAAGGAGGGAGTGAAAGAAAGGAAGAATAGGTGCTGTAGTGGAGGGCTCCGGAATAATTTCGACCTGGGGATCTTTAACGTGCACTGACATCGCACAGCACACGGGCGCCTTAGCGTTTTTTCTCCATAAAAACGCAGCCGCCGCGGTCGGGTTCGAACCCGGGAACTCCGGATCAGTAGTCGAGCGCCCTAACCACTGAGCCACCGCGGCGGGGCAGTCCGTGAAAATTGGAAACTTGGTTTTTGGGTAAAGGAAATAGCGCGGTATCTGTCTCACATCTCGGCGGACACCTGAACCGCGCCGTAAAAGAAGAGGTAAAGGAGGGACTGAGGGAAAAAAGCTAGAAAGTGGTGCCGTAGTGGAAGGCTCCGGAATAATTTCGACCATCTGGGATCGTTAACATGCACTGACACAGCACAGCATACGGGCGCCTTTGCGTTTTGCCTCCATCGTGAGTGCGGTGACCTATTTCATATCTAGGTTCCGCAGCGTCTTATTCATTTTATCTGGTGCGGGTGCAGATGTCTTGAGACAGGGTGGCCAAGACCTTTGCGTCCATGAAAGGCTCGTCCTGAGTTTCCATTTCCATTTTCCATTGGTTTTTGGGGAAAGGAAATGACGCAGTATCTGTCTCACATATCGTTGGACACGTGAACCGCGCCGTAAGGGAAGGGATGAGGGAAGGAGTGAAAGAAGAAAGAAGGAGGTGCCGTAGTGGAGGGCTCCGGAATAATTTCGACCACCTGGGGATCTTTAACGTGCACTGACATCGCACAGCACACGGGCGTCTTAACGTTTTTCCTCCATAAAAATGCCCGGAGTTTGGTTTTCGCATCCAGTGTATTTGGGTTGCAACTCGCACAGATGCGGTGATAAGCACCCGTCACCCCTGGAAGTCTAGAAACCAACCTGCCAGACCCAATGCATCGTTTGCAAAGGACCCCACAACACCGGCAGCAGCATAAACTACAAGTTCCGCTTTGTGAAAGTAATTGAAGGCGAGCGTTCGACCTCGACGCAGGTTGCTCACTGAGAAACGAAACGAAGACGCGCCTCCGAACGCTAATTCTACAAAGGCCCCAGTACACTCGGTTCGAATACCTGTCGTGAAATAGCCTCCAATCGAACACCCCGCCGCGGTGGCTCAGTGGTTAGAGCTCTCGGCTACTGATCCAGAGTACCCGGGCTCGAACCCGACCGCGGCGACCGCGTTTCGGTGGAGGCGAAACGCTAAGGCGCCCGTCTGCTGTCTGTCTGCCTGTTGTTGCCAGGATGAAAAGGAAAGTGCACAGGCCTGCTCACTGGCTCAAGCCGAGCCACAATCGCTGCCACGTGCAGATAGTAGGAGAGTTGAAAGATGGGATAGAAAGACAGGATAGTAAAGACGCGCTAAAGACAAGGCCGATCCCGGAGGCAGTGCAATACCGGGCCAACCGGTGGCGGAAGTGAAGCAACCTTAAAACTGTCCGCCACATTTCCAAACATAAGTCCAATTGGACGCGTAACAGATACTCTACGGGGTCCGGACATTGTCTGCTGCGTGATGTCAGCGCACGTTAAAGATCCCCAGGTGGTCGAATTTTTTTTCGTATCCCTCCATTACAGCACCTCTTTCTTCCTTTCTTCTCTTAATCCCTTCTTTATCTCCTCTCTTACTGGGCGGTTCTGATATCCGCCTAGATATGTGAGACAGATACTGCGCCATTTCCTTTCCCCCAAAATAAAAAACAGCCTAAGAAATGTATGCTATATAGAACGAGAAATCCTATGACACTACCCTTTATTAATAATAATAATAATAATAATTGGTTTTTTGGGGGAAGGAAATGGCGCAGTATCTGTCTCATAAATCGTTGCACACCTGTACCGCGCCGTAAGGGAAGGGACAAGGGAGGGAATGAAAGAAGAAGGGAAGAAGGAGGTGCCATAGTGGAGGGCTCCGGAATAATTTCGACCACCTGGGGATCTTTAACGTGCACTGACACCGCACAGCACACGGGCGCCTTAGCGTTTTTCCTCCATAAAAACGCAGCCGTCGAGGTCGGGTTCGAAACCGGGAACTCCGGATCAATAGTCGAGCGCCCTAACCACTGAGCCACCGCGGCGGGTCTACACTTTATTACGAAAATTAGTTTTTAAGGACAGTAAATGGTTCAGCAGCTGTCTGACATCTCGGTGGACACCTACACCTCGCTTTAAGCTAATAGGTAAAGTCTGGCGAGGCATACCCTTGAAGGTGTATATGTCGCCGGTCCGAATCCCGGTCGCAAGATAGCCTCCTACTAGAGCAGCACGTGTAAGCTATGTGCACATATAAGTCGTATTACAAACCCTGAACGCTCTGTGCTGAACGATTTCTCACAGTTTGGCACCAATGTAGTCGGGAAAAGTGGCGTCTGAATGGGAAAAAAATAAAAATAATTGGTTTTTCGGGAAAGGAAATGGCGTAGTATATGTCTGATATATCGTTGGACACCTAAAACGCGCCGTAAGGGAAGGGATGAAGGATGGAGTGAAAGAAGAAAGGAAAAAAGAGGTGCCATAGTGGAGGGCTCCACAATAATTTCGACCACCTGGAGATCTTAAACGTGCACTGACATCGCACAGAAATTAAAATAAATTTTTTGAGGAAAGGAAATGGCGCAGTATCTGTCTCACATATCGGCCGAAACCTGAACCGCGCCCTAAAAGTTAGCATAAAGGAGGGAGTGAAAGAAGAAAGGAAGAAAGAGGTGCCGCTGTGGAGGGCTCCGGAATAATTTCGACCACCTGGGGATCTTTAACGTGCACAGACATCGCACCGCTCACGGGCGCCTTAGCGTTTCGCCTCTATCGAAGCGTGGCCGCCGCGGTCTGGTTCGAACCCAGGAACTCCGGATCAGTAGCCGAGCGTTTTAACCACTGAGCCACCGCGGCAGCCATCTCGTCTCAATAGGATCAGCCAGTTTTGGATATATAAGACTAAATAAATGCATATCATTTATATTCCGCCGCTCGGCTTTCTGTGTGCGTCCTACGACCGCTTGATGACATTACCTATTTTGATTAGCATCGCTTGCATTTTGAAGCGAAAGCTTCACTTAGCTAGGTAAAGCCGATTTAACCGTGCGTTGTCGGTTTGCCTTTGAGTGAGCCACAGGTAAAGTGTGGCTATAGGCCTTATCATATGTTGCCCACCATAGTGTCGCACTACTTGACCTTTGACCTTTCAATTCGCCGGTAGAGGGCGATAGAATAGTCACGTGACAATCGCGTGATGACGCGCTATTGAAACTGCCATTGTCACCGTCTGGGGCGAATATAGAGACCACAGTGTTCATTGGGTGATAAACGTCTCGCGATCAACCATTAATTCAACTGCCAACTGTCAGCGTGGCAGGGTGGGTGCGCTGCACAACCAGTGTGCGGAACGCACTCAGCACTACAGACGCCAAGCCGCGTCTACTTTTCCGATACACTACAGCTTTCGTTCTCTAACCAGGTTGAGCAGTAGTTAAATCGCAGAATTTTTTGTGCCATCTGCGAGTTCACACACATTAACACACAAACATTCAAATGCCGGCGGTTTTTCTTGTAATGGGGCTAGCAAAGCTTAGGCGTTGAAAGGGAAAGCGCCATAGCGCGTGCATGCTGGTGGGCCCCGCCGCGGTGGCTCAGTGGTTAGGGCGCTCGACTACTGATCCGGAGTTCCCGGGTTCGAACCCGACCGCGGCGGCTGCGTTTTTATGGAGGAAAAACGCTAAGGCGCCCGTGTGCTGTGCGATGTCAGTGCACGTTAAAGATCCCCAGGTGGTCGAAATTATTCCGGAGCCCTCCGCTACGGCACCTCTTCTTCCTTTCTTCTTTCACTCCCTCCTTTATCCCTTCCCTTACGGCGCGGTTCAGGTGTCCAACGACATATGAGACAGATACTGCGCCATTTCCTTTCCCCCAAAAAAACTAACTAATTATGCTGGTGGTGGTAATAACTTTAGAACAGTATAGATGGCGGAGCGCGAGTTGAGTCCGCTGTCCAACATAGCATCGGAGGCTGCTGTTGCTCATGTTCTTATACGCGGACTCCTCTCCTTTTCGAGGTTCCAGTCGCACAGCCCCTTCCCCTCACTCCTCGTGTGTTGGCTTTGGTACTCCGAAATAGTAAACCACCCGAGGATTTTCCACGTGACCTGATTGCGCACAGCAGACCGGTGGGCATCCATTGCGTTTCTCCTGCATCCAAACACAAAGCAGAGGCCGGGTTTGAACCCGGGTTTTACGTTTCCGTGCCTGAGCGTCTTAACCCCCGCGGCGGGTACAGACGCGCACCGCAGTAACCGGGTCCGCCCAAATAACGGCTGTGTAGATGCATTAACAAAAGAGGCGGTATATGTGTTGAAGCATTCATGCTCATCGCCGAAGCAGACAATTCATTAATCGACAGTTCCCTTGCTGGAAACTATTGAAGGGAAGCGCAGATTACAATGGCTCTGGAGGACCGGCAACAACCTCCTGGCTACTGCGATCTACAAACAACTCTAGACTGTTTGTGAAGAAATGCTTGTCTTGTTGCCAGGAGGAAAGAAAAGGAAAGTACACAGGCCTGCTCACTGGCTCTAACCGAGCCACAATCGCTACCACGTGCAGATAGTAGGAGAGTTAAAAGATGGGATGGAAAGACAGGATAGTAAAGACGCGCTAAAGACAAGGCCGATCCTGGAGGTAGTGTAATACCGGGCCAACCGATGGCGGGAGTGCAGCATCCTTCAAACTCTCCGCCACATTTCCAAAAATAAGTCCAATTGGACCCGTAACAGATACTTACGGGGTGCGGGAAAAAATGCGATCAAACCTCCGGGATAATATATATATATATATATATATATATATATATATATATATATATATATATATATATATATATATATATATATATATATATATATATATATATATACACTTATGAAGGGAGCTAACAGTCACCGAAACCAAGGTGCATAGGGGAACGTTTTTTTTAATGTGTTGTGCTTATGAGTGGGATAATATTACTTAGATTCATAAATGGCTTAAAGAAAATTACTTATAAAGTAGTAGAAAAAACAACCATGCCGCCGGTGGGACCCGAACCCACGACCTCCGAATATCGCGTCCGGGGCTCTTACCAACTGAGTTACGGCGACGGCTGTCTAATCTGCTGCTCTCGTGGGTATTTATGTTTACTGGGTGTAAACGAGCCTTGAGAGTGTTCACCAGCGCCACCCTCGACCATAGCGGCGGACGTAGCACGTCCTGTAATACCGCGAGCGCGATGTGGAACGTCATATAACGGCGAGGGCGGAAACATTGCGAGAGCCCTCTTATGCTACCTGTGGCATCAAGACTGCCAGAACAGAGACCCTCGTTAAGCTATTAGCAGACAAGGTAAAGTAAATGAGGGGCCTGTTTGACAAACTTATGAAGGGAGCCAACAGTCACCGAAACCAAGGTGCATAGGGGAACGTTTTTTTAATGTGTTGTGCTTATGAGTGGGATAATATTACTTAGATTAATAAATCGCTTAAAGGAAATTACTTATAAAGCAGCAGAAAAAACAACCATGCCGCCGGTCGGATCCGAACCCACGACCTCCGAATATCTCGTCCGGTGCTCTTACCAACTGAGCTACGACGACGGCGGTCCAGTCTGCTGCTCTCGTGGGTATGGATGTTTATTTGGTGTACGCGAACCTTGAGAATGTTCACCAGCGCCACCCTCGACGTACAACAGCGAGAATGTGAGCGCTTACGAAACGGCGTTATATTTACTGTCACTGAACTGTCAGGCCTTTCGACAGCGCTGAAGAACTGCCAATGAAGACTAGTCCAGGATATGTGGTTCTGCAGAAAGATATATATATATATATATATATATATATATATATGGTGAACACTCTCAAAGCTCGCTTACACCCACTAAACATAAATACCCACGAGAGCAGCAGATGGGACAGCCGTCGTCGTAGCTCAGTTGGTAAGAGCACCGGACGGGACATTCGGAGGTCGTGGGTTCGGATCCCACCGGCGGCATGGCTGTTTTTTCTGCTGCTTTATAAGTAATTTCCTTTAAGCGATTTATTAATCTAAATAATATTATCCCACTCATAATCACAACACATTAAAAAAACGTTCCCCTATGCACCTTTGTTTCGGTGACTGTTGGCTCCCTTCATAAGATTGTCAAACGGGCCCCTCATTTACTTTACCTTGTCGGCTAATAGCTTAACGAGGGTCTCGGTTCTGGCAGTCTTGATGGCATAGGTAGCATAAGAGGGCTCTCGCACGGTTTCCGCCCTCGCCGTTAGATGACGTTCTACGTCACGCTCGCGGTATTACAGGACGTGCTACGTCCGCCGCTATGGTCGAGGGTGGCGCTGGTGAACACTCTCAAGGCTCGCTTACACCCAGTAAACATAAATACCCACGAGAGCAGCAGATTGGACAGCCGTCACCGTAGCTCAGTTGGTAAGAGCACCGGACGCGATATTCGGAGGACGTGGGTTCGGATCCCACCGGCGGCATGGTTGTTTTTTCTGCTGCTTTGTAAGTAATTTTCTTTAAGCGATTTATTAATCAAATCATTATTATCCCACTGATAAGCATAACACATAAAAAAATTAATTAACGTTCCCCTATGCACCTTGGTTTCGGTGACTGTTGGCTCCCTTCATAAATTTGTCAAACGGGCCCCTCATTTCATTTAACTTCTCTGCTAATAGCTTAACGAGGGTCTCGGTTCTGGCAGTCCTGATGCCATAGGTAGCATAAGAGGGCTCTCGCACGGTTTCCGCCCTCGCCGTTAGATGACGTTCTACGTCACGCTCGCGGTATTACAGGACGTGCTACGTCCGCCGCTATGGTCGAGGGTGGCGCTGGTGAACACTCTCAAGGCTCGCTTACACCCAGTAAACATAAATACCCACGAGAGCAGCAGATTGGACAGCCGTCGCCGTAACTCAGTTGGTAAGAGCACCGGACGCGATATTCGGAGGACGTGGCTTCGGATCCCACCGGCGGCATGGTTGTTTTTTCTGCTGCTTTATAAGTAATTTTTTAAGCGATTTATTAATCTAAGTATTATTATCCCACTGATATGCATAACACACAAAAAAATTAATTAACGTTCCCCTATGCACCTTGGTTTCGGTGACTGTTGGCTCCTTTCATAAATTTGTCAAACGGGCCCCTCATTTCATTTAACTTGTCTGCTAATAGCTTAACGAGGGTCTCGGTTCTGGCTGTCTTGATGCCATAGGTAGCATAAGAGGGCTCTCGCAAGGTTTCCGCCCTCGCCGTTAGATGACGTTCTACGTCACGCTCGCGGTGTTACAGGACGTGCTACGTCCGCCGCTATGGTCGAGGGTGGCGCTGGTGAACACTCTCAAGGCTCGCTTACACCCAGTAAACATAAATACCCACGAGAGCAGCAGATTGGACAGCCGTCGCCGTAACTCAGTTGGTAAGAGCACCGGACGCGATATTCGGAGGACGTGGGTTCGGATCCCACCGGCGGCATGGTTGTTTTTTCTGCTGCTTTATAAGTAATTTTCTTTAAGCGATTTATTAATCTAAGTATTATTATCCCACTGATAAGCTTAACATGAAAAAAAATAATTAACTTTCCCCTATGCACCTTGGTATCGGTGACTGTTGGCTCCCTTCATAAATTTGTCAAACGGGCCCCTCTTTTCATTTAACTTGTCTGCTAATAGCCTAACGAGGGTCTCGGTTCTGGCAGTCTTGATGCCATAGGTAGCATAAGAGGGCTCTCGCACGGTTTCCGCCCTCGCCGTTAGATGACGTTCTACGTCACGCTCGCAGTATTACAGGACGTGCTACGTCCGCCGCTATGGTCGAGGGTGGCGCTGGTGAACACTCTCAAGGCTCACTTACACCCAGTAAACATAAATACCCACGAGAGCAGCAGATTGGACAGCCGTCGCCGTAACTCAGTTGGTAAGAGCACCGGACGCGATATTCGGAGGACGTGGGTTCGGATCCGACCGGCGGCCTGGTTGTTTTTTCTGCTGCCTTATAAGTAATTTTCTTTAAGCGATTTATTAATCTAAGTATTATTATCCCACTGATAAGCATAACACATAAAACAAATTAATTAACGTTCCCCTATGCACCTTGGTTTCGGTGACTGTTGGCTCCCTTCATAAATTTGTCAAACGGTCCCCTGTTTTCATTTAACTTGTCTGCTAATAGCTTAACGAGGGTCTCGGTTCTGGCAGTCTTGATGCCATAGGTAGCATAAGAGGGCTCTCGCAATGTTTCCGCCCTCGCCGTTAGATGACGTTCTACGTCACGCTCGCGGTATTACAGGACGTGCTACGTCCACCGCTATGGCCGAGGGTGGCGCTGGTGAACACTCTGAAGGCTCGCTTACACCCAGTAAACATAAATACCCACGACAGCAGCAGATTGGACAGCCGTCGCCGTAGCTCAGTTGGTAAGAGCACCGGACGCGATATTCGGAGGACGTGGGTTCGGATCCCACCGGCGGCATGGTTGTTTTTTCTGCTGCTTTATAAGTAATTTTCTTTAAGCGATTTATTAGTCTAATTATTATTATCCCACTGATAAGCATAACACAAAAAAATAATTAACGTTCGCCTATGCACCTTAGTTTCGGTGACTGTTGGCTCGCTTCATAAATTTGTCAAACGGGCCCCTCTTTTCATTTAATTTGTCTGCTAATAGCTTAACGAGGGTCTCGGTTCTGGCAGTCTTGATTCCATAGGTAGCATAAGAGGGCTCTCGCAGGGTTTCCGCCCTCACCGTTAGATGACGTTCTACGTCAGGCTCGCGGTATTACAGGACGTGCTACGTCCGCCGCTATGGTCGAGGGTGGCGCTGGTGAACATTCTCAAGGCTCGCTTACACCCAGTAAACATAAATACCCAAGAGAGCAGCAGATTGGACAGCCGTCGCCGTAGCTCAGTTGGTAAGAGCACTGGACGCGATATTCGGAGGACGTGGGTTCGGATCCCACCGGCGGCATGGTTGTTTTTTCTGCTGCTTTATAAGTAATTTTCTTTAAGCGATTTATTAATCTAAGTATTATTATCCCTCTTATAAGCATAATACAAGAAAAATTAACGTTCCCCTATGCACCTTGGTTTCGGTGACTTTTGGCTCCCTTCATAAATTTGTCAAACGGGCCCCTCTTTTCATTTAACTTGTCTGCTAATAGCTAAACGAGGGTCTCGGTTCTGGCAGTCTTGATGCCATAGGTAGCATAAGAGGGCTCTCGCACGGTTTCCGCCCTCGCCGTTAGGTGACGTTCTACGTCACGCTCGCGGTATTACAGGACGTGCTACGTCCGCCGCTATGGTCGAGGGTGGCGCTGGTGAACACTCTCAAGGCTCACTTACACCCAGTAAACATAAATACCCACGAGAGCAGCAGATTGGACAGCCGTCGCCGTAACTCAGTTGGTAAGAGCACCGGACGCGATATTCGGACGACGTGGGTTCGGATCCGACCGGCGGCCTGGTTGTTTTTTCTGCTGCCTTATAAGTAATTTTCTTTAAGCGATTTATTATTCTAAGTATTATTATCCCACTGATAAGCATAACACATAAAACAAATTAATTAACGTTCCCCTATGCACCTTGGTTTCGGTGACTGTTGGCTCCCTTCATAAATTTGTCAAACGGGCCCCTGTTTTCATTTAACTTGTCTGCTAATAGCTTAACGAGGGTCTCGGTTCTGGCAGTCTTGATGCCATAGGTAGCATAAGAGGGCTCTCGCAATGTTTCCGCCCTCGCCGTTAGATGACGTTCTACGTCACGCTCGCGGTATTACAGGACGTGCTACGTCCACCGCTATGGCCGAGGGTGGCGCTGGTGAACACTCTGAAGGCTCGCTTACACCCAGTAAACATAAATACCCACGACAGCAGCAGATTGGACAGCCGTCGCCGTAGCTCAGTTGGTAAGAGCACCGGACGCGATATTCGGAGGACGTGGGTTCGGATCCCACCGGCGGCATGGTTGTTTTTTCTGCTGCTTTATAAGTAATTTTCTTTAAGCGATTTATTAGTCTAAGTATTATTATCCCACTGATAAGCATAACACAAAAAAATAATTAACGTTCGCCTATGCACCTTAGTTTCGGTGACTGTTGGCTCCCTTCATAAATTTGTCAAACGGGCCCCTCTTTTCATTTAATTTGTCTGCTAATAGCTTAACGAGGGTCTCGGTTCTGGCAGTCTTGATTCCATAGGTAGCATAAGAGGGCTCTCGCAGGGTTTCCGCCCTCACCGTTAGATGACGTTCTACGTCAGGCTCGCGGTATTACAGGACGTGCTACGTCCGCCGCTATGGTCGAGGGTGGCGCTGGTGAACATTCTCAAGGCTCGCTTACACCCAGTAAACATAAATACCCACGACAGCAGCAGATTGGACAGCCGTCGCCGTAGCTCAGTTGGTAAGAGCACCGGACGCGATATTCGGAGGACGTGGGTTCGGATCCCACCGGCGGCATGGTTGTTTTTTCTGCTGCTTTATAAGCAATTTTCTTTAAGCGATTTATTAGTCTAAGTATTATTATCCCACTGATAAGCATAACACAAAAAAATAATTAACGTTCGCCTATGCACCTTAGTTTCGGTGACTGTTGGCTCCCTTCATAAATTTGTCAAACGGGCCCCTCTTTTCATTTAACTTGTCTGCTAATAGCTAAACGAGGGTCTCGGTTCTGGCAGTCTTGATGCCATAGGTAGCATAAGAGGGCTCTCGCACGGTTTCCGCCCTCGCCGTTAGGTGACGTTCTACGTCACGCTCGCGGTATTACAGGACGGGCTACGTCCGCCGCTATGGTCGAGGGTGGCGCTGGTGAACACTCTCAAGGCTCACTTACACCCAGTAAACATAAATACCCACGAGAGCAGCAGATTGGACAGCCGTCGCCGTAACTCAGTTGGTAAGAGCACCGGACGCGATATTCGGAGGACGTGGGTTCGGATCCGACCGGCGGCCTGGTTGTTTTTTCTGCTGCCTTATAAGTAATTTTCTTTAAGCGATTTATTAATCTAAGTATTATTATCCCACTGATAAGCATAACACATAAAACAAATTAATTAACGTTCCCCTATGCACCTTGGTTTCGGTGACTGTTGGCTCCCTTCATAAATTTGTCAAACGGGCCCCTGTTTTCATTTAACTTGTCTGCTAATAGCTTAACGAGGGTCTCGGTTCTGGCAGTCTTGATGCCATAGGTAGCATAAGAGGGCTCTCGCAATGTTTCCGCCCTCGCCGTTAGATGACGTTCTACGTCACGCTCGCGGTATTACAGGACGTGCTACGTCCACCGCTATGGCCGAGGGTGGCGCTGGTGAACACTCTGAAGGCTCGCTTACACCCAGTAAACATAAATACCCACGACAGCAGCAGATTGGACAGCCGTCGCCGTAGCTCAGTTGGTAAGAGCACCGGACGCGATATTCGGAGGACGTGGGTTCGGATCCCACCGGCGGCATGGTTGTTTTTTCTGCTGCTTTATAAGTAATTTTCTTTAAGCGATTTATTAGTCTAAGTATTATTATCCCACTGATAAGCATAACACAAAAAAATAATTAACGTTCCCCTATGCACCTTGGTTTCGGTGACTTTTGGCTCCCTTCATAAATTTGTCAAACGGCCCCCTCTTTTCATTTAACTTGTCTGCTAATAGCTAAACGAGGGTCTCGGTTCTGGCAGTCTTGATGCCATAGGTAGCATAAGAGGGCTCTCGCACGGTTTCCGCCCTCGCCGTTAGGTGACGTTCTACGTCACGCTCGCGGTATTACAGGACGGGCTACGTCCGCCGCTATGGTCGAGGGTGGCGCTGGTGAACACTCTCAAGGCTCGCTTACACCCAGTAAACATAAATACCCACGAGAGCAGCAGATTGGACAGCCGTCGCCGTAACTCAGTTGGTAAGAGCACCGGACGCGATATTCGGAGGACGTGGGTTCGGATCCCACCGGCGGCATGGTTGTTTTTTCTGCTGCTTTATAAGTAATTTTCTTTAAGCGATTTATTAATCTAAGTATTATTATCCCACTGATAAGCTTAACATGAAAAAAAATAATTAACGTTCCCCTATGCACCTTGGTATCGGTGACTGTTGGCTCCCTTCATAAATTTGTCAAACGGGCCCCTCTTTTCATTTAACTTGTCTGCTAATAGCCTAACGAGGCTCTCGGTTCTGGCAGTCTTGATGCCATAGGTAGCATAAGAGGGCTCTCGCACGGTTTCCGCCCTCGCCGTTAGATGACGTTCTACGTCACGCTCGCAGTATTACAGGACGTGCTACGTCCGCCGCTATGGTCGAGGGTGGCGCTGGTGAACACTCTCAAGGCTCACTTACACCCAGTAAACATAAATACCCACGAGAGCAGCAGATTGGACAGCCGTCGCCGTAACTCAGTTGGTAAGAGCACCGGACGCGATATTCGGAGGACGTGGGTTCGGATCCGACCGGCGGCCTGGTTGTTTTTTCTGCTGCCTTATAAGTAATTTTCTTTAAGCGATTTATTAATCTAAGTATTATTATCCCACTGATAAGCATAACACATAAAACAAATTAATTAACGTTCCCCTATGCACCTTGGTTTCGGTGACTGTTGGCTCCCTTCATAAATTTGTCAAACGGGCCCCTGTTTTCATTTAACTTGTCTGCTAATAGCTTAACGAGGGTCTCGGTTCTGGCAGTCTTGATGCCATAGGTAGCATAAGAGGGCTCTCGCAATGTTTCCGCCCTCGCCGTTAGATGACGTTCTACGTCACGCTCGCAGTATTACAGGACGTGCCACGTCCACCGCTATGGTCAAGGGTGGCGCTGGTGAACACTCTGAAGGCTCGCTTACACCCAGTAAACATAAATACCCACGAGAGCAGCAGATTGGACAGCCGTCGCCGTAGCTCAGTTGGTAAGAGCACCGGACGCGATATTCGGAGGACGTAAGTTCGGATCCAAACCGGCGGCATGGTTGTTTTTTCTGCTGCTTTATAAGTAATTCTCTTTAAGCGATTTATTAGTCTAAGTATTATTATCCCACTGATAAGCATAACACACAAAAAAATTAATTAACGTTCACCTATGCACCTTAGTTTCGGTGACTGTTGGCTCCCTTCATAAATTTGTCAAACGGGCCCCTCTTTTCATTTAATTTGTCTGCTAATAGCTTAACGAGGGTCTCGGTTCTGGCAGTCTTGATTCCATAGGTAGCATAAGAGGGCTCTCGCACGGTTTCCGCCCTCGCCGTTAGATGACGTTCTACGTCACGCTCGCGGTATTACAGGACGTGCTACGTCCGCCGCTATGGTCGAGGGTGGCGCTGGTGAACACTCTCAAGGCTCGCTTACACCCAGTAAACATAAATACCCACGAGAGCAGCAGATTGGACAGCCGTCGCCGTAGCTCAGTTGGTAAGAGCACCGGACGCGATATTCGGAGGACGTGGGTTCGGATCCCACTGGCGGCATGGTTGTTTTTTCTGCTGCTTTATAAGTAATTTTCTTTAAGTGATTTATTAATCTTAGTATTATTATACCACTGATAAGCATAACACATAAAAAAAATCAATTAACGTTCCCCTATGCACCTTGGTTTCGGTGACTGTTGGCTATATATATATATATATATATATATATATATATATATATATATATATATATATATATATATATATATATATATATATATATATATATATATATATATATATATATATATATATATATATATATATATATATATATATATATATATATATATATATATATATATATATATATATATATATATATATATATCTTTCTGCAGAACCACATATCCTGGACTAGTCTTCATTGGCAGTTCTTCAGCGCTGTCGAAAGGCCTGACAGTTCAGTGACAGTAAATATAACGCCGTTTCGTAAGCGCTCACATTCTCGCTGTTGTACGTAACCTTGCCTCGCAATTCTTTCGCGCGCCGTGCACCCCATCTACGACCCAGAGTAGAATGCATTATACAGAGGAACCATCAACCCTGTCTCCAAGAGAGCTCGCTTACTGCGTAAGCCCGCAATTCATTCTAGTCCCACGCCGCGCGCGTCCGGTGTTACGTAAGAACTGCGAACGCGGGCCGCGCGGAGTTCATTCACCGATTGATGGAAAGGGACCACCGAGTGGCAGCAACCTTCCACACCAGCAGGGAAGACCAGCAGTCGTCGAAATCCAGCTCAGCATGGTGCTGAAGCACAGCAATTACGGATTCTCCCCGGACAGCCGCTCGAGGCATTCGCGATGCAGGGCGTTAAGGCAGCCAGCGAGATTTGATTGCGGATGTGGGGAAAGCCCCCTTTTAACGTGTGCAGCGTATGGCGAATCTTTTAGCAGTGAAGATCCTCGTAAATTGGATTCCCGTACGCGCGGTGACGTGTTTCTTTCTGGCTTCTACACTTCTACAGTTCACTGTGCGATGCACATGGCATTGATACGTCAGCAGTGGGCACGTGTGGTAGCGAAGGGTTAGAAAAGTACGTAAGAGAGCTCTTTTAGGCGTAGATACGAGGCAATGACGTCAAAGTGAATGTGTAATACAGATGCAAGGCTGTAGGTCGCACAGCAGAAGAGACTTATGCTAAGGAGAGCAAAGCCATTTCAAGTTTGCAATTGGCATTATGCCAATCGCGCCATGCACACAAGTACACTGACGGGGACGCATGCGGAACTGTTGCATCATGAGAGCGATAATCCAAATTACGAAGAATGGTACACCGAAGTAGGGATGTCCGGCATCGTGGGTGTTGGTTTTTTTTCAACAGAACAGTGGAAATAGCTGCGACTACGAGAGCATAAAAACCAAGCAGGAGCCACTGATAGGAAGTGATAAACGCAAGCGCCAATTCCGCTTTACTTTACAAGCTACATTATAGGTGCAGCTGAAGTAAAACGAATAAAAAGCTGCTTAGATAGACAGCCTGAGGAACAGCAGCAATAGAGGCACTCACATTTAGGGTACGTCCGATGCGAGCAGAGTGTTCAAAGCCCCCTTGTCATTGTAGAAATCTTAGAAGTCTTAGACATGATTGCCACAAACGCACGCAGACCTCAGCTAGCAAGGGAAAAAAATAATACAGTTATATCGAAAAACTTTTTAACGGAATTAATGCCGAATCTAAGGAAAGCCCTACAAAAAAGCTATATTAAGAATTAATTCCGGTGTCACTGAACCTGATGGCAGTGATTACAATATATTTGTTCTGAAATAAAAAATTGTAAGCTTAGTTTCATACATATTTACCTCTTATTACCTCAGCTGCGCGTGCAGACACCGTCTGTCACCCGCCAATGGTCTTGTTAGTGTGAAATGTCAAGGTTGGAAAGAGAAAAATAAAGCAACGGAATGAAACACAACAGTAAATGAGGCAATAACTCTAAAGTACCCACTAACCCAGCGGCGAGCTTTATTTTTCATCAAATGTGGCAACACCGTCTCTAGGAACTCCAGACCAAGCTGACACCGAATTCAATAACACTGCCATTAAGTGCCCAGCTTCTGGCGTTTTAAGCGCGAGAGAGTCCACATTCGCTGCATGGTTCGTTGTGACCTTCACGCAGAATTTCGCTCCACGGCTGGGCAATTTCGATTTTGTTTGGAGAAGAAGGTTGCGCCATTAGAGTAAAGTCCCTGTCACTGTCCTGCACATGGTGTAAACATTGGTTTTTCAGCACTTGTATATTTGCCGTGTGCGTGTGTGTGTATGCGTGCGTGCTCGACAGCAGCTTGTAAAATAGAGAAAAAAACTCGCCCAAACAAGACTCGACCTCGCCTTGCACTTCCAGTCAGGCTAGCTTCGGAAGAGAAGGGTCCGTGAACGCCAAGGTTTTTTTCGTCTGCGCTGGCTTGCCCTTGTCGTTTACTAATTCAATTAGGCGGCACCTGAGCGACTTAAACGACATCCCACGTCTTCCAAGACTAAGACCTTCGGTAGACGTGCTCGCGTTAGGAGCGACGACAAGGAAATGAGCTGGATACCCTTCTTAGACTTTAACGACGCTAGGAATGAGCGGGAAAGTTGTGGGCGAGAGTGGTATCTTGTGAGTCTTGCCCAAGCGTTCACGGACCCGTCAGCCGCGTTGGTCAAACCGGAGCGACCGTTCCTACAAAGGCAACATACAAGCAAGGATCAGTGGACGCGAGGAACGACACATCAGAATGAACCGCAACCAAAAAAATATGCAGCGCTCAAATTATTCGAGGAAATATGATATTTTAGGGTGTTTATTTGCGCAACTGGATTAGTGTGCGATGATTCTATACCATTTTGCTTTCATACCGCTCTATTTTACAGTGCACTGCGGCCAGACCACCAGGTCACGTTTTGAAGATTACAGCTAACTTTGAACAAAGGCGACTAGAGAGCTACTATAAGTAAATTCAAGTAAATAACAATAAATGTCGAATAAATTATGAACACTTCTCGAAATGTCCATGATCCACAATTTGGTCGCGCATTCATGCATTTTGTCAATTATATGAGAAGCTATTACAGCTAATAAGCTTCATTTTTGTCATTTGTGGCGGTTTTTTGAGCCCCGTTTCAATAAATATCTAATAGAGCCAAAAACCGCTCCTTCAATACCAAGATTAACATTTCCTGTAAACGTTGCAGACGCCGCTCTATATATTGGTACTGTAGTTTCTTAAATACACTTGCTTCAAGTAGGCAAGCAGAAGAAAAGTATTGCTTATGCACTCCGTATTTTGCTCACTGCACCATACCAGCATTCATTCCTATTAACAACGCATAACACTGAAAATTAAATATATTTGTGTTAATCACCTAAAGATTGTTTTTCTGTAATGAGTGGAAGAAATACGGCGATCGCGCAAACATTATGAAAGAGGGCCAATGCGTCCCAAACTGGTTTCAGTCTACCATTGACCTTTGACCGTCAAACTGGCCAGACAATTCTCGTTGTTCTCAGGTGTATTATGCATGATGAGTACAGCTCGTTCAGAATCTTTGCAAACCCCCACTGAGCGCAGTGACAGAAATTATTTACTGCCTGCCTTTGTGATTCGTTCCATCTATCAAATTGGTCAATATCTCGCGTGGCACATCTATACGGAGAATAACAACACTGCCATCTTTAAAGAACTTGTTACCAGAAGATATTTTGAAACTTATACAGATATTTTTTACTGCGTGAATATATTTACGCCAGTTTGGTATATACGCACTTTATATGAGTGCACTAACGCCCCAGACTCCGAATACGCTACATCAGCTACCGCATATTTCGTCGCCTGTTGTACAACAATCAACTTTTCTCCACTTCCACGGGTGTCTCATTTGGCCTGCCTTGTCCCTGAAGAGTTATTGCCCTTTATATACGAAGCAAGATCCACGCGTCTCGTGCTCGCCGGAAATGCAGAAATTTAAAGAAAAAAACTGGCCAAGCTGCTCTCTAAGCGAAAGCAAGACAAAAGCAGTTTTAGATTTCGGATCTAGTTTCTTGTTTCGCTATTACATCTGATACGACGTGGCGACTTTATAAAAGCCCCTGTCCAAGACAGAGTCCGCCTGCCCTCCGCGTGTGGAATGTTTATTTTCTAGCTTTATTTTCGTCCTTTTTAGTTTTTACGCAACGTTCACACAGCTTCTCTTTGCTTTTTTGCTCCCTTTACCCTTGACACCGAGTATCAGCCCGGCGGCGACGGTGCACCATAGTGCTACGCGTCCCTAAACCGGTTCAAAGCGGTTCCGTAACGCTGCATGATGCTGTTGCGAATCTCGGCTGCGCTGCAGAGATGCTCTTTGCCGCCTTGCCCGCCGAATTTGTTCTTTTTCTTTCCGCGAGCGTTTGCAATCTTTAAGTGGCTTAGTTCGAGCCTGCTACTCATGCGGGTCAGGCGTGAGCCACCGCAGAACGAGCGTGGCCTTCTGAGTACTACGTGCTCCCTCGCTCACCGATTGCATGGGCGCCACAGCGTTAAAGTCCCCGTCAGAAGCGTGCAAATGGAACAAGTCTCTGGTATCACGAAGTGCACTGATGTAGAATATTGCGGAATTTAAGAGGTGTACTCTGCTTCTCTGAACGGCGCACACTCCGCTTAACCGGAAGCGCTACAATAACTGCTTCAACACCTTTCAGGACAACAGCGAAAATTTTAAATGGATGTCCGTGGTCTGAAAAAAAAAATGTTCAGTAATTCGAAATGTAGAGACAGTGCAGCAGTGCGGTTTCCACAGAAATCACAGAATTTTCACAGAATGCAAGGGATATTTTTAATATCAGCAAAATTTTTTGCAATATTGCTGATCAGAAACTGCCTCTGTAACACACCGCACAGGCCACTGACACAACAAAAGTGCCGCGTCTTGGAAGCAGATTGTAAATGCTCTGGCAATATATTTTTGCTTTGCAGGACATCACCAAGTTTTCGGTTGGTTGGTTGGTTGGTTTTTTGGGGAAAGGAAATGGCGCAGTATGTGTCTCATATATCGTTGGACACCTGAACCGCGCCGTAAGGGAAGGGATAAAGGAGGGAGTGAAACCGTGGCCTCGTGGTAGAGCACCCGCCTCGGCTTCGGGTGGTGGTGCGTTCGACTCCCACTGCCGCCGGCCACCGACCGGTCATGCTGTAATGGGTACAAGCCATCCCCGGCCTGGTGTTCGGCTTTCTAGGGTGCATGGCATGGGGAAGGAGCCCGCGCCCTCAAATTCCCAACAGAGATGAACAAGTTTTCGGTGCAATTCTGTGAAATATGCACTGTGCTAGTGCCTACAATTTTCTAATTATCGGATTTTGTCTTCGCTTACTTTCAAATAATGCTTTATATTGAGACCTGCATATTGGGAATACACATACTAATATTATATTATCCACAATATAATTAGTATATGTGCCGTTTTGACTTCACGGCATTAAATTTCTTAGTGTTCCAATGACATGTCCAGTGTTTTAGTTTAAGAACGCAATTGCAGATTTTTCTGGCGAACAATATTTTCCTTGCAAAAATCACCTGTTTTTTCTAACGATATACGTGGAACCACTGTGCGGTAAAAATTGAGGTTTAGTTCATAGTTTCTTATTTGCTAACAAAATGATGTTTATGTACCCGTAATTTACGCACGAATGGTTATTTATTGAACAGTGGTTGCAGAATGGAACGCTACTGCCGTAAGAAAAAGTCGCACTGAAGAATTTAAGTGATTCGACCAGAGTACAAAAACGTGAGTAGATGGTCATCTTTTTTTAAAATTCGGTTACGAAAAAATAAATCATCACAAAAAAAACGAAGCGAAACTAACGAGACACACTGAAGCATAGGCCTTGCTTAGATAAATGAAACCAGCCGTTTTTGTCACCTCCATGGCGTCAAAATTTTGTCTTATTCTCATAAAAGTAGCGAGCAATGGAAAGGTAACTGACATGTGTAACGTTAACAGACACGAAGAGAACATAGTCGGTCTGGGTACGAAGGCAGCTTAATAGCATATATCCTAGTCAAAATCAAGATGTAGAGATTGGCATATGCAGGCCATGTAATAAGAAGGCAAAGTAACCGATGGTCGTTAAGGATAACGGAATGAGTTTCTAGAGATGCAAGCGTAGCAGAGCAAGACAAATTGTTAAGTGGAAAGATAAGATTGAGAAGTTGTGGGAATGGGGTAGTCGGGGCTGGCACAGGACAGACCATTTGGAGACATATGGGAGAAGACTGTCATACTGATAATGATGGTGATTTCTTGGCTGTGACACACTACTCACGCGTTCACCTACAGAGCAAACTGTGAAAGGAGAAAGCGGTTCACAAGTGCAAAGCTTCGGATTGGAAAGGAAAAAGTGACCATGGCAGGAAAATTGCAATGTCTAAGATATTACTTGACACAAACAGTTCCGCGAACAGCTGTACCTGCGGTTGCGTTTATGCTGCTTTCGACTCCTGCATAACGGCCGTGCTTTCCAAAAGCCGGTCGGAACCCGCTTCCTTCTTCACACGGAAATAATTTCAGGAGGAGTGGCCAGTGACAGTTGCCTCTACAAAACTCATTGCTTTAAGGTTAAAGGTTAAATAAAGATCAAGAGTTTCTATTACGCTAGCAAAGAGCGGCTCCAAACGCAATCGCTAGATCCAGCACAGTGTTTACATACGAAAATGGTTTTACGCGAAAGCATAAGGGCTTCATATCGCAGAAAAGCCACTGTCGGTGTTGCCGTTGACGTTACCGAAAAATCTGGACTGGTTGGAAATGTGGCTGTTTCAAGAGGCTCCCATAGAAGGCGCTGGCCATACTAGCGGCGCATCGGATCTTCAGCGATAGCAGCAACCGCGAGCAACGGAGCAACGCGCCAAGCGCACGGCCGTCGACCGCCGTCTTCCTCCTCAAACTGAATTAAAGACTGAGAAGACGGTAACTCACGTTGCAAACATCGGCTCTCAAGCTGCTTCGCACCAGACTGGTCGCTGCATTTATAGTAACCCCACGTATGTAGTCTACACAAGAATCGAACCCCTGACACTCGAGTTGCGGATTAAATAACGCTACGCCACCTAGGCATGTTCGTACGCATTTTTTAAATCGGGCTTTATATGTATTTCATGTGTTTTTGCACAAGATGATTGCGATAGTGAAAGAGACAACAGTGTCCCTCGCTGCGTGGTCAAGAGAAGTCGCTGCCGCATCACAGCTTTAAAGGCCGAACTTAGACGTCTACAAACTTTTTAACGTACGTTTAATCGTTTTTCTTCTGTTTGAAAGGAAAACTCGCACCACTACCTACATGTTTAGAGTATAAAGCTTGGCAATATCTTTCGAATTGAAAGATATTAATATTGTTACGGTGTGGGATGCCACGGGGTGGCCACGGGCCCGCCCAGAGAAATATAGCAGCAGTACGGAGGAGAGCCGGCGAAGCACGACCGGCGGCGGCCAAGCTTTCTCGTTCTATCTCCCTCGTGCTAGAGCCGCGCGCTCGCCGCTCGCGCTCGCTCTCCGCCTCTTCTTTTATTCCCGTATCAGTATGTCTTCAGTTGCCAAGCAGAAGAGAGGAAATGTTGGCGCTTGCAGCCTGTACTTAGAGGAGGCAGGACAGTGCGTCTGTGAACGCTGCCACTTTAAAATATTAATTTAATGTAGTAACACAGGAAAGAAGGGAACAGAGCTAAGCAATGGAAACATGAATAGTCACTGCCGCACAGCTTTGTCGTTGAGAGCCGAAAAAACTCAACAGAAGTGCTTAAAATATGAACATTTCTTACCGGAAGCAAACTAATTCTGAAGCTCTTTTCATGTGGCATGTTTGTTATTTGTTACAGTGAAGGAGGAATGGTTTAACTTCTGAACAAGCGACAGGAACACAAAAGCATCACTCACGATGCCTTGAATTAAATTTGAAGACGTCGGATTCCAAAGCAGCTCAGCCGCATTTCCTTACGCTTTCAAACGTTTGTTGAGAGGTCATGGGTAGATGATTCCGCTTACCGGCATCGAATGTTTACCCTAACCCGCGCAGTATACTAAGCCCCTACAAGTTAGCTTTATTATAGCATCCATACTGTTGCTGCCCCATTATTGCTTCCTTTCTTTTAAATGTTTTACCGATTCATTCCTACACCTTCTTGTTCATTCTGCGCCTCGAGGCAGTGCGGCTTGTTCCCGTTTTTGATGATATACTTTTCGCTAAGAGTTGTAATTGTTGCTTTAAAGCACTGTCCTGTTCCAGATGAAAGGAGAGAAAATTACTGGTAAACGTTTCACTGCTTTACTTCGACTTTAAATCACACACTCATAATGTGGTCCAGAACTAGATATTACATATAGTATATAATAAGAGACTTGCTCCGAAAACTGTCATCGCTTGTCATCGTTGCCTCCAGCTCACTACCGGAGAATTGCCAATGTGGCGAGCTTTCAGATAGAGTGCTTTTCTGAGTCCAAATGCCGCAAGTGTGTCTTTTAGCGATCTTGTTGTGTTTGGCTGTTTATTGTAAATACAGGTTGCATTTTTCATGGCAGTCCGCAGACGTCAGACAAGCCATCACCTAGCCAATTAAGGTTCAGTTTCAGAACATTTGAATTACATATATGACTCTTTTTGGTGTCATACGGGCACTATGATGGCAAAGCAGACCTGTGTGAAAGTATACACGTGTATATAAGCCGCTTATCGCGACCTCTTACGACGTGCGCTGGGGAAACTAAGTGTGGTCCGCGAACATAGCACCCGTGATGCCCTCAATCTGCGCCTGTAGCAAGGTGCATTTTAAGTGACTCTTCAGTGAATATTGCATTCGAACTCAGCATGTGCCAAAAGGAAGCAATGAGGAGAGGAAGACCAAATAAGTTAGTTTTCACGCTGCCTACCACGCCGAAGCCGCCGTAAAGACTGTCTTACCGCCTGGACCATACAAATACATACCACACATTATGGGAGCCGCCCGAGCGGGCGCAGATTCAGAATAACCAGTCCTCACCGCTATGACAAGAGTCAGCCATTTTACGAGGATTCAGCTCTCCGCTTTAGTTGAATAGGCGACGGCTCATTCACAACTCCAAATGTCGAGAATCAGTCATGCAAGAGCACTGCTACTGGTCCACAACTGTAGTTGACCTGAATAAGTTTACAACATGGGGGTTTATGTCAGCGCTTAGCGATTGCTGTACCTCGACAGGGGAGCCTTTGACGACTGCATAAGAACTTATAGCTTTTTCAAGGCCATTCTAAGCTCAGTATTGATGTTAGGAACCAGGCGTGACCAGAATGCCACACCTCAGCAAGCTCAACTTCGCTCTCCCTTGTTTCGAGGCAGCATTATCAATGAGTTCCTGTAACTACACTGAAACACAGTAACCGTAATTTGCCCCAGAGTAGGACGACTCGAAAAATCTACCACTTAGTAATTATTCAGTACGAAAACTGGCAAGAGTATCGCTGAAGACAAAAAAAAAGTTAAATCCTTCAAAGACAATTGTAAACAAAAAATAATTCACGGTGCTAATTGATGGTGTCAGTTGTAAGTAAAGTACGCTGCCTTTGGTGTTCATTTTAGAACCTTGAGCATTTATAGTGTTGTTGTCGCTCTTAGTTGAAAACAAAGCCCATTATAGTCACACTAGAGATTTGGCCAAAAACTCTATTGTGCTGCTGCTGCCCTTGACAACCTTTAAGTGGCCTCTCCACTCTTACCTGGCGGCTGTGCGAATAATGAATGGCCTTTGTCACTTATTGAAAGAAGGCGACGCCATGTACGCCGTCTCATGAGGTGCTTCGTAAGGTCACGGCCTCATCGAGGAGCCATCTGTGCGTAGGACACTTCATGCCTATAGAGTGACGCCGTGACTTGCTTCTAAACGCCATACTTATTCACACTTCCTGGACCCATTCTTTTTTTGTTGTTGTTGTTTACTAAGCACTCTCGAAAACAGAGACATTTCAGGCACCTTCAGTTTCCTCGTGGGAAAGTTCAGACCTTAAAGTTCGAGCTATTTTTATAGACCAATAGATAAAGAACCAAAACATTAGGAGCACAGGACCTTTTCTTTTATTACTGCACCTATTACATCATCCTTTCGTGCCCCTAACCACGCCTAACGTGTTATATCGCAGTAGGTTGCACATATAACAAATGGCCCTATAAAAGTTTCTTATCTCGTCTCTTCTTCCAATTGGCTGCTGATAATATTACAAAAAAGAAAACTGGAACCACCACAAAAATTTTCACAAACTTTCACCTTTGTGAAAGCTTAGGCACGGTCAGTGCGCGAAGGACTTATAAAGCGGTGACTACGACTCTTTACCTGAAGCAGGCAAATACTTTAATATTTTCATTCGTTTTCTCCATTTTGTTCCAATCTCGCACCTTTAATCCCCATCTGCCCTCGAGGCAACTTCCCAGTTTCGTCCAAGTACTGCATAGCTTTCTCGCTTTCTACATCTTACTCATAGCTTCTTCGTGGCTTCTTCTTCGATACTCATAACTAGGGCGAGCATATATACAATCCACCTTTCCGCCCCTGTTTTCTCACGAGCTTCCCTACAAGAATTATCTACCCTAGCTTCAGCCCCTTTTCTTGATCACAGTTCTTTGCGAAAGCTCACGTGCTTTCACAGGCGTAGGTCAGTTGTAGGTTCCCACGTTCGACTGATATAGGGATGTTTCCTGTACTGTTACACTTGGCTGCGACAGTGTAAGTCACCTGTCTGCCAGAAAATTCGCCAGTATGCAAGAAGCTTTCTTCGTGCGGTGCCATCCACTGAATTCGGGCGTCATTTTTTTCTCTCGCAGTGTCGACGCATTTCCCCTCCATGCATTTTCTGCCCTGTTTCATTCCTCGAAATAGAGCCTAGAATCAATAATGGCATATTAGTGTGATGAAAATTTTGCTAAGAAGCCTTCCAATATGCTGCACATCTTGTAATTTGTACGCAGTATGCGTTTGAAATTTTGGGTTGCCTCTTGCACCGCTCGTGCCTTGACCGCCGAAAGTAAGTTAAGGTAGTTTCTTACGTTGCTTTTACAAAGTACTTTCCAATGCAGAACGTTTTCACGATTTCAGATATGAAAAAGCGAGTTTTTATCCTTGGGGTAATGCGCACTTCGGGGACATCCAGCAGCATTGCTGCGAAATTTTGGTGCCAGTTAGAGGGTTTAGCAGTCTTGATAAGTGCGTGGAATATCTGATGCATTTACACCGCTGCATGTGCATTAGCGCCGCGTGTAATCATGTGCATCTTACCTGTAATGTTTTAATTTTAAACTTCGCTTTGATCAAGTACGTTCACTTATTGTACATATTTTTTTTTGCTCTCTAGCATTTCATTATGATGTTTCCATGATTTTTATATATTACCTTTTATATAGCTCAATTGCCTTGTAGCTTGAGCGCGGTAACTTTTTACTTTTGAACACCAGGTCCCCAAGGCAGTTCTTACTTCGGGACCTCTTTCTATAGCACTAAAATCCGGGTGTACTGTATTCACTACAAATTCAAATAAATTGATTAATGAATGTGAATGGTAGTCTTTGCTCAGAGCATTTTGCTCGGAGTATTGGAGAACCCGGATGCAGGTTCCACTCATGGAGTAGGGACGGTGCTGTAGGAGGGTGGGTGTGCGCACGCCTGACCTTGTGTTACTTACGGCCGCACACGGTCACTCATCCATCGAGATAAGCTGGGAGTTAGGCGGAACAGGTGTAGCGACCGAGAATGTCAGGATGAGGTGTAGACTTTCGGCATGGACAGCATTTGAATAGCCGGGTGCAGTTACCAGCCATGAGGGGTGAGGGCATGGGTTACGGGTGCTGTGCAAAGAGGTTGTGGCATGCGCGGACGGCGCCGACTGCGACGCCATGATTTCGCCAAATGACGGCCATTTTACTGCCGCTCTAAAAAGAGGGGCGAAGATGGAGAAGGACAAAACGCGCGCATTCTCAGTTCTTGTCCTTCGAGCAAGGAATGCTGCTTAAAAGTAGAAATAAATTAATTTGAGATTAATTTGACGACACTTAGGAGGGGAATTCGACAAACGACTGGATGCCAAAAAGCCTAAAGAAATACATAAGCATGGTGAAAAATAAGGTGAAGAGATGACGATACACCAACAGGACGACGCAAACATACGTTTGTCTTCGCGCTATTTTTCATCAAAAATTAAAACACATTATCCCAAAACTTTCGCTATTCACAATATAAGCAGCCAGATGTAAGGCTTAGATCCCTTGGAGCCCGAGAGTCACACATCTCGCTGCGGTAAGAGAGAGAGAGAGGGTCAATTGACAGGAAAGTCAGAAAGGTTCGCCTGAAAGTTAAATATCTGGCCTGCTACTCCACAGATGGGAACGGGAAGAGGAGAAAAAATAGGGTCACTATGGGGGTTGATGATGATGGGAGGAGGCAGATGAAAAAATAGATAAAAATAAAAAACAAGGTACACTTTCTAACATCACAAACGCGAGGCAAGGTCGGTGTCGTTTAAAAAGCGTGAGAGCGCTCGCGTTGCCTGTACAGTTTTCAAACAATCTGGCCAAGCGCCGCGAATGAAATCCTCCGAGAGGAGCCTTGTGTCCATAGACATCAAAGCAGATGCGAGCATGATTCTTTCTTGTGTATATGCTGGATACAGCAATTTAAACTTGTTCTATAGTCTCTAGCACGCCACATGAGGTACAGTCCGGAGAGTCCGCTTGTCCTAATAAGTGTAAGTATTTGCGCGTGAAGGCGACGTTTAAACCTAATGTATGGAGTATGCATGCAATATGGCGTGGTATTCTGCGAGGAACAGAAAAGGTTATCGCCGGATCTAGCCATTTAAGGCGGATGTGTCCAGTGTCTGGCAGGGCCCAGTACTTAGCCGTCGCACTCCTCATTGATTCTGAAAGGAGACAAGTGGTGTCCGGTCAAGAGAGGCCACTGCTGAAGGCGCTCCTTGCTTCAGCGTCGGTGGTCTCATTTCCATCGACTCCACAGTGTCCAGGGATCCACTGGAACACTATACTGTGGCCTTTTTCCTGAGAAAATGACAGGAGACTAATGATATCAATAGCCAGAGCTTGGTAGGTGGTGTGGCGCAGGAGGCATCCCAGAATTTGTAGCTCAGGTTTAGAGTCAGTGAAAATTCACCACTCCTGAGGCTTCGCAGATGTGGCGAATCGCTTCCCGAAGGCCCCCAAGCTGTGCCGCGGTTGAAGTAGACTTGTGTCCTAAAATGAATCTGCGGATCCTCTGCTGTGCGGGGATTACGAAAGCTGCTGTTGATTCCTTTGGTAACGCAGATCCATCCGTGTACACGTGCACGCCGCTTTGGTATTCTGACCAGATGTAGGCAAGAGCAAGTTGCTTCAGTTCGCTAACCGGCATCACAGATTTCTGGATTATGCCAGGGACATGCAGGCGCACTGAAGGCTGAGCCATCACCCATGGTGGCTGGAAGGGATGATGCGGCAGGGCATAGTCTGATGAGAATTCGGATCGATGGAAGCGCAGTGCTCGTGCAAAACTGCTATCCGGTCGCTCATCAAAAATCTTCGTCAGCGGGTGCCACCGGTGCCGTGTAAGCGCACGTAAATATATATGAAGTGGTTCGTGTGACAGGTAGATCAATATTGGGCAATTCCTGTGGTAAATTATGCATTTTAATTATACGAGTCAAGCTAAACACAAATGTACAGCCACACCTTATGATCGAAACGACAGGACACCAAGTTGCTGAATTCAATAGCAGTAAAAAGCAAGAAAAGACCAGAATATGAAACGCTGACATCAATTTCCTGAAGCGACTGAGCCTCTCTAACTGCTGTATTATAATAAAACCAGCCCTTCTAACATAAATTGTACGCACGATTAAATTTATTTGCTTTATAACATCTTAAATTATCAAAGTGCAATATTTTTCTTAAAGCCTACCAACTTTTTCCGCCTGCTTCAGTAAATGATATGAAATGTAGACAGCACTAAATTTTTATTCAAAACATTTGCGCACTAAAGAAACGTCTTTGTCAGGTTCAAATAATATATTTGCACTTCGTTCAGACCAACCAATCTGTCTTGCGCTCTATTCGTTCCTGCTCAACTTCTACAACAGCTCTCTTTGAACGTTGGAAAGGTCGTCCTCCACTTTCATTGTGGCCATGCATATAACGTCGCATAGAGAGCTTCAATAGAGTGCCTCGCTCCTCTGTGGAGCGAGAGTGAAGCAGACGCAGAGCTGACCGCAGAGACACACGTTTAATGTAGAAGCAGTTACAGTTACAGTGGCAAAGCCCACGCTCAGTTATTTCATCGCATCAGCAATGTTCTAGTCTAGACATTCAACCATTTCTGTTAGAAACAAAGCGGTGACGTAATTGTAATGACCGCTTTTAACAATGGACGATGCGGTTTTCTTTTTACTACAAGAATGGCTTCATGGCACACGTCAAGACTACTTTTAAGACATCGATAGTCGCAGAGGCTATTGTCACACACGAATCTGAGAAGGATGAAGCGCTTATTGTCTTCAGTTGTCTTGCAGGGCGTGAGCTGAGCGGTAAGCGCAATAGCAGGAAAGGCTCGTGGCTGTCTGGGTTTGCCTATGCATTCTTAGCGGCCAATGCGGTATTGTGGGTAAGTGCAAGGAGTTGTATTGCATCGTCTGCTGCAAGGGTAGGATTGCGTTCATATGCCCACCTGTCAAGACGGTGTGTCAGCGAAGTGATTGCCGACGATGGTGCCGTGACCTAGCTCCCTGTGTAAACTACTCTCACCCGTTTAAAAAGCAGTGGCAAGCAGCTCTCTTCTATCTGTTCTTTTCCTTTCTTCGCTCTGATGACGTCAAGCTATTTGCAAGAATTTTAATAGAGATTTCGAATCACAGAATATGACCATTGTTTGTGGCAACTGTAGGTATACATAATGAACGGTGGCACTGGGGTGCAAATAAAAAAACGGTCAGTGATGTCGTGTTCTAAACTTTACCGCCTCTATCACGCAGCAACCATCGCGACACCTGAGGAGCTACTGGATTGGGACTCGTCTTCTCCTCTATGTGCTGAGAAAGTGTGCATATTAACTCAACGCGTCGAACACAACATCACTGTGGGGGTGGTCCTGTGTTCGAACATCCGCCTCAAACGCTGTAGAGCGAAACAAGTTGTGACATGGCGCTCTTGCAGCCATTGCGGCATTAAAAAAATATTCATAATAATCATTATGATCACAAACTAGGCATAGCATTTCGCAGAAGTCGGTTTCTGCAAAACTAAGCGCCTGATACCTGCATTTCAGCACGGATTTGAAAGTGGGCTCTCAATCGACATCTAAAAACAGGCCGCAATACTTTCGCAAACTGGCGAAATTCTAGAGGCCCGTGTGCTGTGCGTTGTCAGTGCACGTTAAAGAACCCCAGGTGGTCGAAATTTCCGGAGCCCTTCACTACGGCGTCTCTTATAGCCTGAGACGCTTTGGGACGTTAAACCCCATAAACCAACCAACCATCAGCCTGACTACGCCCACTGCAGTAAAAAGACCTCTCCCGTATCTCTTCTATTAACCCTGCTCTTTTCCAGCTACGGCCACCGTATCTCCGCAAACTTCTTAATCTCATCCGCCTACCCAATTTTCTGCCACTCACTGCTACGCTTTCCTTCTCTTGAAATCCATCCCGTTACGCTTAAAGACCCGCGGTCCCTAAGGGTAACCACTCTGTTTTATCAACATGTAAACAGGCATTCCTTTACAGACGACAGTACTATCTCCATGCACATGACATAAGATACTGGCCAAGTGAATGTAATGAGCACTTGAGCAAAAAGGGGTTAACAGAGCTCATTATCGTCGATAAAGTTCAGCTTCGGAAATGAACTCTTCTGCTTTGGGTCTAAAAATATGCTGATATGGTGGCTTGCTTTACACTTCTGCAAATTAACGTACCTAAACAAATCACAACTTACCTTTACTGCAACCTTAGCATCCTTTAAACGCGATTCTTAAGTGGATATAACGTTTCCCTTCAATTCAGCTATTCCACAAAACCCCCACTATCGTAGTTTAAAACTTCACATTGAGCATATAGCATCACAGTCATGACAGTCTAGATCGTTTTTCATAAGCTTCATTTCGATAAATAAAGAAATAAATTGCTAAATATATAATTTATTTGCTCCTTTGGCTACCACCAAGTGTTAGCGAGAAACTTTATGCAGTTATCAAATTTGTATTTTACTAACTTGTTCTTTTTGCAGGGTGTTATTGAGCAGCAAAAAGTTTCAGAAGGCAGATGATATTTGGCTTTAAACAAGCAACAGGTGTATAACACGAAAAAGGAAACCAACTGAAACGACGCAAACAGGGATGCCTATTAAAAAAATGCAGGGTTCTTCAGTGTTGAAGCAGCAGGGTTTAGGCTAATTGGTAATGCAAAATTCTGGCATCATAAAAGTGTTTAGAACACGAATATCAGATAGACTAAAACACAGTGTGCTTACCTCTAACCAATTTTATTCCTGCGAGGAAATAGTATTTATACTGGGTGGGTCTTTTCGCATGCTTATCATGCTTTTGCAGTGAGATGCGAGTGACAAAGCCTTTTTTTATTTTGACGCACACGGCCTAAATACCATGAAATTTTTTTTTTCACATGAAACACGCAACGAAGTAAGGTTACATCTCCCACCTTATACGCCTGCAAATTCTGCGAACGCCTTATTCAGCCCGTTTAAAAGCACAGAATAACCTTCAAGTTTATGCGAGCGAGATAATCCAGGGCAATGACTTTTTTACTCCGCAAGAGGCGCCAACCCAGGCATCACGCCGTGCTCGTGTTATCATAATTAGAGAAGACTGCGCACCCAAATTGATGTGATGGCGATATATATTGCCGCTGTCAACCGATCTTATCCAGTTGATAAGCTCCAGTGCAAATGCGATACCATCTCTGTTTACGTGCGATTGTAATGAAGTTCTTTCCCGATGAAAAGCCAAGTACGTATACAAGCAAAAGCGGACCCGCGAAATGATAATGAATTATTTGACAGCCCATTACCTGTCCTGCGCTATGAAAGCATGCTGTCATCCTGTGCCACCAGGTTCGCAAGAAAAAAAAAAGAATTGCATTTAGTGTGAACGATTCGTATTGATAAGAATAGGAAAAAACATGTGACAGAGTACTGCAACATTCCCTGAAAACTTATCCGGTATAATTTATTTTCTATTCCTGCCTGGTACCATTGGGTACGGATTCCTGGAACTTCTGGATACTGTGAAAGCTTATACCGTCTTAACTGATGCAGTTTCTTGCCTACATTGCGTTTATTTCTAAAGCTTAGAAAAGGGGTAAACTCAATGACACAAGACGACTTTTCATCTGCCACATGCAATCTGCAGCGGTTGCGTAGTGACGAGCCCGCAAAAAGCTTGCATTACTTTGTTAGGAAAGACTCTTTTGAAACCCGTGGCAAAAACGCGAAGAGAATGGCAACGATGGAATACTATTCGCACAAAAATTCGAGAACAGCGCAACGAAGAGTTATACATGGCACGTATTGGACATAGGCACTCTGAAGCATATCTCAACTCTGGACTTGTGCTTGCGCCTTTAGCCGCAACTTGGCCTTCGTTCGGCTTGTTCTTGTAACTGAAGTGAGCCAGCTGCATGAAGGGAATAGCTTCGAAATAATTAACGATTTTATATGCAGGTGATGTGCTAATGCATACACTGGGTCTGCATCCAACGGCATAGAAGCAACATCACTCATGCGCACTTTTTCTTGCAATGCACTAACGCCACTCTCCAGCAGCACTTTTTTTGCTAACTGCTAGGAATTTCATGTTGACTTCAAAGTGCGAAACACTCTAGCACGAAAACACGAAGTGACAGGGACGGGCGTGAAGTCAACATCTAATTATGGAGGTTTAGCGTCCCAAAGCGACTCAGGCTGTAAGGGACGCCGTAGTGAAGTGCTCCGGAAATTTCGACCCCCTGAAATTTTTTAACGGGAAGTCGACATCAACGTTCACCAACTTGCCCTAATGAGAATTCTACTGGGAGTTCTTCGCGCGTAATTTGCCTTTGATTTACCTCAGCCATGTTCACGTTGTGAATATAATTCTTTTTTTTTATTTCGCAATCAGTTGCATTTATACTGATTTTTCGCGGCCCCATTGGCTAGCACGTAATCAGCAATGGAATGCAAGGATTCGTACACAGTGAGAACGCTCGTCCCACATATTCAAGTATCAAGCTATGGTAACATAATTTTGAAAGAGAAATACTTAAGCAACTGAACCTCTTGAATTGAGCCTGCGCATGACAGCTTGTTTGATCGCACTGGCCCCATTATTGTGCGCGATCAAGCTCTGCGGTTTCGTGCGGCCTTGATTCTGATTTAACTGCGAAAGCTTGACCGCGACGGGTTTCTGTTTACGTGCTCGTCGCGGCATAGCACACAAGGAATTGATGTGTGCACAAGCTTATGTGTGTTTATATCTTACGCATGATGTAGGTGGTGTCCTTCCAAGCGAACGTTAGCGTAGAGCCTTCAGTTTTCTGTAAGGATTTCATAATCTTGCCTCTCAGAGAAGCGGCCTAAAAGCTATACCGAGATTCTTCTGGACAGACGTTCTCCTGCATTGTGACGTGCCTAAATAAATGAAAAAATTTAGCTTGTCCTTTGCTTGATCTTGACCTGAGCAGTGCATTCAACGGTTACTAACTGCTCTTTTTTCCTCAAGAATTATGCTCATTGTGGCCAAGTATGAAATATAACAATCATTTATTTCAGCAGCAAGCATTTGTCACGAGAAAAATCGCACGTGCCTCACCTCTCCATGTTTAGATGTGTAACAAGAACGAATGAAGTTGCAAACCTAAACAAGGACAAAAAGGAGAAAGCAATGCTTCCTCTTCAACGTCACAGGCGTCACAGCGCCTGTGACGTCGTCTTCTATGTCTTCTGTCCGTATTTTTTAAGCGTTGTCAACAAAAGAATGAATAACCACCAACTAGCCCGACAACTTGTACTGTTCTTTTTGTATTTTTTCATCGGGTTTAAACTCTTGTCAAGAGTAAACGAAAAGCTGCCTGCTTCATGTGTCTTTAGGTTGGTGAAGGGTGCCGACGTCATCAGTGGAGGCTCCAGCGATGAGAGGTTTAAGCGCATTGAGAATGGGAGGGAGATGGAGAACGCTTGCCATCGTTCTCTTGGATCTACCGGTGAGCAGGTGAGCATAAGCGCAGTGGCACACGGCACGTGTTATGGCAGGTGTTGCCATAGGTGGGACTTTGGTTGCCGGGGCTGGGTTGCGACCCAGGTTGCTCTTCAGGAGCACCCTCTCACGACTAAATGGGCTGCCGCCTGATACCATGGATAGGTGACCAGCCTGCCAAAAAACCGGCTGCAGAGAAACAGATAAACATACAACGACGGAATTCGGGGAATAGCCACTATAAGTGCCAGCGCAGTAAAAAAAAAAGTGCATTTCTACACTGTGGACACCTGAACTGCTCCACAGCCTAAAAAGTAGCCGGGAGAAACATAACGTTCCAGAATGTGATAATATAAGTATAATGTAACATATTTTAATAATTTATGGTAATGTAAAGGCGAATGTAGACGTAACAGTGCTAGAATGAGTGTTATAATTATGCTAGTTAACGACTCATTGAGATGAATGCCAGGAATTCCGGCTGTCGCAGAGCGGATATGAACTTTAAAGAAATGCATAGCCCTCAGATTTTTTCTCCCTTTTTTTCCTCGCTTTAAACGCCATATATGTGTTAGCCCTTGAACAGAATGTACAATTCACCGATACTCTTTTCGCAATTCGCAATCATGTAACTTCTGAATCGCAGTTTTGATTTCATATTTTGCGAGGTGGTGTCTCGGCAAGACATCGCGCTATTAGAACCAAGAATGTTGCCTATTCAGTGCACTTTTGCATGCACAAGCTCCACCCGTGCTACACAGCGACAACAGCAAACTAATGTTGAGACATGGAAGAGTTGCCCGAAAGGCACAAACGCGAGGCAGCATAGGGGACTAGCGCTTAATATTTTGCACATGGGTAGCTGACCAGGGGTATCCCGCTTGAGAGCTTACGCCCCACTCGTGACCCTGACAGCGCTGCTGGCGAAAGCACGGTGACGTGTAAGCGTGGTAACATGGCTGTGAATTATACTGTACGACCCAAAACACATGCTTCGACTTATATGCTATGATGAGTCACTCTGTAAAACACTAGCACGTTTTGAACAGGGCACGTGCTCTGAATGAAGTCATTTATGTACGCAGGGTTTTCCTCAAGTGCACGACAAGTCAGGCTTTTCAGCAAAACACTTCTCATTTAATCCTCTCCGTGTCTCGAGCGACGCAAAGTAGGAAATTCATGAAAGCCTGAAAAATGCACTTCAGCAAACAAACCTAATCTTTTTATTTTCGTCGGCGCCAGAGAGGTGAACTGTAAAAAGTTTTCATTCTTTTATTTCTTTTTTCTTCATTGCGGTGAATGCCCTATAAAAAGCGATTTGCCGATTTCCTTACCTCCGAAATACAGGCCAATAAAGGGACTGGATAAAAATCTCTGATGTCGAAGTCCAAACCAGTATGAATCATGCTGAAGTGGCACGTAGTCAATGAGATCCCCTCGTTAGGAGCAGCTAAATTGTACTCTAGTAATACACGTTAAAAAAATTCTAACACTTTAACAAAATACTGTAAAAACGTATCACTCTAAGAACCTTAAACATTAGACAAAAACTACATCTTTAACATGCAAACTCAAAGCAAAAATCATGTTTGCCTCATTTTGCTTCCGAAAGGATATGCACTGAAATATGTGTTAAGCAGCCACTACAGATGTAAACACTACTTGTATCAATTATACACTTTTTTGAATCTCATTTTGCTTCTATGGTGCTCTGTGCGATATGTGCTTCATCTCTTGAAGTAAAGTGTTTTTCATCACTGTTAATGTCACGGGATCATATAACTCTGTAGCCGCTTGATGATATCCCAAGTGCTTGAAGGTCGCTAGCATAGGCCAAGCGGCCATTATTATAGGCTGTACCTACGTCTAAGGAGAAGAAAGGGGCTTTGTGAGGAACGTACTGTGTGCTGTATACTCTGAGATTACGTGTCTAAAGTACTCTCTGGTATTTACGATTCGCCCGTGAAGGCACTTCTTCAGAGACTCTGAGAGATCTATATGTTGGGAAGCAGGTTACATGGCGTGTAAAACTGGCTTAAGCCAGTACTAGGCTCGTTCACAGTGTGGTTTGTGCATAGACACCATTTGTCGACGTCCTCTTAAACAGCCCCCGACGGTCGTCGCTGTAAGTAGCCGGCACTTGGATACATGGCTAGAGAGAACAGCGCGAAAAGTCAAGGACAAACAAAGGAGCTAACAGGATAACAAGCTAACAGAAGCTGACTACCAGCAATTTATTGAGAGCGGCGAGCAGGTTTTAAATGAAAGCCAGGACCCACGTGACACCATAAAACAGTAAACAGCAAGCAAAGCAAAGAAATCTTCCGTTCAAAGCATCATTCATCAGTAGTCTGTCAAACGCTTGGCACGTGTACAACAGAATTCAACATTATGTTTCGACTTGAAGATGTCTTTGCTTCGTGCAGTTTTAATGGTCTGCTGGTGTCATGGGGGTCCTGGCTTGCATTTAAAGCTCTGCTCGTTGCTCTAAAAGAATTTTTTGCTAGTTCGGCGCCTTCCCTTTTAGCTTCTGTGTTCCTCCTCGAGTCTTTTCGCACTGCTCTCTCTAGCTACGCAACAAGGCGAACAAGCCCAAACCACAACTCTAGTACTTGGATATTTTAATATTGTGACGAAGACAATACATGCTACCCAACCCCATTTCGCGCGCTTCTTTTTTTTCAAGCGATTTTTATTGCCTCGGGGCATAAAGCTTATGAAATGACAGATGAGTAAGATGCTTACATAAATGAAAAAAGGTGGGTTGATCTAATGAAATCAAGTAGAGAAAGTTGATATGGACCCTGTTTCCAGGCAATAGGAATCCGGATTGTCCGTTCAGAGACCCACCGCCGCCAAGTGCCGAATTCTCGTCGGCTTCAGCGCCGGGCAAACCCGCAATAGGTGGTGAATATCCGCCTCACGTCTCGGATCTAGCAGACTGGACACCCGGGGCGGGGATATAAATCTTTAAAATGCGGCCACTTGCGTGTCACAGCTGGAGTTAGGGCAACCTCGACACGTATCCTCCGAAGCGCAACCTCCTCTGCACGGTAAGACCACGGGGGAGGGTTACCGCACTCGGAGGGATTAGAGCACGTGTGCGGTGCCGGAGGGGTTCCTTTCTTGTTAAAAGGAGGGTGGTGTCATGTAGAGTGAGGGCACGATCATTGTATTTCATTCACGATCGGGACGATCGCTTGGTGGCCCGGGCAATGTGACGAAGACGAAGCCGGCAGTGGCACGGGACGGAACGCTCGCGCTATGCCAGCGACCATTAAATCATCTCTTGTCCATCGTTCATCACGCCTCATTATTCGGCCGGCTGCCACGTAACAATATTACAAAAAAAAGTTTAGCATGTGGAATACTTAGTGGTGTAAAGGGACCCGTCTTCAGATTAGCAAGCCGGGGTAGCTGCTCTAGCCCCGTCAATCGGTTTTGCAGGATCAATAAAATAGTGAGGAAAAAAGAGGTGGTCATCCGTTGAGATTTCACAGTTTCAGAGGTGTCGCGAATTAACTTTCGTTTTTCTTTCGTACAACAAGTAAAAGTAAACACAAACATCTAGCGCACACCAAGGCTTCACAGCCCGTAAATATTTACAATAACTTGCGCACGGGCACGGACCTGCGTATTGTGCTAGGACTTCCTATGACAGTGAGAGCCATCCGAGATTCAATCTCTGGCTAAGTCTAATCAGGTGGCTCGGCGTCTCGGCATCGATTTAGGGGTGAGAGGCCAGCCATATCTGGCAGAGTGTACACGTGATCGAAGTATTGATCTGATGGAGCGAGCCGATAAGGAGTTGTTTCTCTAGACGCAGCACAAACTCTGCCGCCAGCTCCACGTGCCATCGACTTAGACGATGCTCTGTGATGCCTCAGATTCGAGCGTCTGGCCTCGCAGAAAGTGCTGGCTATCGCTGCGTACGGAAAGTTGTACACAACTTATTATCCGAAGGATTCGCGCAAGGCTATCTGCGGCATCCGCACAATTAAAACAGCACATCTGTGGCACGCTTCCTGTTGTCACCTACTTCAAATCACAGCATCTACGAAGTGTTTTGGCGCTTTTCAATGTTATCCACTTGCTGGGTAATGCACATGTCGGAAAACTTTAGCGCATTTTTCATAGTAGTATGATTATTTTTCCCAAAGGCGCCGGCTTTAGAAGTTTAATGGCTACAGCCATCTGTTTTTGCCAGCATGACGACATTGCATGTGAGGAGCTTACTCCCGAGAGTATATTAATTTGAGTCCTTGCGATGCTGCTTTGCTGTCTAGAACGCATAACCGTGCACAAGTTAGCTTTAAAACGAACGGCTTTAAAAGCCATTCTGCTCCGGCAAAACAACCACGACTATTCCCTTCCTATTCTATTTTATTCAAATATACTGCACACAAGTAAAACGCGTTTTACAGAGTAGAAAGTACCGCATGGTAGCGGAGATCAAGTTACAGTTTCCCTCAAGTCGATGACGTCATATTGTATACGCAGTCCCTCCCAAAGCAAGCATGAAGAGATCTTGCCAGGGGGGCAAGTGAGCATGACTCGTGGCGTAGCGCGTCGACCGAGATTAAGCTGTATACAACTACATCTGCGCCACTATGATCGTACGCTATGCGCATGCAGCGAAGAGGCTTCTTTCAAAGTCAAGGTCGGTGGGCGTCCAAAGGCTGGCTAGGAAAATATGCGTACGTTCGCCCGCGCAAGACCAGAGAACATAGCCACGCATCCCTTTAATGCAATACGGCATCTCAGTCTCGGATGGTGGGTTCCAGCTGTGTTGAAAGCTTTGGCCAGCTTGAATATATATAAAAGAGGTCCTGCATTGCGATCGCCCTCTGTAGAGCTTCCTTGGGCCCTTTATAAGGCGCAAACTCTACGCGTTTCTCAAATTTATCCAGTTGATAAGATTGCACGCAGAATGGCTTTAGAAATTGAAAGGCATTACTTTCAAGACTTTCCCCACTGGTTTTTTTAAAAAAAGACCGTAAAAAAAAACTAAACTCGGTACTCTTCCGTGCCTGTTTTATCGTCGTGTGAGAAACTTGAATTTGCACTAAAAATTTCTTCAGGAAGGATTTTGCGACACTAACTGATGTAAAAGGCTTAAAAGGTTAAAATGTTTGTTTTTACTGCTAATTAACGGCTGTTGTGCGAACATTTCTGCGAATGGTTCAACATACAACGGTAATACAAGTCGGAAGCTGCTTTCACTACTCTGGCTAATAAATTATTTCTGGTGTAATAATAAAAAGGCCAGTCATTACTGCTTTATATGAACAGATGATTTTCGCGAGCCAGTCCAACATTATCGGCGTTAAGCCTGCCGTTTTTTTGGATTTTTTTCGGTTCTTTATAAAAAGCTGCAAATCTTAAACATGTACACTTAAACTTCGCAAGAGCTAATCCGAATTTTGACCCTACCGATATCCAACCGTTGGAGTACCTTTGCAGCACGGGTCCATCCAGCAACCGTCGGCCTAGACGCTAATGCTGTAGCCACTTACCCACCACGCGGGTAGACTATTATAACCCGACTTAGTTTCGCTTAAAAGTTGAGTAGAAGATTGTTCTAACTGTTCATACTCCTGTTCAGTTTAAAAAATAGTTTAGTAATGAGATTGCATGCAGAGAGAATCGTTAATTCCTGCGGCCGGCTCAAATTCTTTTACTTTCCTCTTCTCTGGTCTAGGTGGCTTTAGTAGTCTTACAGAGCAATATGTGTTTCTTCGTTTCCAGGCAGCCCGCCTTCTCCGTCAAACCTATTTGTAAGCGACTCTATACGGTCGCTGCTAGTGGGGTGCAGTGCGATGGTTTTTTTCTGCCGTCATGTCATGACGTACACAACCACGCTTTCCCTCCTCTCGCTTGAAACGTAATGGAGTGCTCCCAGCCACGCCATACACGATCCACCTTTTAAAGGTAGCGAGCGCCGCAGAATTTGTATCGTTCCCTTTCCGTTTTCTAAATTATCTCCTTTTTTGCTGAGCTGGAACAGGCTGTGAACGCACGACCTTACTGCATGGCTTATCCAGAAGGAATTGAATCCGCCATTACTTTCTCTTGTTCGGTGTTTTCGACCCTTTGTGGACGCCTTCTACACCTTCTATTTCGCCTAATTCTTGTCGTCGAACGCTGCCCCTGCCCTGTAACTCCCTGCATTTCGCCGAAAAACGCGCGCCTATCTGCCACTGTACTGTCAGGCTCCCTCTCAGGTAATCTGACGATATAGCAGTGAAAAATCGTTTCTCATCTCTGGCTTGTCAGAAAGCTGCTGGGGGCGTGTTTCTTGGCGAGGTGCTTTGGCGAGGCAATTCCCGCGTCTCGCTGAGGCGCTTTAACAAGTGGCCGGTGGGGTAGCGGTTGATTTAGTAGTGGCGGCACGTAAACTTCCTTCATGACGTAGGCTGCCGGAATGGTTAGATGGGTACCGCGTGGCGGTGTAAGTCATTGCCGGACTCTCCGGTGTCAATGTCGCAGTTCGCTGGACACGTGCCCTTTTTTCACTCTCCCTCTAATATCCTTAAATGTCGCGAAGTGAGACCGCGTTGCAGAAGGCATTAGTCGGCGCAATTATTGTCACTTTCGCAGATTATAATTGCAGGCACAAGTGACGTCCAAAGTACTAGTCCTTTACACTGGCATGCTCATGTGTATAAAACTCCTGAATAATAACTCCTGAATATAAAACTCCTTCGGTCAAGAATATGGTTATGGATTCGGACGACCGCGTATCCGATCAGCAAAATTTCATACACCTCGCACAAGCAAGCTTATCTTATACATAAAGGCAGTGAAGTTTACCTCCTTTTCGCTGGTAATATAATTGTGTATGAGCCGATTCATATTTTGTAGCGAGAGCTAGACTACGCCAGCACTTCGAGCCTTCAGCGTGGCACACCCTGAGCTGCGTGGCCGCCTTTGAGCTCCGTGGCTGGTCACGTGGTTGGTCACGTTGTACCGAGCAGCTGCCGGCGGTGCGGTGCGCCGGCGAAACCGAGTGAGGGGGAAAGAGTGGATCCACGTCCAGGGACGAAGATGAAGGAGGAACGCCCAGCGAAACGGAGCGGCGAAAGACTGACTTTGCAGTTCGACTGAGCGAGTTGCGCTCGGCTAGCTGTAGCTATCGCGTCACTGCGGGTTTAACCGCAGCTAAACCACAGTCATTTTTTTGTCACCTACGCTAGAACCACCAAGCAGGAATTTTGAACGGGCGCCTGTCATAGTAGTTCAGCTCTTGTTGCTCGGAGGATGTTCGTGAATCTCTGCAGAAGATGGCTTATATATGCATTAATTACCGTCATATCGTTATATGCACTAAGACACGATCGTTTTTGCCTGCTGCTCCGGTGGAAAGAGGACATATCCTCAACTTTGTGTCATCCTTTTATTGTACTCTGACGCACGGTCACACTGTTGTTCGAGGCCTTCGCGAGAAGTGCCTTTCAGGGTGGAAGGTACAAGAGGCAGCTGCTGGACTACCGTGGCAGACATTAGAGGCGGAGCCAGAGGGGACATGGAAGCTTCTTTTTGCAGTAGTGTGTGGTGTGGTAGGGTCTTGCTTAGGTTTCCGTGTTTTCAGACGACGGCTCTTTGGTTTTCGGTCTAGAAAGCTTCAGTTGCTGTTCTAGCTTGGTCTGCTCAGAAGCCACTTCGGGTGTCGCGACGGCTCGCAATATTCCCGCACATCGGAAGTTGCTGCATAAATATTCCTGCGGTGGTGAGGACCAGCATGTAGAAAAGCCATTGTAGTTTCCGTCGGAACGCTGTTTCGATTCATTTGGGAAGCCTGCACCACCTGACGAAAATAAACTGAGTTTTCAGCCCCAGTACTGACACGCACTTGACCGTCGTCAGGACCAGAATGCCCGGGTGCCTCAACCACGCACTATTTAATTATGACACAAAACAATTTGCTCACTGGGCGTCCATTTTGTGAGAAGTCCAGTAAGGCACAGAATCGTGCGTGCATGGTCGCTAATCCTTGAGAACCAATGAGTAGCATAAAGTCGTCTTGTAGTATTGCCCACAATCTGGACAAAGTTGGCACAGAGAAGGAGGTGCAGAAAGCGGCGAACGTAATATTGACATGTAAATGTTAGTTTTTTTTTCTCTAGGAATACTGCTAAGCAGTGCTTCTTTTTTTGCATATGTTTACATCACCTGGGCTTCTACCAAACATGTGATTACTGTGTGTTCTGCAGAATGTTGCTCACTCCTGGGGTATCTCCCTTCATGTATTATATTTATCTTCATTCATACCCAACAATTTTGGAGAAAAAAATTTGAACGGGAAACAGTTCAGCAACGGAAGTTTTTCATACGTTGCAATCTTTCACTATAACGACCAATATATCCGCAGATTTTTTATTAACGTTTCTGATATCGTCAAACGCTTTGCTCTTTAGTTTTCTATGGCAGTCTTAGCTGCTCGATGCTAGCGATGGAAACAGTACAAAAGAAAACTTCCTACATGTCGGAAGAATGGACCATTATCATTAATATTTCCACATCAGTACCTTACAGTTTTTAATATTTAAAATTTTCGTCCAAGAATCTTGAACATGCTAAAATGTTCCCGAGTAAACATCAACTTTCTTGATCACGACATGCTGATACCGTAACAACGGATTTCTTAGTGGGGTGTCTGAAAAGACAACTTAAACATGAATCAATGTTATTTAGTAATCAGAATATACTGGAGCTGTTTCGCCGACATTATAAAATTTGCTACTACCACAACACCGTTACAAAACAGTAACGTCTTTAGGCCACTACAGTGTTTTCAAACATCGCATAGTGACTTCCTTCACGAAACCATTGCGACAAACACCCGCGCACTGGCGGGGTGCCTGAACGATAAGGGTCGGCAGCAGCCGCGTTAAATGACAAGGGTTTCTGTTCCTCTACTACCTACCCATTTATTTTATTTACGTCGCGCGGTACGCATTCGCCAGTTTGACCATAAGGCATCCGGAAGCGGCTTGCCGCCGACTCGTGGCGATTCGGAGGCAAGCTGTGCTCACAAACCGTGACCAAAGTGGCGATTTGATTGACGCGCCTTCAAAGGCCGCCATTAGTCGCGCACGACTGCGCGCTCAGCTTCGCATCTCATGCACCTATCTCACCTAGTATTTTGCATGATGCCCAAGCGGCGAGCGCTGTATATAGTTTCATTAGAGGCACAAATTCTTAGTTCACCAGCTCTTATCTGGTCACGGTGGAGCAGCCGACACGGGATCAATGTGATCGCGCAAACACAAAGAAGTCAACAGGGGTTTTCTGCTCATGAGCTGTAGCTGAAAGTGAGTGCTTAGTTACTATATCTATCAGATTCTGGCCTGCAAAAATTTCGCATTTTGCACCTATACATTTCCAGGGACTCCCTTAGGAGTGAAGAACGTCATGCCGGCGGGATAGGCTATTACTTTGGAGCAAGCAAAGTCCTTACTTTCTGACTTCATACTCTTCTTTTTTACACAAAATGAGCTCATTTAATACGTCAGAAACAAGACACCCACTATCAAAAAAACTTGTCCGGCGTTTGCACGTGAAGCCTCGGTTCGCAGGAGGTAAAGTGGAGAGAGTGAATTTCCACCGCCAAGAAGGAGAAAGGGAGGGAAGAGAAAATTCGGGAGGTAGAAAGTGGGAGGCAACGTGTGGCGAAATAGACACTACGTCGCCACTCAGAGTCGAGGGGCAGAGAGACTAGAGAGGGTGTACAGCGTGTCCGACGGCGGTTGACGAACTGGACTATGCCGCCAGCTCGCAAGGCCTGAGCCCGTCTGCGGCAGCGGCTGCACCGTCTAGGGAACATTTATTCTAACGCATACTCTGCCGCTTGAATCGCACTGATCGTATGTAGATTTCTTCTGTCGTCCACCTCTTTGGACTTATCTACTCTCTGTGCTTGCCTTCACCCGCAGTAGTTATGTGGAGTGGGGAAAGAGGTTGAGGCTGTTGCAAGCAACTGGTGGTGCTAGCCTGGCGGATTCTGTCAGCAATTTCTCGACCGTAGCGACAATTAAATGCCAAATGAGGTCCACAAATGAGGCACATACCTGAGACCTGACGGATCTACATAGCTGTAAACGCTACTACCTATAACAGTCTATAGTAAACTCCTGCTGTCTCCATCTGGAGTCAAAATCTGAGTCCTGGAGGAACTTTAAAACAACGCGCGAAGCCTCTTTTTTTTACGCGACTGTTTTCTGCGCGGGTATACAATGTCCTGAAGGGAACTGTGCGGAACTCCTGTATTATTTAGGTAAGCGAACAGCACACACCTTTCCGTGTTGTACATTGGACAGCACATAACATAATGTTCTATATCACCGCACAAACTACAGCTGGAACACAGTGGAGACGATGCCAGGCCCGTCTTATACATCAACGCAAGGGTACGAGCAGATCCCATGCGAATGCGATACACTGTGGCCTGGGAACTTTTTAATCCCTAGGTCGCACATGGCTTATTGGATAAACTCCACTGGGTATTGAAATGCTCGAGCACCGTTTCTCTGAAGAGTCTCTTGGCATCTTGAGGAACTATTCTTAACAGATTACCTGACAGTGCTTTATGGGCGAGACTGTCATTGCCTGTGACTCCTATACGTAAGGGTGCCTTTTGGAATCGTATGGAGAAACCTCTTCTGGGCAGATTATGTACTATGCCGGGACCAGGGATACCTCTCCTATAGGACTTTTTACTATTTGCCGTTCCCTGTATCTCCCCCAACATGCAGCAGCCTTACACCCACACTCTTGCACTCCTTTTGGGAAAGTTCCAAAACACGGGGGCACCAACCAGCCATCCTGAACGCTACTTTGTCCTCTTGGGAAGCTGTTCTGTCCACCACAGACCCACAAGGCCATCAACGGCTGAGCGAGCGTGCAGTGTACGGTAGCTGCACCCGACGGAGTCCTGGACTAAGCACACCACTCTAAGATGATGGCGACCAGGCACCAATCCAATACTGAAATAAGTTTTTCCTCTTCTTTCACTCCATCTATTCCTTCCAGTCCAGGGTAGGGAAACGGTACCTGCACCTTCTGTCTCACAGCGTGGCTTAGTGAATGCGGCGGTCAGGTGCCCAAGGACCGGGATCGAATCTCAACCAGGGTGGCAGGTTTTCTATGGCGGTGAATGGGAAAGACTCTCGTATTATACAAGCGTTTTTTCCTTCTCAGCATACGTTCAAGAACCTGTGGGGGTGCGCAATAAAGCGGATCAATCGATTAAGGTGCCGTAATGAATAAACGTGCGTTTGTGGTGACCCATGTGCTGCTTTAGGCATGAACCAACAAATACTTACCACCTCTTTTTCTCTCTCTCACCACTTATCCTCCGGTGTAATCGTCGCAGTTTGTCGTCATCGATAACTACATTCGTCTGCTACACAGTAAGACTACTAGTGAGGTGGGCCAAAAAGTGCTCATGGTATTGGAAATTATTCGCATTTTCCTGTGGGGTCAAGTGGTTCTCGCTGCCTGGTCCTTTTGGTTCTCTCAGCCCCACTCTCCTAAAATCAATAAAAAGGACAGGGCTCCTTTGAGCTCTGCCGCTATTACTCTTGCTTCTCGGGACCCAGAGGAGGGTGGAAAGTACGGGTGCTTCTTGCTGTCGCCAGAAAAATGTGTATGATTGAGCTGTATGCCTGAAACGGGCAGCACCTGACTTCAACCTAGAATAGTTCTTTTAGAGAGAGTGAGTTTTCAGCTTTATTACGGGAGTGAATTACTTTTCATGTAACGTGCAAAGTATTTGCAATGGTGAAGGATTCAAGGTTGCTTGCTTTTCTATTGCGAATGGTGTCCTACAGAATATCCACGCGATATTCTTTGAATAGCTTGACTCGGCGTGTTGGCGAAGGCCTATGACTGCGTGCATGCTGGCCTTGCTGAAGAGTAGGGGAGTTCGCAGGATTCCTTCAGTGTACAGGAGCTGCGGTGCTTGGATTTGCACTTGCACAGTTAACGAAAATGGACTCGAACGGTTAAAACCAGAGCATCGCAGTTCTAACTAGCCCATCTCCAAGCAGTCCTTCAGTGCTTCAAAGGACTCTGACAATGGCGATTCTTTTGTCCCCTCTTCCTGCTATGAATGCTGTTCAGTGCATGTTTTATTATTATTTACCAACTAGCACTAATTTCTACACTACTGGACGCTACGAATAGAAGTAGTCTGCCCGCAGTGTTTCAACCATGTCACTTTCTCTCCTCACATATTAAGTGGCGCATTAATGAGATTTGATGGGCGCATACTTTAAAATGGGACACGGGGCATTTACCGTTCACTTCTTGTTCTTGTGTGCCTGTGCTATTTTTTGTGGTTCGCTGCAAAGTTTGAGCCTCAAAAACATCATGAATAGCCTACCTACTCACTATTTTGATCAACTTATGCATCAAAATAGTTCAGCTTTCTTTATATTAGCATTTCAGCCGCGTGACAGAATGAGGGCAAGAACGGATGACATTCATAGTGTCTTTGAAAAGTCTTGGCCACTATTTCAAAAAGCGCTTTATTTGTTTCTCAAAACACCTCCATCAAAGTAACGTGAAGCGTTGTGCAGAACACCAGAGCCGGATTACGAATTATATCATTTCCAATAAATACTTTAACTTCAAATGGTTTTTTAAATTTCCAACAAGGAATCTGATGCATCAACTGCGTCACTCTGGGCCCGTCGTTGCAAGACACTCTTCACCAAAGTTTCCTGCCGTTGTTTTCTTGCTCTACGCCCTCCAATGATTTAGGTTCCCCTTTTTATGATCCGCTCCGACACGAAACGCTTTGTATTCCCTGTAAAGCCAGATAATACGCTAACAACGCATACCGCAGTATTTCTCTTATATTACGCTCGTATGCCAGCCCAAAGTTAGTTGTATACGTAGATGCTCCACGGAAACGTGCAAACATTTTTCTGAACGCTTTCAATCATTTACTCTATGGGACGTTCTGTGAAAGAGAATATTACGAAAGAAAAATTCACAAACATAAGAGAAGCACGATTTCAGAAACTGCTTGCAAAGGGCGACAACTCTTTTGCAGCGAGCGAGTTTTGACCACCGTCGGCGGGGAAATATCAAACACTAAACCTGCCGATGCTTGTGACCACATATGTGATATGAAATAAAGGAAAAGGAAAAATTACTTTAAAAACTTCGATGCCATTGCCATGTCTGAGAATCAGCAAAAGAATGAAACGTGCTTCTTATCCTGCGCATCCTTTCAAACGCTTTAATGGAGATTTTAACGCAGCCTACTTCGGCGACCGACAGCGTTTACCTCGGCCTCTAGCCACCAGTGTGAATGCGCACAAGGCGCCAAGTGGTGTCACGTGGCCCGCCAGCACCATGTCGGAATACGCGTTGGAGGCTGACGGGTGCGATGAGTGATGACAACTGATGACATTAGACGGTGTACGCTACGTTAAATGTCTCTAATTACGGTCATCTGGAAAAGGCTGCGGGTAATTTCTACTGAACCAATAAATTCGTTGGAGGCACTTAGGTATCCCTTAACTGCGGGAAGGCGAAAGCCATTTGCGACTCATTAACCCATTGCACTGATTTAAATTTGAGTGGTGACGTCACACTGCGCATGCGCAGTTGCTGCTTGGCGGCGGATCACACCACCCGCCACAGTGGGCAGTTTGCTCACAGTCCAGATGGCACGTTGGGATCACGTGACAACGTCACCTAGGATGATATTAGATGTAACGGACGGACACGGTCACGTAGCCTAGGATGTAACTAATGGACATGGTCACGTGACCTATGGTGTAATGGACGTACACCGTGAGGTCACGTGACCGGACGAATGGTCGCCGCCAGTATGAGCCATTAAAGGATTTCGCCTTAATATTTAGGCATAGACTAGGAGCCACTGAACAAGTTTTTAATTGTAGAAAATGAAAGTTGTTCAGCTGAAGGAACGCTTGCCTGCAGTCTAAACGTTTCTTTCATAAGAAGTGCGTAATCTTCCTCAAACGCGTTCGATACACGGCATGTCGGTTTGTCTTCATTACGAGTGAATTATAATATATATTGTGCTCTACTGCTGTTAAACACGTTGCACTATATATATGTCGTTTCAGAGCATGTGATATGCTTCAGCTTTCTTTAAAAAGTCTAGTTTTCCTCTCGAGAAAACATCTGTGCGTCAGCGATTGTGTTTTGCGGTCACTGTCCCTGCCTTCTGCACCGTTTAAAGGGGTTCAACAACTAGGCTGTGACACCTATAGTTGATGAACTGGCCGAAGCACCGAAAGTGGTCAGTAAAAGCAATGCCTGAATAGAGAAAGGGCAGAAATTTTCGAGGCAGGGTTATGGTTTGGAGGAATTAAAAATGGTTTTCTGAGTTCTCGTTGTGGGAAACATGAAATGTCATTCTGGTCTCCACTACCGCACCTCTTTCTTCCTTTCTTCTCTAAGTCCCTCTTTTATTCCTTCTCTTACGACGCAGTTGAGGTGTTCGCCGAGATGTGAGACAGATACTGCGCCATTTTCTCCCCCCCCCCCAAAAAAAAAACCGAACTATTGTAAAAAAAAAAAAGAGATTATTCAGCGCCGTTCCTCCTTTAGACACAGCTACCTTTGTTAGTGAGGGGAGACGCTGTTCTCATAGCCTCCGAGCTGTCAATAGGATTCTTGTAGGCTTTTAAACACACAACACTTTTAGCGAGTGCTTGTAAGGTGTTCAGACGGGCAGCAGTGCCGTTCTGTTAAGCATCGCTGGTTCATCACGATTTGAAAAGGGTGCACACAAAGACCATAGCATATCCTCTAAGAACTACTCTAGTGTTTATCACAGAGAATTGGTGGCACCTCTTCTTAATGTTCTTTCTCAGAAATGCCGGGTTACCATGCTCACGCTTGTACAAGTTATATACCACGCAGGCTTTTCACTTCACTGCTGTCAGAAGTAATTAGGATATCTATGCTGCGCCATGAATGTTAAATATGTGAATTCCTGACACTGTTCCCAGGAAAGCTATGAGTATAAAATAATAATAATTGGATTTTGGGGAAAGGAAATGGCGCACTATCGGTCTCATATATCGTTGGACACCTGAACCGCGCCGTAAGGGAAGGGATAAAGGAGGGAGTGAAAGAAGAGTGTAAAAACAAAAGCGAATTTAAGCATGAAATTCAATGCACGAAAGGCGAAGCGCTTCAATAGGACAGTCATAGTACGTGGCCTGCGCACTCGGGAACGGGTCAGGCGGGTCAGGCCTGAACGCACTCCCTCCTTCACGTGCTTGTTTTCTTCAAGCTGCGCACCACGCATTGTTTGCCTGGCTACTTCCCCTCTTTGAAGGCCTGCGCTATAAAATGTTTCTCATAAATGGACAGCACGCTCGGCTCCATTCACCTCTTCTGCTGTGTTGTGAGATGATGATGATGATGATGATGATGATGATGATGATGATGATGATGATGATGATGTCCTCGGGCTTAATGGCACATACCCACGGCGGAGGATGGACGAGGGTGCATTCCGCCTTGTTCAGCCGCTTCTTTTCCTCTGTGTGCGCAGTGCCCTCGGCAGTTATCACTGCTTCAACTCTTTCTTCCCTCTTCAGCGGCTTCAGCAAACATTCGCAATAATGAGCGAATGAAGGAACAAGTAGGAAGACGAAAATTTTCAACGTTAAGCACGAGCGGCTACTAGCTGATCCCCTTTGTGAGCATGTGCCTTCTTATGTGGATAGGAACAACAACAGCTAGAACACTGTGCTCGAGAAACTGAGGCAATGACCGAGTGGTCGAAGGCATCGCGCGGAATCTTCTCAGTTTACGGATCCGCTGGCTTGAAACTAGCTAGGTGAATAATAGCGTGAAACATTTTTCCCTTTGGCGCCGTTAGGACCGAAAATATTTGAGGTTTTTGGATAAGTTTGGCTTCTGAAGCTCAGTGGCTTCCGGGCGATGCTCGCGTTCGTTTCAAGAGAATACAAATCAAGAAAATTTCATGCTTAAAATTTTCACAGCCGAAGGTCCGGCCGATTAGATTACACCAGCTTGACTTGCAGGAAATGTTGGAGGACAGAGGTTATGAATTGTCATGCGAGGAAGAGGCTAGCGCTGCCGCTTCGTCCTATTTCATTCTTGACATCTTGGTGTTTTAAAGCCTTTGAACCCCAAACAGAGGTGTGTATGCGCGCTTTCTTATGTGCTCCTTATGCCTTCCTGCTGTTTCCCTAATTTTTTTCAGTTCTTTTTCTTTATCCGTCTTTGTATATTTGGGGAAAAAAACAAATTTGAGTCCGGCTAAGGTCTATACCTTTTCTTTATTTCTTCCCTTTATATTTGTTTCAGATTTCCAGCTGTATGAGAAACTTTCTGCGCATTAAATTCCGTTGCCATCAGAAACGTCCTCGTGGTGTGCCAACATCGATAACTACAACGCTCGCCTATTGGCAAAACAGAACCTTCCCCAGGGTGGCCTCAGAGCGGTCATGAAAGGAAGCGGGAAATGTGAGCGTCCTCGATTCTACGCCCTTTCTTTTACTAAGAATCTTGGAAATGCTGATACAGTAAAACAAAAAAAGACACGCTAATTAACAAACTGAGAAACAACCCCAACCAAATCTCCCTCCTTATCAGACGCATTGATAATAGGCGAGGAAGAGTTCAAGAAACCGAGACCAGGAAACTAATACAAGCGTTCGTTCTTAGCATTCATCTACTCTAAACCATACGTCACCATCACAGGCAACGAAAGAAACTTCCTGGATTCTCTAATTAGACAATCCTACAAAATTGCGCTCGACCTTCCTTGTCATACCCCAAATGAAAAACTACTACACTTAGGAATTCATAACACCTTAGCGGAAATGATGGAAGCACACCTCACCGCACAATACGAAAGACTATCAGGCACTCAAACAGGACGTTCCATCCTAAAGAAAGCAGGAATAAAATATGAAGGAATTCGTGCACACACCTTGCCAATTCCCAGACACATACGCGAAAATTTAATAGTTCATTCTCTGCCCAAAAACATGCACCCAAACTACGATACGGACAGAAAAACGACTAGGGCACAAAAATTTCATGAAAGATTTTCAGTTCAGAAAGACACGGCACATGCGGACGTGGCAGAATATGAGGACAGAGACGCCTTTTCCCTAACAGTTGTCAATTCGAGGTTATCCCCTTGCATCGGCGACAATCGATAAAAAAAATTTCCGGAGGAGGCCGAATAAGCTGCGATAGGTTTAGTCATTACCTCCACCACTGCCAAATACATCATCAGCGAGTCTAAAACCGCAATTAGAAAATTTGCCAAAGAAAGGGTGCACTCCGCAATGTTACCAAAAACCTCCAATACCCTCCACATCACATTGATCTGGGTCCCCACCCATTTGGGCCATCTTGGAAACGAGGAGGCGCACCAATTTTCCCGAGGATTCGTAGTTAACCAGGTTGTGCGTTACACCGAGCTCAGGTCGGCCAAGGAGTGGCTGACAACCTACAAAGAAATTAATACCCACTTGAAGAAAGAAAGACAAATATTCACAGAACCACATAGATCTCTAAGTAAAACACAAGTCAGTTGACGGCAGCTTCAAACAGACACTTTCTTTAATCCGTGCATCAACTCCATATGGTTCCCAGAGCAGTTCAGCCCCATCTCTTCTTTGTGTGGGCGGCAAAAGTCAAACACACCGCACATCCTATACTATGTAATCAAGACAAGCCATCGTAGATTCGGCAGCTCTCTACCCAATCGCAGTGGGAGGCCGCGCTTCTCAGCTCGGACCCGGAGGTTCAACTCCGAGTCACGGGGCAGGCCGAAGAGGTCGCCGAAGGACATCGTCGGTCGGCCACCTGGTGTCCGGCCTGGAAGAGGAGTCCCCCGCGGGGAGGGAAACGTCACTCCAATCCGCGCCTAAGACGTCTTCTTTAATAAAGTTAGCCTCCTCCTCCTCCTTTCATACGACCCAGGTGGGCCAGCTGTGGATTACCTTAAAGAGGGAGTTGGAAGCGGCCCATCTTGCGCAGTCTGTTCACCTCGGGAGAGGGCGATGTGGTATCTTTACCTTTCTCTTCCTTGGGGAACTTTTTCCGACCAAGCTTATTGATCTTGTTTACCTAGAACTCTCAAAAGCTAACTGGACAATTCAAAACATGTGGATAAGTTAAACGGATAAACATGCAGCTATATAACTGTCCGTTAATCCTCATACCATCGCCGCTGTCGTGGCGGCGTGACTATATATGTGCGGAAGGTGGCAGGCTGCTGTCCTGCAGATGGGCGGTCGGCCACCGTGAGGCTCATCACCTGATGGATGCCCCCCCCCCCCCCCCTCCCTTCAAGACGCAACATGGGCCTTCACCGGTGGGATCTGCGTAGACGCCAGCCGGGCACAAAGCGTGTCTGATTCATTGTGTGCCAGCGTAAGTTAATGCCCTCATGTGTCAATCAGTGTGTTTGTTTGCGTGTCTAAGTCAATGAATGTGTCAAAGTGTGAGTGAATTTACTGAAAGCATATAAGCTCTAAACCCAGGGGCCGAGAATCCCGGCAGTGCTCTCGAGTCTTCGTCGCTTCAGAAGCGGATTCGATGAGTTCGGGAGGGGCAGGAAGTAGTCCCACTTTTTTGTTCCCTTTTCCTGCATACTTTTCAAAATTAAGCACGGCGATCGCGAGTGCCCTCTGAAAAATTTAAAAAAAATTCTTTACGAAATTCACATCGTTGATATAGGCTCAGAGAATCTGTGTGCGCTTGAGAGCCTCTCTATTTTCCCGGGAGCATGCATATTCTTGTTTAAGTGCTGCGGACAAGCCACATAAAAGCAGACAGAAGGTCAATTGGACCTGTGTGTCTCAGCAAAATCAAGAGAGTACCAGCATTTCGAAGGATCCTAAAATAAAATTAAGTAAATCTGTTAGCAAGCAAAAATTCCGAGCATTTTCACCCCGTGCGAAGAAGTGAACACTCAATCTTTATCCCCACTTCAAGAAATCGCAAACTCCAAGGACAGAAATGAAGAAATATGTGGATCGTATGGACAAGCGGAGTAGATGTTAAAAGTTGTCCACTTCCTCATTGCTAGACAATGTTTTTGTAATTGTGCTACCAGCGACGGCAGCATTTCTCGATTATAGCGCGCTTGTGTTATGCCTTACGCCTATTTAGTAAGTGTTTCAGGGAAGCCCACCGCTCAGTTTTAAAAGTATGTTTTTTTAGGTAACGACAGGTTTTTCTCGGCGCTCTGATACCAGTGTTGGCGGAAGTCCAAAAGCAGGCGAATCATGTTAACTAGTAAATTGATTAACTAAACTCCAATAGTTAGCGTCTTAACTATTACTGGCAGGCGCCTGATTGCAACTGGTGATTTGTATTCGGCGGTCGGTTATAGCCATATCAATTTTTAGAGTGGCGCCGTTAGTTACGCATGGCGCATGTGCCAGGTGACATTTTTTACACCGCCCGCACGTGCATGGTGCTCCCCGCTGCTCGCCACTTCACTGCTCCAGTGAGGGCAGGGCAGAGAATCTCACATGGTAAGTGCACCACGCCGAATTAATTTGATGGATAGCGCTGTGCGCTCTCCGCAGTGTCGTGGTTTTCTAATGGCGCTTTTAATGCCTCAAATTGTTAAGCTCGGGCGTCGATGGAAATCACGCTTTCGGGACTTTAAAAATAAAAACTGATTTGACTATCAATAACGGCCTTCTACAAACCTGTAATTACAGTCAGGCGCCTATCTGGAGCAGTTAAAAAGTTGCTTGTTAGATTTTACTTAATGACTTCGCTAGTAATAGGATCCGACTGCTTTTTGGCGTCTCCCAACACTCGTAAAACGATGCCGCAAAAAGCTTCTGTTGAGTCATAATCCCTGTTTTTTTTTTAATTAGCGGCAGGCTTCGCTGAAACACGTTATGCTTATTGGTGCAATGCAGGCAATAAATCTCCAAACTTGGCGTCACAAGCATATACGAAGACGGAGAAAGGCAAAGTGCGGGTGACAGTCTTGAGGTGTAGTGCTGATTTTAAGATAGACGGGCTCTGAATATGTGACTGACGTCTCAAGACAAATAGCAAACTCTGCGAGACTCACTAATCCATCTGCTTCCTCTCGCATTCACAGGGGCTTTCATAATGACGTCATTATATTGTTCGTGCAGCGAGAGTTTCAAAGTCGTCGTCGCAGTTGGAATCGCACAACCGCATTTTTCATCAACGTTACAAAATATTTTCGAGTACAACTTCGATATACGAACGCACTTTGACCAACTTTCTGGCCGTCAAACCAAGAAATCTGTTATCGAGCTCTCAAAATGACCATAAGAAAAATTTACGTTCACCAAAAGCGAAAGTTCAACGCCGTGAAATATTCGAGGCTAATTCTCTAAGGCAGCAACCGCTACATGTCCGGACCTGATTCCCCGAACCTCCACTCTAACTTAGACATCTCTCCCCTAATAGTTGCCTTGCTCTCAGCGCTCGAATTTAAAGCAATCTTTTACGACCGCAATGGTTTACGTCGTTGAGAAAAACTATGTTTATAAACGCGTCATGGGGAGCTTGTAACTGGAAAAAAAAGAAACTAAGTTTTTCACGACAGTGAGTGCTTCAAAGACGTCATTTTTTTTCGACAAGATACATAGGTTTGTCGATAATTTTCGCAAGCATCACGGTTACCGGTACCCCTCGTACCGCCAGGTCTCGCACTATATTCCTATTTCGCGTGAGCGTTCATTTCCGATCTTTGTCTGCAAGATCACGTCATGAACGGGAAGTTGGGCGAGTTGGTCGCAGTCAGTACTGCATTTTGAGTAGTGCAACACACGAAGACAACAGAAGGAACCAGACACCATAGTTGCTTAACTGACGACCAAAATTTATTCCGAAAATACCAGATTTTTATGTTATATAATTGCTTTTGCGCAAGGGTTAGGAACAGCAGAGACCCGAAACGACAATGGAAACATAGATACGTGGCTTACTTGTGCCGATCCATAAATTCACAATTCTGTTCAGTGGCCGGTTCTTTATTCCGTGGGCCTTACACACTTATGGTATAATGCCAGGAACATTACAAAATGAAAACGAGTGTTTGCTTCCGCATCTGCTACCAGAGAATCAGCACATCTAAATGCAAAACACTGAGCTCGACTTCTCACGGAATCGTGCTGTTAACTGTCAACTCCAAATAGGTTTCCTTCATTGTACATATCGCTTACTCAAGGACGCCATCTGCAAGGTGGCCAGAAATTACTTTCGAGTTGGCGGAGTCTCTGTTTACCCCGCGTGTTTCTTTTATGGGCGCCTGTTTGCGTTCAAGCACTAAAATATTTTAGGAAGGACCGAAAAGGCAAGTTCTTGGGTGACTGGTCACGGTATCCCAAAACTACAGCGTGACGCACAGGACATAGAAGAAAAAAAGACGCAGTGACACAACACAGCGCTGAACATCAACTGAAAATTGCCGAAGTTTCTTAATGTATCACCATTTTAGGAACGCAAATACTTCGTCCGAATTTTTCACTCTGAAAGGATCATCAAACGTCAAAACGTTCAGTTCTTCCTGCAGATATTTCGCGACAGCTTCCGCCATGTTCCAGTTTCACAGAGCATTACACGAAACGGCCATTCCGGTTTGTTGGTTTTCGCTGTGCGCAGAGAGAAGTGGTTTATTTAACGCGCGGCCTGAACCACCACGTAGATATTGTAGGGCCTTGCCCTATTATGTATACAAAACATGTCACTCTCCATGCCGCCGTTGAAGATTCAATCGAAACTGCTGAATTCAAATACAGAATTCGCTGAATTAATACTGCCATACCTGTAGAAATTACGACTAATTTCACAACCAAAAATACTGCGTTATCGCGTGCAACAAAGTGCGCCGGAAAGCACTATGCTGCAACAATAAATAGCGTCTACTAACCATAACATTCCTGCCGCACTTGTAGTGCAGCAGTAACGACTGCTGCACTACAAGTGCGGCAGGAATGTTACGGTTCGTTTGTGCTGTTGAAACGTCACTGATCGCCAACTACAACCCGCACCCCTACACCCGTGAACACGACGAACAGTCAACATGCGATACCCGATGCGCGTTCCTCGTAACACAGCTCACGATACGCGTGAAGGCTGTGACGTGCTCTACGTTCGTCAATAGCGAGCTCACTGTGACGCCGTCAAAAGAACCAACAACCTGCATGGTTACTCCATCACTGCCACCATATCGTGTCTGCCGTCACTCGCAGTGCGCCACTCCAGAGCGCAAGGTCGCACAGCGCGTCAGATGGTGCAGTTGCGACACGCTAAAGAGCGCAACTGGCGGGTACGGGACTGCCGCCTTGCTCCCGGGACTGCACATCCATGCACATGAAGGTCTTCACCGTTGCGGATGCCTGCGGGGTGCGTTGCTCTCTCGCCGCGGGTGTAAGCAGTTGGTAATGGGAAAAGTGGGGGGATCTTGCGACATCCAGTAAAAGGGCTGTCACGTAGGGGCACGTGTGTGACGCGCCGCGCACTATAAGGTGACAGTGATTGGATTCTAGAATTGGCAGGTCCCTTCATGTACGGTGTCTGATATTTTTTTAGGGAGAAGAATGAAAGCAATAAAGAGACAAGGAAACGTTATGCGAGGTCTGCAAATCTGAGCTCTCGCCGCACGGTTGGACGGATTCTTGGCACGCGCGACAATGATCCCGGACCCTTGAGCTGTCGTCGACCTGTCTTCTCGCCTCGAATGTCGGCCGGCAGCTGCTGGCTGCCTGAGCGACAGGGTATCGAACTCGGGCCTTTTGAATTTAGACGGACGAAGATAGTCAGCAACGTCCCAACTAGCACGCTAATAGCGACGCCACCTTTTTCAATTTAGATTCTGAGGATTAAGAAACTGCACATCAGTGAGCAGCTCTGCGCAAGTAAATCGATTAGTATTACACTGCGAGGTCAACTACGGTTTGTCTTGTTTTGCTAATTACGCTCCGCTTAACCCTGTCAACTTATAAGAATAATTTGACTCACTGACTGCGTTGAATGCGTCACTGACTCAGTGAATGCGTCGAATTGTTAGCCCTGTTTGAAAAAACTTAATGATCACAGTAGTTACTTATTCATTTTGTAGTGCCAAGTCAGTGGAGTAAATATCCGAAAAGCTGTCAAACAACATATGCTTTACAAATGCAAATTTTTCGCAAAGCTTGGACCTGTCGTCAACCATATATTGTAATGAATCAATAAAAGTGAAAAGCATGCCGGACAGAAAACAGCAACAGCTACATTGGTCACTCTGTACCTAATAAGCTGCTGAAGGAAGGAGACAAAAACGCGCTATAAGAGTTTGATCGAAGGGGTATTCCCGCTGACTAATTTGGATAACAGAGAAACACACAAAGCTACTTAAAAACGTTGTTTTCACTATAAAAACCAAGGGAAAGCATCGACGAAATTGCTTAAAATGCAGGTTAGAAGATCGAAACAAATAAAATATGTACGCAGCACTCAGCGAGGATGTAGCTCTGCTCAATCTCAAAATTTTCCGACACACGTGTTCAGGTAATCACAGACCAATTTCTCCGAACCGTTCACGTGTTGGTGCGGTGGCCCCTCCACTTGTTCTTTCGCCTTCTTAACGAGCCTTTAATGATATCTGAAATTATGGGCACGAGTCAGTCACGAAACTCTGTTACGAGCCAAGCGCTTTGATTATTCCACCCCTATTTTGCCGAGGTAAGCTGCAGCTTCTATTTCAGTTCTAAGAAATTGCAACACAGTGCGTACATTACATAGCTAGTAATAGACTAGCATGGTAATCTACTTGCTCAATGACGAACCCTATCATAACTAGCACCTCGCTACCGCGGAACGCTTGATTGTTTATCGCCTTCAGCCGAGGTGTTTTTCTTGGCACGAGATGCTGTACATGGTTCAATTTTGATTTTCGTGCGTCCGCTTCTCTTGTGCCCGCGCATGCGCATTAGTGTAAATGTTAATCTAGCCCTCCTTTCAACACATCACTTAACCTGAGAGCAAGTGCACGGGCAGAAGTTTTTGGACCATGAACGTCGTGTAACCCATTAACGTCCCTACGTTATCATCAGTCAGAAATCGCCTTATAAATGCAGGTCTAAGCTCACAATGAGTAATGTGTAGGGTATGACCCTGAAGAATACCCTGTTTTATTTCAGGTATCCTTGTTGTACAGGCTTATCACGCTTCAGATATCAAGTATTTCTCTAGTTTTCTCTTCATCCATGTCTGTTATTATAAACTCTAAGTAAAGCGAGCGTATTGCTCATTAATGAAACCAGAAATGGCGTTTACAAACATGCACAAAATTTTATACTCAGCGATGTCGCAATCATATCAACCTGTGCGAATGGCCGATTCAGAACATTTAAAGAAAAAGCTTTGTCACTGTTTGTGACGAGAGTCTATCCGCTAAAAAGAACAGCCTGAGCCACAAGCTTCAATGCGAGATCGAGGCTATTTGCTTAGTGAAGCTCACAGTGCGAACCGCTGCTCAGTACTCCGTTTAGAGAGACGGAGTTTACTAGAAATCTGCGTGGTGCTTTCTTCCTGCACATCAAGTAAACAATAAAGCGCTTCAAGTGTACTAGCTCTGCGGGTGATTTACAGGTGCTGAAAGTTGTTTGTATTAACAAGTGATTGCTCCTAGTCCTGCAGCGGGACTAGATATCCTGAGGTTCCACCTACAAGCATAAACGGACTCAATAATTTTGAACAAAATCATTTAAGAACGCAATGTTTTTATATTCTATAAGCTTTCACTGTAGCAATCAATACATTCTCAGATCTCTCATCGCCAGCCTTGATCTTTTTGCTATTAACGTTTTCGCAATTGGCAAAAGCATTCCCCGTTGGTTTTCTATGGCAGTCTTAACTGTTCGATGAGAGCAATGGAAAAACTTTAAAAGAAACATTTTGCTACACGTGAGAAGAATGGACCATTACCTCCAATATTTTCTTAACACTACCTTACAGGCTTCCAATATTAACAATTTTGCCCAAGAATGTTGTACATGGAAAGTAGATTTGGTTTTACAACGAAAGCACTAAAAGCGCATGCGTCTTCTATGCGAAGCCTTGGCCAGTGAAGCCTCTAGCTTCTAAAAGAACCACTCACCACCAGCCGACCTTGCTTAACCCTCCACAAAGCCCGCCACCCATTAGAAGCCCACGGAGCAAAACAGAATGTAAAGACCTAGTGAGAAAGCCAGCTGCCCCCTATAAGAGCCATTCCTATTCACTCCCTCCCCCCCCCCCCCCCCCCCGTTGCTAGGGAGCTTCAAATCTACCCACCACGCACCCTATACCACACACCCTCTTCACCTCGCACCACCATCCAAAAGTACCCCCACCTCTACCGACCTTTAGCGCCCTGACAAATTCTCTGGTGTCTGCGAATCTTCGGTTGGACTGAAAGCACTTATTAGAGCAAAAAACTTAACAATAACTATTGAAGGTTAAATCCAACTCCCATCGCGAATCTTTGTCGCGTCAGGTTTCAAGGCGGTCCTGCAAATTGTTTGTCTCTAGTGTTTCCTTCAGCCCTAAGCGAATATAAATTCGCTCTGTTGATGCTGAAGTTCAACGCTGGACAGACACCATCTGGACAGCTCGAATTCCCATGGTGTCACAGCCCGCGGTGAAGAAGGTACTGGTGTCAATACCCAGAGTAGCGCGTACCACTACCCGCTTTCCTGGCCGGCTGCTGTCATTGCATTTAAAAGCTTGCGGTTTTCCCCGTGCCCCAAGGGGCTACGTTTTCTCTGCTAAGAGAATCTTCGTTCTCCTTGCTTCTTTTGGTACTGACAATAGAGACCTTTAGTATACCTGAGACGTACAGAGGGAAAAACGCTTGTCCGTAGAACACGTTCTGGACGTGTTTCGGGCTTAACGCGCGATACCTATCGATAACATTTGGTTAAAAATGGTCTGGATGTAAGCATACGGAGTCATACTCAAAGTATTTCTTCGTCATTTTTTGCCTTCCTGGTTGCAGCGGCTTTGGGTGCTGCGGAACACACAGTTCGGACGTTCTAGACATGTGTTTTGCCCTCTGAACTACCGTATGGGTAGTGCGGAAATCGGGTGGCTTCCTGCGCATGCTGCGTGAAAGGCGCGCGGCTACTGCATGCGCGCTGCCGGCTTTCGGTAAACCCATATGTCTACGCTAGTACAACTCCGCTATGGTAAAAGTTCCTCATAAAGTACAAGCCCGCCTCGGGGCCGAAATCGTTCGGGGAAACAGACAGCCATCCATGCTGCAACAATTTGGACCATTTTTGTTTTATGTGTTAAATAAATAATTGCCGCAGGACACGGCGGGATTTGTCCTTTTTCTTCCAAACCTCTAAACGACCTTGTAAACCAGCTGAACTTTCTTTTTAGAGAATGAAGGGTAATAATATTGTCGTGTAGGGGTGACGCCAGTTCGGCAGGCAGGAAGACAGGAAAAATAGCTCCTAAAAGAAAGCCGTAATTGGGATAACTCGCGCCGAGAAATAGCTGAATGAATCGGATGTGGCGATAGCAACAAGCGTGCTGGGATTTAAAGCTGACAAAGAATTTTCGATATAGGGCCCGCAAAGTAACCACAACAGCCTCGAACAGCGTAGAATCGGTTCCGCATGGTTTCGACCATTGGAGACAAATCTGATCGAATCTCACAGCTCAAAGTGATGAAGCCGCGTGCCGGCGGCCTTAAACATGAAGAAGTAATTATTACAAAGTTTTGCGGCGATATTACTGTTAGAACAGCCTGTTGCAATCAAGACTATAGTAAAATAGGCGCAATGTGTACACTTATAAGCAAACTGTGGCAGCTTATAATGGTACAGTACAGTGGAAACGGGTTTCTCCGGCAGAGCTGAGTAGGGAACAGCTGGTTTGTATCCATAATACCTTCGCCTAATTTTAAAAAAGTCTTATACCGATGTTGAACACACTGAGGCTCTAAAAAGTCGTTCTCGCGAAAACGGTCGAACACGTGAAGGAGAGTACCGTTCCTCTGTATTGGTTAAGTTTCCACTGAACTTCATTGAAGGCTGTGCTGGTTTGTCTGGAAGCATGTTAGTGAGGAGGAGGAGGAGGAGGAGGAGGAGGAGGAGGAGGAGGAGGAGGAGGAGGAGGAGGAAAAGCAGGGAGGTTAACCAGACGAATATCCGGCTACCCTGCACGGGGGGAAAGTAGTGAGAGGAGAAAAAGATGAAGGATAAAAGAGAGTTGCAGGAAATTTAAGTCACTACGCTAAGTCACAGCGTTCAGTAAAGCCACAGCCTATCGTGCAGGCCAGAAGTTCTCAAGAAGCGGAGCAGTGCCTTCGACGCCATCACCGCCGATGACCACTGCGGCCAGTGGCCGATAATCTTCGTTTCCGTCAGTGGGCGCAGGTCGAGATGCTCCAGTGCACGGCAGAGAGACTGTCTTTCGGAGCTGTAGGCAGGGCACTCGCAAAGAATTTGGGCTATAGTCTCATCGCACCCGCAGATGGCACATGGAGAGCTATCAGCCATACCGATTAAGAATTAAGGAGTAATGCTTGGTGAAAGTTACACCGAGCCGCAGGCAACACAAGAAAGTTGCTTCATTTCAGTAATGCATGTATGCATGTTAGCGAAAAATAGAACCGCAGAGACGCATGCACACTCTTACGCGCTGTGAGCACGATTAGACTAGTAAATGCTCCGAGCTGGGAGGCCACGCGCTCAACACACGTCCTGTGTGTCTGAGCACTACTCAAGATCACTTAATGCTGTTAGCTATCAGCTACGCGTAAAAGATGCGTGGGTGTGCCGAGGAATTCCAATCACTTCAATATAGTTCCTACAAAACTCTTCCCGGCGCCTGAAAGCCGCAGTAGTGGCACAGAAACGGCAAAAGAATGAGCTTAACAAAAGGCAGAAAGAAAGGAGTCCTCGAAGTGGAATAGCCTGATGAAAAGGTCAGACTCCGCCACAGGCGATATGCATAGAGCGCGGACAACCGCGGTGCATACTCGCTCAGTGGAGACAGGGGACGACGGCATTGACACACATTTCTGACTAGACTGAGTGGAAAATGAAAGGACAAGGGCTCTGAAACGAAGACGAAGGGTAAAAGAAAAAGAAGAAAGGAAAGCCGGACATGGCCAGACAGGTGATGCCAGAAAACACGCGCTTATACATACACTTGGCTGGGAGGAAACAGCCAAGGCGACAGGGCCTCAGCAGGGCTTTTCCTATTTGTTTCGTGTCCAGTGTATCTCCTCAAATATCATACACCGAACAGTTCAAATTAGCGGACTATTTAATTTTCCCACACGTTGACTTCAAGGAGAGAGTCAAAGCGGCATCTCTATGATCGGGTTTCTCCATAGTAAACGGCGTCTGTATCTGAGTCTATTTCAGTCTAAAAGACAAGAGTTTGCCGTCTGGCAACAAAAAACTATCCGGGTTCTCCTGAGACAGAGACATGTAAAAACGCGGGGTGTTGTTAGTGGCGTATTTTCCCTGACTTTTCCCCTACCACAGAAAAGAGAGGAGTGGCGGGGAGTCTAGGCGAATTTTCTTCTTCTCCGGGGTAGTAATAGGCATGCTATACAAAATATTCGTAAAACCTCCAACGTAACCCGGCCAACTTGTGATGATATGCAAGGCTGACGAAAATCTTTCTTGTCGGAACAACCACTTTTTGTTTTATACCGTTCGCCACGTGTGGGGTAGCCAACCGATCATTGCCCTTTCCAGTAGTCTGTCTCTCTCTGTCATTATCTGCCCTGATTATACTTCTCCATCAGTCACTCGGGTTTTCATCTGAAGCAAAATGTCCTCTGATTCTGGACATACCATTAGTTCATGTTCTTTCATTTGATGGAAGTCAACTCGACGATTTATGTTCTTTGAAATTTTCATGCTGAACAGTTGCCTGCCACTTAAGTTTTACTCTGTGCCATTAGCATTTTACACTCGGACAACGATGGATAATATCAACAGAGTTTTTTTCATCGTGATGCATCTACAAAATGCCTTAAAAATATACAAACCATTCAATGTATTATCTTTCGTTCAAAGATATCAGACTGTTGGTACTAGTACTGAATTCCTGGGCGGAACTAAATACGAAAGCTTTTTTTTTCTTCGGTGAAGAGATACAAAATGAAGACCATGACATTGATACTGGCAGGTATTAAGTTCTACTCAAATTGTATTTATTGTTCACCCTTTTCGTCTTTCACTGCCTGACACCGCGCAAGCTCCAGCCATTGTCGTGATCTGCCCGCTGGAGCAGAGGATGATAAGCATGATAAGTCCATCGAAGATGTCTTATGATATATTAATCCAGGCTCCTCATACTATCACATCTGCTTTATTGCGCAGTCATAAGCAGACTGCGTAATCATAAGCAGTCATGACCAGATCCCGGAACTACTCCTCTGGCGGCTACCTGTGAACACTCCACCGCTGTGCATGACCAGGCATCCTCAGCCTGAACCACGCTATACGCCAAGACATGGCTTAACCAAACACATGTCACATAAAACCAGCTGTCTCAAAGCTTGCACTCTGCGTCGAGTTCAGTCTCGAAGCATTCGTGGAATCGATCTCAAGTGAATATTACATTGCAGAAAGCGTACGTAAGGATGAAATAATTGCCTCTCACAAGAAAAGCAGAATAAAATAACCTTACTCACGCCGGTAGAAGGCGAGTAAATAAACTCGTTTTTGGGTGGCTAAGATTGAAACTACGCGTAGTTTATGCAGCCCTGTGTGTTTTCACCTACAGCCGCACCCAACATCAAAAGTAATCCTCACGAGTTCCGCCCAAATGAATAACGCGTAACACAATTATTTTACTGCGGTTGGCGACTCTCTATTTACAGAATAACCGTGCCACAATTTCTGTTCAGGCTAACGACACGTTTCTAAATCGCATTAGCCTCGCATCCATACTCGTGAATCGTCGGAGGACATAGAAACTAGTATTCAGGAGCGCTGAACGCTTGTGTGTGTGTGTTGCTGTTGAAACGAATTCACACACCAATGCAAAGGAAAAATGCCGAAAAAGAGAAGAAATATGCGTACTCTTCAAGAAGGAAAGCGGTGCAAGGTCTGGAGGAGGAAACCAGAGACGACCGGAGGAGGAATTCAAAGAAGACCTTCGGCAGACGGTCTTTCAAGGCGCCTGAACCTTGGATGATGGCACGCGCCCGCTCACAGTAGCGACTACTCTGCCTTGCCGCGCGGTTGGTTGCAGAAATAATTTTCTTTTCTCTTTTCTATTCTTTCGTTGCGCCCACGACGCGTCCCTATGTGTCGCCACAGTGTATTATTGCTGAGGAAGATCCCCGGGGAACGTGCAGCGCATGCGCAATACTGTCCGAGGTCCGCAGTGCGTTTCGCTCGTTATCGCGTCAGTATGCGGGGTGGCCGCTTCCTTTCTGCAATATAGCAGGCTGCCTAAATTCAGCACGAGCTTCTTGTTTTTCTAGTTTTTTTCCACTCCCTGTGGAAAGCGAACAGCGGCGAAGAGTACGGGTCGCCTTTCGGAAGAGCAGACAAACACAGCGCTCCCCAACCTGAGTTTTTAATGCAAGTGGCGCATAACATTTTCACTTTCAAATGTCCTCACATGTTTCTCCTTTCGTGAGTCCCTCTGTGACAGGGCGGACGCCTAAGCAAAGGGCAGGAGAGACAGGGAAAGAGTGAGCGAGAGACTCCTCTTTCTTTCTACAAAGAAAGATGGAGGGGTCCCTCGCTCATTCTTTGTAGAAAGATAGATGGAGGAGTCGGTCGGAATTCTAGCTAGCATGGTACACTGCATCAAGATATCTATTAGCCTCAGCGAGATAAACTTCAGGAGCTCACACGGGTTTAAGCGTTCACTGCAGAAAATGCCACGTAGCCTTGCAAACCATAGCTGGCTGTCTTGAAGGTTCACTGAGAGTAAGTTTAAAATTTTTTATCTTTCTAAACATCGATGAAGAAGAGGAAAGAGTAGATGAAAGTCACAGCTTCATAAAAATATATAGACTTCAGTGGAAGATCTGCAAATTGGAAAGAGTGGAGAGAGCGATTGTCGACGTACTCATTTTATCGTAGCATTAAATATATTTCTCTCTTAATCTAGCACGTCTTTAGCGCTGAAATGGCAGCAAATGTCCTGCCAACTCGGCATGAGTTCTCTTCGGGAGCACGACGCGGTTTTTTTTTTCTTCTTCCCCATTAACGCGTAAATAATGCCATTCAAGCCAGGTAACGGCACTACAAACAAGCCTGTGCTCGCTTAAATATTATTATAGCCTAAGGTTAACATATTTCATCGCGCATAAATCCAGTATTAATTTACATTACCCTGCTGGACGTGCAGACATACCTAGCGTCATAACTAGGAATAACGAGAACGACCATTCGCTGTTTACGTGCCCATAATTCTGGGTCAGAAAATTCAAAAATTGGAAAATTGTAAGGTACCTTTATGCAAATATTGAAGGTAATGGTCCATTCTTCTGAAATGCACCGAAATCTTTCGTTTAGAGAGTTTACATCGATCACATCGTACTGTTAAGGCTCCAGTAGAAAACCGATGGGGAACGCTTTTCATGATAGCAAAAACGTTAATAGAAAAAAATGCACATCTGCCATCAGATGATCTGTGGTTATATTAGTTCTTGTAGTAAAATCTTTCATTATATGAAAATATTGCGTTCAGAAACGATTTCCCGCCCAAAAAAGCTTCTGTCCAGAATTGCTGGGAATGTATCGGTGGTTTCCAGACGTGAAAACTCGCCTGATGGGAAGTTGGAGGGGAAAATGCAATGAGTGCAATTTTTAAAACACAGGTCAACTTCTTTACGTGCATATACAGTTATATTATTTGGTGTGGCATTTCCCCGGTACCGCTCAACTTCAGAGCCTTGTGCAACACGCATGCACGACGTTTCCAGGCACGCGCATCAAGGTTGTTTAAAAATGTAGCAAAGTAGATCTGCGCAAACAAAAAGGTTTATATGATATAATTTATCCAGAGCACGAACACATGCATAGACTTCCTTTCATAAGATTGTTTAAAGCTTTCAAGCAGTTCAAGGAAAGCAGTTGAGAAAACTTTGAAATGCAACCCTCATATTTTGCGTGCTTCCGCAGCAGTGAAACTCAGATGCAAGTGAAAAGTTGATCAATGAAGAGCAAGTACTTCTTAGCCGTAGAAGGGCACATCAGTATTTCTCTGTGCCAGCAACAGGGGCTCACAGATAATTTCACTGAAATATCCTCCGACGTAAAATCCGGCTTACTTCAAACGGACATGGCATATCATACAGAAAGCATTGCAGCGCCTTGCTGCTCCTTCAAGACACTCGGCCTATATTGGGCTGCGCTGCGAGACGGAGAAGAAAATAAAGACCGGGAGCTGTCAGCAAAACAAATGTTTTACAGCGATAGCTGTTATGCGTCCGCCCCTGGATTTCTCGTCGCCGTTGGCGTAACCGGTGGGTCGCTATTGACATCCACACATTACCGATGGGTCTTTAATGACATCCACCCACCACGTGGATGCCGGTGGATGTCATTAAAGACCCACCGTTCATTAACGAACTCACCTTATGCCACGGTCAACCTGTGTCGCTTAAGCCTACGGGTGGCTCTCTTTGGAACAGCTGCCTGCCAGTGCAGGGGTGCATCGCTTGACCACTACACCAGTGCGATATGATAAGATCGCTGTTCCTTTCCTACCTCAAGATATCTCCAAAACTAGATGCCTAAACAGATATCGCTAAATCTTGTGTTGTATAGTCATAACCATCCTGTGAGTTTTTTTAACACATGTTTTAACAAGTTCTCAAAAGGTCTGACCCGAATGGCATGTTCAATGACATCAATTGGCGTCATGACAATCAACACGGTCAACACACATCACTAGCATTGAACAGTTTTATTTCTCTGAAATAAATGTTAATTCTTCATCCCTACTTTAGTATTCAGGCGACCGGAACTTGTTCGACATCCGTTTTGCAGTTTCAGTGGTATCGTCTGTTTCGAAACAGCAGCTGAACGCCTCTATGCCATGCGACATGCGCGAGGAAAACTTGGCACGAATCTAGCACAAAAATGCAATCTTTATTTTTTTTTTGCCTTGTGGGTGATCTGACTAATTAAAGGAAGCGCACGTCCATCGACCGAGTGCGCTTAGGGAACGTTTCGTTGCAAAATCCAGCCATAATAAGAAAATGAGTACGCCTGAATACGTTAAACCACGTGGTGGAAACAGACAGGCAATGAACAGGCTTTCCGAAGCGCAACCGGTCTGTTGCAGAACACTCTATGAAGCGCTGTCGAAAAAGCACAATCCACGTCTTTGTAACTATTCGTTTTCACTGCGCTGCCTTTACATTTTTTTGTTAGCTCGGTCCCCCCTTCAATTTTGCTTTCTCGATTATTTTTTTCTTCATTCCTTGACAGAATAAAACACAAATACTTCTAATTCCTTTAGGCACTGGCAATGCGACAACATTCGAAGCTGTTGTTGCCACTGCCGGAAGTCACTGGTGGGGCTTGTCAGAACAAGGTTGCTCTTTTCGAGCTCTTCCGGTACGTCACTACCCGGCTGCCAAGTTGACATCCGGCAGCTGGAGGCTCCAGAGAGAACTTAGTCTGGTGATGTAATTTCCGGTCTTGTGTCGTCACTTCCACCCAGCCGAAGAAATTTCTCAACTCTGGTCACGTCACTGATGACGTAAATGCTCCCCCCTCCATCCAAGTCAATCAGAATTTTTCTACAGAACACCGGCTCTTTCCTTAGCTGAGGCTTTTATGCTATCGCATGATAGCAACCCAGATACGAATGTCACCTTGGCTTCTATTTGTCTATTCCAATTTTAATACGTTGTTCAACCTTTGTGGTATTTATTCGAGCAAATCTAAGTAGGCACAACTTGACGATAAAAATAGAAACGAGAAAAGCGCCGGACATTAACTGATACCTAATATATAACCTGCCGGTCACGTGACCTTGTCACATGTCATAGCCTTCGGAATGACCCCATAAGCCTTATCATCTTCCTATGTGACAAAAACATCATTTCATAATCTCGACGAATAAAGGAACTCGCGGAGACGACCGGAAGTTTATGCGTAAAAAAATGATGTTGTAATATATGCTTTCCCTACTTTGAATTACCTTAAGTTACTAGTACAACTGCATGCGCTATCTGCTCTAGACATCGCGTGGTCACACACAAAACAGCTTCGGCACAGCTGCTTTGCAAGTGGTGGGAGCAGTGCTACGACGAGCAACAGGATAGGAGTTTCTGCCGGCGCGAAATCATATGTGAGCCAGAGAAAAAACTCACAAAATAAAACATGAACCCCAAATAAAGCTTATTAGGTGATAACTTTCCTGCAAACGTTTCCTGCACATGACATGCAGTGGAATGAAAGCACCCGCACAGTGTACTGCACTGCAGCTTAAGCTGCAAGCTCAGGATGAGCTGGTAGTCTGCAGTTTCGCCACAGCGGAGTTCGTATCCTGCAAACTCCCAGCCGTAAGTTTAGTCGTAGTCGTTTTATAGCTCCCTGTGAATGGTTTAGACATGCAGCGATGCATCTGCCTACTTTTCCCTTGCACTGCGTTGCAATGCGTTCCTGGAAAAGGGATTTCATTCTGTTGCCGCCTACACCAAGAGTTCGACTTAAGCAAAAAACGAATCTGTGCAGATGCGGAGATGAGCTGTGTACTAATGCGCTCTAACTGGTCTGCTCTGGTGGTGGAAAAAAAAGCAAGTGGTTAAGAAGGGAGGGGGGCTGAAGAAAGGGTGTCCTTGAGTGTAATAAATGCATGCGGCGTAGGAGACAGCTGCTTATGGTGCAGTGCAATTCGACGCGCGCATTTCAGAAAAGTAAGGCGCGAATATGAAATATCTTCCCTCATTTTAATTGCCATATTCCTCGAATGCGCTCTTGTCAAGGCATGAGGGAGAGGCCTAAATCCACCTGATAAATGCTCAATGCGCGCGTACGACAGATAAAGAATGCGGGCTTACGGAGAAAATAGTTAGTTCTTGACATGCAATATTCACTCTTTTTGGAGTGAATAGCAGGAGACTCGGTACCTCAGACACTCAACGCAAACAGGGCTGACCAAAAAAAAAAAAACCGCAGCGGTGGCCTAGTGGTTCGAGCATTCGCCTCGCATGCGGGAGGTGTGGAGTTCGATCCTAAGAGCCGTCGGGTACCGAGCGTAATACAAATGGTAAAAGTTTGCCACTGACCGGGTGCTCGCCTTATCTTAGGGGAAATGCTTTGGAGATGAGTGCTGGACCTCATCTTGTGAAAAGCAATAAGACCTTGTGCTAAGGCAGGACTTAGCCTAAGGTACCCTTGCGCCAGTGGTAGGAAACTGGTTAGATTTTATATAAACTACTTCTGCGCACTTGGCGGCTGGAGGTGAACAGGTACTTAAAAATGAATGGATCCTGTCCACGCATTTATTGTCTGAGCGACCGGGATACGAAGCTTCTCTTTTTTTCGATGCCAGTGGTTAGGATGCCACTCAGGGATGAATTTTTTTTTCTTCTGGACACCGTTGTCATGACGACGATACGAAGCTTTAGTTTGCTTCCCTCCAACCGCTACGGGTGGTGGTGGGGGTGGAAAACATTTATTAAAGGCTATATACAGGAGAGAGTGGGAACTGGCCTTAAGGGTCATCCCCTTACAAATCCTACGAGAGGTCCCTAGTCCGGGATCCCTGTGGCCTCCGCAGCAGCTCGGGCCGTAGCGACGAGGGCTCTTTGGCTCTCTGACGTAGAGCAGCCGAGCAGAGCCGCCTCCCAGCTCTCTCGGGTAGGTGAGGGGAAAGGGTGGTAAGCAGGGTTAGAGGGACATGCCCACACCATGTGGTACACTTCCGAGAACGCGCACCCACAATGCGGGGAATCCCCGTTAAAAGCCGGATTAATATATTGCAGCACTGTCGGGCACAGTGCCGTGTTGGTATATAAGCGAAGGAGCCAACGCTCCTCGCTTTTGGTTAGCCCTTTCGCAGAGGGATGGAAGCGGCTATGCTGTAAATGTCTCTTAAGTTCTGTATTTGCTCGACAATGGCGGGTATGGAAGTTTCTTACCCTGCTTGCGCCACAAAAATTCATCGTTATCATTCAGTGCAGGAAGGAAGTAGAGCTGGGAGGATCCATGTGGCCGTAATGATTTTCTATCTTTTGCAAGAAGCAGTAAACCGCGGCCTAAGACCGATTCCATTTACGTCTTTTCAGGTTCTTATTTTCTTCACTGATATCGGAGCCTCGGCGTACTCGGGCAAGCCGCGACAGCAGTGCGCTTCAAAGCGGTTCAACGCTGGTAGCAACGCTGCGGGGAAAGGGGTTGACCGTGAAAAAGAAGTCGAGCAGCAGACGGCCGAGGAGCAAAACAGAAAAAAGAAAGAAGCACAGAAGAGAGAACAAAAACCAGGCAGAACCGGGAACACAGCTTCCACTACTACTTTGCGGAGGAGGGCGCAGGAATGCACGACGTCTGGTGGGACGAGGACGTTACGCCACGCTGAAGGAGGGTGAAAACGACAGAGGAGCCGGGGGGAAAGGAGTCGGGGAGAAATAAGAAAGTGAAGTACAAAGAGGAAACAACAAAATGACGCTATCGAAACCGACCGGAACACGCGTCGAGAGGAGGCGCTTAACGCCCTCTGCTCTCGGCCCAGGAAGCCTCAGGCAGTGCGCGTGGCTGGGTCGGTGGGCGTAGGGTGAAAGCAGCGGAAAGCGATGGGATGTCCTCTACCTGTTGCCCGGATCTTGTTAATGAACTGAAATTGAAAGCGCCTTTAGATAACCTTCCATTTTGTGTACTTCACAGAGTTAGAACCGGTATGAGGGTGAGAAGATTTAGAAGGGGGAAATAACGAACATGTTGTACAATGCGAGAAGACATGATTCATGAAGAGGAGCTCTCGGTCTTATACTGAAAGCCAATGCGACTGCTGCTTTGCTCCAAATGCAGTAAGGCTGTTGCTTGCCAGCTTTTTTTTTTTTTTGTGATGCGTTCTGCAGGACAATCAATAGTGCAAGAGGGGGAGGCAATTCTGATTATAACTTGCGTGAATTCCAGTCGTGAACTTCTGCGTGAAAATGGCGTGAACTTCTGCCTATATGTTTTAATGAAATGAAGTTCATTGTGCACATGGACATCTCATTAGTGAATTAGGTTGACGCTCACTAGTCAATAATAAGCGGTTTATAAGGAGAAAACCTTTCAGTGATTCACACGCCAAGGAGCAGCAGCTTGGTGAAGAGGCATGACTGCTGAGGGAAGCAGCTCATCACTTTCAGTTTCTGTCGGATAACAGCTTCCAACTACGCTGTAGAGACAGCATGCGACAAAAGTCTGTACTCTGACATCCTGTAGAGTAATAAGTTCAGCTGAAGTTGGGTGATGAGTACTTCTCGTCTCTGGTTATCAGAACTCTGCTCTTTCAGTTGTGCGAGGCTGGCCTTCAACCTTCAAGCTTATAGCAAACAACTGATCGTTTTTCAAATGAAGCTATTCTTCAATGTGCCCGTATGTCTAAACTTTAGAGAGTGATCTACTCCGGTAGTCAGATACTGTGCAGTAACGGCGTTTCCGTAACTTGAGAGACATGCGACTCCTCGTTATTCATAGAAGCCCAGCGCTATGATTCAAAAGCAAAGCTCGAAGAGATGCACGCGCTGGTTACTTATGTGGAAGACCAAAACGTGCGGGATAGCTTGAAGTGCTGAAATTAAGCTAAATACAGCGCAGAGATCTGCTAACAACAAAACGATCCGTACGGATAAGAGAAAATAAGCACCAATGTGAATTACAAATCCAAAAGCGAGTTATTGATATTCCACTTGGTACAAGGAAAGTAATGTAAATGTGGCACGGGGATGTGCAAGGATTGATTGAAACAGGTCCTTTAATAAAAGCCCTTGATACGCGATTGAATCCGCAGGCATCTTAGATCGGAGCGCACACAAGAAGATAAACTAACCCGACGGCGGCAAGGGCTTATGCTGAGTGATGAATTGAGAATATTTGTTGAGGTTTGGTGGCAACGACCAGGCATTTCCCTAAAAGAAGCTTTTTTCTGGCAGTGGATTAATTCAACTGATTTATGACAGTGAATTTTAAATGTGATGAGAAATGTGGGGATGTTTGTACCACGTTACGGCTCAATTCCGCACTTAAATACTTCGTAAGTAGTGTGGAATACTGTTGGCTGTTCACATCGCCTTCAGAACCAGTGCCAGCGTTCAGTGCAGCACTCAGGCGAGCATCTATTTACATTAATAAACTATCTTAACTGCCTTATTTCAGCTTGCATAACCAAACAGCTGCTCATATCTACGCTTGCAGCCTAGTGAGTTTGCCAGCTCACTCAGTTTGAAACAGTTGATGGGAACTAGCGCCACGAAGACGTCGCTGATAATGTTATCATTGGTTTCACTGTTTCTGTGGTGTTAAACAAGGCACCTTGCCTTGAGCTATTGCCCTTCACAAGCAACACCGGTAGAATGAAGAAAGAAAACGCTGTCATTGCAAATCTTCTCTGCTTTCCAATTAAGTTTAGTGCCATACAAGTAACCACAAGCCGGGGTCTTGAACCTGTCTCAAAGAAGATAGAAAACTGCCATGAACTTCGAGTGATATAAATCTTTGACAATTGGCCTTCGCTTTCCAACTTCATATTTGGCCACCCTAATGACGTTAGTCTCGGCGTATCCTGAAAATGCATCCCATCCGCTACCATTTCAGCTACTGTACTCGCCTTCAAAGCGGACTTCACGATAAAATCCGGTGCCTAAAATATAGGTGTATAAATCGACGATCGTGGAGATGAGCGCCATTTGCATGGCTGTGATGTCATGTGCACAAAGTGGGCCTTGAACTAAATGCCTTCTTCAATTCCTGCTCTAGTTGCCGTCGCTCTCGCAGGCTGAACCGTGACCACGTGGTTTCAGTTGCGAGGTTCAGTTACGGGTTTGGAATCATGCGCGAAAATTATAAATGCCATTCCATGAGGCCGTAGCTGATATTTAGCGCCTTTAAATATCACCATAGTAAAATCGAATAAACCGTTAAATGTTCCCATGCACGCAAAAAAATGTAATACCAGTCGGATAGTTGCGTTCGTGCCAGAGTTTTGCGTGAGCAGGAAATTTCAGTGGAGAATCATCGGGTACTTTCGCTTTGTGCAAACCCTAGGTACTGGATGACAAGGGATCCGCTCAGTTCCACCACAGTGACGAAACAGTCTCGTCCGTATGTGTTCAACCACATTCACTGCTAGCTCCTTACTCATATTCATCTTACGTCTTCTTTTCAACCAACGTTTGTACAACCAACGTCTCCTCAGCCAACATGTATTCAATCTACGTCTCCTCAATCTACGCGGTCACCGTTAACTGACCCACTGCACTACTATTGTATTTCGAACCAGAGCAATACACGTAGAGTCAGGCCCGGCTCGCTTGTCAGAAGGGGAAAGAGAGAGAGAGAGAGAAACACTTTATTCGCGACAAAGTAAGCGCCCAGTAAGTATTCGGCCTTTCCCAGCTGAGCTACTTGGCTGGCCAGTTGTGCCGAGAGAAGTGATACACAGTTCTTTGCACTATTTGGTTTTTCCTCTGTGGGAGAGCCGGGAACTCCGAAAAAAGTCTTCCCAGCTGTTCATAAATTTTCCTTAAACTGAACTAGACTCCAAAATGAGGGAAGATGACACCTAAACGTTTTATGGGCGCTAACGCCAGTGGTGAAAGTGGACTGCCAGGTCATAGAACTGCGCCCCAAATGTACAATCTTATTTCATTATCTGTCGGTCGCTGTGGTGCTGCAATTCACAGCAACGCTGCGCAAGGATAGTTCCCGCAGCAAGGATAGTTCCGGCTGCAGCTTGCAGCAACCTCAACTCAATTCTAGTTCTAAGATCTTTTTTTTTTTTGCTACATTTTGGCAGTAACGTTTGCGCAAGCAGCGATGTCTTGCCGCCACCTCTGTTGAGTCACTGGGCGCACCATGCAGCGTGCTGTAGACAACAGCGGCCAAGCTCGCTAGAAGACAACGCGGAGGTCGGCCGACAAAACCGTACGGTTCATGTAGGCGCGCGAAAGCGCTGGATAGATGGAAAGGGCAAGCTCGCAGATCACGAAGCCCAAGGCAGGGCAAAACGAGAAGAGGAGCGGCAGGAGCGACGAAGGCCTCCCTCCTCCTCCAGCCAGGAAGGCGTAAAGAAAAGCACCCCAGCTGACGCTCTGCGTACGCTTACCGACTACACCGGGTTGAAAGCGAGAACGGGACATTTCTTACCCTCGCAACAAGCTCCTCGCCGTACCCTTCCTCTCTCATCGCAGGATTCGGTCAAGAAGGACAAGACATCGGGGGAGATGGAACAGCGTTCTTCTCTCCTTCTCCCTCCTCCTTTGCCCGAGGCTGGGAAGAGAGAGAGGGCGCGCCAACTTTTTTGCCGCTCGTCCGTCTGTTTCGTCTGACTTGCAGACGTCGCTGCCACCGAACGCGTTGCGGCGAAGGCGGCCCAAGCAGGGCGCTTCTCGTTCAGTTTCAGTTTCGCTCGCGCACCAATCGGTTCGTCAGCGCCCCGTCGCTTTTTATTTTTTTTTATCGCAGCCTCTGAGAGCGTACAGCCCGCCCCCTTCGTTGCAGCGGGAAGTTATAAACCCTTGCGCGGCCGATCGCGCTAACATACCTGCTTTCGCCTGGCTTGGTGACATTCAGAGGGGCTTTGGCCGCACGACTGCGGGGCGGATATAATAGGTTCGGCTTCTCCGACTAAGTGGTTTCTTCGGCGGTTTTTCGAGATCCGGTGTTTGCGGACGGGACTGCGGTTGTGGTTGGGGACCAGTTCGCCAGAATTGAGCTGGTATTCGTCTTGACCCGAGTGTTCGCGGTCTTTGTGGTTTGTGTGCTTGAACAAACACTTGGCTCAACTGGACCTTCTCCTCTTGGTTGGACGAAAGGGACTTCTGTATCCACTACAGCATCCGTGATTTTGGGCAACTATTTTTTTATTGCCGTTTCATCTGTTCCACCTTTCACTCCTTCCTTCGGGACTTCTGTTCTACAAGGTCAACTGCTCCACTTCAACTTCAGGTAATTCATGTCGTCCTTTTTTTACCTATTCTTTTATAATAATCCATCAATTAGCCGTCATCGGAAAGTGTGATCATAATTTGCGTCGCCTCGAGTTACTGTCACACCCTGACACAGTTTAGGAGACAAGATGCAAAAGACATGTTTAGCCCTCGGCGGCGAAAAGGGAAATGTACTTTTTTGTCTTATGAGCAGCTGTAAATCCTGAAATCTGGTGATACATCGCGCTGTGTAGCTTGATTGGTGCTGAGGTGCTTATATGTGCTCGCTCAATTCAATTCGCGAGCTATGAACATTGACCTCCAGGGTGGTCTCTTCATCGCTATGTCATGTTAGCATTGATGACCCTATTTTAATAAAAAATCTCGGTGTAACAGAGGATCCCTGTTTTTTCGCTGTACAATTTGACTGTCCGCATCAATGCATGTCTCCCAAATTAATTATCTTATGTTCTCTTTCTTTTTCATTGTGTAAAAGTCCCAATGAACTGAAACACGTTCGTTTCTGAACGTGTCCCAATGAACTGAAACACGTTCATCACTGTATTAATGCCGATTTTCAGTGCCTAGAAATAAATGCTGAAAATAATTTAACTCTGTATTGTTCACTACGTGAATCTCAGTGCCTCATGGCTGGGCCCCGCTTGCCACGCTTGCAATCCGTGGCTCTGCGCGACAGGTATATGAATAAAAGAAAAGGCATGAGGTAATACCTGAAACGCCGGATAGTCCCCTACTTTATTTTCCTCAGTAACCGTCTCTATTGAGTATCGTCGGTTACGTATCAGGCCCCAATTGGGTGTACTGCAGATCAGAACCATGTTTGTAAGGATTAATTTATTTGATCCCTTATTTGCTCCTTCAACAATTCCCAGTTGCGACTTGTTTAGTTAGGAGGAGGAGGGGCTATACAAGCTACGTTGTTGTTGTTTTTTTTCGTTTTGGCCGTTCCGTAGACGAGCATGACTAAAAGCGCGCGAAGGATAGGAGATCAACGAAATGACACAGGGCGAGCTGGGACCCAGGGCCTATTCCTCTCTATATCCTCTTCATCGTGTTATTTAACTACATGATTTCTTTATCCGCTGGAGCAGCAGCCACTTTCAATCTGACATCGAACTTTATATCTGACCAATAACAAGCAGGCAAAATGAATGAATAGTTAAAATAGTTTTCACAAAATACGTCCCATTTGCTTCTATAACCAATAACCCACAAAGGTGCTCACATGGGCTATTCTGTAACCTACGAGATTCGGAGGCTGAGAATACCAAAAATACTATGTAAAAAAAAAATGAACAGGGAAGGAAAGACAAAAGCAAGACAGTCAACTTCAGGACTGAAACCTGTTCGCGGTATGTCACAGGGCGCGTTCATGAAGCTGCTGAATAATGAATGCCTTACGCGTGTTCTACGCTCCCGGAGAAATGCGGGCAAGGTGCTTCGCATGAAGCACTGAGGTATAGCCCAACCCGCGCCTCCTCAGGTAGAGTGTTAACACTTAGAGCTTAGGAAAGTGCCGTTTACTGCGTGCCGAAAGCGGTTCCGTTACGCAAAAGAAAAAACTAAATCCTTGTAAATATGTTGCCGACAACGCATCTAGCATATTCGCTGGTTCTTCGGCATCATCGCGTACATAGACAGTGAGAGAATATCATATGAGAGCAATAATATAACAGCACCACATTACAGATGCAGCATGCTTCACCGTACACAGTGTGAGTCATTGCGCTGGACTTCGTAACTTCCAGGGATTCGAAAACGGGGTGTTTCAAAGCAGAAGTTTATTATTTTCATCTTTTCTTTTGCGTGAGATTTACAAGTGGCAATGTCACACTGGGCGACTGATACAAAACGAGTTCATTCAGTAAGATGCTGAGACAGGACGACAGACCCTTCGACGCGTGAGAATCAAACGTAATCAATAGCTCTAAAACAAAATGGCGCATTCAGGTAAGGGAATATTTTCTAACTATTACGGCGTGAAATACTGCTGTCATCGCAGCCAATATGGTGTATGGTTTAGTTAATGGGGGTTGAACGTCCCAAAGTGACTCAGGCTATGAGAGATGCCATAGTCAAGGGCTCCGGGAACTTCGACCACGCGGGGTTCTTTAACGTGCACTGACATCGCACAGTACACGGGCCTCTAGAAGTTCGCTTTCATCAAAATTCTACCGCCACGGCCGGGATCGAACCCGCGTCTTTCGGGCCAGCAGCCGAGCGCCGTAACCACTCAGCCACCGCGGCGGCTCCGCGGCAGCCAATATGTCAACGCGCAGTTAGCGATCCTTTCATTAATATTGGCAACCGAGAAATCAGCCAAAAATTATCGTTTCAGCATTTGTCCGCGCAGCCAGAAAGAATCTAGATTGCTGATTAAAACCTCAGAAAGTGTCGAGTCAATTTTATGAGGGCATATATCATTTATTGCTATTACGTAAAAGCTAATTTTCACTTTGGAAATATGATTGTGAGCGAAGCAATCAACTCTTTTGAAGCTGCATTTTCTTCTATCTGTGTATGCCGCAAACTTAAATGTCGTCCCAGACAAAAACAGGCGAAGGACTCTACAAGCTGAGAACAGTTTTAGCGCCTTATAAATGAAATATCTCTTCAGGTTGTGCAGCTGCACATGGCTTCTCATGCTTTATCGCATTGTGTTTTCGTCTCTTCTTGCAAGATCAAGTGAATATTTCTCTTCAATTTTTTTTTTTGTGAAATCGATAAATCAAGGTTATCCTACCCAGCCTTCATATCAGTAGCAATTATGAACCCATCGTAAAATTGAGAGTGTGACGGAATGACGTCTGGCCGGGAGGGTGCAGACATGGACAAGTAAACAATATCGTGGAGGAAGCCTTGCGCACAATGAATACATCAGCAGAAGTGGTTCGCTTAAACGGGCTTGAATAATCGCCGCGAGTAGTGTACGTGATCGGGTTTAGATTTTTTTCATGAACTCATCGTTTACCAACCGTACACGTGCGGAGCCTTTGGCAAGAGGCACTGAGCTGCGATTACATAGCTAACTTTTTACTTCAGGAAAGCAATGTATTAGTCCGTGAACTGCAAACAAACCCGCTTAAGATTTTTTGGTGTGACTATTTTTTCCAACCGACGCGGCGAGAGGGAAAACATTGCGAGAGCTAGAAAGGGCGGGCGGTGGTTGGGACGGGCGAAGCCGGGCGATATTGTCGCATATAGTAATGTATTCGATCCTGAACACTGAGTGTAGACAATCGGTATTTCGATCGCGAAAGCAATCAAAAAACACGAAGACATAAACGCTTGCCCAAAGTTACCAGCGAATAGCGCCGCGGCCGTTTGGAGGAATAGATAGCAGCGGGATGCTGTGCATTCCGTTGCAGTTAAGAAGTTTACTGCTCGTTTCGAAGTGGTACTTCATTCAATGACTTAACGAATGTACCCAAAAGGCCTGCGCGAAGGCGACAGGGCAAGTTTTGAGAAATCGCACACTTTTTCACACATAGGCTGCCGTTTGAAGAATTGTCCTCTAAAATATCCCTGCCACACTCAGGAAAATTTGTGCCCCCAATTAAATCAGGTTTACGCTGTTAAAGACGAAGTATAGCTCTGTCGATAAATGATGACAGCACGCATATACCAGCCACACAACCGACTGGGGCCAACCAGACAGACATCTGTCGACTGTTCTTCTTTAGAGTCTTTGTGAAGGAAGAGTGTGGAAAACTTGGCGAAAACTAGAGAAAGAAGAAAAATAATTTTAATTACAAGTAACCTCAAGACGTTTAACGCATCAGCTTTTTGTAGAAAGCACTTTGCAGGCGTGGACCCCTTCAGAAGCCTGCAGCGTTCATGAACTTAAGTTCTCTAAAAACCTTTCGTGGTTGCCCGACAAGTATGTTTACAATTTATAATTGGGGGCAAGACCAGGCGCACTTTGCGCAGTAAGCGATTTGAAGGATTCAAACTGGTCAGTGCAAGTTCTTGGGAGGTAACTCATGAGCTGAATTGAATATGTAATGAAAATTTGAAACGAGTTATACACTCCTGCTTATAAACAGCTTCCTCTTAATCTTCAGAATGATTCTCAGAGATGAAGCGCGTATCATCACATCTTTGAATTTTGATTTCTTGGAAGATAATGAAAGCATGACCAAGTGTCCTCCATATTGTGCAAACAGTGTGCAAGTTTCGTTCCTCTAATGATTCCGACAGGGCGCTGGAAGCTGGAAATACCATTAGGTCAGCTTTTATTCTCATATAGGTCTATGCTATACAATAATGCATCACATTTTTCATACATCCATCTGTCAAGAGAAGCGGGAAAGGCTTCACACAAAAGTGCGCTCTATTTGGAAGTCATACATTACATCGTTTTAAAGTAACAACTCCTGATACATTGTCTCAAGTGTCTTTGACCGCTGAGTCGATCAAATGCGCCCGTCATAGTAGACTTTTATTTTGATTGTTCCCGCAATCGTGACGAAGACACAACAATCTACCGCTCCTTGCATCGTTCTCTGCCTCCTTTTATTCTTGCCCAATCATTTAACTTCAGGCTCGTCAGCAGACGCATTATCAAAAGTGCACAAGAACCTTGTTGGGGCGCGGGTTGTGTAAAACGAACGGCGATTTTGCCCGCTCTTACGACAGGAGCGCGATTGTGCTCGCTTGCATCACCGCGGCAAAACTCGCGTTCGCAGAAACGCTCCATTGTCAGGTAATGGTGTTAACGACGCCGCTTCGCGCGTCCCTACCTGCCTGCCGCTCGCCTTGGAGCGCGGTTCAACGAACGTGTTTTGGCGGGCGGGCGGAACAAAGTTCTGGCAACGGTGGCAGCCCCCCCCCCCCCCCCCACCCCCCACCCCCCTTCTTCCAGCGGCAGTACGGCGGCTCGGAACGATGCCCTTGCCGGCGGCCCGGCAGCTGGCAAGGATGTTCGACAAGGCCGACTCCGAGTCTGGAGAGCTCCCTGCGCGTCACGCTTGTTGTCTCGCTTAGAAAAAATAACGCGCACGCGTGAAAGCCGACTTCGGAAGTTGTCGCGCTGATAGCGGCCAAATTGCACTAGCCATGAAAATGAAAAGGACAAGTGTGGTAAACATCGAAAGTACGGTACGCCAATATTAATGCGATTGCTACTGCGTCGACATCGCCATCTCCATCGTAATGCTCATCAAATTCTTTGAGAAAATACAGCGTTTCATGTGGCATCGTGTAGAAAGTGAAGACCATGAAAGATCCAGCTTTATTCACTATACGAGTGTGCAACACAGTTTTGTTTTTACACTATGTGTAAAAATTGTCTCAGCAACTGTGAAAACATACAAATCAACGAAATTATTTGTTCTTTGTTTCCATAAGAATAATTTTACTGCAAAACAAATGAATGTGATTAAACTGACATCTCCTGAATACATTTTTCATATTCATGCTCAAAGGAGACCCGCAGCACCAGGTGCACCGCGTGTGTCTCTCTGTGCAAATGAAAAGCGCAAATCATAAAAAGCAGTTGCTCTTACGTTGGCCCTAATTAAGGCACAAAAGCCCAAAGGCAAGCCCTAGCTCCTAAATATTTTTTGCCTTTGTGTCTGGGCGTTGACTGCCGCAATCCAAGCTTGTATTGAGCTCTGAGGAAAGGCAACTACTCATGGAGTTTGAGAAGTATGAAAAATTATATACATATTCTTAGGAAACGATAACGAATAAAAACTATTCTAAAGAGAGTGAAGAAATTTGAGCAAATCCACAGATATCATTCTCCGTCGGCAATAAAGGCAGCTGCTGGTGTCCTTTTAATAAGCATTATGATTTTTTCTTAAGCAAAAGTGGGCGTAGAGGTCCGGGCTTGAACAGCCTTCATCTGCATAGAGATTTCAGATTTTGTTTGTTTGTCGTCTTATATAATACAAATACGTTGCTTAAGGGTTTCTTACTTGAATGTAGTCATTTCATTTCGTTGGCAACGAGCGGTTAATATTCATCTTCCTCGGCGGCAAGTTTTGCCGGAAAGATGCAGGTGAAACACCTTACGTTTCTGCGCTGCCTAAACCGGGAATTTATCTTTCAAAAAATTTCTGTGTTACTTGGGAATCGTTTGGTATGTCCAAATCCAGCCAATTCGTGACGCACAAAAGGAGCCAGTGCTGTTCTTCACAAAGGCAAGAGAAGGGTCATCAGTCCGATTATAACGTGAAACCATACGCACGCGGCCTTTCGCCAATAAATCGGTAATCTTCGTAATTGGCAATATCTGTGCTTGCTGTACAAAAACGAATTTAAACTACCTCGTTCACCGTGCACAAGTCGTCTCTCTCGGGAAGCCTGCAAGAACATTAGGGGCGTGCCTTAAAGAGGGGTCGTAAAATTGCGCAGGCCTTCTCAGCACTCGCTATGGCAGAGTAATCCGCGCGCAGGTTGCTTCAATACTAAAAACACTTCGATTACCTGTGGCTCGCAATATCGGTGATCGAAGTGATAACTAGCTAATCGCACTCAGAGAAAAAAACATGATGCAACTTTCCGTACGAACCTTCTATCCGATCGGCTCTTCACAAAATATCTGTTGCCGTGATCTTTACAGCCACGTGTTGTGGCCAGTGGAAAAGCCGACAGGACGCAGATGTCCCAATAGCCTCCTACGTGTTTTGCAGTAAACCTTTGTTGGAACATATCCAAAGCTCGTAAATTTGGTTAACTCCACGTCGATGATCACCGCCGACCACTGCAGTAAGGAGCGACTGTACTAGGCTTGCGTGCAAACATATCTTTTTTTTGGCCTTGACTCACCAGAATGCACGTTTTATGGCTGGCGAAGAATTTATATAAACGACAGTGCGTTCACTAAGGTCGACGCGCTGACCCACAGCCGTTACCTTGGGAATATTGCTGCAGTACCTTGTCCAGTCGGGTTCTTGCCACTGCTCTTTATATTTGTCCCAATAAGCGAAACAAATTAGACGCATGCGTAGACAAAGATGAGTCTGCAGTTTTTTAGATCGCGGTATCTAAGATTTCGAAACATTGTTTTTGTTTCTCGAAAAGACATCGTTTGCGGTAACTTACGGCGACGCTCTGTAATGAGCCGTACCCTATTGAGGTCAAAAGCCGTTAAAACAGACTAATACCTGCCGAGCTGACTGCCATAAAGAGCCAATGAGCATGGCCTTCGTCCACTGTGCACCAGGTCTGTGGGTCGAATTCCACCCGCGCCGACATTTCGATGGAGGCGAAAGCAAAGACGTCTCAAAACAGCCTTTTCAATACATGCTAATGAACTGACTGTGGCGGAAAACATTTCGAAGACATCCACTGTACAAAACGTCTCACCTTTCTGGCGCAAAAAAAAAGACCAGTTTTCCATAAACAATTTTCAAAACTTCAGTTGTCCTCATGTTTTTGTCTTTGATGAGCATTGAGAAATTCTTTATTTCTTACATCATTGATCCGAATGAAAACCTCGGCACGCGAGCAGTAAATACTTGGCTCTTAGCTGCCAACAAAATTCCGCCATTCGGAGATTTTGTCGCGCTGTGACGACGTCGGTCCAGGCACTAAGCCTTAATAGTGGGCGTATATAGGGAAGAAATTCCCCCATTCGGCCTCTTCACAGGTGCCAAGACTCTGTGCCGTCCTCTTGGAAGGTCGTTCCTCGCGCGCGGGTATTCATTTACGCGCGCGCAAAAACGGGCAACCGGTCTCGCGGAGTGCTCAGGAGAAACGCTGCGGAAAACATTAACGGTTCACAACGGAAACCGCACGCATCCGGATTGGACCAGTTCTGGACACGACTTGCCTACGCCACCACCGCCACGCCTTCGGGGATAAAGACCTCGCGGCTTCGGCGGGGATGGACGAAGACGGCGCGAGAAAGAAAGGAAATATAACTGTCGCCGCTTTTTTCTCTTGGCACGAGCAGGTAGGCAGCCAAAGCATCGCTAAACACGTGGCGAGAAGATCTGCCGTGCAGATACGAGGCGCAGATTCAATGTCGAGCCTCTTGGGGACGGCCTTGGATGCAATGCGCGTTGGAATGAAAACGTGGAGTGGAACGGTGTATGGCCTGATCGCAGAGAGGAAAAACGCAGAAATTGGTTGAGTATCGACGCTGCATGCTCAGCAGTTGCGTGGCGACGTGCCGAAGGCTGCCTTGAGCAGAAGCGTTGGTTGGCTTCTAAGGGCTTCAGCCGACATATCTTCTTATAATGGCGCAGACATTGGGGTGTAGGGGCAAGAACGAAACAACGCGGGAGAAGTTCTGGAAAACTTGGCTCATTTCATTGATTCCTCGTGTCTACCATTTTTAGTCCATTACTTTCGGTTAATTGATTAGTGAGGGTCCTGTTTTTGGCACGCGTTGACACAGACGATGGCATGAATGGCATGCCTGCTGGTGGTCTCGGTGATGCCGCTAATAGCTCTCCGTGTCAAGACAGCGGCCTAAAATTAAGATTCCCACGGGTAGTTTTCTCCTCCGGGAAGTTGTGGCTGTCCTGGTCCCAAGGCTGGCACGTACACACAACTTCTACGTGTAAGAGCGTATAGATGGATAGTAGCCGCCTTAAACAAACAAGCTGAGGAAGGCACCCGAGACGCCTAATGCATCTTCCTTCGTTTGTCCTGTGCCAGTCATGTCCTGACCTTGCTGTCTTTTATTGCTGATGTTTTTACTCGTTATCAACACATACCTGTTAATTCGGCCCTACGGCAGAGAAACACTCATTCTGGCTACCTTCAGCAGAGTCAGGGACTCGAACATGCTGTTGTAGTGAGAATGAGCTGCATGTGTCCTCGTCTGTATCAAAGAACAAATCGAGGGCTTCAAGGAGTACCTTTTTGGTTTGCCTGGAATACAAGATAATTTGAAGCAAAGCTTAGCTTTCTGTTTTACTCAACTAACAATAGAATGCTTGGATGTCAACTTCAATGAGGACATAGTCTCACTACGTATTATGTAGCTTGAGTTCTTGTGAAAACAAGACCTTAGGAAGAACAGAAACGCTCCTAGCTTTCCCCAGCAGAACCATCGGCGTAGAGATTTGAGCCATAAAAATCAGGGCACTTTTTTCTTGCGAAATAAAAGCTTTTCGCCAGCCTGAAATTCCTACAGCATTAAAAACACCGAAAAAGTGCATGGTTTTATTTGCTTTCGAGGTTCCAAAGCGGTCAGGGCTATGAGAGACGCCGAAGTATGGGGCTGCGGTTAATTCCAGCCCCTGGAGTGGATCAAAGTACCGCCGTCAGCACGCTTGACACGACCGCTCGAGCTCGTGTCTTCTAATGACATTAGCGCCGCTGGGCGTCGGCCGCGGGGTCTGAGGCAATACTAGGGTGGAAACAGAGCACGAGTTTGCTCCAACCGCCGCAAGCACACCGTGCAGCATGGTCTCGGGCTCAGCGCCCAGTACTCATGGGCTATAATATCAGTGAAGGACGTGCAATCGAGAGTTCTTGTTAAGCGTGCTGACGGCAGTACACTGGCTTCGCATTTTTCACGGGCCTCTGCATTTTTCCTCCACCAAAATCAGACCGCCGCAGCCGGGACCGAGCCCGCATCTGTAAGCCCAGCTGCCGGACACCATAGCCACTTAACCACCGCGGGGGCTAACTAAAACGCCCACAAACGTAGCATCAGACGACAGTACACTCACGACGTATATTTTCACGGGCATGCAACGAATGCGAACCTTGCAAAGGTCGCCGTCCGGAGGAAGGGAGCACCCAAGTTGCCTGCATGCAGTCCTTCCACATGCGGACAAGGGTAGAGGACGCAGGACAAGCCGCTGTTTAAAAATTCCTTGACTGTAGCGGTGTTCAGTCTGCATGGTTGTGAGTATTCGTTCAGTGTAGTGCAACTGTTTGCAACTAGTTTCAGTGAAGCTTGAGTGTGGTTGAGTGCAGACGTTTTAATTGCTGAACACTGCTTCCCCGTGTTTCCGTCTTGCTCTTTCTCGACTATTGTTTTGCTGTGCCCCAACGCCACCAAGAGGTTTAAGGTTTAGATCCTATATATTCTAAGAACAAGAATATAAGGGCAGACAGGACCCACCCCACAAGCAAGATGACGCAACGGCGACTACAGGACAATCACCACCTTGCACGCAGATCATGTAGGTGCGCCCTTCATTGCTGCCTACCAGCACACAGCATCAACGCAGGTGGACAAAAGGAAAAATCAATTCGGACTCGTGCAAAATTGACCGCTTGTTTGCAACGTCATTCCGGTTCAAACAATTGGCATTGTGCGCTCTCTTCTTACCCCCACAGCGGGGTTCTTCAGAACGTGTTCGTTCTGTTTGGATAGGACCCCGCCAAGACGTCTCCCGGCGACTACATTCTCAAACAAGAGAAAGACACACAACACTCGACGTCGAACCTCGTGACAAGACGCGCCCGCTGCGGTATTATGCGCGAGCAAAAATGACAGGGCGCGTATGTGTATCACAGCTGTAGAACAGCAGTGGGCGCCAGTAAGCTCCTGCAAGGGCCGGGAATGGAAACGTTTCGAGCGCGGACAGGGCCACGCTGCACACGTATAGAACACACGTGTCCCGGCAAAGTGTTTTTGTTTGCACGTAGGGTCCTGACAGGAGTGAATCGTGCGTGCGATATGCGAGCCCCTGCAGTCACGCGTCGCTAGCGGGCAGTGCCGGCGTGTGCTACGGGTAGGCAGCGGAAAGGGAAAGTATACACTCAACAAAGCAGCGAAAGGGGCCAGTCGGTGATACACGCTTCCAGAAGGGGAAAGGGAAGTATGAAGGGAAAGCGGTTTTGGGGCGGAGTTGACCGCACAACCGGAGTGCATGGAAAAACGGATCGTCTTTGATGCGCGATCCTGTTTTGGAACGGGCATCCGAGGAAGTCGAACGGGACTTGCACCGCTTGACAGATGGTTTCGTTTTTTGCTCAAGGGCACTTCGTCACAAGCAGCGCATGCATGGTGTATTCTATTTTTTTAAGTTTTTGTTTTCTAGACGGCAGTCCTTGCTTGCGTTTCTTTCATGCATGGTAAATCTTTCCTATGCCGCATTCGATTGCCACTCATCTCATGCGTTTTCTTCATGCGCTTTCTTTTCTCTTTATTTGGTTTATGGTTTGGTTTGCTTTAGTTAATGGGGGTTTAACGTCCCAAAGCGACTCAGGCTATGAGAGATGCCATAGTCAAGGGCTCCGGGAACTTCGACCACGCGGGGTTCTTTAACGTGCACTGACATCGCACAGTACACGGGCCTCTAGAATTTCGCCTCCATCGAAATTCGACCGCCGCGGCCGGGATCGAACCCGCGTCTTTCGGGCCAGCAGCCGAGCGCCGTAACCACTCAGCCACCGCGGCGGCTTTTTTCTCTTTATTTAGAACTGCACATACATACAGAAAATTGGTTGTTTCCTTCCATAGAGCTAAATTCAGAGGCTCTTGCTTCCTTTCACTGGGGCTACCGTGCCTTCATGCACATTCCTAAGCACGAACTAACCTCCGAGCGCGCATGCCAACATACAAGTGATTACAGAGGTGTCGAAGGTCTAAACAACGGTTTGCGCAGCAGCCTAAGACAGCTCAAGGGACGAACTGTTCGTCAATCGTAACTCCTCAGCATTCCTAAGCCATACCTCGTCCGGTCGTTATCGCTTGCATTCCGACGTGAGAAGGCCGGAACACGGCTAAATATCGCTTTTGGTGCACGACGCCTTAGGCAGTGCAGGCTGAGGACGCTAAAATGCTCCCTACACCGACTCGCAGGAGCTAAGTTTCGGAGCGGCCGTGAACGTTGCTTCCGTGAATTTCAGGGTTCTTTTCTATGCAGGCAGTGCGAAGTGGGTGCGACATGGGAGGCGTGTCATGGCGAAACAAAACGATGTAGGCAGATTTGGTTCATGTCTCAGATTTCACTTAAACAACAAGGATTATGCAAAAACGTAATGCAGGAAGCGCACTGGGCACATTCATACCACTTGGATCAATTGAAACCCATGCACACATATAAACATCCTAAATGATTGTCTCTTTAGTGGACAACACATGAATTCACGTTGATCTTAAATGATCTCATGTTCCTTGTAAGTTTGAGCCTTCTGTGTGGGTTGCCTAGGTGCAAAGTCTAAGGTGTCGCGCTATTATAAGCATGAAGTTACGCAGAGCCTTCGGATAAGCAACGTCAAACGCAGGGGTGAAGTGGCACCTTTATATTGGCCACGAATACCGTTATGATGTTAAAATTTATAATGCATGCAGCGATGCTTTCATTACCGTACCGCCGCTCACCGCGATGACTCAGTAGCTGCGCTGATATTATTGTGGGCACTATGGCTTGAGCTCGGCCATGCCGGCCGCATTAGGTTAGGGGCGAAACTAATATCGTCGTTGCATATAGTGGCATTCCCTTCACTTAAAAGAATCAGAAGTGCGCAAAATTACCCTAGTGCACTCTTTTATACCACGTGACCTATAGTTGTACAGTCGGCCTTTGCGCCTGCGTATATGAAGTAGTTATGAGCAAGAGAGACACGGAGTAAAAAGGACGTATTAACAGGAAGACGGAGAGGTCAGCCGGAAGGACGCAACTTAGGTTGTGCACACTCCAGGAAAGAGAAAGGGAAGGAGTGAAGTAAGTTGGATGTCCATTTGGGAGCGGTTCATGTCGTAATGTAACGAGCTACTTGCAGTTTCCGCAACCTGGGGAGCGCCAAATATTGCCATTTTTTTAATATTCAGATATGGTACAAACTAAAGCGGCTGAACAAACAGCATTTATATTGATGCTCCTTGGTCATTTGAAGAAATAGATGAGAATTACAGCACTTCAAAACGTTGAAAGATTATTTGAACAAAAAGCATATATGGTTTAGTGATGAATAATACGAATTCGAGAGCTTAACATCATTGAAACGGCCTTCTGGCGATATGACTGAATTTTGCTAATTGTTGACATTTACTGAATGAACTTAATTTTGGTTTTCGCTTTGTTTTCTTTGCTCCTTTTTAGCCTACCAGTTTATGCCTTGCGCCAGAACGAAAGCTCATCAGTGCTTTAGCCAGATTTTAACGTGCGTGACTGTTGTTCTTCTATTTTTCATTTTCTACTCCAAAATGCAGCAAATTCAGTCAGCATCGCCTCTACAGACGCGGAGAACTAATTTGTGGGCCCTAATTTGAGCAGCTGCACCCTCGCCGCAGCCGCATCTTAAACTGAAACTTTAATATAGAGCGCTTAGGTAATATTTATGTTTTTAACAGCACACGCTGCAGCGGCAGCTCTTAAACACGCGGGGCAGAGATGGAAGTACTCGCGCGCTGATTTCTAAAGTTCCTGACTTCTAAGGTGCCCGCCTCACGCCACCTTCGGTATATGTGGCTGGAGCAGCAACATTAAAACGAAGCCGGAATAACTGCTAAAGCAAGCAAGCTCAGCACGATTCGGCTTTGCCTGTCTGGACCCCACACTCAGTGGCTTTTCCCATTTCCTGCTCACCCACGCCGAGAACTTGCTTCGGGTGTAATGCATCGATTGAAGCTATGCCCCGAGGCACAGCGGCTTCTGCGGGTCACCTTCGATGCCAGGCTTTGGTCGCCGGTCTTCGTAGAATTATGTGACTGGACGTCGAGCAACGACAAATTCGAGACTACATTGCCGCATGTGCGGGGTTAAACAATGAGATGCGGGCTTTTTCTTATGACCCGAATTCAGGAAGGCCTAATTGATGTGTTGGGTCACTACTCTCCACGTGCAGTTTCCGGTGCAGGGCGTCGGCTACGGGTGTTTCCCCTCCGGAAGGGAAAGCCCCCAGCTTTGTTCGCACTGAAGATATTTCTCCCAGAGAAAAAAAAAATTACGTGTCTGAGTCGCGGAGAGCATAATTATTAAGTGCTAGAGGTAAAATTGGTGCCGTCGTTGATCAGGTCACCACAGTGGAAGCGTTTTGGTGGCGAAGGCATCTGAGTGTCTACAGTAGATAAGACCATCATAGTCTTATATGTTGCATACCAAGAAACCCTGCAAATACAACGGGAAAAGAGCGCTAAAGAAAAAGGACGGGGGTAACAGGATGCTTGGTTATGTACAGCATCGTGCATATAACAAAAATCATAATAAAATCATAAGCAATGTTATTCCTATTATTTACCAGGCAAAGTGTTTGCTTTGAAAGTTTTTGCATGTTTGAAAGTGTTTGCGTATTAACGCCAAGCAAGCATTTTCTTTATTTAAAATGATCACGCGCTTACGTGACATGGCTCTTTAAAACATGCCGTCAACCATAAAACTGCCTGCACACTTGAATCAGGCCACATATTCAAATGGAGGGCAGCGCAGCTGCGCAATGTTGTAAAGAGGAGAATATCAGAAGTACTCTCTTAGAGGTTATGAAAGCACACAGGCCGGATAGTTTCCTCTTTGAGGAAAAGCTTATTTTAAGGTAGCAGGCTCAGGTGCTTTCATAATATTACTGAGAAGGCTTCAGTGTTCGAAATTTTTTCGCGCATTTGGTACAGAAGGTATGGTGCTTTCTTAAGTACAGAGCACCTTTACTTAGCCCTTTGCATCTCCCAGCATACATTCCATGGTATTGTGAAGAGCTTGATTCGAGTTGATATCGATCATTACGAGGCGTTTTTGGCAGACCGTAGAGCCTGCACACGATCGCAGATACCCTCCACTTGCCAAGATGAACAAGGGTTCAGCTCTGTGACCCTCGTACTTAGCTGCGCTGCGCATTGCCCCGTCTGCCCGCCACGGATGACGACAGAAGGATAGCAGGAAGAAAAAAAACAAAATAAAGCCGACAGATCTTTGCAGGCGATAGCGTATGAGCCCATTGAAGCTGCAATAACTGCGCGCTAGACTTGACACGTGGCTCCATTGTCACCTGCAGAACGAAAGGTGGAACGAGCAACTTGTCGCGGAAAATTCTGTACCGACGCCGTTATCTCCGACAAAAATTTGCATCGACTTGCGCCAGAGCAGTTGCGTGCCTTTTTCCACTTTTCAGCTCCAATCACGTACACTCGCTGTGGCTTCGAGTCACACCAGTTTGGAGCTTTTATTTGTCCACCTCTAATGCCGAAGTGCGGTATCGCACGGAAGGCGCAATATTTTGAATCAGTGCCATAAGACAAAAGCCACCTTCTCTCCTTCGCTCTTTCCCTCTCCTACCACTCCCCCCCTTCGTTCGGGCGAGTTGATCTACCGCCTCGGCAGTCTCTTTTGTTTCCCTTGCTTAACTTCTTTTTTTCGGCTTTATATGCAGCGCTTGAATTCTACGGCCTTAAGGAATTGCCCCACAGCGAGCTTTAGTGGTCAAGCAAGTCATATCGTCGAGGAACCGTTTTTGTTTTTTTATTTTTTTCGGGCTCGTTACTCCTCCAGTCCACGTCCGTAGCCGGGCTGTTGCAAATTCATCGCATCTGCAGCTCACGAACGTCTCTGTACTCGTCCTTGGAGAGGCTTACGTAGTATTAGCTGATAACTGCTTTACGCCTTCAGGTTTCCGACGCGTGCGCGCATACGTCACATGCTAATCATCGCCTTCTCTTTATTCATCAGCGCTTCTCTTTGGTTGCATCATAACGTCAGTCTACTAAAGAAGCCAGAAGTGCGAAGACTCTTTGCAAGGCTATCCTTGCGTTCCGCAAAAGAGTAAAAATTAAGTTGCGGGAATGAACCGCGAATCAAGAATGGCAGGATAGAGCATCCGGTGTTATGCAACTTGAAGGCCTGCAGAAACTTCCATCACGAAAAGTCGTCAAAGTTTGTTGATATTCTCTTTTCCTTCAACGTCATCCCTGCTTTCTTTCTACGCGACCTTAACGACTTTCTGCGCATCCTTTTTCGCAGCGGGCCACGCCCAATTACAGTGTTTTCTACCTTTCGCAAGCGACGCTCGCGAGGAATCATCAGGTCCTGCGAGATAGAACTAGAGGCGTCAGATATGGAAGGCTTCCTTTTGCGTTTTCTTTTTGCTGGCGCGCTTTTTTTTTTCTTAGAATCGCAGCGTTTCCTGCTTTTCTCGGGTGCCGTGTTGCGTCGCCTCTTGGCGACAGAGAAGTCCTTGTTAACCCGTCAAGGTGAAGAGAAGGCATGTCTTACAGAGGCAACAGTGGTGTTTGGTGCCTCACTGCGGTAACGCCCCGCACTTAGCACGTTTGCGAGCACGCAGAGATGTCCCTGCGCGGCACAGGCTATAGCTGCGCAAGGACGACCACACCACGCTATTACCTGCGCTGTTTTTTTTCATCTCAGGCTCCGTTCCTTTACGACCTGCGGTCGTAACAGAAACAATGCACGCAAGATTTGCAGCAATCGCTGGTTCGAGACATTGTTGGTTATTTGGCACAAAAGCGCTCTGTATTATACTTCGGTGCGGCTTTTGCTTTCAGTTTAAGTGCAAAAGCACTTGTACGCCCAAGCAGCACAGGCAATTGGCCCAATATCGGAAATCAATACTTTAACACTTACTTTAACACTGGTCCTTTGTAGGACCAGCCTTTGGCAATATATTCTCAATAACAGGCCGATTACCTGTGCTGCTTGGGTGGTCACCAACACCGACCGAGAATCTTGACACCGTATATGCACACGTATGCTCACCGTAGTATCTTGTGCCGTTGCCTAACAACCAGTACCAGAGTCGGGTAAGCTCGGGTAGTAACTGTGGTATGTTCGCTCGGGTAGAGCAACATGGTTCGCACAATCCCTACGGGTGGCTGTGTTAGGAACAGCCACCTGCCAGTGCAGTGGCGCATCTCTTAACCGCTGCGCCACTGCGCTGGGGATCTATGAGGACTCCCGGCATATATGTTAAGTGGAAAAGTACAAATTCTGCATTTATGAGCAATAATTAATCCACTAAAGACATTGCTTCATATGCTTAAGGCGAATATTTAGGGTCCTCTCCTATCGAAGCAAGAACACCTGCTTTGGCAAGCCTACTTGGTTTAACAACAGCAAACCCCTACAATTTTTTTCTCCATAAATAAAACAGGCGCTCTCCCTAAGCATGCTATATAAGGCTAAAGCAGAAGTAAACCCTTGTTCATTCATAAGTGGTAAGAAAAAGGATAGTTTCTTCATTTCATTAAACAGACACGTTTAATGTTCAATACGTACCTGGCTATCAGCCTAAAGCTAACTAGCTCGCACAGTAACATGGTCATTATAAGACACTCGTGAAATATTAGCAGCATGAATAAGATTATCGTGCTTTGCACCCTAAATTTATGTGACGTAATCAGGTCGCATGATTATCAGTGGTCTCGTAAAAGCAGCGGTGTCGACAAAGATTGGAACGCCATTTGCGAACATAACATTTCTGCACTCTGGCCAGTCGGTCTGCTTGGGCGCGGTGATTTATGTTAATTAGAAGTCGTTGAGAGGGGCTCTTTGAGAACGTATATTTCTTAAGGGGCTTAGTTAACATAGTTACCATTGCATTGTCTTCGCACATGACATCTCATGGCAATCGTGGTAGAAATTATCAACGAATTTGGTACGACAGTGCTCGCTTAGACACACACTGCCTCAAAGATCGCATCTGCCATGTCAACTGCAACACTTCCAGAGTAAGGTATGTTGCTGGGCTGGTTGGTTTTACAAGTTAACTTGTGAAACAAAGTGTGTCTATGTAGAGCCATGTTTAGGAAAAACTGTTCCAGAACGGCCGTCAATAATAGGCCATTGTTCGACTAGCTAAGAAACAGAATTTTCAGCCCGCAGCACTCTCGCCAGATTACAATAGAAGTACGCATGCTTAATAGAGCGCTCTGTTAATATGACTCTGCTGAATCCCTTTAAAGTTGCAGCCAATTCTCTGAATGCTCTTGTTTCACCTATGTATCAAGTTTCACTATCGTGTGAAACTGATTTCACGCATCCAAACGAGGTAAATTAATCAAGATCCATCTACTAAAGCGTCTCTCATATACCGTGAGTAGTTTGTGGATGTTATATCTCATTACCGCAACAAGATATTGATGCATAAAATTTTTACTGCCACACTTAAACTTGCGGACATCAAATTTAGGCACCGCCTCAAAGCGCTACCTAACCACACCGTTTCTGCTGCGCCAAGCAAGAAAGCAGTCATGCGTATCACGTGATGCGAGCTTACCCGCAGTTTGCGTCCGGAACGAGCTTCTAGTTCGATCTCGGCGGTGGCTCCATAACGACATGCTAAGACTCCCTAATAGCTGGTTTTCATGGTACCATTCTTGGTTTCTAGCGGTAACACAAGCTATTCTTTCAACTTAAAGTAAAATAAACGATTGTGGCATGGTTAGGCTATATAGCCGATAACGATCTCTCGTTTTGTATTCTTGCTCAGGACGATTCGCTGCCCATTTCAGCCTTGGCGTGGTAAAAAGACCGCTCACAGAAAAGCTATGAATGAGGAGCGATTGCATCGCGCACTTGTAGACGCTCGTTTTGTTCGAAGGAAGGCTAACGCGTTCGGCATTGAATTCGCCTTTGAGACACCGGCTTGCCAGGAAATCAAGGTCAACTAGCCGTGCACTGCTGCTCGGCGCAAAAGAAAATCAATTTATACGCCGTTTGATGCGCTATTCGTATATATTTTACCTTTCAGCTTGTACTTGGAGCGGAGGGCGAAAGGAAAGATTTTAGGCGCGTCACAGTGACTGACGCATGACGGGATGTTTCCGAAGAAGACGCCAGCTATTCTTGGTAGGCGCTCTCCAACTGTGCGCTCTCTTCGTATTCAGAGCCAATTTTCATCGCTAGACTGCTGGCCACCCGTGGCGATCAAACGCTGCTGTGTAGTGAGAACAGACTTGATATTTCGTTATGACACTGCCGCCTTGCGTCATCAAGGGGAAGGAAACATTTAAAACAACACAGATATGGGTTATTCCGTGCATATGTACCTACTTAGCGGAGTCATTACAATCACGACCTCTGACAACAGGAGTGATATCGCGCGCACTTATCGATGAAGAACCTCTGAGATGTGTTTCATTTGTTCCCTTCCTGCAGCGGCTCTGCGCTCCAGCGGCATGTCTAATATTTCTACCTCGTTCTTTGTATTGTTTTGGCTTCACTGCAACACAAAATAGCCAAAATTCACAAAGGAAACTAGCTCGAAAAAGGTGCTAACTTTAACGTGTTTAATTGTATTCGCTTGGGCAGAACAGACGTGTCACGTTGTGAGCAAAATATTTTTTAAACAATACTGCTAAAGCCTTATCTGAAACTCGCGCATGCCAGAAAGTGAGCTACAGTACTCCAAGCGTAAACAATCCTGGATTTGCTTCACAATGCAGGTCTTTTTTGTGGCATCCCACAAAGGCCATTACTGAAAGCGCTCCGCTTCGAACGGAACCCGTCAAAACATTAATTCGTGTCACGACCATCGGAACGCTCCGTCCCTCTCTAGTTGTCGGTCAAAATCGTATAAACACGAAATCGCGGTGTCAACGAACGCTCGGGGTGAGAAGAAATATCATTGCCCAAGTCGATGGGAGCTTTGCAGCGTTAGAGGCACTGCCGTGAGCGTCTCCCGAGGTGTTGGGAGATACGCTGGCATAATGGTTTCGAAGAAGCCTATAACTTTGCGCCACCGCTTCCGCTGCGTTCAGCGACCACGCTACCTCCTTAACCCACATTCTTCAGCTTTTCTCGTCTCCACTTCCCTTCCCAGTCTCTTTGGATATTGAGAAAGACTTCCACACCCGTGAAAAGACAATGGAAAAGATGAGGGTCCCTATAAATACTGGCTTGCAGTGATCTTTAGTTCGAAACCAGCGGTTTGAGCGAAGTCTCAAAGCACTCAAGGACAGTGGAAGCCTTTGAAATTTTCCATTTGACTTTTTATCTATGGTCTCTTGCGGGAACTGTCAAGCCAAGACAGGGCATTACAATTTTTGAAACGGGGAAATAACAGAAAACAATATAATGCTTAGGAAAGCCTCATCAACCTCCTTAATTACGGCTTCAGTGTTCACTCGGAGAAACACTTTGACATTGCATGATCTCAATAAGCTTTTCTGACGTAAGAAAAAGCGAAATAATATTTTAGAAAATTCGCATAGCGCCTTCACGGCTTCGGCATGGAAAGGGAAAGGGGCAACAGGAGTGGTATTAGGGCCACCAGTCTGCAAATTCAAATTTTCCCGTTTTTTAAATTTTTTGTTATTTTTATTCGCATGTAAACAGCAGAGTTTTGTATACCTGAATGTTCATACCTGGATTAGTCCATTTTAGACTGCTGTTGACGATGCAGCGCTACCATAACAAACTCATGTGTCACGCGCAAGGTACTGGTAAGCCTCAGTAGGACGTGTTGTCTCCGCCAAGAAGGTTTTCAATTTACTACACATCCTCTTTTAGAGCGAGGATACTGCGTCGACAAGCGGCAGAGGCGTTTCGCCAGACCATTAACTAACAGCGCCCACCGTAGGATGTTACGGCTCCTGTTGCGTTTAGAAAATTGAAAACGGAGGCGGCGTTTTGCAATTTCGGATGTTTTCGTCTTGGCTGTGAAGGTCGCACGTGGTCGCCGTATTGCCACTGTGTGGCAAGGACAGCGAGTGTGGCGGAATGTCGCCCTGTGTTGAGCAAAGTGGTCGCAGAGATTCCGCCTCGCCGATGTCGTGACACCCAGTGCCAACCTTTAGGACATCCTTTTAATGTACCCCTGAAGAGTGGTAACAAAAATAATGTTTACTTGAACAAAAGACAACAGAACACGTGCACGAAGATGTGCGCCCTTCAGAGAAGGAACGCTGGAAAAGGACCTCCTTTAAAAAGTGTGAATAGTAAATTACCTTAAAAAAACGGCAACACATACGCAGCACTAGGTAAACGATTCCGCGTTCTTCTAAAAGCACTGAGAAGTACTATGCCTCAAAACGAAGGAAATTTACGAGACGAGAATCTGCTGTTGAAGTTAGTTTTCGACAAAAACTTTCAAGTAACAAAACACAGTCTAAACTGATTTCATGTTTCTGCCGTAACTGTAGCGTAAGCGGATCTCGTTCACAAAATGAAGACAGGCACACATGTAGAAGTTGTTCAGAAATATTCAATAAAAGGTGTACTGGTGCATGAAGAATCTTTGTTACGACACAATCGTAAAGAACAAAGTACCGGTACACCACTTCAGATCGTTTCGTTGTTTTCTCTTACGACAGTACATTTGTGCTTTTAAAAACTGACAGTACGGACACTTACACTATGCCAGAAAACTACCTGCCCGAAAGGTGTTCATTCTATCTCTCATTCGTCTTAAAGTTGTCCTTTATTTTACGAGTACAGAGAGTCCAACTGAACTTAAGACCTGTTCTCTCATTTCGTTTTTGTTCTCCCAGCCTCAATCGTGTTCCGTTTTGATTATGTTATATTGCTTCGACCAAATCAGATGCAACGCATATACAACTACTGCTGGCTGGCGAAGCTGTCGAAATGTCTCAGGCCATTTCGAGCCTCTATCTAGCTGAAGACTATATAATCAGAAGTACCACTTCTGTACTTATAGGACAACATTGCTCAAGCGTTTGATAAGGTTTAAAGTTAACTTGGCGCGGAAGGAGCACGGGTGGAAGGAATGAGAAAGACGACTCGAGTGCCCGCTACCAAGTGATTGATCTTGAGTTTTGCACCATCACTGTATGCACCGCCGCAATTGGCGTGTCATGTCAACGCGCGCGGAAGCACACCTAGACACAGAAAGAAATCTTGGGGGCAAATATGGCATTCATGGACGTGTTTTGAACGCCATATTTGTACCCATGGTTCGTTGTACACAACAATGCACAACAGTAAAACTAGGAGGCATTAGCTCAAAGATGCTAACCACAAGTGCAACTGTGGTTTATGTTCTTTTGAAGACCAGATAGCTCCTCCCTCGAAGATTTTGCGAGCTTTGCCTGTATTTTTTATCAAACAGTTAATAATTGCCCGTTTTGTGCTTGTTGGTCAGCTTTTCCGTTAGATATCGTGTTGACGCTGATGGCAAATTGATTCGAGCTTTTGGGAAATCTTAATCTAGCCGATACAGACTTAAGGAGAGCTTGAAGAAGCGGCTTCATAGAAGTCATCTTACGGGATAAATAACCCCATACTTTTAAGGTTGTAGATTTTTTTACGAATTATTCTTTTGCTGCAGCTGTTGCAGCTTTCACTGCGCTACAGGTGGATAGCAATTCCCTTGTTCTCAGGGTACGAGTTTCTTTAGCGATTGATTAGCGCAAGATCAGAGCACGGAGATATTTTTCTTTTAGTTTTTATCTTTGTCGCTCAAATACACCACTGCCACCCTATTTAAAGAGACAGCCAACGCGATACCTAACCATTCGCTCAAATCTCCAACCTCAGAGCTCTTCGCGGCGCCAAGTAAAGGAAAGACGATATACAGTAGTGGAATAATTGTAGTTCCTCCTCATAAAAACAAACCACAAGGAGCGTTCACTAATGTTTTTGTGCCGCCGCTTGCACTTGCATCACACTCGCTTACTGCCTATCATGCATCCATAAGCACCTGGAAGCGGTAGTGCGCCCACTAAGTACCCCGTGCCTTACGAAACACGCGCACTGACTGCGTTGCGTTCGCCTCTTCGCGTCTGGTCTGTGCCAGCGTAGACGATAAGTTGCCGCACCGGCACACCCACTCCTCAATCTGGAGCGTGTGCTTGAACAATAGTCCAGAGCTGCAGACCACGGCCTCCTTCTTAATTCCTCTGGGAAGCTATTCTGTTCCCACCGGCGCATTGTCCTTTCCAATCTAAACATTGAAAAGGATATTCACCCGTAAAGTGAAGGGTGGTGTACTGAGTTTAATAGTCTCTCCTGCCAATGATGCCGTGCCTTACACATGAGCAAGTGCTATGTATTTCATAGTTATTCAAATATACCGTGTCTGAAATGCGCCTCAACTGGTGCATGACATTGAAGAACGATAGGGGTGCACGCGGACCCGCGCGCCCTGGTATCGTATGCGATCACCTACGCCTGCATTTGCCACACGCAGTCGTTCCGTGTGCGTGAAGCGAAATCCGATGTTCTGATCCGATGCGCGGTGAAATCAACGGTTCGGATCACCACTGGCAACGTGGCGGCGAAGCGATGAACCAAGACGGAGTGTCAAGGAATGAAACGGTACAAACTCGCAGTTTTCCCTTTGGCGATAAATTGCGGGGAAGATAGGCTGCGGGTGCTGTGAGCTTCGACAAGCTCGGCGTCTATCATTCGCAGCCTGCAGGTGGGGGGCTACTCTGTCCTCGTTTTGGTTTTTATTTTTTGCTGCGTTACCCACCCACGTCAGGGTGTGGCCGCGATATTCGACCGTTGAGTGTTGGCTTGGTTTGTGTACTACTCGGAAGATTATCAGGGCTTCCGGCTTTTGGTCTCGCTCCGTCTACATTTGATCCCTAAGTTCGTTGGTCTTCCCTCTAGAATAGTAGACGAAGGAAAGGAATCGTTCATACTGCTAAGTAGGATTTTTACTGCTATATGTGAAAGGCAGAGGTGTGCCTGTGTTCGAGATTTTTGAAGAGCGAATTTAATATATTCCCATTCTATTCAAATAAAGGACAAAACAATCTACGCTTAAAGTTATTATTAAGATATTCTCAGGCTATGGAATACTTTTCGAATACTTGGCATGAAGTAACACCGCCGCGGCACGAACTTTTTGTGAGGCGTAGATTTGACCTTTACGATTGGACACCACTTCATGGTTTAGGCGGTTGTAGCAAACCCTGAGGCGATGCCCGATCTCAGAAACCATGGTTATAGATCTCGCCTCTTTCGGCTACCGATATCTCGTAATACTTTATTCACCGGCAGCAAAAGTTAGTCGTGTGTGTATCGCATGACTGTGCTGCGCCCGCCTGATGAAATTCTTGTCATTTATTTCCGCAGTTGTTGCTATAACTCTATGTGTTATGGCGCTATACGACAGCGCAACAACCCACACTTTTCTGTTTTTGCTCGCAAGCCCCAAGCCGTTAACATTTCTACGAATATCATATTCGCATTTTATTCGATACTTACACTGCTCCATTCGTATTCGATTCGATGTTTAGTTGCACCATTAGCACGTGATTTTGTAGCGAAGCTACACCTTTTGTATTCAATTCGGACTTGAAAAAGTGCTGTTCGCACTCCTCTGATCAGTCCTTTTCAAGCCGGTTTTTAATTCTTCAGGCATAAGGCCTTTCATGCGATGTAACTAGTAAAGATCGTGGCCTTTAGCTTACATACTTCTTTTCGTGGATTTTCAACTACCGATTCAACATTCACGTTGCAATTCTATAACCCCACATTTCGTTATTTTCATTCGTACCAGTTTTCAAGGCGGTGGGCGGGGAATAAGTCTGATTTTAAAACTCCCAAAAGATCTCGCTCCCTCTACTTTTCTTTACTGATGGAAACGCTATATGTGCTCTGAGCATTTTATTGAACTTTCCTCAAGCGCGGAAGCCCTTTTCTCAACTTGCTTCTTTTATACTTGTTCTAAATACACCACACGTCGTATGCAAGCATTGTGAAAAGAAGGCGTCAAAATAAATTCATTATCATGAAAATTCTTGGTCAAACGAACACCTCGAAAAAATGCAATGCGCGGCGCGAGATGATAATTGACGCTTGATAATTTACAACGGCTGAACATTCAGACTCTGTGCAACAACGAGAAAACAAATATGATATGCGCTAAACACGATAAAGCTGGATAGACGAGATACGCGGCAGATTACACATGGTGCAGGTTATAAATACCACGTGCCTCTCTTTAATCCCCAAGTACCTTGTTTTATTTCATTTCTTTTAACGCAACGCCTCTTCGGCGTTTGTCCTTCCGACTCAACCGCAGTCCTCACTGACGCACACTTCTAGCGGTCCATTAGGGTGGAGATGGTGTGACGCCCTTCTTACGCAAGGTTGCCCCCACTCGCATCACCAAATTTCACCTTCGCTGCCAACTCGCTCCCGCTTCGCATCGCCTTGCATCCGCTCGGTGACACCCGATCTTCGCGTTACAGGCACCGAGGCCTACTTGAGACGCGTTGCAGTGCGACACAGGAGCGAGGCGGGAAAAGCGAAGTGCGTGTTGTACCGCGATGGCATTGATGCGAGGTGTCAGTCATCTGAGTCTGTGCATACATTTCCGGTGGCGCGTTGCATCGTAACATATGCGACCGCACGCGTGATGCTTCCTGGCCTGCGCGCGCACTCCGAATGACAGGTTTTCTATGGCGTTATTCTGCTATGAAGGAGAAGACGAAAAAGGAGAACAGAAAGAACGAGACGAATAAGCAAGAGAAGAAGAGTAATAAGACGAAGGAGGAGTAGGAAGACAAAAGGGGAAAGAAGGAAAGAAAGAATGAAACGCACAATGATAGATCCTTCGTCCGGGTTGTTTCTTCCGTTGTGCTCAATCATGGTGGATTTTGAATGCTTTTTTCTTCATGAGGACTGTGGGACACTGATTGTCTTTGCTACCCAATTTCTTTGTCATTTTCAAGGAACGAAAAAAAAAGATACATTTCTGTGCTCGCTGTAAGCAGGGACTTCAGAATCATTTACCGGTTGATTACAAGTTGAGGTCGATGAAAAGGGCAGCGGCCAGTGCAACCTTTTTACCGTTGGGACGGTTGCCGGCAGTGCAAGCTTCTCCGACTAGTGACATAATCCAGGCACTAGAAAACACTTCACGGAGGGCACTGGTTGTGTCGACAAATTTTTGCGGCAAAACGAACAGCACCGCATAACACGTAGAGTACTGTAAATATGCTTATTATTCATTTCAAATCATGTCGACAAAGCACCCTCTAGTGCGTCTATCATTACATGAACGCAGATAGAGCTATGACTGTATCTTTCAAAGAAATATTAACTGGGGAATAAAATCGCATTTCCAACTCCCGTCACCACTATACGACACGGATGAGAATTGATTTCCATAATTTTTAATGGGCAAGCTTAACACAATATGTCAATAGTTTATCCATGACGGCATTCTTTTTCGCAAATATATTTTGAACCAGAGGGCGCTGCTTTCTGTAGTGTGCTCTTGAGGCGGTCCAACTGCACTCAGCTTTCGGGCTCACTTGAGCCACAAGTTACGCAAAAATTAGGCGTACGCTAGGCGAAGACATGGCATCCGCATCACAAGCCATCAGTAGAAACAATGTTCTGCCTGTCAGTGCCCTGTTGGCATTTCTAGACCACATAGGGCAGTCAAGCGCGTGACGGCGGCTTCCGCTGCCCTTTTCATTCGTGAAGGCAAGGACAAAGAATGGGAGGAGATTTACTGTATTTTGTCTTCCTTTCTCTCATTTTTTCCGCTTCGCTCGCACACTGGCTCGCATACACACGGAACAAGAGGGGCGGAAAACCTAGTCGTGCGAGATCGGTGTTCTAATCCACCGCCCACGTCGCCATCGTAACGGCTGCCTCACGGGTTATCGCTCGACGGTGAGTTAAGTGAGCATTGGGGACACAAAAGCTCCATAGAGGTCGCAGGCACGTAAAAAAGCGAAACATCCCATGCACGTTCCTCTTAGCACCTTTTGAAAAGGCGGGTAGGTTTCTGAATGAAAGAAGGGACGAACAAATGAACTAACGAATGAAAGAAATAAGTAAATAAGGAAACGAAGAAAGAGAGATGTAAGGAAGGAAGGAAGGAAGGAAGGAAGCTAGGAAGGAAGTAAGAAAGGAAAGAAGAGGTAGAGCGAACCAACGAACGAATGAATGAATGAATGAATGAATGAATGAATGAATGAATGAAGAACGGAAGATGGTACCGCCGAGTCAATGCGCACCGTAGAGGTGACATTTTCTTAATGAATACATGCAGCACCTAGATAGAGATTGTTGCCTCTGCTCATCAAATCAACGGTCGCGCTTACTAGTTTCATAGCATATTTCATGCAGTGCAGGTAGTTCCTGGTATGCGTGTGCACAGGAATTCCAGTGGGTTTTATTCCGCGGTGCAATCCTAAGAATGTAACTTTGCACAGCCATAAACTTACAGGGTGTGAGACTGGGCTGTACACAGACGGTAGATTGAGCGACAGTCTCGCTTCTGGTTGCGATTTGTACTACGTTTTTCATTTGCGTAAGCTCTTTTGGATGTCTTTGGCAGTAGTTTCAGTATGTTTATGACTATCAGGAATTCAGGTGCAAAAAGAATTGGCATTTTCGGCGACTGATTTCCACTTCAGTCAAGCATCTTTTGCCTTTTGCTCGCCAACAATGCTTTCATGCGCATAGCGTGCTGTTCAGTTAGCAGCGCTTACAAGAAGGTGAATGTTCACTCAGGGCACTTTTCCAGACAGTGTAGCAGAGCGATAATCTTTTCATCTCCAATGAGTGTATTATCTTTCTTCTATTTAGAACTCCCGTTTTCTGAATTAGTTACTCAACGTAGAGTTTTTCAATAGTTTTTTTTTTGCCTGAATAAACACACTGTACTAAACTAAGCGCATGAAATGTAACAAGGAAGCAGAATCAAAATTAGTTTGAATAGTTGCCCAAACAATTCTAATTGGTCTGCTGATGGAAACGTCGGCCCATCACAATGCATCTGGCGCCAATGGAAGGCACTGCACTAAGAAGGCCACACGTGCGCAGGAAAAAGGACCCAACGAAGTGGCTATTTACACTGCATTTGAACCTTCAAGGTTAACCCATCAAAAGCTAAAAAAACAAAAAGAAGGTTTTGTTCTGCGACCTAGTGCTTTAGCCAGAACCTGTCGTCCTTCATTCAGGCACTCGTTAAGTAAACAAAGGCGTCAATCGTCGCTCCGAGAGTTTTTCGCTTTTTTCTTCGCCTCACTGATGGCCTCAGCGAAGGCGCACTGCCGCTCTGGAAGGTCGGCCCGTTATGTTTGCGGAAGCGAAGGCGAACAGCGCATTGTTCTGCTCGCGCACAGAGCATACTATTCGCCGCCCTTCACGCTAAAGGAAAATGCTTAAAACAAGAAATAGCATCGTTAGTGAATATTAGCAGCGCTCGCTTAATCACCGCACTGTTGTTCAAACCTATTTGCTAATGTCATTTCTTTAACCACGCCTCTTAATCAGTATTATCGGGTGTGGATGGTAATCGTGCGTTGGCTTCATTCTTCGTTCTGTGCACCCTGTGAGCCCATTCTTCCGTGCGCCTCGACGCAGTCTTCTAAATTACAGTGAAATTTCCTGCTTCCCGTAATTATTCTTGACTCAGCGCCTCGAGTTTCAGCGTCTTCAAAGGAGACACTTCCCTCCACCTCACAGGGAATTAGACTCCCCAGATCCCGTAACTTGGCGGCAGATACAGAAGAACACATTTCCAAACCTTCATAGCCTACATCTCATACACCCGAGATTTTACTCCTACACCTGTCCCTGTTGCCAGGCCCGCCCTGCACGCTTCCACAATCTCGGGGGGATGTGGGGCCATACCAAACACTCTACAGACGGAAAACACGTCTTTTGAGCGGTGGGACACGCTGATGACCAGCGATAACCTGGAGGACCAACGGGCGCTCATACAACAGATCCGCAGGGCAGCTCAAGCCAGTGCAGCCCTGGAATGAGGGCCCCACCCATAGGCTCGCCCAACTCCCCTTCACTTAAAGTTTTCCCTCCTTTTTCCTCTTGACTCAGCTTCACAAGCAATGGTATTTGTGCTAACACCTTTGTATGCTTTGTATGCTACCTACCTTTGTATGCTTCACAACTATTCCCCTCCGGCTCGTAGCAATGCGATTTTGTCTCTCGGTCTCGGGCGATGGCGTCTGCGATTCCAATTTGATCGAAAATAGCATGGCCTTGTGATCGGAGCAGAATTTTGATGCGTCCCTTACTTAGTGCACAGTGCGCGGCATGTTCTGAGAACTCCAAGTCGCTTCCGATGCCTAGCAAAGTGATGATTGCATCTATTGGCGAGGCCAGTCTTAAGTTAAGATTGGCACGCGTCGCACCGATGGACGTTGGCGTTGAACGTACTTCGTGATTGAAGCCTCGTACTACGAGCATGGACGGGCCGCAGCGTATAGCTGGAGGCACATGCATGTACACGGACGCTGCCGCCTCCACTTAAGGCAGATTTGTCGCTACGTATGCGCACCCAGCCACGAGTAAGGTTTCGGCGAACTCCACAGCGCGCACCTTTCCGTCTGCACCGAAGCAGCCTCCGTGGTCGACGGGTCGTAGTTGAGGTCCTGGCTCGGCGTATGTGGCGGCGCCGGCAGCAACGTTTTGAAAAGCCAACGCCAGTGAACCCAGTGAACGCCGACGGCCGGGAGGGATGATGACGTCATTCGCGTCAATCGGGGCGTGCCTGCCAAGGAAGTCTGATGACCGCGGAGTTTTCGCTTAATTAAATAAATATTGCGCGTGACCATCCTGTCAACCAAGATTTAGTGTATACTACGATTTTAACTTTATAATGCTCATTCAGGCTTAAATAAACCGACTTTTTTTTCCTTTTGCGTGACGGTCACACTGTCCTCGACAGATATTGCGGGGCAGGATAGATGATTCCTTCGGCTAGTTAAGCTCACGCATTCCTTGCAACCGTGTCGCGAAAATAAACCTTGTTAGATCATTTTAATATCAGTAAGCTAGCCCTCAAATGATCACCTTTAAATTGCGTTAGACTCTACTGGTTCATTCAATGTCATATGCAGTAACAGAAGTTAATATTCTCCTTAGGCCCATGTTATTTATGGCGGTCACAGAGCTAGTAGGTACTGACCTATGTTCCTGTTCCTTCTTTAGGAAGCTGTTATTAAAGCTCTTGTGTATAGCACCGTGCCGCAGCCCTCACCGCAGCCAGCCCTGGCGCTTTGCTGTTATAGCTGGTAGACCAGAAATTGAACCTAGCTTTCTTGTGCATATTCGATTTCTATCGGTTTCAATTCCTTATTCAGTCGTATTAAATAAAGTTGTTGGCTACACTATTCGCATTAGATTTGATATTGAAGTTACAGTATTCGTATTCAAATCGTACTCGAAGAAGCGCGCTTGATACACCCATGCGTAATTACGGTTTTAAGTATGTTCTGTTAATCATTTTATGGCGGAAATAAAGCGCCAGGAATGAGCTTACGACCGGGCGCAATCGATGTAAATATATTCTCCGCGTGTAACGTAGTGCCGATGCCTCCCTCACCCCTCATTTCTGACAGTACACACCTACTCGTGTTAATTCTGTCAGGTGGAAAAACGATAGGCGCACCCTTTTGGCCGCGAGGCAACGTTGATAGATGCTGGGAACGCTCATCTGTGAAACGGCAGCGATTGAGTGTAAGTAGCCACGATTAGAGCAATTATCTTTGGCATTCAGGCTCTGCACTCGCGACGCACCCACTAAAGATCGTAAGCGCGGTGGTCTTCGGAGGAGACGACAGCGAAGGACTCTGTGGTCATAAGAAAAAATAAAAAGAAAGAGAAAAACTACAAGCCTAATCTTTCTTCAAGGAACAAGCTACGCGTACGGTTGGCAAGTGAAAGAAAGGAATCTCGCAAGGCGTATTTCAGAGTCTAATACCAGCACCACTCTGATCGAGCTGATTTCTATTGCTTGTAGCGTTCGTTCTTTAGGATCGCGTGAGGAGATTTAAACTAATTGTACGGCTCGACGCCAGTGCAGAGATAGACGCTTATAAATTAGAAAATGAAGAACCCTTTGGCATGTATTAAACAGGTCATGTAACTGGCTTTTTGCAGGCTTCAAGTTTTTAACGCGGCAGGGAATGGAGAATGTTTCCCAGACGTCTATTAGCTAGCCTTTATGAACCTATAGGAGACTTTATGTGCGATGTGTCAGACTAAAGCCTTCACTGTACCAATACAGTGATGTTCCATTATGAAAGTTTTCCTTTATTCAGAGGAATTTCAGGAGGAGCCTTTGGTGGAAATGGAATCTTCATGGTATTTGAGGAAATTTGAGCAAATGAATATTTTTGCGTTGCTCCAAATTTCCTAACTTCAGTAACTGCATCGGAAAACCGGTAAGACGGAGTGAATTTTGGGTCGCAACACAGGAATTTCTCCTTATGCCATGGAACATCAGTGACCCATTTAAATTGATAAAAGTTGATAAAAGAAAGCTGGGTTTAGCTGGTGATAAAGGTTCCATCCAAACGGTAAGAAAACCATGAAATGTCGTTTCTGAATCCTGTTGCCAAATGCCTATAGCCAGTCATCTATTTTACAGATTTCAAGTGTGATGCACGTACATGTTGCTCTAATTAGGCAGACCCGTGCAACAGATTATTTTTCTGGGAACTGAAAGTTCCTCATCATACCCGAACCACCATATAGTGGTAACGGTGAACATAAACAACAGAAATCATCTAAAGATTCTGCAAAATGTACCCAAAAAGGTATCCTTGCGTCACATACAGCGTAGGTAAAAAGCTCCCACGACACAACGTCTCCTTTTTGAGCCGTTCAATTATGCAGCACGTTCGAAACCTGCGAAGCTCTAAACCTCTGTGGTTCTGGAAGTGTTTTTTATACTATAGGCGGGGTCGAAGCCCCGTGGGCAGTTTTCGGTTATAGAATATCTGATACGGGTCCCACTTGAACAGAACATATTTTTGGAAATGTGGCGGAGTGCTTGAAGGTTGCTTCACTTCCGCCACCGGTTGGCCCGGTATTGCACTACCTCCGGGATCGGCCTCGGACATTATAGCGCGCGTCTTTTCTATCCTACCTTTCTATCCTATCTTTAAACTCTCCTACTTTCTGCACGTGGTAGCGACTGTGGCTCGGCTTGAGTCAGTGGGCAGGCCTGTGCAATTTCCTTTTCATTTTTCCTGGCAACAACAACAGAACAGAACAGTGTTTTATTCTCGCCATTCGGGAGCGTAGTAGCTTCATAGGCGGCTTAGTTGCTTGGCCTCTCCCAGACCCTGAGGCCTAGAAACTTTTGACCTCGTCTGTACGTAAGGAAAGAAGAAAAAATACACAGTAGGAAAAAGAGCAATACAGAAATTATTAATAACAGGAAACGAAACAAGCAAACAGATATTAAAACAAAAAAATTTAACAGGAAATAGAAAGACGAAAGCGAGAAACACTGTAATTCACAGTGTAACCAGCGCAAGGGGTCAGCATAGGGTGCATGTACCTCGCTTGTTCCGACGGTGCCCGGAAAGCTCACGCACATAATCGAGTTAACAGGGTGCAAAATCAAGGGAATACCCTAGCGTCTTCATTTACACAACCAAACCACAACCGCTCGTAACTGACGACCGATCCAACAGCCGCAGCTGACGCTGCGCTGGCCGCTGTCCAAAAGCGTCATTGAAAGCGAGGAAGCGGCATGCACAAGGTGTCCACCTCAACCTGTGACGCTTGACAACGGATACCAGTCCGATACTTAACCGGTGCGGAACGATGCGTGCGGACGGCGTAATTGCTAGGGAAGTCGGTGGACACGAGAATCTACGCTAGAGAGCGTCATGCTCATTAAATGAGCTCGCAGAGCAGGTAGGTAGTACATCAGATGTCGCAAGAACGGGAAAAAAATGTAACCGCAAAGATGTGGACAGGGCGCGGTCCGGTTAATGCGCGACGCTGAGCGGCAGCTGCGCCGATGATTTCCATTTCGACTGGACGCAATTAAGGCCCGCAGAGCCACCGTGCAGCAAAGACGCCGAGTAAGGCAGATGGAATGCGCGAGCTATGTGACACGGACTCCCGCAGTGCGCGGGTGTCTCATTACGAGTGCGCCTTTGAAAGCTCTGCATCAGGTGATCTTTCTTTTTTTCTTTCATTGTGCTATTCGCTCTTCTGCCACGTGCACGCGGCGTGGTGCCGAGCACTGTTGGGTAATCGCTTTCCCCGCGTCCTTCGAATCGTGGAAGACGAAGTCGGACGACTGGTTACGGTTTACGGAGGCCGTTTAGGGTGGACCCTTTGGCGAACCAGTAAGCGGCGTCGTTAACCATTAAAGACGGTTGCCCATCGCGCTATTGGGTCAGCCCTGACACAAATTGGGGGCTACGAGATTGTAGACAACTGGATCAGTTGGTGTTGTAACATCTTTATATACGAGCAGGAGCATAGACTTAGACATGGGGAGAAAACGATAGCATTCTGCGTGCCCTATTGCCGCCGAAGTCCTCGTGTTTCACGTTTTGGTTCCTTTGCGATGACGCTGATTTAAGGGCTGGTTTTGTTTTCCGCAAACGCAGAAAATCATTTCTCATTATGGTTTGTCGGTTTATTTCGAAAATTTAGTCCTCAAGAAGCTGTTCTCTATAATCACGCAGTATTCTGAATTGTACGTTGCTTTTTGCTAACCCAAATAGTCGGAGCTAATCACGTTAAGCCGACCCAGACATGTGAACAGATCTGTTGAAAAAGCGATACACAGTAAAAAATAAAATGACGATGACGTGAGCAGTTTGTAAGACTTGAGCGCAAAGTACAGAATTAGACGATGAAGCAATAACGCCAAGACGAAGACAGTTTGCGCTGTAGGCCGGGTGCAACTGTAAATATAGGATAGAACAATGGCAACAATGCCTTGAAAACCGAGAAATTTAGTGGTAAAGAAAGCCTATAGTCGAATGTGGTGCCAGTCGAAAGTAAGTGAGAAAACGCTCTACTTTATCTCACTGCTACAAAATAAAACTAAGGTATGCTGTGATTTCTCCCCAAATTCATTTTACGTTTCCCCTACCCCTCGCCGCTACCATAAGTAAACATGACGACTCATGACGACTCGTGCTGCACGCTGCCTCGATATGCGGAACACCAGTAATTGTCTTGTGTGTTGGTAATGAGAGAGCATTAGAAGTTGTTGATGCTTTTGCCGGAAGTGAGTGACATCACGTCCTGTCTGGTGACCTCACTTCCCTGCAGCCAATGGCCGCAGTTTATGAGCAACGTACGCTTTTCGTGATGAGTCTTTTAGCGATATTGCATTATGAAGAATCGTAAAGAAAAATTGCTGTTAAATTCAGTTTTACAACTTTATGATGCTCTCAGCGAACCTTCAATGTTAAGGTCTCCGTGTCACATTACCAATCAACACTTCCTCCACGCTTCACCACACTGCAGTTCTAATTACAAAAAATATGCACTCCTCGGTCTTTGCGAAAAATACTTCGCCTGCAATGATTTTAGCCGCCTTCCTTGAATAATTGGTTTTTGTGGGGAAAGGAAATGGCGCAGTATCTGTCTCATATATCGTTGGACACCTGAACCGCGCCGTAAGGAGGGACAAGGGAGGGAGTGAAAGAAGAAAGGAAGAGAGAGGTGCCGTAGTGGAGGGCTCCGGAATAATTTCGACCACCTGGGGATCTTTAACGTGCACTGACATCGCACAGCACACGGGCGCCTTAGCGTTTTTCCTCCATAAAAATGCAGCCGCCGCGGTCGGGTTCGAACCCGGGAACTCCGGATCAGTAGTCGAGCGCCCTAACCACTGAGCCACCGCGGCGGGGCTTCCTTGAAGCGCCCAAAATATTTTTGGTGAGTCCGATGTTTCGTATTTTAGTACCTTGCGTATATTTCTGTGTATTTTTCGGCATTAAATAAAGCTGTCCCTTTAAACAAAGTGACTGCGTTTGGTACCTGATCATAAGACGCGAACGGATGCGCTCCTGTGCTTAACGATCATGTCGATATGTGCTGCAGTGCTAGCGTTCTCCCTGTTTTCTCTGCTTGTTTGAAGCTAGAGCGACATTTAACCCTCCGCGCAAAACTTTATGAGCAAGGTTTAGTACCACTAATCACCAGGACGCGGGAATTATGCTTTGCCCTCATGCTTGGAAGAAAATAAAATGAAAAGAACAACTGTTTTATTGAAACAACGATGTACAGGTAACCGCGTAATGATAGAGAACAACTTTGTACACATGAGAAAATTTTTGTTCGTTCTTCACTATCTTCAAAATGCTTCAGTGGCATTATTTATCCGGTCTAAAATCAATAAAAAAAACGATAGTGCTTCTCGTCCGCACGTAAGAAATAATGACTGGTTAAAAGTTCGTGATGTGTTCCTTTCTGTATTTCACAGTACGTGCTCACTGAAAAAAATTTAGGTTTGCTAGTTGGTCCAGACTCCACCGTTGTGGTGTTTCCTCATCCCTTGAGCGGTAATAACGCGATAGCGTTGAGGCTTCCGTTCTGAAGAAAGTCCGGAGTCGTCGGTGGTGTCGTCGTAGTTTTTGGCGCCAGTGGAGTTGTGAGCGAAAGAGCAGAAGGCTCACTGCCGCCTATGTCACGCCACATCGTGACGTGATCAGAACCTGCCCACCTTAGCAGGTGGCAGCCTGCCCATCGGATTATGAGAAAACTGCCCACCTTGGCAATTGGCTGTTAAATTAATGATTGGTCGCGAGAGGTTGATCGGGAAGAACGAACTGGTTGAACTGGGTCTCACTAGCCCCACTGGCGGCTGTGCTCGAAACAGCCACCTGCCGGTGCAGTACGGCATTGCTTAACCGCTGCACCAAGAGCGATATGAGGACTCCTGAGAATATGAATGTAAAACAGAGGCTGACCAATTCCGCATACATAGAAATTAACCCATTACACTATCCCGCCGTAATGTTAAGGCGGGTGCTTAATCTAGTGTCCCTTCCACTATTTCTTATTTCATTTTCCGTCGCGCCTTGTGAAACTGAGATAAAAACAAAATAAAATGCGGCACACTAAACAAGTCAGGACGCGGCGCAGCGGACCTTACCAATCAGCACAAGGTCATTTTTTTTTACGTGCTCTGCAACTTGGAGAAGAAGAATAAGGTAAATCAAAAGCGACAGCTGCTGCTAAGGCTAGCAGGGCTATTACCATGGTCCATACACCCCATCTTGCTTCTGTTTTTTGTTTTTCACTGTCCTGACTTTTTTTCTCTTCTTGCTTTCTTTACAGGTGAGTGCCTACGCCGAATCCATCTATCAGTCGGTCCTACCATAGTACTGAGTCTGCAAAGGCAAGTGAGAAAGTAGCAACGCTCATAAGATTGCGAACCGGCGCTTTGGACAGCCAGCGACTGTCTATTTCTCCAAACGCCGCGATTCGTGCCAGGAGCCAGCATTCGCGGAAGTGGCTCGAGGGCATTCTTTGTTCTGGCAGCGCCTGCCTTCTCCTTCTCCTCAGCTTTTCGTTAATGCCGTATTCTTGCGGAACGAAATCATCCGGAACGTCGCCTATGGCACCGTCCCGTTTCTTTTCCGCCTTAATGACTGCGATATGTCAAAGCGCAAAAAAAAGTAAAGAACAGGTGGCGCAAGAAACGAAGTACAACTGTTATGTACGAACGCTGCAAGCCCCTATGGACGGCAGGAATGATGCATTTACGTATTTCGACTTTTCCATACTGACATCCCTCGTCGGAGCCCCTTAAGCCGTGTGCAAAGCTGTCGGAGGAGTGTTGTCCTTCAAGAACACTTTTTTGATACGCGGGGAAGTATCGATGCGGAACAGAGTGTGTGGATAGACGTGAGTACGTACAAGCGGTTTGCGTGACATGGGATATGGAGGAATGTGCCGTGCGCTCAAGTCGAACGCCCCCAATTCGCCCCATTAGAGGAAACAAGAAGCATCGAAGGATAGTTATCAAAAAGAAGAACGCGTCCTTCAGCGCTACAGGGGGTGCTTTGGACCATGATTAGTCTCAGTTAATAAAGCGGACGTGAAGCGTGCCGTTCCAAGATCTAGGATTAGTTCCAGGGACTTTCGCTGTACTGTCACAGTTTCGGGAGGTCATGAACGCAGCGCAAACACTTGGCTAGCATGGACGCCACCCTCATGCGCCACCAAGCCTCGCATAGGCAGCAGTCGAGGTGCTTGGAAATTGGTGTGTCAGCGCGATATTATTTTCTTCGAACCTTGCTCTTGGGGATGCACTTGACGCCCGTGTTCTGAGCGATGTCAGCGGGTGCTGTCAGTGCGCGTTAAAGATCCCCATGTGGTCGAAGTTATTCCGGAGCCTTCCACTACGGCGCCTATTTCGCGCTTTCTTCTTTCACTACTTTCTTCATGCCTTGCTTCACAACGGGGTTGTCTACCCAGAAGTGAGACAACTACTACTCCCTTTTACGAAGTTTCACGAACGTCTAGAGCTCTCCGCTAAGGCGATTCCTTCTCTCTTTCTTGTTTGATTCTCATCATCCTCCCTACGGAGATGTAAGAAGTTCCTACGTCTTTCCTTTCCCCAAACACTCATTTTTGTTCTCTTCTGGATGCTGATTTTTGAGTTTCTTTGATGCACCACACGTAGACATTTCACTTAAAAGCAAACGTTGTTTAAAGCATTTGTAACAGCACATCTCTTACTGTTTCAGTCTTTGTATTTTTTTTATTATATAGAGAGCTGCAGGGTGAGTTACCATGAAGGGTAACTCAATATTGGTCTAATATTGGCCCAATGATAATAAGAGGCATATGTCTGGGCAGAAGGAATTTAGCAGACATAAGATCTTCATTACAGATTTTCTCCGGACGGACGATCCCTTATGACTACTATAATCAAAAAGGCAGAAATCGATGCATATGAAAAAAAGTCCATCCTTGTTTGTTTATTTTGTGAAACAGATTAGGACTACAAAATATTTTATTCAGGACTTGATGGAAGTGATTGTTCCGATTGTCAATGATGGATTCTTCGAGGTGTTTCGTGCGTCACATAAAGCCAAAAACGCAATCAGGGTGGATGTGAACTTTGTGCTCACACTTTTCTTGAAAATGCTGTAACGGGCGAAAAAAAAAACATTACTTCGCATTCGTTCCATTATATTTTCACTCTCACCCTCGAAATTGCAGCAATATGTAATACTTGTTCATTTTTGTGAAAATGTTCATTCATTCTGCAAAAATAACACCTTCTAATGCAGAAAGCCAATAGCGTGCACGACACAGATAGAAACCCTCATTGCAAAAGTAGCTGGAATCACTTCGAAGTTCTGAAAAAAAAACATCATGATTCAGAGTGCGGATGCGAAGTGAAAAATCTTACGGTCGTTTCAGAGAATCGGGTTTTTCCTGGTACCATTAAAGTTCAAATTAAGCAAGAAACACTGGTGCAGAAACAATAAAAATAAATAATGCTACCTCTTTCTTCATGCAATACAAGACGTCGATGCGCAGTGGTTCGTGTTGTACATGGTGAACGTGAAGCGCATCTCATTTCTACTTTCTATCTGTACACCTCTCATCGACATGCAGCTGAGTCACTACTGGGGGGTACATTCTCACCTGTAGCCAGCGGCTAGGCTTCCGGACAAAATGTCTTTTTGCCCTCATCCTGCACTTGCAGATCTTACCAGCCATGATAAAGGTGTAAGAAGGCAGCCAGGCCAAACTAGAGGGCACGAAAAGTTGGCGATATATGCTGATGCGAATACGTGAGGCAAATCTCTGACTCCCAAGACCGACTTTAAGAAACCGGTATATGTATCGCACTGTGCACTGAAGCAGGGTGCAATTAATTCGGCACGTGACATGTACTTCCTGGTGTGCGGCCTCGGTAGCTTGCGCCGCGTGCTGATGAAAACCGATCTTAACATGAGGAGGGATGTGATGCTAGTTTGGCTTTGTTTCGATTGAAAACTGTTGGTCACCGGTCATAACTTATATCGAAAAAGATCCATGTACCTTGTTGAGAGCTTAAGTTTGGTTTGGTTTATAGCAGTTTAACGTCCCAGAGCAATTCAGCTTATGAGGAACGCCGTAGTGAAGGGTTCCGGAAATTTCGATTACCTTTGGTTCTTTACCATGCACTGAGTGTTGAGAGCTGAGGAGTCTTGATTGCAAGGGCAATACCTCCGAACACAAGGAGGATTCAAAGTTCGTCACATCGCATGCCGTGCTCTTCGAACATTTATGGTGGATAAATTATAAGTGGAAAGAGAAGTTCACGCCAAATGTTTCTTTACTTCGGCCGTGCGATACCACAGATAAAGGCGTGCCAGTACCATGCGTTATTTGAAACTCGAACGCTTGTTTCATGTTCACCTTACGCCCTAAGAGTCTTGTGGCTGTTGTTGTAAAACCTTCCAAGCAAACCGATGGCCGGTTGGGCAGTCGGGGTGGGGGCGCTTAAATCTCCGTAGTCGCTTTTCTGTGGGGTAATGTGACTATGCCGTCGTTGGTTGAAAAGGCTTAGATTGTACTACTGCTAGAAACGATCGTCGATGCTGAAGAAGCTTATGTTTAAGGCAACACACGATACTCGATGCGCGCTCGCAGTTATCGCAAATGAAATACCATCAGGCAATAAGTAAAGAACCGTGTACGTCAATCGTAAACAAAATTGAACCCAATTGCTTCGCATCGCTAATGGTACCCTTTGCAAGGAAGCACTAATATGCATATCTTTAGGTCCTCCTATTTTTCTGTTTGAATGTTATCGCAGGTCCACCCCTCTACGTTTTCTCCCATTAATTAAACTTCTTTCTCTCTCTCTCTCTCCTATTAAGAAAGTAAAATAAGAGCCTTAATTTGCTAAATATTCAGTCCCGCTTTGAGATAGGCCGTCGGGTTAGTCTTGATTTACACACCATCGGGGACAAAAGTTTGCTCGATGCGAGTTCTTCGAAAAACTTTTATTGCAGCTCGACCTCGCTGCCCAGTCACATGATATTGTTACCAGGAGAAGGAGCATTTAGGTCTTTAATACCCTCATACAACATCAGGCGACTGGGTAGCGAGGTGAAGTTCTTAAAGGTTTAAAGGTGTAAGTAAAGATTTTTCGAAGAACTCGCATCCCGCAAACTTTCTCCCCGACAGTGCATGAAAATCTCACTCGGCACGTAATTCCATGGTCTCCCTCGAGCGAAATGTAGCCACCACGCGCTCAGAAATCCAACCTGGCAACTCGCGCAGAGTACGGAAGTTGTACAACCACTTTCCCGCTGCCATGGTTTGGAAGATGGCCATGCCATTGTGAGACATCTCACGAGGTTAAATTCCTACATCAGTTGTGCTCACGTCTAAACGAAAACTGCCCTTCTTGCAGCTCGCTTTCGAACGGACGTTTGCGAGGGCCGCAGCAATTAACCTACCTAGTCGCTTGCGGAAAGACCCGAAAGATATGATCTAGCTAACCACAGACAATACACTGGGAGACAAAGCGGCAAAAGGCCGTAAAGTAACCCGAGATAGACGACTTCGTCAAAAGCTTCAAAAGAACATTAAGAGGTGCGTATGCCAAATGCACATGATGCTAGACGCTCTACCGAATACACCAAGGCGGCCTTCTCTTGCCAACTATTTGTCTATATTTGACGCCCTGTATCACGTGTATGCAATACGGAACTAATAGAGACCGATGTTGCTCCTCTTAGTCTGTCTTCCTAACCGGAATGTACCCTTGAGCGAGTGTTTCAACCTTATATGACTACTTTTGGAGGAAACATTCTTGAGCGCGTTAATTCTTACCGCTTTCCTTAACTGTATCTAACTAGCTTCTCAATGCTATTAGCGTTCCAGTTGATCTCGAACTAAAATGCATGTTATTGCGCTTCAAACTTTGATTCGTCAGAATAGCAGGGCTCTCCAGAAGCACCCTTCATCAGCCAGCTAACCAAACTCAAATGGCCAACTCCCAGGTCGCCATTTTCATCGCTATCAGTAAACAAATATCTAAACAATCCAGATAGGGGTAATATTTTTCGCACCATCCCATGACAGGCGGCACGCGCAGTTATTCTCTACTACGGGCACTGAAATCTGCGCAATTATCGCGCTTGACATTCACCGAACGCCAGTGGCTCACTTTCACTTACAATGTTGAAGCGATAATCTCCCGCGTGGCACAGAGGTCGCATATTTGGCCTGGTCGACCACAATCGCGCCATTCTATCGACGTTAAGCTGATCGATTGACGGTCGGCAACTATACGGCATGAGAACCTTTCACCGCATACTCCGATATATTGCAGGCTCGGGCGCTGGCTGCACTCGGGCAATATCGCTGTCGTATTTGAATAATTTGGCCACGCCCCACGGCAGGCGATTCAGATGTCACGCGTAGGCATTATAGGGTCGCCGCTGCAGATCGGGCTCACGGTCAGTCCTGTCTTTTACTTTTTTTTCCGGACAGGCGGGTACTGGCTGGTTAGCGACCGCTCTCGATATAATGATGCCTGGAAGGCACAATAGCGTTTGCTCTCAACCGTGAATGCCACGCACATGAGTTATGGCTGCCTTGAGTGAGGCACCCCTTCTCTGAAGCGAAAGCACTGAATCGGCCTGCCTCGCGGTGAACCATTACTCGTTACTGTCGCAAGTCTCCTGTTTGCTTCTTGAATATCGTACGTGGGCGATGCGGTCGAGGTGAAGTCCTTGCTGTCAACGGAGAAATCAGTTTGTCACTCATCGCCCGCCGGGCCGCAATGGTGGAGTTTGTCCGGCGATAGGTCGCGGCGACGCGAAGGTGTTAATTTAGACGCGCGTACGCTCCAATCGCACAGAGTCCGTTCAACGTCGCCAGAGGGTGCAGAGTTTGAGGCCGGCAAGAGAAAATGAATGGCTACGCCATATAGATCGCGCGAGCACGCGCACGCGTGTGGGCTTAAGCAGACCCGATTAGGGGAATTACCGGTGACGTTCCTGCTCTGCACTAGTCGCGCGAAAGCCGGGGGGTGGGGGGGGGGGGGTGGGGGGGGGGGTGGGGGGGGGGGGGGGGGGTAGTGAGCGTCGCGTGGTGTAAAGCTAACAGCAGCTCGTTTTGAAGAGAGACACCGCTCGTGAGAGACAATGCAAGGACATCTGTGATGCCGAGATAGAAGGTAATTTAGCTCTTGAGTCCACGTCCTCGGAAGGCAGAGCGGAATCTATAAACACGTTTCGCACTGTGTGCAGACTGCGAGGGGAGAATACGAGAAATGACGTGCCTTCAAGGCAAGTTGCATCTTTGTGTCTTGCTCTGTTTCGAGTGTGAACGCTCCCGCAGAGCCATGATTGTCTTCCCAGTAGCCAGTAATAAACTTGGCCATGACAGCGCTTACAGAGTGAACCAAAATTAGTGGCGAGAAGATTGCGTTTCGGATGGCTGCGTGATTTACAACGATAAGGATACTGGGTCATCTGCGCCCAAGGAACATTGGTCTGACAGAAGCAATTCCCAGCCAGACGAAAGCGTTTACGTATGCAACCGCCTGTTGCGCATTGGGCAAAATCTTTATTGCACCATCTGCGTAGATCAGACTGACTGAAGAGGAAATGGGCGTTATAGATTGCTACATTTTGACTGTGATGTCATGCACTTAGCAACTGTGCAGTTGATGGAGAAAAAAAATAAGAACATCTAATACAGGCACACTTGTAGCACTGTTCTTGACGCGAGTGCTACAATTTTATTCAACTTTACCCTATAGCTAAAGTATCGCGTTTGTGAATTCTATCACCGATTAAGCGGATGAAGCGGATAAAGCATTATACAAATATATTATTCGGAAGATATGTGGAATTTAAGAACTTCAACTGTTCGCACTTCAGAACACCCGAGAAGTGATGCTTGGTTAAACATCTTGGATTGGTACTATAAATCCACTTATACTTGGCAGGCTCTGCTATTCCAGGAGCCTAAAGCACTGGCACTCGCATTAATTAATTGTACAAGTTTGTCGATACAGCTAAACGCGTCTTATTTCAGTGCATAAAACTTGTTTTATGTTTTTGTTTGTCGCGTCTACATTTTGCCTTGTTTTGGCTGTGTTCATTACAAAGATTTAAATTTGCGCTTATGATATCTCGCTACAGCACAAAGGAAAACTGTCCAGCGCAGTGCTAGATCCGAATTTTGCAACCTTCAATAAGAGATTTGTTATTTCTTCACAAAGCTCCGACGCAGCGCTTGTGTGAGTCATGCATGACGTCCTTATTTGACTCTCCAGGGCTCATCAAAAAATCTTTTCGTTTTGCTATCCGCCCCCCCCCCCCTCTCCTACTGGCTTAAGACAGCATATTTTTTCCCTCTTCTTCCTTCTGTTTTCCCCCTGTTCTAGAGTACTATACCAATGATCATGTGTGGCACTTTCTTCAACAAGCAGCTGGAATTATGCCTGTTGAAACCAATATCTATACGCACGGTTTCTCATGGATTAGGTTTTCATAATTAGGCATGTAATACTTGCCAGTCTACTCTCTATCTGCGATTGCGCGGGGTCATGTTCATGATCCGGAAACAACGACAAGTGAGAATTACTACAGCAGCATTACACAAGCGTCTCCTAAGTCCCAGCCATTGCCATTTTTAAGGGAGGTGAAAACGCCATGAAACCTATTGCCGCTTTCGTCCAAATGCTGTCCATCGCGTTGAATTGCGGGAATTAAGTGATAGATTATTTGTCCCAAAAATATTTGTTCTACAGGGAGCATGGAACCTTCGGCGGTGACATGTATTTACCTGGACAACTGATCATGATATTTTTCTTTTCTTTCCTGCAGCATGACCCACCAAAAACACAAATCGCTCGCACAAATGCAAACGGTGTCTCCAGTAGGTTTATTTCTCAGTGCTTGAGAAAGTATGTGTTATTTCCACCAAACCCACTACTTCCTCTTCAGTATTTCAGCTTGTTCTCTTTCAACGCAGCAGCACTGAATGAGAGGTGATTCTGCCCTTTTGAATTAGACAGAGCAATATTCGTTTTTAGCGACTCAACAAACACAAAATTGGCGGGGTTTAGCTCTTGTTAAACCTGGAGTGACGCGATAGCTACAGCTGGCCGAGTGGAACTTGGTCACGTGACCAACCATGTGATGAGCCACGGCGCCGCGCCGCCGGCAGCTGCTCCGCACCACGTGACCAACCACGTGACAGCGTGGCGGCGCAGCCACAGGGGGGCGGCGCCGCCACGCTGAAGGCTTGAAATGCTACCGTAATGTAGCTATCGCTACCAAAGCTAACAAAGCTAATAAAGCTAACAAGGAAGGAAATATTAGGCTCCTTTGCCTGATTTTAGCTGTTCAGTTTTATTTTTCTTAACCTTTGGTTTTACTTAGTTTGACGCTGTTTCTTTATGGTAGCGTTCTTTATGGCAGAAAAACGAGAACGTATCATTTGACCGCGTTAGAAAGGCTGTGCCGTTGAAAAGAGGCAAGCCGTAAGTTGCCCGCAAGTATTCGAAGTTTTTCTAAATGTGCGAAGAGGGGTGCTTCCTCTTTCAAGGGCGCGAATTTGATATTGTTTTCCGCGAAGCCAGATATGCCCTCCAACCCAGATCAAATTCCTGGCACGCACTTCCAGCGTTCACCGCATGTGGTGTTTACGGCGGCACCGACGCCTCCCGGCGCCCTTCGATGGAGGCTTTATTGTTTTACCTTGCCCGCCTGAACCTGAGTTCCTGGAAAGTGATAGCGGCCGCGTGTCCCTCGGAGGATCTGAAGCTAGGCCGAGGCCGTCACGACCGTCCTCAACCAGGCGCCGTCCTTGCCTCGGGCGCCAATTGGTCGTCTGCATTCGTGACGTCACGCGATCATAACACTGCCCCATACAGCATGCACTTCGCGCAGTAGAGAATCAAGCAGCCCTTAAGCCCGTATCGTTTTGAAAGCTTGTGAATTTTTTTCCCTACAAGCATCGACGCCAACTTTCTTCAGTCCCTCAGCTCTTTACTTCTTCCTGTGTTAATTTGTTCACGCAGAGAAAACATTTTAAAACTTTCGAAAGCGCTGCTGCGGGGGACACCAAGAGAAAGAAAACGAAGGACAAGCGCTGCTATCAACTGAAGTTTATTGGAAAAAACACATAAGGTTAAATAGCTCACACAAGGCAGCCAGCAGCGTATGCGCCTACCCACAGGATGGCAAAAAAAAAAATGAGCAACGAAAAAAAAATGAGCAAAACGAAATAAACAGAGCAAAACAGGAGGTAACTGTCGCTTAACACCTTACGAGTTTCCCTAAATATTTGACCGTAACCACCAATATGGAAAGAGGTATTCAGCTTGTTCTCGACAACCTAACTTGTTTTTATGTCGACATTAAAATATGAAATGACGCAAAGGAATCATGAGGCTAAATAAAAGTCGCTTGGAAATAAACAAGGACTATGCCTCCTCGTAACCTTACTAATTCATGCTGTAGTCGAATACAACTTCAGTCTGCAGCGAAGCTCCTCCCGCATACACGACCGCCACATACTGTTCCTCGCTGGCAAAGAAACGGCCCCCCGCTGCAGCTTTTCCTTTTTACCTGAACAGAAAGCTTAGAACAAGGTCAGACATTACTTTAGATTGCTTCCGCGCATTATTAGAAGAGTTACGCAGCACATATTCTACTAGCACAATTTCGCCTTGGCACAGTGTTGGTATGGGGGTAAGCACTGTCGCATCAACCCTGGTTCAGGAACCACCACTGCTGAGGCTTCTTCTCATAACAAGACCAAATGTTTTGTTATGAGAAAAGCAGCACGTTAGGGGCTTTGCATCTCATTGATTATTAGCTCAAAAAACGGCTTTTATTTCATTCGTGCAGTTTTCTGCACTACGTCCATCTATTTCCAGCAAAAGAAGGGATTTTTTTAGTTGCGCACTCGGATCTAACTGATCCATAACTAGCGCACCGTAACTTCTTCTCTTGCATTTCCTGCAGTCGGTGCCTTACTTTTAATGAAATCTGATTGTTAACTAGGCCGTCATTGCAAGCTTTTTTCTGCGCAGATTAAACATAGTACTTGATGGTATCCTTAAACAATCACATTATATCGTTTGAATTTCCAGATTTCGCATCGCTCGCTTGCCGAATCGAAAATTCCCTCAATCGTCGCCTATTTGGCGTCACCTCTGACATATCCGGGGCAAGGTGTAGTGACGTGCGTTGCTTCGCCCGCGGATTTCACAAGCGAGAACGTAAAGCCCGTACCCAAGACGAGGCTGTCGAGAAGGAGAGCTCCCTGCCGCGTTCGCGTTATCTCGATGTCACTGCCGTCGCCCTTCCGATCCTCTGGGGCCACGCATCTTTACTCGTAGGGGGAGATGCCCTCCGCGAGGCCGCCCTTTCCGGAGTTTCTCCCGTGGTGAAGGGGGCGGACGAGCAGCATCGACGGTGACCTTAGCGCACACCGCAGATGTGACCCCACGCGCGGAGGTCGCGTTTTGACGCATATCGGCTGGGTGTCGATTCCCCTCGCTTCGCATCTAACGGAGACGTGTATTAATGCGAGGAACTTTATTTTTATTTCTCCTTTTTTTCACACGCAATGGAATTATTCCGGCCTTATCTGCCACGTTTCTGCATGGCTGCATTTAGACGTGAGTAACAGGTCCGTTACTGTGGTAGGGGTCCTCAGGGAATGAGCCTCAGAAGGGAGCGTTTCAGGTGACGGCTTCTTGCACCAATCTGAATAAAGAAACAGGCCTACTGGCCCTGCAAGTGACCTCCAATTTCAAGGCGTTTTTAGAGAAATAATCCACTAAACCACGCTTGAGTTAGGGCCCACTTGTGCGTGAATAGTATATTTTTAAAAAGCGATTTTAAAAATTTGTGTTCCTCTGCCAGGAAAGCTGCGTGGCAGTAGCATCGGCGAAATCACCTTTCTTCGTCTTTAATGTCACACAGCTAGTGATCTTTACTGACCATCGTCTTTAACTGCATGAAAATTTTGGTTTAAACCTTTACTTGCCAGCGGAACTTGGATGCTCAAGCCCACTCGCGTCCATCACCACATACAAGCAAAGTCTAGCCGTGTAATGCGGTACTCATATTGTCTCCAGGGAACACTTCAGAAGATTTTTGATTCAGCTCCTGTGAAGTTTCGTGCTTTATTTTAAAGGCTGAAAAGCAAACACAGTTAAGGAGCACAGGATTTTGTCTTATATAAAGGCCGAGAGGAAATAAGTTACCACTGCTTCTATAAGTTTTTCGTAGCTTTTAGAAACACCTCCAGGTAAGCAATTAGGGATGTGGTGTGCATTTTAGATGGGACTAGCAGAAATAAAGGGGTGACAACAATTATTCTCTTCAGAAAGATGAACTCAGTCTGGCTAAAGAGCATTGCGGACGCGATCAGTGAGGGGCTGAATCTGGCCAAGTGACGATCTTCCTTCATTAATGAATTCAAAGTATACCGTTAAAGGAACACAAAAGGCCTACCTTAAATAGCCCTGTATCGATATTTGATTGTCGCGATCAAATCACACAATGGGTTCTTTCAGTGAAAAAGCAGCGCTTATGATCTAGTAAATGAGATACCATCTAAAATTATCTCCGTACACACAATTTCGCCATTTCTGCTGACATCAATTGAAACAACTATTCATATCTTAGGCACACGCACCTCCGGCTACTTCTATCAGGGGATCACTGAGTTTAGAATGCATTCGGCGTCGTCATGAGTGTCCCAAGTTTCAGTCTAGTCTTGCTAAAAGTCATTACTGATTTATTTGAAACGCTAAAAAACACTCTACATCAACATGAATGGAACGAAGTTTTTGTTCGGTGCTCACCATACCGAGCAATTCCGGACAAAAGCATTTTTCAACGGGAAAAAGTTTATGAAAACAATTCTGTCATATATTTAAGAGTTCAATATAGCAATCAATATATCCGGAAATCTCCCGTGAGCAGGGTTCCATTTTTTTGTAGGCAAAATTCTAGAGGCCCGTGTCAGTGCAGCCCGTGTCATGCCCGCTCGATGTCAGTGCAAGTTAACGAACCCTTGGTGGTCGAAATATCCGGAGCCCTTCACTACGGCGTTCTTCATAGCGTGAGTCACTTTGGGACGGCAAACCCCCCAAAACCAATCATATTAACGTTATTGGTATCGCCAAAAATATTCCTCTTTGGTTTCTATCACAGTGTTAACTACTTGATGCGAGCGATGAAAAAAACAATGTTAAAAGAAAGATTTTGCCACACATCTGAAGAATGGGCCAATAGCTTAAATATTTACGGGCCGCCGCGGTGGCTGAGTGGTTATGGCGCTCGGCTGCTGGCCCTAAACACGCGGGTTCGATCCCGGCCGCGGCGGTCGAATTTCGATGGAGGCGAAATTCTAGAGGCCCGTGTACTGTGCGATGTAAGTGCACGTTAAAGAACCCCAGGTGGTCAAAATTTCCGGAGCCCTTCACTACGGCGTCTCTCATAGCCTGAGTTGCTTTTGGACGTAAACCTTCACATACAAAACCAAACCTAAATATTTACATAAAAGTACCTTACAATATTCCATTGTTCACAAGTTTCGTCCAAGTAAGCTGGACATAAATGCTCAGCATATGCGATAAATCATGGCACGAACCGCAGCCGTCGCCGCGACAGCGGTGTCATTGCATGTGCAGTCAACGAGGCCCGGTATGTGTGGTCGCTGCCGGCGGCTGTGTGACGCACAGTAGTCGCAGACGACCGATAAAAGCGGCGCCTGCCTTGCGGATCGTTCGCACCCCGCTTTCGCTCCGGGCGAGGCTGGCCGTGAATGGCCCCACACGGTCGCGCCGATGATCAGCATAGCGATATGCGCGCCCCTTCGCGGCGCCGACGAGACACAAGGAGCGCGTCACTTCCACCTTTTTTGCTCGTTTGTGCATCGGCGTCGAGGAGAAGGTCGAAAAGGGGGCGGAGTTCGCGCGAGAAATGCCGGATATTTTCGCGCTTTCAGGCTGCCTGCGCAAGCGGAAACCTTTGCGTTTAGCGCTACTTCTCAATTTCCCTAATTTCTATCTCCCTCCAATCACGTATTTGCTCTTGCGTAGGGCTCAGAGACAGGCGAACAAAAAAAAAATAACGTACTGCAGAGACTGATTAAAAGGAGAGGGGTGAGTGGGTTCAGGGTTCGACTAGTCTTTCCTAATCATGTTGACTTCATTTTAGCATTTTTTTATTCATAATCGAGAAAGGCGCATTATGATTTGATGGGCAGCCAAAGCTGCGCGGTGGCGCTCCGTCTGCTTGTCCCATTTTATTCTTGTTGGCTGTATTAGCTGCGGCAAGATATTCTGACCCCTGAAGGCATTTGAGAAACAGTGGTTTCGAAATATACACACAGAAGCATTACCGTGAGGAGGGTGCGAGTTTCAAAAACAGCATAGTTAGACTTCAGCGAAAACAACAAGATAAACACGCGCACGAGCGCTGTCTCATAACTATATGCGGTCTTTATTGGAGGGCAAGAAATATAAAGCAGAGTAGAACATCAAGAAAACCTGAAAAAAAAAAACGACCACTAAAGAGATACGTCACAAAAGATTACAGCTCGAACACAGTTTAGAATTTTCTCAGGACGAATAGCTGGGGCAGTTGGTTCCACATTCTTTACTTAAACACAGCACACAAAAACAAACACGGACACGCAGGTAGGCCCACAGACACAGAGATGCACACACAGACAGGTAGTTCTTTTATTTCCGTGCGCGCATAAATATTCAAGTCAGCGCATAAGGGGACGTAGGGAGAAAAATAAAAAGATCGAAGATATGTGACATGGCCTTCATTGACAGCGGTGGCGAAACTCGCATGTAACAAACCCGCGTCTCATTCAAACCAACTATACATCTGCTCATCAAAAGGATTCAGCTGATCATAACAACGCACGAAATAGCATCCCTCAGACAGCCGGTAATAGGTCTTAATGCCTAAGATATGGTGCTCCTTATCACTAAAAAAAAACTCCGTGTGCACGTTGTCTGTATTGATAAGTGATAAAGAGCACTATTTTTTAGGCATTCTAACTCATCGCTGTTGTCATTTCTCGGGTTGTTATGGTCTTCTGAGTCCTATTGATGACCAGATGTATGGTGCGTTGATTGTTACGTTGTTTTTTGCCATGCGAAGTTCGTCACCAGTCAAGGAAAGAAGCGTCATGTCGACTCCATCTCTGTGCTTATTTCCTGCGTCTCCTTACGCGCTGATTTGTATATATGTATGGGCAGCGCGCGGTAAGCAAATAATTGAAGTCAGCACTTGTACATGCCACTGTGTTCATCTACGTTCTTGCGAATTAAAGCAGGCCAAAACAACAATGGAAAGAGCAAGTTAAATTCCCAGCTTGATTCTGCGTTCTCTGTTGCGCGTATGGCTGCGGCATTTAGGCCTAGTTAAGATGTTCTTGTCCGCACGATGCTACGACTGAAACAGTTTATTCGCTCTATTCAAGTGGTGCAGGCCCTTTGATGCTCAGCGTCCGAAACGAGCAAAATAACGCGGAGAGCTTTAGAAGACGGCAAAAAATTATTGGAGCTTGTGTTCTGTCTACATGAGCAGAGCGCTGTCCAGTCCACTGCTTCCACCTTCATTCGTTTGGGAAAGGGGGGCGGGGGAGGGGGGGGGGGGGGGTCTTAGACGTGACTACCATGTAGCAACTCAGCCCTCCTGAAACATCCTCGTCTACCTTAAGGTTCGTAAATTGTCGTCGAGACGACAAAAAGCATCCTAGGCTTCGCGGCGGCTACCAGGATCTCGTTGATATTCCTGGGAACGCGCAGCGCGCTTTGCAGAAACAAGTCGCAAATCGTGAAATGCTGGCGAAGACACGCCAAGGGCATTCGGCGTTTGCCTTTTTCTTATCAAGCGCGTATCCTTTTCGCGGCAATTTTGGTGTTGCTGCCGCGCCTGGACGTGCCTAGCTGTGCGCTATGACTTTGGCTCCTATTCATATAACGGCCACTCGGAATATACCGCAAAATAAAGAAAACTCTAGTTTTATTGCATGTACACAGACGACGAGGTTTCTGGTGGCTGGTGTGATTATAATGATAGTGATAGTGACGATTCTTGTTTGATTTTAATGAACGTAAAGGTAGCTTAGCCAAAGACCAGCACGGCTAAAATTTGTGTGCCCGAGAAGTGGTAAACCGCACTTCCTTTCTTTAAAACAATACCATTCCAAATAAATGAGCGATCAGAGACACGGAAAAGCAGGTACTCACTAGAAGCTAGTTGCTTTATGAAGTCACAAAGGTTCTGTAGTAAACCTCTCTAGGTGTAATTTTCATAGAAAGGCAAAACTTCTTTACTGCCACATTGGCGTAAAGGTGTATATCCACGTCAGCGTGTCAACAGGCGCAAGGAAAACGGCTCGAACAACAGATGGTACGATTTCCAGGTGGTCCCGTGCATCTACTAGAGCGCTGCGGGCTATCTAGGCGACCTTGGCAATCAAGTTGGGTCAATAAATAAATCAACTTTAGCATCTCTTTGTCATACGCTTATTTTGTCTCTTCGCAAAGACGATCCGCTGGGGATTTGTAAAAAATGGATTTACAGTGGAGCATCAATTCAACCGGCGAGCCCAAAAGCGTGTCCCAGTGTTAAAGCATTAACGATGCACTGCTAATGTGTTAATGGGGAAGTGCACGGCACTGATCTTAACACACGCGCAAAAAACCGGCCACCCTTCCAGTATTTCAAAACATGAGCCGTGCGGCAATGTTCATGGAGGGCTTTAATCTTTATTAGAAGTAAATTAGTCCACAGACGGAAAAACGTAGGATTAATGCCACAGGTTTCTAAACTACTTTTATAATCATTAAGCTTTTGCATAACCTGCTGCCCCGCAGAAACCTCCTTCGAGCGTGAAACTTTTGCACGATAGGCTACAGAGCCCGCTTCACTAGGCTACCTTTGAAACAGGATATGCTGCTGCTATAGCCATAAAGTCTAAGAATAGCTCTGACTCATGCTCCCAAGCACGACGGAGGAGATAGATGCGAAGGGTACAAATTTCTACCTTAGAAATGACCACTAGTGTCCAGCTAAGGAGAGGGATCTTCTTTGTATTCCTACGATGCCAGCGGTACTGCCTCCCTTGCATGAACTACATATGCAGGCCGCTGCAGATCCTGTTCTGCGCACGAAAGTCAAGTCGCTGCGCTGCAGCCGTGGTGATCAATGCACAGGTTGCACGCACTAATCCAGTTGCCGATACTCTTTTCCTCTTGAACGCAGCCAGAGCTGCGCATGCATAATCCCGTAGGCACGTGCCTCTCTAACCCTTTTTATATATTCTACGCGAATAGATCCAAAGCTGTTAACCAGGAACTAGCTATCGATAAGCTGATCCCTTGCCGTGCCCGGTGCCCGAGTGGCGAAATAAATATGTGCACACTGCTTCTTTCCAGCCTTTAAATCCAATCATGACCAGTCTGGGCTTGAGCTTGGCCTTTAATCCAGGAATATTTCTTCAAATACTAAAGTATAAGAAGAAATTCGGTTCATCAGGTATCTTCCTACGTGCCTTCAATAGTTTGTGAATTCACAGACTTTTTATATTTTGTAAAGGGGAATTTCGCTTTATCAACAAACTGTGATTGAAGAACAATGTAAGTATTTTATTTTACGTCTTAGTGGAGTATCATTTATTTCTGACAACCGGAAGTGCCACAAAAACTGGAAGCCAACTACAACACATTATTAGAAGGCTTACGTCTGCATAAGTAGGCAGCAGGATGTTTTTGGAACCACTAATCAATTATCCTGTAATCGATTGCCTCGTGATCACAGCGAAGTGAATTCGCTGTCAAGAGCGCTTCCCCTCCTCGAGTAACGCGTGCATGCCTGAACGAAACTGAACGGCAGTACGAACAATGCATTTCGATGAGGCAGGGTTATACGATACTCGGTTGCACGAGCATAATGACGTTGTCGGGGGTGTGCAATTGCAATATGAACCTCGTTCGTATAGTTCCGCTAAAAGCGAGCTATTATCTCCACAAGGCTGTCTGAATCTCCAGGCTTCGCATTTCACTGCAAGCCTACGGCAGCTCTGACAGGAAGTTCACGTGTGTAGTGATGCTCATATCTCTTCATATTTCCTCATGACATGTAACAATAGTAGCCGATCCGTGACACAAGACAATGAAATGAGTTGTATCTGCAACTTTCGATGTCACAAATTTATAAAAAAATGCGTGCTTAGCGGCCCTGGCGTCATGGACGGTCGTATCTGGTTATAGGGTGGTAAGAGAATGATTCGGACAATGAATAGCTGCGAAAACTGTCGTTTGTTGCTTTGCAACCCGTTACTAAAGGCACATGGTTGGTAAAAAGTTTTCAGGCCACAGGGTCTTCTTTTAATCGATATATCCTGGAACTCAAGATACCGATAAAGCTATCAAGGCTCTCACAAGTTGGAATAATGCTTCTTCTGCTCTCTACAGCTATACTGGGCTTCAGGAACTGTACTGCTCACTAGCAGACTCTGTGGCCTTAGAACTTTTGACCGACCCTGTACTTGATTGTACTGCGAATGGGTTACACGTATGGACTGTATAAATCATTCTCACTCAGCTTTCTGCACCTACGTCAAGCAGATAAGCATGCTTGCTTTTCCTGCCACAAATGGACGCGCACGCAATCGTCAGTTGTTTAGTTTCTATTTGTAAACCGAGATTGCTCTACATGAAAGCAACAGCAGAAGAGGGACCGTTTTTTGGCCTCATGAAAGAAGGTACTCCGAAAAGGCCTTGGGCACTCCGCCTAAAGATAACAGACCACTGGAGTTCATTGTTTGGAACATCCACTGATAGTTGAGATGCATACTTCACTGGCATACCCAGAATTTTGATCTGGCGAAACGCTAGGCGCATCAAGGCAACGTTGCGCCACTGACATTCCAAGCCGCACCTTTACGGATAAAAAGGGCAGATCTGAGCAGTAGAGCCAATGCGCAGGCGATGGCATCCGTCGAGGGCTTCTCTGCGTGCTTGCCTGCATAAAATATTAGCCACTCTCCTTTTTTCTTCGATAACGCAAGGATCCTGACGCAAGTGCCAATGTCTCGCGTCGATATTAATCGCGGTGATGCTATTCAAAACCTTTCAGCAACGCAATAATATTTCTGTCTTCAGCACCTCGCGCATTTTAAACGGCCTTGCATTTGTGGTGGCGTCGGATAAGCGTTGATTTGAATCCACAATTATTCATTGATTCTTGCGATAGCGGTCAACACGTGCCGAAGTTGCGAAGCTCGCTCAAGAGATTGTTTCAATGCCATTAAGCGATGAACGATTAATAGTAATGGAGCAAAGTGCTCCAATATGAGGGACGTAACAAAGGCTCGGAGCTCTCATTGTGACTTCCATGCGAACCTCGATAATCCGAATATAGCAGTTAGCAGACGGGGACAAAACACAGCGGCAGAAATCCTGCAATATTAGTTGTATGTTTAGGCTCTCCGTCTCACGGCACTTTTTCTTTTACGTTGCATTTGCAGATGTTTTCTGACCGATGTTTCCCATGTCTTATGCTAACTGGGACGAAAACCACTTATAGATATCTTCCACCGAAGACATGATGGCCTGCATGATGGCTGCGTTGATGCATTGCATCTTTCTTGCTAACCTTCGTCCGGCAAGATATGGTTGTTTTTTTTTTAATCGTTTGAAGGAAATCAGTTTTGTTCATGTTCTGTTATGTGGCGCCTTTTGGCCTAAATGTATGTACTGATTTGTTGAATGTTTGCAAACATGAACGGCATATTGTTGTACTGTATTTTATTTTATGAAATTTTATAACCGCAACTCCAGTCTTGGCATAACGCTGACAGTATGAATAAATAAACAAAAAAGGGCAAGGAACAAGGCCCCCTTTGAAATTGCTTTGGGGCTTGTGAGGAGAAAGTACAAGCTAACCTGCTCACTTGCCGTATTCGCTTACCTGAACATTCTCGTGTGAGCTTTGTTAAGGCTGCACGTGGTGCACCCATGTCGAACATTCTCGGATAAAAATTTTGAATATTGCAAAATTGTAAAGTACTGTTAGGGAAATATTGAAGATAATGGTCCATTCTTCTGTTATGAAGCAAAATATTTCTTTAAAAAGGTTTCCATTTATAGCATCGAACAGTTAAGACTGCCGTAGAAAACCAATGGGAAACGCTTTTGACAATAGCAGGAATGTTAATTTATAAAATACAAGACAGTCGTCGGTGATCTCCGGATATATTGATTGTTATAGTGGAATCTTACATGTGAAAAAATTGCGTTCATAAAAAGCTTCCCGCTAAAAAATTCTTTTGTCTACAGTTGTTGGGTAGGACCATCGCGCACGCGACGTCACGTGCGAGGCATCTGTGGCAACGAATCGGGCGCCACAGATATTTACATAAAAAAAATTGGCGGTGGTTTAGCTCTGGTTAAACCTGGAGTGACACGATAGCTGCAGCTGGCTGAGTGGAACTTAATCACGTGGCCAACCACGTGACGAACCGCGTAATCAGCCACGGCGCCGCGCTGCCGGCAGCTTCTCCGCACCACGTGACCAACCACGTGGCAGCGTGGCGGCGCAGCCACAGGGTGGCGCCACAGGGGCAGCCACAGGGCCGCCACGCTGATGGCTCGAAATGCTACCGTAATGTAGCTTTCGCTACAAAGGAACCACGAGTTCAAGGGTGGTTGAAGTGGAATCCGTCATCGGAATGAAGCGAAATAAGCAATTATTCGGCTTTTCTATGGAGGAGGTTTTTATGGAGGAAAAACGCTAAGGCGCCCGTGTGCTGTGCGATGTCAGTGCACGTTAAAGATCCCCAGGTGGTCGAAATTATTCCGGAGCCCTCCACTACGGCACCTCTTCCTTTCTTCTTTAACTCCCTCCTTCATCCCTTCCCTTACGGCGCGGTTCAGGTGTCCAACGATATATGAGACAGATACTGCGCCATTTCCTTTCCCCAAAAACCAATTATTATTATTTATTATTATTCGGCTTTTCTTTGCATGGTGGTAGAAACGCCTTGGCTGCACGGCTGCAGAGCGTGCTTCAAATGGTAACCATTCGCTGCACTCCCGATGGCGTTGCTATTTCTGAGGCAAGCGGCAGCAGCTACTTAGCAGCGCTGTCGCGTCGACCTCCAGACAAAGAAATGCCAGCCGCTATCGAAACGGTCTTTCCGTTTGCTGCGCCGCACATCGCCCTTGGTCCGCACAAAGGTGTGAGGAGATTGCAAGGACGACGCAGTTACGATTCGCTGATCGATAGCTGCGTTAGTGTACGCACTTGCCTGGGACCCCTGTATCGTGTGCTGTGGCATTCCAGCGAGTTGCAGCGGGTTTTTCCTAGCCAAAGAGTTTGCGGAAAGAAGTTCTGCGTCTCCAGTAATTTGGGTCACGCAGTTTCGAGCGAATAACGCGAGCCGAATACCGACAGAATAAACGTATGTGGCTGGAAATGATTTGTCGAAAATTTCAAACTGTCAAGGTTTTCGTTTAGTAACTTTATTTCTTTTTGATACTATAAGCCAAAACTAAAACCAAGCCAGGTAAGCTGCTCTGAAACCTAAATGATTAATTTAATTCGTGAACCAGTCTTAAAGAAATATTCTCGTTTCGTTGGGCTGTCTTCAAATCGAAAACTAAGCGAAACTTGTTCATCTGAAGAAACACGATTACGTAATAGCTGCTCATTATTCCAGCGATTCCTATCAAGCAGGCTTTTCCTACTTCTTTCCGCTTTTTGTAGTCAGGGATGAATCGATTGTGCTGTTGCAGATAGTCTGCACATCTTGAGAATTCGAATTCACGCGTGCAAGTGCGGCTATTGGATCTACGTAAGTGCCGCTTTGCATGCATAAAAGTTTCCGAATTTAAAGGATGTAAAATTTTCGCTGTTAATATTCGGGCGTGGCTAGTGCGGTTGAGCGGCACATTGGAATTCTTGGCTGAACTGGCGTTCGCTTGTCTGACTTTCCGGATGTATATTTAATCCAACACACGTGGGCATCTGCAACTTCAGCGAGCACGTAAGTTAGGGGCTGGTCCTCTCCAATGAGTACAAACCGACTTGACGAACTTCTTGTTGGATGAAGGAATGCTCATAAAGGTTGTCAGTTTTTAAAAAGCACCTCAAAATGTAACAATTTGCCTAATGCATAAGTTTGTCGGACGTTCTGTTCTGATCGTCAGCAGTTTGGAAACCACCGGGCGCTTCCTCCATACTCATCAATTCAGGACAAAAGCATTTTTGAGCGGGAGACCGTTTATGAACGCTATTTTTCATATAATGTAAGATTTCATTATATTAATAAACATACCTGCAGATCACCCGACGGCAGCCTTGTATTTTTTTCCTATACGCATTTTTGCTGTCGTCAAAAGCGTTCCCCATTGGTTTTCTATGGCAGTATTAACTGTTCGATGCGATCGCTGGAAACAAATTTAAAGAAATATTTTGCTACATATCAGAAGAATAAACCACTACCTTCAATATTTCTGTAGTGGTATCTTACCATTTCCCAGTTTAAAAAATCGGAAACCTGGACTGATTACCTGTAAACCTGGAAACCTGGACAGGAAACCTGGACTTGATTACGATACTCGATGGGAAAAAAAACCAACGTCATGAAGCTTTCTAAAGAGCAGCGTTAAAATTAACGAAGTTCAATTTTCTGGAACATATTGTTACGTGGTGGCAAGCCAAGGAAGGCACGACATGATGACTGAATGAAGATATGATTTAATGGCTCAATGGCATAGCGCGAGCACTCCGTCCCGCGCCACTGCCCTCTTCTTCGTCTTCATAACATGACCCCGGTCCTCCGAGCGATCGTCCCGATCGATTGCTTGAGTTACGAATGATGAGGTGACGATGAGGATGATCAGGAAAGATAGAAGAAGATGAAAGGCTTGCCACCAAGATGAAGGAGATGATCTGGTGGACGGTTGCCCCCGGAGCTTCGGGTCCAGCGGTCGGTCACCCACAGCCGAAGGTCAAGGGTTGAGGGATCGCCGCACAGCCTGGGCGGGGGTGCCGTCTTGGTTCGGGTCGCAGTCGGGTCATCGTACGTCAGGTCCTGGTCGCCGTGTCTTGTGTTCGGGGCTGGGGACGGGGTGGGGGAAAGCGGCTGGTCGGTTCTGGTCAGTTCGAGCTGGGGTTGGGCCGGGCGGCGGAGCCCAGGTCCCCTCGGTCGACGACGAAGGCGACCAGAAGGCGGCGATGCTCCGGGGACTAGGATGACGATGAGTACCCAGCACCTCACACCAAATGTTACGTGGTGGCAAGCCAAGGAAGGCACGACATGATGGCAGAATGAAGATGTGATTTTAATGGCTGAGGGCCTAGCGCGAGCACTCCGTCCCGCGGCACTGCCCTCTTCTTCGTCTTCATAACAATATATTAGGCGTTTAACACGGGTATGCATAAATGTGATTAGGCTTTTTCCTTAACGGGGCTACAGCTAACCAGAAAATGACTCCAAATTACACCAGAGGTCGGCATGGATTGCGTTAATCTTTGGCGCGCTCATCGCAACCATGTAATTCGTTTTACAATGTTCCGGCCTTTCAGTCATCCTTCGGCGAGTGTAGAGAACATTACAAGCAGCCGTGTCCAACAATACTAGACAAAAATTTTAAATATTGTAAAAGTGTAAGGTACTGAAGGCAAATATTGAATATAATTGTCCATTCTTCTGATATGTAGCAATATCTTTCTTCTGCAATGCTTCCAACATTCTCACTGAGCACTTAAATCTGCCATAAAAAAGCAATGGGGAACGTTTTGATGGTAGCAAAAAGGTTAATAGCAAAACAAAAAGCAAGCTTGCCAACGGGAGTTCGGCAAATATGTTGATTGTTAAACTGAAATCTTATTATACATTAGAAAAATTGCGTTCATAAACTCTTTCCCGTCCAAAAATGATTTTGCCAAGAATAGTTGGGTAAGGTTGGTGATCGTGCATAGAAATGGCGACAACTACTACCTGCAGAAGAAAGAGAACACTTTATGTAGGAACTAATTTCGTCGTTGAGGAATGAACTGGCTTGTTTTACCAAGCCTCTTGAGTTCTTCAGCTGCTTTCAACTAGCCACTCCATGAAAAACGGAGCGCGTAGGGGGAGTACGGGAATTGTCCGGAAAACGGGTATGTCTGATGCTCTGGGTTTTATTCGTGATTAAGTGGATTTAGAAAAGGCTGAAGTAATTTGGTCGGAATGGAGCGTGTCAAACAATGGTGGTACTGTTCTTTACGCCACTGACTGATAACAGTTTGGAAGCCTATGCAAGGAACCTTTTGACAAAGGTTTTATAAAAGACTTTCAGAACTTGACTATACGGCGGCCAAAATTAATTCCTTATGAGTATATCACGCTTTTTATGGAAATGGAAAGACCTGCCTTTGTGTCTTAGTCGTCGTGGCTTTCGGCTGCAGAACCAAAGGTTGCGGTATGTAATTTCGGGCGCTGTATCTGTTTTGACGAGAACACCGGAAATGTGCCCTGATTTTCTGTTTTTTCCCTGCTGTCTGATATTGCTGCACTTCGGTTTCAAGGTGACAAATTCATTAACGATACATCCCAGAAAGAAACTTTCAAGCTGTGTTGTAATAAACTACATTGTTTTACATTTCATTTTGCGCATTTTGGTAAAATTATTTTTTGTGTAATATTCCACCTCAGCGTGTTACTCTTTGTCGCATCCCACCACTGCACCGGCCCTATGGCCTAGGCTAGATGTGCAGTCTTTATCGAATGTGCACAGCCCAAGGGGTCTGTTGTGAGCCCTGCAGCGCGGCTACTTTTTCGTACTCAGGGACCCTAATCTCACAAAAGCGGGATAAACTTAAGTCCTCAACCCTCCCAAGCTTAGGATTGCCAAATGTGCTTCAGAGCTTGCCCCACTATGCACTGCATGGGAGCAAACCCCTTGTGCTGTGTATGTTTGACAAAGACTGTACATAATAATAACGTAACATGGCACAGTATAACATGGAAGAAAGTAAACAAAACCTTTCAGAAACCACGACTGCACAACAGTGTTCATGCCGGTTAGCAACTTATTGCGGCCTTTGTGCATTCCTTCCCAGTAGGGAAGAATCCTGCTGCGAAGAAAAGCCTTTAAAACCCAACCCCGTACATTCGGAGTGCATGTGGTCTCCCTTTTCTGTTTTCGCGGCGCAAGGTGTAGTCGGCGTCCTTGAGCTTGCATTCCTTATTCCTGCTGACACGTGTACAAGGCATCGCTGTTTTTGTAGACGAAGCGCAAAGTTATTTTATCTCGGTCTGCCTCTCAGTGGCCGGTAAGTCTGCCTCTCCTGTTTTGACCGAACGAAACTGCGAAATCCTGGACGTGTCCCGAATGTCGGAGCGCGAACGTCCGTTTTGAAGACGTCCGCTGCGTTCAATCTTGACGCAATCACGCAGCTGACTGGTCGCGCGCAAGCATCCGCTTTCAGCGGTCTGACGCCTGAGTCCGGTTTATAACACCTACGTTTGCGTCAAAATTCTAGACTCCTTGCCTCTTGTTTTAAATTTCCTGTAGGTGTGTCTTTATTTTTTGCAGAGGGAAGAGGAGGAAAGCGGGAACTGCGTGTTTGGTTGAAAGTCATAGGACTGCGCCTGTGTTTACAATGTCTTAGATATATCCACGACTTCTCATTCGTTAAACGTTGTAGCATACTTACATAGCTGCTTTAGCATCTAGCAAAACACGCCTTCTGTCATGTCCATTTTTTGCATAAGGCGAGGGAAACAACTTTATTCTTGATGTCTCACTTTTCTCTATTTTTTCCTTACATTTGTACCCTTCGTAAGCTTATCCCCTACTTTGAAAGCAACTCGATCTACCATGTCCGCCCATGTTGGGCTCTTTTTCTTCTGTCGAACGAGATATTCCTAATCACTTTGCAAAAAGTAAAATTCAGAAAACACTCTGGGCGCAAGCTCGTTCACCCTCTCAGCTCATGTTTACCATTGAAGAACCACTAAATTTCAAGCAGTTAACAACCCTCGTTAAACTGCTCGTGCTCGTATCTCATGCAATCAATTATCCTAACTTACCGCAGAAAACATATCCAGCTGAAAAGCTATGAGTATTCAAAAGCTTACTGAGAGTCCAATCCTTTTTGGCGCAGGTTTGAATTTACTGCTTTAGGTAGAAGAATAATTTGAGCACTGCTCGAAGCGATAGCGTTATTTTTTTAATTTTATTCTTCACAGCCTAAATGTCCTTGTACTGCAGCTCACTATAAATCAGATGGCATTGAACAGATCCGACGTGTTTAAGAATGCGCTCAGTGAAAACAGCTGAATAGTGTGGCTGCATCGCAGATGGGTTCTACTAGTAAGTAGATAGTAAACAATTTCCAAACAAGCCTAATTTTTCTTGTGCGCGAAAGCAACTAACTCTTCCTTGTTCACAGAGAAGGAACAATGCAGACATCTGCTCTGGTTGCTACATGAAGGCGGAAGAACAATGCTTAACTATCATATTTTTCTTTTTTTTTGCATTTGCATGGTTTTTGATGACGTTAGTAAATACCAGTGCGATGATTTGGAAAGCGCGAAGGCGTAGAAAACGCCATGCTCCTTCCGGCCTTGCATGCGCAAGTAGAACTAAACAATATATGTTCCCAGTGAACACTACTTTTCAACATTTTCAGTTCCACAAGACGCGTTGCGAGAGATGCCTTACGCTTGAGAACCATTCTTTATTTCGCGCTTGCTTTCTTCGTGTCTTCCTTATTTCTTTTCTTTTTCTTTCGTTCTTTCTCTGTCCATCTTCTTCCTTCCGTTCCCTCTATTTCTTTCTGTCTGTCCTCGTTTCTGTATTTCTCTGTTCTATTCCTTCTTTCTTACGTTCTTTCTTGCTTTATATTTATGGTTTGCTTTTCCTTTCGTTCTCTTTTTTCCCAGTTTTATTCTTCTCTCTTAACTAACTCTTTTTTTGTTTTGTTTCTTTTTCCTTACTATCTCCCTATCTTTTATTTTTTCCCGTAATATTAGTCCCGATCCACTGCCCATCAACTCCCGTAATTTTTCATTTGTCTGAGAGATCTTCAGTCTCTTCGCGGGCTGTGACCGTGATCACACTGCTCGCTCACAAATGCTTGTTTACGGGCCCCTAATCTTCTTAAGAATTCAACTCTGGTAGCGATCGGTGAAGACGACCCTCCGCCCGCACTCATTTGCCACAGATGCACATATATCTTAATATATCTTGCCTCCTTATCTTGTTTTCCGAACTGCGGAGGCGCGCCAGCTCCTTCCATATCATAATCGTTTCACTTAATTTCTGCATTTCTTTACACTTTCTTCTCGTTGACGTTGCACGTCCTGGCTTCTTGTGGATCGATATTCGACGTGACAAACGCTGTGTTTAGCACTATGATGACGCTCGGAGATGTGTCAGAGGTCGCAAATCACGCCAACATTCGCACTTCGTCGTCTCACTCTTGCCCAAGCCGGCACCCTCGCTAATTTCCCTTCACCTCACTGTGCGTGCCTACGCCTGGCACGGGTCAGCCAGTGGTCGCTATGGCTGAAGAATCTTCTTTCATCTGATATTCTCTCCACTGCGTTCAGTGCGCCTTTGGCTACAAGTTATCCTTTTAGAGCGCACTGCTCAGTGGAGTGACCGGGTCCGTAACGCGCTGTCAGCTATAAGGCACGGCACTGGGGCTGCTGGGAAGCCCTACGAAAGCGAGCAACAGAATTCAGTAACCCGTGCCCACTATTCGGCAGCAATATCTTTCTTTCGGGCAATCGCGTGCCGAAACCTGTGAGGCAAAACGGTCGACGGAAAGACGGGAGGACAAGTGAAGATATCAGTGTCTTTTTCCGGAGAAACTGCGCAGGATACTTTCGAAGTTCCCGGGGTAAGTTCTTGGCTCCTGGTTTTATTGTATGTGAGCAGCGAACACTGCATTCTTCACCAGTCGCAAACATTTAAGGCCTATCAACTTGAGTGGACGAGATCCGAAGTTATGCTTGGGCCCTCAGTGCCCCGCATCATTTCGTTTTGACATTTCGCGCCCCTGTGGAAAGAGTTGAGGCTGCCGTGGACATCAGTTTCAGATTGTTCGGTAACTTATTTTGCGGTTTTCCGTGCTTTATCTTAATCAAGATTTTATTTGTTACGTTAATTCAAACTGGCAATTTTGTAAAAGCATGGGGAAGGCAGTGAGGGAATGTGCGCTTTTATCTTTTATGCTGCGTTTTCTAATGTCCATTAATAGTAGGCTTAAAACTGTTATAGCTCTGACCGGACTTTTGTGCGGCAACTCATCGATTCAACTGAACGGGAATGGTTTATTTTTAGTTGCGAAATGTGCTCTGCCATGGAATTCAAAAGCATTTAAACTCTGGAAATTCAGAATACGTATTTTCGCAAGAAGCACCCGATTGCCAAACTAATTTTTTGCACCAGGTGCCCCCCCCCCCCCCCCGCGGACAATAATATGTTCTGCGCATGTGCTTTAAATAACTTTGAATAAAAGCCCGCAGTGGTGGATAAATTTATCTTTTGTTCTACAATCTACACATGCGCAACAAAGGCTACGTTGCTTTCCTGAAGCTGTGCCATATGGTATGGTGTGAATTCTCAACGTTTCTGCTGAAGAGTTATCCTTTAATAAAGATATTAGTTTATGCCCCCATTGGTGCCTAGTAAATTCGTCTTTTGAAACAAGCTTGCGGAAGTCTGAACGACTGTTCCAAAGTGATTAATCACGAGAACTCGTGTCATAGTTTGACTGTAAAACTATAATGACTGCTCAAGAAGTAGGGACTACGAGGAGAGTGTTATGTTTAAACTAATGCGCGTAAGTGCGTGCATTGCTGTACTTACTGAGAACACTTGCGGAGAAGCACCATATCCTAGCATGTTTCTCCAAATGCTCAGGGCTACCGTATGCACAGAGTGACGCAGAAAGTTACGAGAGGTGCAGGTTCCTATAGCCCTGAACTCTGGCCCACTATAATGATGGAAAAGATAGAGCCATCGCCGAGAGACGTGTCGTGCAAGTTGTTTCCTTCTTTGTCGAAGATGAAGTGAACACAAAATTCAACACCGAAGGCAGTTTAGACGTAGTGAGCAGCTCGTGCAAGGCAGCCTGTTCACTTCAGCCGTGCTCCCTGAAATTTATGATAGGAGAAGGAGCTACGCCCTTTGTCAAAATGTTAGAGCCACGGTGACTTGCTCTTAGAAAACGCATCGTGACTCGTAAAGCGTTCCAATTGCTCTGAATGTCTTGAAAGTAAGAGGAGCTCTGGTCTTGCCTATGTCTCTCCCCGCATCCGCCGCCCTCTTTCCTCTGATGTTAGGACTTCCATGAACGGTGCACGGAGCACTATGTGCCTTTGAAGCACCCGCCTTTGGCTCTGAGGTTGTACGTCACTTCAGCACAGATCAGTCAAGGGCTCAGGCTAAATGAAAAGCCGAAACTAACCCGTTCATACGGTATACATTTCAAATTTGTAGGAACTGATTTAAGTGTTGCTTATTATACAGCAAAATCTTCACCCGAAAATGGTTTTCCAGTAAAAATATGGAGACTAGAGTATATTCTAAGAAACGCCTCGAGTTACAAATACATGACTTAACATACTGGATGTTTTGCGCACTAACAAGTGCTGAAATATTGAGAAAGGGTAAGAACAAGATTTATGAAGTAAAAGATGACGAATGAATGACTTCTCATTAATCAACTTAAAAAGCATTACGTAATGCACCCGTCTTGTGTTGCGTAATAACTTGCAATTCTTTTCAGCTTTTAGCTCCGCATTATTTTTCTTTAATAGCTATATACTGCATACATTCGTTTTTGCTTTGCACGAAATTGATGCTCTAGAATGCAATTGATTTTTAATATATGTCTCACGAATTTTTTTCGAAGTCTGTCGACTGTGTAGACTTATCTAGAAACACTACCCTCTTAACAAAAAGCCGTGATGTAATTGTGGAAACTACGGTTATACTTTCTATAACTGCAATTGATGACAACTTTCCGACCAGCAACTAATTACAGCGTCTCATACATTTTTTGTAAGCAATGCCTTCATTGGAAGCACAGTAAAAGCAGAATAAGCGTGGCTTCGACTGCTTTTCTTAGCCTTCCGAAAGCTTAATGCATAACACAAACAGCGCAAAACCTAGGAATGAGCCACGAGTTATGACGTCATGAATCGCATCGTGCTCACATTTATCGACGTGCTTCACGTCTCCGTCAAACCGCTGTTTCGAAGAACCAAGTCGCTCTTAATTGACCGCCAAGTTGCTCGTCTAGAAAACTGCTTTCGCTGTGGAACAAACGGCGTGGTTAAAGCGAGTGGCTAACCTAACCTGCTAGATTGCTCTAAAGAAACAGTGAAGCGCGACAGAGCGGTCTTGTGTCGCGAGAACTGGCCGCAGCAATCATTCCTACACGCCCCTGCAAGCCGCAGAACGAGATACAAACCGTGCACTCGATTCTGGCTTCTCACAGTACTGCGCCAGCGGCAATCACAGCTGATGCAGGATAGCCCAACAGCTCCACGCCGTAGACCGCACAACGTCCCCAACGCATTCACTCCGTTATTACCGGGTCTGGGGCACTGCACTCCGCGGCTGGCACTCACGCACACAAGCCGACAGACGCGGTCACGGCCGTCACGGCTGGCCAAAGAACCCAACGCTGCGTCGGCGAAAATCATCGACGCGCTGACGCAAACGCCGCCGGTTCTCAAGTCCCGCACTCTGCCTGTGCGACGAAAACGTCGGAGAGCGGCGATGTGCGCTTGTTTGGCGCGCTCTTGCGCCACGCGGCGCGGTAAGCGTGAAGTGCCGGTCGTTGCCACCAGGTGGCGTTAAAGGTCGCGCGAGCGGGGTAGTGTGCTGCAACGCATTTTAAGTGTTAGACTCCCAGTTACGCCGCGCTCAGGAAGTTCACGCGCGACCACGCTCTGTGCCGTCTTATAGCTGATTTGATTCTCTGTTTCATACTTTCCCCTTTGCGTATAACGGAGGTTGTTGTGTGAGGTGCTTTCTCAAATACAAAGGGCATAAACGGCAAACTTCGTAGTCCGCGGAAGAAAATCCCGTGAGCTAAGCGTTGCATTCCTTCCTCACGAAAGAGCGCATGCTACTGGGATCCAAATGATGTCACGTGGGTGACTCAGTGTTGTGTGAACGAGGTGGATCTTGCTGCGGGGAGAGAAGTGGGGGGAGGACCGTACCAGCTCTGGCACCAACGTCCTTGTTTCACTAGGGAATAAAAATGTCTCGCCCTCTACTTTTCTTCATTTGAAGCAGAATTTTATTAAACCGTATAAGGGGCGAATGGAGTATAAAACGCCATTACCAGTTTCCTTCACGCCATTCTAGTCGCCATAGTCAGGAAGGGTTGCTGATCTATGCAGTGGCAGTCTCAGAGAACAGAACGCTGAAATTACGCATTTGTTCTTGGTCCGACGGGAAGCCTTGAACACATCCGTGCTCAAGACAGACGTGCGCTTTGTTCACTCATCGTTCACGTAAAAATCTTTACTTACTCTCTTCCACTGATGTCACCAGCTGAGCATTAGCATAAATGGCATTAGCTGAAACAAAAACACACCTACAGATTACAAGTAACCCGACCGTTGCTTCAGTACTGAAAGAGTAGGAGGGAGTCTTTATAGCTGCTTTATGTGTACCTATATATTTCCCATTCGTGATTTCTCTTCTCGCTGTCTTTTCCCTCCCCTGCCGGAAAACCAAGGGCACCCACAGTATTAAGTACACTCACACTCACACCGAATAAGATGGACACCTGGTCATGAAGGCCTAGGTGGAAACGAGGTAGCGAATGATCTAGCCTCAAAACCGGGCGGATCCCAATCCCTACCCCACCCCCCTCCTAGGACAGGTGAAAGGCTAGAACACCTTAGGCTAGAAAGACGGCATTTCTCACCGCCAAACAAGCAACTGTCCTCCTCGGATGCCATTGACTGGAAGAGAATACAAAAAAAAAACACACAACCAAGTATTCACATTTCACACAACACCAGACCCACACATATCAAAGTTACTGTCCTTGGTGCGGAGCAAGCCCCACGCTCTGCCATACACCTTGGGAATGCCAGGACAAACCAGACAAACAGTTTAATAGTGCGATACCGACTCACGAGCCTAGTGCACATTTTTTTTATTTACGGCACAAGCCATCGTTGTCTGAGAATAAAATGCCGTTTAATACTGATTATGCCCCGTGAGCTATTGCTCCAGGTGTCTCTCACCTCATGGTATTGCTGCCAGTAGCTTTTAGCGAAGGAATGAGTAGTGTTCTGGATTCAGCCACTCATTGACGCTTCGAGTGCCTTAGCCCTTTTCCCCCGTTTTCCTTTGTTGTGGCCAGTTCGACGGAACTATCGTAAACTTAGCAGAAGGGTAATGAGAAAATGAATTAATTAATTTAAGAAAATGCTCATTAATTCTCGATTCAAGCAGTCGCTCGTTTAGCGTGATATCCCATGGGTGTGGGGGATCCAGTCTGGATGATTTAAATCTTGGCTCACGCTTATCGGCAGACACCAGTAGGGTGGTAAGAATTATTCTTCTCGCTGTTTTATTTCCAGCTGCATTATTACAATGTTTCTCATGTGAAAGCATCTGATAAACTAAGATAACTGAAGCTTGATATAATTTTTGTACAGGACAGTTTGCAGTCACCCAATCAACAGGGACTTGCGATCCTACATACACATTAAGAAAAACTGCAATTCGTTCTATGGTCACCCGCTGCATTCAGTATATGATCATTGCTCTCTCTGTTATATTAAAAGGAGCAAACAAATAAATGAAAGAAAATGCCAAGAACGGTATTCTTCAGGAAGCCGTGAGAAGCCAAACTGTCGCAATGTAGAAAGTTGACCGAGTTGCCGCGGCTTGATTTCAGCGCCGCGAAAAATACAGCACACGCACCCAGATTGTTTGAAACCGCTTCTAGTCATACTAGTTACTGAGCGAAATCACGGGATTCGCAGGTGGCGATTGATTGGCACACAGTGCCTATTCGACCGCATCGTACAGCGAGCCCCAGCAGCGAGCAGAAGGTGATAGGGAGATGTTGATCGCTGAAAGAGAGAATGATATTGAGAAGCGGGCTCCAGGGCTACGGCAGCGGAGAGGAGGTGCAGAGGAGAAGCCTCCCTCTCCGGGTAGCGGCTGACCCCATTGGTCAGTGGAGCGCCGGTGCGCCTAGTGCGCAACAACAGCATCTGCGCTACGCGCGTACGGAGGCCAGTCGGCTCCGCGTCGCGTAGCGTATGCGCCGTCTCTTCTCACGCGATACGCACCGCACGATGACCGTGTCACGAATTGCTGCGCCTTCCCCGCCGTCCTAAGGCAGCAGGGAGGTGTATCGCTGCACGCGCTGACGGAGCGGCATCCTTTAGATTTCCACATCTGCGTGAAAGGGGGAACTGCAGTTCAGAAGTTTGAGTTCGTAGCTTGTTAGAGACACGTGACCAGAGTTTAAGGACTGCATCGGAAACAAAATATCCGGTGCTCCAAAACCTGCACTCAGTACTGCAATTATTTGCATTAACTTTGGCATGCACTTTCATGAAAGTGAAGACCACTTATCCAACATCTTCAACTGGTGCGGCACTCGCAGCCTTACGGGCTGCGGTAGAGTTCATCAGTCAAGAACCTCCACATGACTGGACGGTTTTCACCGACTCTAAAGCAGTCCTTCAAGCCCTGCAAGCTGCGCTACGCCGCGGGTGGCAGGAGCAACTTGTTGCTGAGATCCGTCTACTGTACCACGGCACCGTTTCCAAAGGTCATGACATCATTTTTCAATGGCTGCCAGGACACTGTGGTATTAACGGTAATCACCAGGCCGATGCGGCTGCGCGTTCTGCTCACAACGATGGACTTCCAGTGAGGATCCTAATATCGGGACCTGACGCTTCGTGTGGGCTTCGCCCTTTGGCGCTGGAGCTCACACTTTCTGCGTGGAACACGGGATAGTTTTGCAACCTCCGCCTCAAGGCACTGGACCCTGAACTGCGCCTTCGTCTTCCACGTAACTTAGAACGTCTCGACGCAACACTGTTATGCCGTTTATGAATCGGTGTTGCATTTACCAATTACTATGTTTCCGGATGGGGATGGCCGACAGCCCTGCCTGTGAGAGCTGTGGTTGTGAGGAGACCATCGCTCATCTTCTCTGTGAGTGCCCTGCATTTGCGAGTGCAAGACATACACTGTGTTGTGCCCTGGACCGCCTCGATCCTCGCCAATTAACAGAGCAAAAGATCCTCGGTCCGTGGCCACAGCAGTCGACTGCCCTCAAGGCATACAAGGCACTCTTTGCCTACTTGAGAGCGACTGGATTGAGTGACAAATTGTGACAGCGTTGTGCGTGTGTGTTATGCCTTTTTCCCCTTCTCTCTTCCTTCTTTTAGACCCCTTATTCCTCTTCCCCAGTGCAGGGTAGCCAACCGGAACCCCTTTCTGGTTAACATCCCTGCCTTTCCCTCCTCCTCTTTATCTATCTTTTTTGACATGCACTGAATATTAAGCCCACTCATACATGTGTGGTTGTGAGCATATGATCTGGCGATGATTAAGACGTAGGCTGTGAAGTTTGCACGTTTAGCGCATGGCGTTCTGGTTTGGTTCATGGTATGACTTATGTGTGTTTAACGTCCCAAAGCAACTCAGGCTTTGAGGGACACTGTAGTGAAGGGCGCCATCAATTACGGCCAACTGGTGTACCAACTGGTGGGCCAACGTACACTACATCATACAGTACACAGGCCTCTAGCATTTCGCCTCAACCGAAATGCGACCGCCGCGGCCGGCATCGAACCCGCATCTTTTGGGTGAGCAGCTGAGCGCCGTAACCACTGAAACACATACGGCGGCTTGCGCATCGCGTTTACTAACTCACATTAACTCAAATCGCTTTCACTGTAACTTAGTTCCGTGATATAATCAGTGAAAATTATTGGATGTGGAAGAAACGAATAGAAAAAAAAATATACTAACACAGTACATGTAATTAAGCTTTTTCAGGGAGCAAAGCCGTACGCAACATTTCTGAACAATAGTGTTCTTGAACAATAAGGTGTTTATGAGTGAAATGTTATCATATATTGAATGATTTCACTGTAAGAATGAATATACTCGTAGCTCTCCCGTCGGCGGGCTTGAATTTTGTTTATTAATATTCTGCAGGCGTCAAAAGCGTCCCCTATTGGTTTTCTATGGAAGTCGTAACTTCTCGATGCAAGCCATGGCGTCAGTATAAAAGAAAGATTTTGCGGCATATCAGAAGAATGTACCATTACTATCGATATTTTTATATACACCTTACAGTTTTCTAATGTTAAAATTTTTGTCCAAAACATGTTGGACATGTGTACAAATGTTTTCAACGCGAGCATCGAAGGACATAACGTGTCCACCGAAACATTCACATGGATCACTCACTCGCAACTCTTGAGAAACCAATATCCTCTCGATACTTTATTTAAAACAAAAAAATAAACTACATGATGATACAGGTGTATTGGAGTTAACACGAACTAGATGAAGCCGTGTGGTGAAGCTGATGGCGTAGAGGTAGAGCGTCCGCCTCACGTGCAAGAGTACCGGGGTTCAAATCCTGGTGCCGCGAAATTCTCCACCGGGTTTGAAAAAAAAATCCGCGTGTCGATGGAATTGCATAAACAGGCCTGGAGTGCGGCCTGATCTCGGTGACCAGAACCGACAACGCACTCCCTCACCAGAAGAGGACTTCGCCACCCTGGTGTAGTACTTGGCCACAACCTTCTATGATCAAACCAATTGAGGACAGGGTTAATTGGAGAGACATGGGAGAGGCCTTTGCCCTGCAGTGGGCGTAGTCCGGCTGCTTCTGATGATGATGAGCTGAAGCCAAACCAACGGGGCTGGCTAATTGGGCGGCGTACATCCAATGAAACCCGCGGTATCTCTTGACACCTGCACCCCCACCGGCTCCTCTCGCTTTATCAAAAATACTTAACGGTTATCCTTTGATTTTACGTGGAGGACGAAAATCATTCCCACAATAATAACGCTGAAAGTAATTAAACTTTCACATAGGATTTTCATTTGGGTATTCAGTTCTCCTTTTTGGTGTTGAATTAGTATTTTCTAATGTCGCGATCTAAGAGACCGCAACTTTCTCCTTATGGCGAATCATGTACAGAGTTGATCCTCGTTTTTTTTTTTTCATTGTTAGCTCAATGCCGAAATTCCGACTACGGCCGTGATGGTGTTTGCCGCCCGAATATTAGCCTAAAAACTGGCTATGCTATTTTTTGTTAATGTGCTTATGTTGTGCTCTTGGACGATATACCAGGCAGTCTGACAGCAACTCAAGAATGGAATATCCATTAAATATAGATCGCGCCATGGAGCTCGTTTAACGGCCGCTGTTACTTTTTTCTGGTCGCGCAAAGTAAAGACGAAAAAGCTTCAATTGCTAAGCAGTCACATTGTTCGCAAGTTCTCTAAATAGCAGAGCGAACAACACAAAAACAGCATTTATTTTTGTTACTCTTTCTTCCGATCTTTTGCAAATTACACGCTCCAGAATAGTGGTAAAAACTCATCGCGCAGGTCGTCACCTCGTGAAGCGAGTTCACTGACTCGACCTCCTCTTCCTTCACCTTCAGCCGCAGGACCCTTAAGCCATTTCAGCCCTCTCCCAAAATCGTCAGCCCTCACCAAACGCACCACGCCTCTCGTCATTCGGCTTGCTACTCCAAGACTTCACTTTCGCCTTTCGCTCTCTGAAAGTCACACTTGAGCCCCCATAGCCTCACGGCCTGCCTCTCTCTCACGTTCCCCCTTTTCCAGTTTTTATTTTTAAATAATGGAAAAGGAATGAAAGGCGGAGGAAAGGAAGGGATTGACGTCGTTCCGCTCCAGTTGCGTGTTCTCTGCCTCCTCCACTCACGGGGTGTTTAGTTCGGCATTTCGAGACTTTTCGATGTCTCGGCACGCCAAGTGGCGTGTTGCGTAGCATCGCAAGTACTCTGACGCGCGAAAATGTTCTCGATTCGGTTTCGAGCATCTCAAGTCCCTGCCAATGGAGGCTTCTTCGCCGTGCCCGCCAAGCGGCAAAACATTTTTGTTTCTATATTTGTTTCTAAATAAAGGCAGCGCACTCTTCTACTCGTAGTGCCAGCTACTTCGACACGCAACCTGGCGCTCGCGTAATATTCAGTGCTATTTCTGCTTGAAGGGGACTGCGTTTTTCTTTCCTCTCAAAGCTGCGCTTTTTGTTTATCTCGGGTGAGCCCGCCAGCAGTGGTCCTTCCACGGTGGATGCGTTGGAAGCGTCATATTTGCTTGGCTACTGGCCTGCGTTGTGAAATGCGCCTTCACATTAAGTTCGAAGAATAAGTAAACTGGCCTCCTGTGCTTCTCATGCTTTGGTCAGCAGCATCAAGAGCCGTTCGAGAGGAAATCACGACATTTCGGCCAACTATAAATTTTTTTTTTTTTGTGTGTGTCGGCATAAGTCTTGCACCAAGGGCGACAGCCTTCATATACCAAGCAGAAAAAAAGCTTAACATGAAGTGCATTTGACGCCTCAAACCTAAACTAAACGTCAATTCTCGCATAGGAGAAAGGATAGAGGATAAAATAGATATGCTCCTACAAAACTGTGCCAGTCAATCACCGTAGTTATGGGCTTTTTCACTTGTAGCTCGGAACATTCAATGAGGAAGAAAAACACAGACCAGAACAAAGAGCGTGAATTGCTAATCAAATTTTTTCTGCTCTTGCGCAACCACCATATCAACCATTTACTCAAAAGTAGAAAGAGAATGTTCAAGGGGAAGTTCTTTCCTTGATATTTCAACTGAGTGAAGGACTGGAAATGACAGGGCTGAAATTGTGTATAGACGAGATAGCCGACACCGCAACGAAAGTTATCACAAAAATTAGTTAATGCCGGTTTGAAAACTTTAAAACATACTTAATCTCATTTGTGCAGTCAAAGTGAGTTATCTTTTTTGCGCAATTTTCTTTTCAAACAACTAGTGTTTGGATCAACTGACTGACTGATTGATTTATCCGTTCTCCGCGCAGTGTTAATTTCAGAGGAATAGTCAATTGATTGACTGACTGACTGACTGACTGACTTATCGATCGATTGACTGATTGATTGATTGATTGGCTGATTTATTCATTTGATTGATTGATCGACCAGTTAATTAGTTAATTAATTAATTGGCGCCAATAAAGATGTCGCATTGCTGTTTGTTCCAAGTGGTTCAATCGAACAGAGTGCACAGAATACGAAACTCTGCGAAGATACAGAACTAGTGACAAATAGCGCGGTTTCTGTCTTGCACGAAGTAATCAATGCGACCGCAAGACCGAAAAGTCGTACGGAACAACATTCATGAAAATGTTCGGACTAAAAAAAAAAACAACTTTTTTGGGGTCTGCGGTAGGAGCAATGCGATTTCCGTCATGCCTCGTTTGCAGCTACCTTTGTAATAAAATATGACCAAGATCACGAACGAGTGGCTAGTTAGGGGTCATTTCTACTGACGAGTCAAAGTAAGTTTACCTCTAAAGCATCTCGCACAGGAGATGTCGAGTAGTTACCGACAGGCGGTACAAGCCCTCGCACGCAGCCAGTGCTGTCGGCGTTTCAATTCGCGAGATTAATAATAATTGGTTTTTTGGGGGAAAGGAAATGGCGCAGTATCTGTCTCCCGCTCCAAAATTTCTAATACGGCGAGCGCAGCGCGTAGAAATGATTCCGTGCTGACCCCCTCTAGAACTCCGATTTTCGTGCTCTGACGGGTGTGCCTGCCAGTAACCGATCGGCCTCTTTTTCACTTGTCTCGTATCAATGGTTCCATCGGTCTCCTTTCTGTCCGCCATTCCTCACACGTCACCACTTTCTCTCTTTTTTTCTTTTCTTCCAGTTCTGACGTGTTCCCAACGCCGGTGTCGTTCGACAACCTCTTTGCACCAGCTTGCGTAACTCATCCTCGGTAGGTACCGACGTGCTTATACGACTACGCGTGGGGCCTTTGCGTGCCCCTATTCGGGTCATACACTGTGCCGTCTTCGTGGAACCTGTGCATACGGCCGGGAATACGTCTTTCCCTCCCCGCCTAATCCTTCCCTCTCGCGGCAGCTGTCAATGCTCGAGTTGGCCGTGCGGCAGAATGCAGCAGCGCAGTTCGGAGTTTGTCAGGTTGTGCAGTTCGACAAACCCGAAGCGCGCTCCTCTGTGCACTCGCGTTAGTAAGCCTACAGATTTGTCACCCTAATACGGGGAGGCGCGTTTGTCCGCGTTGAGCAGTCGGCCTAAACCAGATGTAGTCCGCCGACGCACTGCCAAGTGCACTGCCAAAGTGCCTCAGTTTGGAGACCTTGCGACATAGTACACGTTAGAAATTACACAAACTTTGGGATACATGAAGATACACAGACACTCCGGTTAGTGCTGCTGTGTGTAATGGTATGCGCAAGCTGAAAAGAAACACGTAATGCGCCCACAAGAAGCCATTTTATTTTTGCCTGTACATTGAAAAAAAAAAGACATTAACGGGATCGTGCATATAGAGGTAAACTCAACATGAGGAAATACACTTCGGTATTGCATGTAACACCGGGAACATGCGTGTAAGCAGTGCGAAGTTGGTGACTGGATGTTCATATCCGAGGGACAAAAGAATGTCAGGGAGAGAAATGGGTTTATTAAGTTTGATGCATTGCATAGGATGACTGCGATATACGCGCAGGAGACACAGATCTGTACATAGTATGGCAATGATATTTGATGGCGGATTTTAATTCCGCCTAAGAAGGGAGCCGCACACAAGATTGAAATATATGGTAATGTGTTCTATTTCAGTTTAAAAAAAACGGCGGAAGTTCAGGTAAAAGTTGCCGAGACAAGCTCGAAGGTCCTTAGCCTTCAAGGAGGTAAAAATATGACGGCTTGCCCTCAAGTATACATAACGACTAAGCAGCCTGGCTTTGGTGTGCTTGCGAGGTCGATGATTGCGATGAGAACGCTGATGATAGAACGATACAAATGTATATCAGGGCAGTCTTACGTGTGAACTAAATTTCCTTGACAACAGCCTAACGTTGGGCTTGTTAATCTTTCGAGGGGATGTAGGAAAAAAACGAGTAGAAATCGGACCAACGAAAAGCATTGCCTGTTGTGCCCCATATCTACGCGGTGTGTTTTTTTTTGCTCATAATTTTCTAATCCTATTTTATTATTTTTATAAACACGCAGTAAGGTGCGGTCTGACAGCGAAATCCTCATCGCGGAGCAATTGAGCCATACGGTTCCTACACATTCGTGTCAAAGTCCATCGCGGTGTATACGCTCTATTATGACTTCCTCGCTCAGCCTTTAGGTTCGGTCGTCCCATCATTTTGGTTGGTTGTCGACCCTGCTAGTGGCGCGGCTTTCCAAAAAAGGACTCGCATTTTTTCCCCCTCTCTCTACGCACCGCTCCTAAGGACGCGATGGAAATGCGCGTCCCGTTTTCGGTAGGGGGGGGGGGGGGGGGGCGAAAGCCCGCAAACTACTGACGTGCGCACGAGTGCTCGTCAAGCGTGGGCGCACCAGTCAAAAAAAGACCGACAAAACGAGCGCTGCGGCTGCAGTATGCACGGCCCACTCGCAGGCAAGTGAGAGTGCATGAGCGCATTCGTCTTCGTCTGTATACCCCGGGACCCCAACTTACCGCACGTGTTGAGTACATTGCCCATGGAAGCTAGCAACGACCGTGACCAGTTCAATCAGGAGCCGCCCAAGGAATCACAGCTCTTTTTTTTTTCTCACAGATTTAACCTGTATACAGGATGCCTTCGCTGAGGTCTGGCATGCCGACCTCAGCGTCGTAACGCACGGCCTAGCGGGTCGAGGAAGATGCTTTCATCTGGACGCGCAGCGCTTTCTCAAGGACACTATGCTGGGCAAATCTCGGGAATAGCCCCCTTTGCTGTGCCGAAACCACACATGGCGTGCATATGCGTGATAATGCACTCCACGAGGGATCCTAAGGAGGAACGGTATGAGGTCTCTTACGGCTGAGAGTGTGCTCTCAATATTGTCACGACACAATTGGTTGTCGGCGGTATAATTTTCGTGGTTCTGTTGAACAATTGATGACGATGATGGCGGGTTTTTAATGGCGCAATGGCATCTGTGCCTAAAGAGCGCCATTGCACAAGATGTTTTCGACTACTGAAGGCGGGGTCAAAGACCCATTTCCCAGGCATTTCACCTCAGATAAGCCGAGCACGAGGCCTGGGGAAAGCTTGTACCCATTGTATCACCGGTCTGTACCCGGCGTCACTGGGGATCGAACCCCGCATCTCCTGCACGCCAGGCGCATGGTGAAGTACTTGCCCAGCGCTGCAGTAATTGAATAATTAACCGCAATGGTGGCTGGTGAACGCAAGTTCCCAATATCATGGACTTTCAGTATATGCTTTCAAATGTTGCGTAATTTTCTTTAATTTTTCTTTAGCACTCTTCCTTTGTTTAAAAGCCTAAATGAGCGCGAGTAATGTTTGTTTAGTCAGAGTTCCCGGTTTGCGCGACGCTTCCTAACGAGTATCTATCAGTAAACTCGCGATCATTTGCTCGGCCTGTTGTCCCACAGTGAAATGTGAGTTCTTTTCGCGATGTGAATGCTGAGCGCTCTGAGCTGAATAGCTTAGATTCGGCGCTAAACATGGAAGTCAGTTTTGTTTTTTCAATCAGCCTCTGCGCCCTGAATTTCTATCTCGATTAAATATACAGCCACATAATATAATCATAGTTTTACATGTACAAATGCAAAAAAACAAAAACAAAGGGTCGTTTATCGGCGTTCTGTTCGTCCTGTTGTTGCGCAAATTCTCAACGTAATGAACCATCTAGCCGAACTTCACTTTCTGATTAATCGTACTCGTAAAAAGCACTACTACTATACTGCCAAGTCTGGCCTACGACAGTGGTGTCACTTTAGGGAGCATTCGTCACTCATACCAGCCGAGGAAAGAGAGGAAAGTTTAAAACAAATGGTGCGCAAATCGCCGGGACTAGACACCGTTAATCTGTAAAATATGTAGGGCCTTGGCCAAATGTATCGGGGCCAAATGGTTCCCTGTTGGGCCTAGTTATGAGGCAATTATAAGAGACGAGGAGGGCCAAACGAGAAATATGTTCACGCTTCTCTGGCGTTGAGACAGTTGAATTAAAGAACAATAGAGCGCGAACTTCGAAGAGACGACGCCCGTAAACTAGAGAACCATCATGTGTAGTGGCGATTAATTACGTGCTATTAGTTTGAGCAGTCTGTTGCGTCATCTTGTTAGTCTAAATATCGAATAGAGCCAGCCCTAAACCTTCTCGTACGTAGCCCTACACCTCCTACACCTCCTCGGGGGCCAAAGTAACAGACTCCCTGAAAGTTCCGACCCGTGCCACTCTGCGTGGGGGCGCCACCTGACAAAACACTCCTGGTGTCGAGGCCGGTGCAGTGGGCCAATTGCGACACCAGGAGTGCTTTCTCACCTGGCGCCCTCAAGCACAGTGGCACGGGACGGAACATGAAGGCAGTCTGTTACTTTTGCCCCAGATGGTAGTAGCGCCCGCGATTCAGGTATACTGCTTTCCTTTCCTCATGAAACCTGCCCCCCCCCCCCCCGCCCCCTGCTCTTCGTAGTTAGTATTATTATGCTGCATGACAGCAGTATATTTATCACCACTCTCTGACTACCCAGCTTTTCTTAAAAGTCTGCACTGATGCACAGGAAGAAGCAGCCTCAAAGGACACATTCATATTCGAGAACAACAGAATTTGACGAGTTGATCTGTATCCGTACTGAGACAACAAAACATGAATGACAGAGCACTGTGGAGAGAGCGAGGAGAGAGTCGAAGGTACGTGGTTACTCAGAAATATGCGTTTACTAAAACCAAGCATTTGAGGGATGTTTAGCAAATGTGACGTACGCCAGCAGACACAAGCTTTCTGCAGCGACAACAACAAAAAAAAATTGCCGACGATGCATGACGTCTTAACCCGTTCTCTGACATCACTGATCGAAGTATGATAATTCCCCAGCATGTAGGGCAACGGAAGGCCGTCTGAAATGTTTCCTTTCCTGCTTCCTCAGTGTTTCTCACTTTCCTTATTCCTGTTTACATTCGTATTCGAAATCAAAACTGGCTTTAGTTTCAACAAAACTAAAGGCTATTCCGTGGAATCGCTATATCTTTTCTATACTTACGGGAATATTCCGCTCGGAGTCTGTATCGCACGTTCAATTCGAACACTACTGAACAAAAACAGGAGCTAAGCTTCTCAATTATTGTTGGCCGGCAGTCGTACTTGAGCCGGGTAACAGTCTGTTTCTTGTTGTTTTACCGATATACGCCAGATAACTGGCGTCTAAATTAAACTTATGATATTTCCGCGATGTCCAGAGATATTTCCGCGGTGTAAAATGGGGGCCGTAGGTGACAAGACTGTCCTCACTACGTACGATCGAGTCTATCAGCGCCGTGACCTGAAATCGCTGTTTGCCCTTGTTCTTGGCCACACGGGGATTGCTGTTCCAGCCGACCGCGCAGGTCGAATTAGGAAGGCCGAAAAGTCAATATGCACAGGCGCCTGGAAGTACGGCGTGAAGAAGATGCGGTGGACTCTAATGCCTTGAGACAGCAGCGAGAAGCGCTCCTTCTCTGTACCCACTCCCGTTCACATCCGTGGAGGGAGCGAAAGCGAGTTGGTTCCACATGGCCGCATCTGACTGCCGCCGATCCAGTGTATCCTTCGAGGCCACTCTTTTGGACGCTGGATTTAAGCCTTGTCCATCCAGAGGGGCTCAAGACAAATTGGTCGCACTGCCGGGCGAGCGATGCTGGAAGAGAAATAGTCGACCACACGCACGCTCGGGATTTATAATAAATGTGGGCATGATATTACTCGTCAGCTCCAGGTATGCAAATTCGACACAGCCAGTGGTGGAGTATTTGAATTTTAGAGATTTCTGGGTAACCTAAAGAAAGAATCAGAAATGATCAAGGTGTAGGAGAAATTGATAGGCTCCACCGAGAACCGACGCCAAGATAAACTGCCAAAAACAGGTTCAGATTCCTAACGTGAGTTATGTAACTGGGTAATTACATTGCTCAGATATAGTCTTCTTGTGACGTCCATGCGGTCATTTCTTTCTTACGCCACACACGGAACTTTTCAAACTTTTTTTCGAAACGTCAAGAGCTGTCTCCACGAAGTCAAAGAGGCCGGCTACATCTGAGATCAACGCTGGACAGAATGGTTGGGCCATTTGGCGCCTAGAAACAAACAATACCTTTCTAAAAACAAGAAATAAAGATGAATGTCGCGAAGTTCTACGGTGCGCCTACGAATTGCGGTCTGGTGCTGCAATGTTTTCCTCTCTCACGGTTTGAAATATCTTACCAAAGGATTCTATAGATTTTCGGCTGCGGAAAAAGTTCCGAATGATAGAGTAATTAATTGGGCACAAATATTTTTTGGGGTTCAATAAGGCTGCAATCCCGCGATCGTGGAAGGGTGCGCCGTAAGTGAATTCTTAAAATTTATGGGCCATTTGTGTTATCTGTCTGAAATAGGCAGTCCTAAACATACGCATAGAAATTTTTGGATTATTCTCTGTATAGTAGAACCTAATGCACGTCTGAAATAGGTATTTAGGTGTGTGCAGAGCGATTTCTTCAGAAAGTATGGGAAATGAAGGTATCTTTCAGGCGATGCAGTTAAAATACCTGAGGTAAAAAAAAGTTCACTAGAATGCGATCCCTAGGTCTCTGTCCTGTCGTAGCTGCAAAATGGCCACAAGTGGGCGTCACCCCGTCGGAGGTGTTCTGTTTTTTTTTCTTATTACCTACTGGTTTAATGGCGTCTTAGTTAGTGGAAGTGCACAACTGGTGTTCCGAAAAGACGCCATTGTTTTTCGGGTAGACGCACTTCCACACCCTCTGCCACGCGAGATTGCGGAAAATTACGGAGTCCTCCGGCGATAAATAAAACCGATCATTCACGGTCCGCCGGCGATGCGCAGTAAAGGATCCAACACGTGGACTGAGAGAAAAAGTAAAAATCACGTGCGCTATACCTCTGAAGGGCGTAGCCATCCACTTTCCCGACATCAACTTTTGCTGTTTTTCATAAAATCTTCTGGAAAGTAGAGGTTAGACGGAGCGCTCTGGCATTAGCGGAGGACTGCGTTACAACCCCGGGGCGGTTCCTGTCGTCATTGCTGCTACCTATTAAGCCGTTCCGTCCCGACGGATCGCTGTAGGCTGCCAGCCGTGACGGGGAGTCCCTTCGCGCGCCTTCGATGTGAGGCGAGAGGCGAGAGCGTTGAGAAAGCACCGAGTGCTTTCGCGGCCATTGTCTGCAGGAATTTCTATGCCGGTTAATACCTGCGAGGAACGAATCGCATTGAGGCGCACGGCAGCGACTGACGATACAAGGAGGAACTAGTTCGTCCTCTAGGAAGAGAACTGAAAGTTGAAGTGGTGGGAAGGTTGTTTCAATCAATGGCTGGCACTTTTCTTTTCTCCGCCAATGCAGTCAATGACTTGAGAAGCCATTGTTAACTATTCTCTTTAAGTTAAGTATTGTCGCTTGCGGATAGGATGAAGGCGATGCGAAATGGTGTTCGCGAGTGGAAGGAGGATTATTTTTCCCAGACCCGCCAAGGTGAACGCGGGCTTTAATGCACAAGAGTGTCGAACGATTGATTAACAATAATACCAGAGATTATTAACTGAACCTTTGTGATTGTTAGCTAAGGCAGGGCATGTAATCCGAAGTCAAGATATCCGCTCGTCCTTAAGGGTAGCGGAGTGGATTCCAAGAGCACGCAAGCATACCAGGGGGCGGCAGAAAGTTAAGTAGGCGGATGAGATTAAGAAGTTTGTGGGCATACGGTGGGCACAGCTGACAAAGGACAGGGTTAATTTTAAAAACAATGGAGGGGCATTTGCCCTGCAGTGGGCGTAGTCAGGCTGATGATGATGATGATTTTTAATATTATCATTAATTTCTTAGGTGCTGAATTGCGCGGAAAGGTATTATTTATCCTTGCATGCTTTGAGCATGCGGGCTTGTGCAAGCTAGTCAAAATGTGCGGTGGTGTCTTACAGTACAAGGCCTTTCATAGCAAGCATGCATAATACTTTCGGGACGTGTAGATTGCTAGAGATGTCCAGACCCTAGATCTTAGTGAGAAGAGTCAAGGTTCAATGTGGTGCCGGAAACAGATAGTGCAGTTTGGGCCTTTAAACTTACGGTTTTATTTTGGAGCTGATTTGTAATCGTAGGCCACTGCGCAATGAACCATGAATGTTCTGCACTTTGAGACGCCCTTAAAAAAAGTTAAACGCTCGAAAAAATAGAAAACTTCGGAGACACGGTGTTCGTTTTTGATATGCCAGGAGCGGCTAGTTTTTCTTGTGCCTGGAAAATCACACCGTGATTTTTCTACAGTAATGTCAATAAAGATAAGTTGATTGTGGAACCATTGGAAAGAAGAAAGTTTAAGATGATTTGGGACGGCTAGGTTTTTGTATTCTGCAAGAAAATAAGAAGCTGGAATATGCATTTTAATGTTGATTACGGGTGCTTACCCGATAGAGCAGATAAAAAAATTTCGTGCAGCGGTCCAAACACATATTTGTCGAAGTGGATCTTTAAGGTGTCTTGAGGAGGGGCAATGAATTCGCTTTGAGACGTTCTGAAATATTAGTAGGATGGTGGCCAAGATGTAGTTAAAAAAGGAATTCATGGAGTTGGTTCAGAAAGACGTCACGAAGCAAAGACGAATACAATTTGGTGCAGAATGGTACTCCAACTTTACCAGCATCTTATATGAGGAGTAACTATGTCTCTTATGAAATCAAAACAGATAGCTCGAAAAAATCAGGCACTGTTGAATCAGGCACTCAGTCGAAGCCAGATGAATCTGAAACCTCTAAAGGGAGCTAAAAACCAGCGTTAGCCGGAACCGCACCTCTCATAGGCAGGTAAACAAAAATAACTGTAACTATAGCATAGCTGTGCAAGACACTGACATTGATTTACACCAAAAAGGAAAGGAGAAAGTACGGCGATTAGTTGTGATCAAAAACAATTCTATTACGGGTGTAAAAACACACTATCTGTCTCTACATATCCCCTTTCCTTTGACTCACATTTCTTTCTGCCTATCGGCCTCCTCCGAGTCCTTTCCCGTGCAGCAAGGCTTTGCTAGGGGCTCTCCACACCCGTTCTTCACGTTCAGTGGGCGCACAAAAGGCATGCTCATTTCTCTATAAGCTATGCGATGTACCGCTACACTCCATTGTTGCCCCAACGACATCCACAAACAAAGGAAGGTGTTGCGAGTGCACGCATTACTGTCGTGCCACCAGGAGCGCGCCCCGCTGCACTCGAACCGCGTACCTTCGGGCTCCGCTTTTTGCGCAAAGACGGACGACACCAGAAGCGTTTCGGGGCAGTTCATTTGCAATTCCGAAGGCGTCACGCCAGCGCGCTCCTGAATGGGAGACATGCCGAAAACATTCTCGGTTCTTTTTCTTTGCCCGCCACATGTACTCAAGGAGTTGGGTGAGGGATGACTGTCCGAAAACCAAGACGAGAATGGTTATTCAGGAGCTGCTTGTGCGCGTTCGTGAACACTAGCGCGTACAGAATAATAGGTCACTGAGGAAGGATCACGTGTAAGCAGAAGTTTCCTTGAATGAAAGCAGATTAATTGAAAATGGGCGCCTCGTTGCCTTTCGATGTCTCAGTGACGCAGGTTGCCAAGAGGCACCTTGACATCAACGTCAACTAAGGAGTGCTTGGAATTGGACTAGTTGGAACAAAATCATCTGCAAGGCATGTGCGGCTTCGGTTGAAAAGGACAGAGTTAAAAACAACACGAACGGTTAATCGCAAAACCTTTCACGTTGCCTTGAACTTTGTCCTTGTCAACCTAAGCGGTGTACGTCTTGCAAATGTCAACGAAAATTCCAGCAGGATGACTGAAATGCGATTAAAAGGATACAAACATATCAGGTGCTGCTGAATATATAAAGGCTGCGTCCATTAACACTTCCTCGCAATGGTTCACGGCACGCTGGGAACGTTGGCAAGGTTAAAAAATAAAAGCCCACTCTGTGGTAGAAGCATGATGACTGGTGCAACAGCCCTCGAACAAAAAAAGTGACGGTACCCTCTGCAGCTCAACCGGACCACTTGCTTCATCAAAGTTTGGTAGTTAATATCGTTGCAGCCCTTCATAACATTTAAGTATACATTCAGGCTGCCATCAATTAAGTTCAATATACTCGCAATATAAGTGAAGGTAGATTTTGCGATCCAGCGGCTGCGGCAATTTTACCGTAGCCCGTCAGCCAGGCGGTAACTTGCAAACAATTACAGAAGAAACGAGCGCAGACAGATATCTCTGCATTTGTCATAAAATTATGGGCGATCAAACTCTATTCCTAAGTTATATCAGCAAGGAGCATACGAGCCACCATTGGAAAGAAAACAATTATTAGATAAATGCAACAAAATTACAATTGCACCACATCCTGCGTAGACAAACCAGAAGCGATAAACTATTGCAAACACTCACTATCTCCCTTCCTTTCATGTCCATTTCTCCTAGAAACACCAGCGCGTACGGAAAGCATTCGTTCAGTCTCTTGTATTTATTGTTTTTTAACAACTATCTACCATCAGTCCAAACTAACGCTACCAACGGCTCCTCTGTTCGCGCTTCAGTCCTTCCCGTCATCTCGAAAACAATTACCCGGTCATCTATCACTTGTCCCCGTGACACACTAGTACACCACGGGAGACGATCTATTGTGCTACAAACAAGACCTCGTGATAGGCCCTCACGATTTCGCCCAATGTGCCATACAGTTATCGCATGATCTCCCGCCATCCTTCATACCCCTGTCAGCCCCGATAACGAGAACGTTAAGCCTGTAGTCCGTTTAATAACGGGATGACAGCGGCGAGCCCAGCCGTGACGTCCTTGAGGCAAGGACAATGCATCCTTGCTTTTTACCCAAGAACAGCATCAAATGTCGACACGTGCGCACAAAGTGCGAGGACTCCGGTCTGTCAGAGACCCTGAGATTGACTGTCATGTGATGGCCAAGAACAATATCAACTCCCCCTTTACTTTAGAAGAGCTGGTCATCGCGGTCGGTCGCTTTGTCCTTTGTGGACTGGCTGGAGCGGTCGTTATGCTGTCATCACGGATGCCGAAGAGCACGCGGAAGCTCATGGCTCGCTTTTGATGAAAATTTTTGGTACGTCTAGAGAACGGCAAGGGGCGGTTAGTAAAAAAAAAAAGACATGGAAGTGCTTTTTTCCTGTCATGCTGAAAGACATCATTTGTTTCAGACATTGTACAGCAAGCGGCCATTGTTTTTGGTGTCGCCTGAAGACGATTTCCGGGAAATTTCGTGCTGGGTAAGGGAGGCTGGGAATTCGCTTTTATTTTTTATATTTAGAATAATTTACACTTTCAATAAATGCCACGATTAATACTCTCACATATCGCTTTAGCCCCAAGAATTATCGGGCAGTGAACCACATGAAATTCATTGCTGGTCGTTGGTGGAGCAAGCTTTAAATGACAGAGATGGAATGCAGAGTAGTGCCCACTAAATGAATCAATCGATCTTTGCATTGGCAGCAAGCTTAAAGCAGTCGTGTACCTTACAGTTGTTAACCTCTGTAGAATAAAACGAGCGACAAATAAATGACTAGAGAAATCTCTTACCCGATCGAACAATCATTTAGTCAGGTTTACCCCCCCCCCCTTTTTTTTTTTGCTGTCCATGCTTGCTGCCCATGCTGTCCATACTACAATTGAGTAGTGCGCTTCGTGTCGATTTCGCTGGACAGAAGAGCGATCAATCGCGCCTTGAGACTAACACCTAGTTCCTCTCGCCATATAGAGAGAGAAACTTTTTTAAATAGCGACATATTAAGCGTTCAACATATCATGGGCATGGCGCACCAGAAGACGCTGGTCGTCCATGTTGGTCCGACGCCAGCCAGGTACTCTAGGTAGGAAGGGGGAGGGGCGGAAGGGGGCTTGGAGGGCTACTGGGCACTGAAAGCTGCTCTGCGACATCTAATGATTTGAAACGGGAAAGCCCAAGCCGTAGCGAATTGGCACAACCTAAATGTAGTGAGACGCTATATAAAGGTGAACAGAAGTGCAACCTTTCTACGCATTTGTATGGTAGGTAGGTGCGTTGCACTTCGATCCGAAATCGGTTGGCCTGAACAGAGACAAAAGTAGTTAGCGTCTCCATTCTAAAACACATTAGACACAACAAATTGTTTTCCTGGCGCCTGCGCAAAGTGTGCCCGGCTTGCAAGCTGCTCGGCCCTGGAGCTCTCGCGGTGGTGAAAAATATCCTTGCAAAGCAACACTTTAGGCCCTTTATCTTTTGTGGTAGCATGACAGAAAGCACTGACACGTCTTAAGTATTCCTAGCCACTTTATTACAAATATTCAGTAAATTTCTGACAGTAAATTTCTGACTGAAGATAGTTAGCAAAATGCAATGAATCAGGTATAGTATACTCTCAGCAACTCTACCTAAGGTAGGGAAAAAGAATAATAACTTCAGACATTACGATAATTGGATATGTCCCGATGGAGGATAGGGCCTGTCTGAGTAATTCTTTAAGTGATGAAAACAGCCTCAAGATCTCTTCACGTTTCGAGCTCGTTATACTGCTTGGTACTCCCGAGACGGTTGCCACGGCGTGACGGACGCGTGAGCAAAGGTGTAAGAGAAAGAGCAAAACGGAAGAGGAGAAAGAAAACGAAAGGTATAACCGGCTTCGGTAAAGGGTTTTGCCCTTCCCATCACCGCTCGAAATACGCGGACACGCACATCCTCTTCAGGGCCCGCTTCGTACTTCCTCGGGACCACCGCCACCTGCAGCGAAGACGACGGCAACCGGGGAAAGAGCTGTCCAGGAGGGCAGTAGGAAGAGAGCTGTATCCCTCGCCCTTTTCGTGACAGGAGCGAGGGTAGAGGAGGTTGTGGTCAGGTGTTGGGTGTCCAGAAAAGAAGGGAAGGGAGTCTTTGCAGGAGAGGAGCATGGGGAAGGAAAACAAAGAAAGATGGGAGGACAAGCGCCGAAACGGTCCCCGCCGTAGCCTCTGGCCGACACGCAGCGGTCAGTTGATCGACGCTCGGCACTCAGTGCGTACCGCTGTGCGAAACAACCACGCCGGGACCTGCACACAGCGCGGCAGTGAGGAAGGGAGTGTGGAGAGAGGAGGAGCAAGGGAGGGAAGGGGACGCCGTACCACCCCACATTGCACGCAGCGACGCCGGGCCGCCACATCCAAATCGAGGCCGCTTCGCCAGACGAGTGTCTGGGTCTGGCTTCGCAACGTTTGCTCGTTGGGCGATCGGCGCCGTGTCTCTGAGTCGCGCTCAACGGCGCTTCCCCTGGATTTAGTTCCTCGACCAAGGCCCGTTGACAACTCTTTCCCTCGCCGTTTTTCGGCGCAGTGACGCGATGTCGGTTTCCTGAACCCAACAAGTGCGCGTCTCTGCTGCTGCTGCTGCTTCGTGTGATGTTGTGTGTCTTCACTGCGACCAATTACTGACCGCTACAACCGCCCGCCTCTGGTCCCTTGCGCCTTGTCCTCCGGCTGCTGTGAGGACGTTTGGTGTGGACGGCTCCCGCTTCGATACTGACGCTTCTGCGCGGCATGTGGACGATGAACGTCGCTGCTGTTACTGCTATGGCAATCCATCGGCTTTGCGTTACTCCGGGTGGCTACTGCGCTTACCCGCCTTTTCAGGTATGTGCGAAGAGCTATGCATATCTCCTCGATGGCTTGGAGAGGAGCTTAGGAATTGCTGAAGCACTTCCGGTGAAGCAGGTTTATTTCTTTTGTACACTTCATCGTTTCTTGCCTAAATAATGCGCAAAAATTTAGTTTTATGACACCAGTGTTCAACCCATGTCCAACATTCTTGGACAAAAATTTTAATCTTAGAATATTGTTACGTACTGCTATGGAAATATCGAAGGGAATGTCGTTTCTTCCGATCTGTAGCAAAAATTTTTGAAAGCTTTTCCATCGCTTGCATGAAGCAGTTAAGACAGCCATAGGAAAGCAGTGGGGAAAGCTTTTCAACGTAGCAAAAATGTTGACTGAAAAGGAATTCAAGTCTGTCCACAAGAGGTCTGCGAATATATTAATTGACATAGCGAAATCTTATAATATGAGAAAGAAAGTTGCGTTCATGAAATCTTTCACGTTCGAAAATGCTTTCGTCCAGAATTGTTCGGCACGAATAGGGCACTGGATACGAACGCTCATCGCTTATACTTTGCGGACAAAATAAGATAAATGAGAATGTCATGGTTTAAACCAATTCATTCATTCATTCATTCATTCATTCATTCATTCATTCATTCATTCATCTGGCATATTACTATAGGTCCTTCCCGCCATTATCACTGGGGCTTGTGACGGAACGCCTATTGCTTGCTAGCTAGAAGTCATAACGCCACACGCAACAGCTACGAGGCGCAAAAAAATGACTTCAGGCAAGACGCGGCACAAAAGATAAGTTTGCCGTACCGTGCGCTTGAATAAGTAAAAGTGCATTGTCTGGATATGGCTTCGCAAAGTAACGAACAACAACTCAGGTGCGCAGGGGCTCCAAGTTAATTCCCTTACGAGTTGATTTCATCTTAAAATGTGAGAAAAGCCGTCTTCCTAGAATAATTCATATCGAAAAACTCGGGTGAATTGTGAGACGTTGGAAAAACCCTGTATAGGGTTGTGTTCCACTGAAATGGCATCTCTCCTCTGGGTAGTTCGTATTGCTGACACTGATGCGAGATCAGTGCTTTTCAATAAATTCGGTTGGAAGTTCATTCCCATCATCAACAAGATCGTACATAAATTTATATGAGGTGAAACAGCCGAGGCCTGGCAAGGCGTCTTCAAATAAATGTTGACAGCAAGTTTTCAAAATGAAGCAAGAGAGAACGTCTCGTATGAATAACGCCCTCGTTTCCCACATGAGGAGAAGGTTTAATCCGAAGTTTTGCTAAGAAATTACGAGAAACAGAGTGTATAAAAGACTTCAACAGCACTTTAAAGCTTCTGTGCAACCATGGTCTCAGTGAGATAACAACTGGGAATTGTTAAACAATATAAAAAATAAGGAAACAACTAAACCTAAATAAAATAGTGAGCATTCTCTGTGAGCACAATCAAAGAATACAAGGGATGTTACCACTAGTCAAACAAACGTTTAATACAAGATCTTTCTGGGGCTTCGTGGCTGCCGTTTACTTTTTTTGGAGAGCTGCGTCCATTCGTGCTTCCTAAATGTGGACGCAGTTTAAAAACGCAAGTATCGCGTTCCTCATCTTTCCCACGCCGGTGTTTCTTCTCCTTGCGCAATGGAGTAACCACTGAAACAGACGCAGGAACACCACATAAACTAAAGATCGCTCATAGCAATCCGTTATATAACTGGTCTATAGACAGTCTATATACTTCTTATAGATTCTATTGCCTTCCTATAGATATTTCCTTTTGTATATTAACAGTCTATAGACTGTGTATAGAAAAAAAAGTCCCATAAAAGTGCATGGCCATTGGCCTATAGATGGTCTATACACTGTCTATAGGATTTGTATTGCCTATAGAATGTTCTCTAGGGTTCGTCTATAGAGAGTCCATAGACTTTATAGACGGAATTCTACGGACACTATATTGACTATCGAAAGAAGTTTTTGTAAGGGTTGCGGCGTGTTGCTCTTTCCCATTTCACACAGACATACACGCGACAACGTACTCACACCAAACCAAGATAAGTAAGGGCACATCATCGCTCTATGTGTCGAGAAAGAGGTAATTATACAGATGAATGAGTGCATTTCTGAGTTCCGCTTCACGGTACTTGAGAAAGCGCCTTCAGTGACCACATTCAAGCGCTCTATTGGTTAACTGCCAACCACTTATCAATCCTTCAATCCTGTAACGCTTGCCGTGCTTCGCCAAAAAACGTTCGCACAGTTCATTTCCTCTGTGATGCTGTCCTTGTGCGGCCTTTGAGCTTTCTTGGGGATCGTGTACAAAGCTACCAGAATGAGCACTGTTCTACACTCGCACGCCATAACTTCACGACCTAGAACACCTGCTTTCTACGTAACCTATGGGCTTTGTAAACACAAAGCTCCTCTGTTATACCGAAGTCGTGCAGCACGAACGCCTAGTGATCGTTGAAACGCGGCAACTATCGTTCACGGCGGGGCAATATAAGGCTCGCACTACTACGTTACTTTATGCGAGGGCCACCGAGGGCACGATTACCGTCAAGCCGTAACGCTAACCGCTGTTCCATTGTCCGCGCCGCCAACCCGTGGGGGAATGTTCAAGGAGAAAAAAGTGACAGCTCTCTGCGGTGGATGTTTTGCCTTGCCTCGGTGGGTTTGAGTACTGACGTTTGTCGGAACTAGTCGAGGTCACACGCAGCACGGTTTTCGATGCCATGCCCGGACGTCGCTTGCGGTACAGCGGAAAATGCTCGGTCCTGGACTCTCAGCTTGCGTGCCTGAGTTGCATTCGCGCTTTTCTTCTCGCCGTACACTGCAGCCACAGACAACTCGGTAGTCACGCTAACATCAAACCCGAGACATCAATTTCTGATTGTTGCATATGCGCATTCCTTACAAGTGGCACGAAAGAAGTGCATTGAAGGACTCAGCATTCATGGCGGTTAGGGACATATTTCTTCTCGCACCATAACAGAAAGGGTGGGGACTGTTCTATGTTCGCAAGCTGCAATACAATAGAGGACGCGCTGACATTTATTTTGTCGAAGGACTGCACAAACGTTATGATTATCACGGCACTGCGGGCGCAGTTCACGAACTCATTGCGGTTTTAACGCGACAGCGTTAAAGGCCCCGTTGACTCTGGCAGGTGGTGCCCAGAGAGCAGCATAGGAGGCATGTGGGCCACATACGTCACGTGACCTTGCGGTGTCATCACAACCTGCCCACAGGATAGTCACTGTGCTAGGTGGCAGTTAAATTAATGATTGATCGTTCGGAAAGAACAACCTGTACTGCCATCGCAGGGCAGTAGCGCGTCGCTTTACCGCTGCACCACTGCGCCAGGAGAGGTGTGAGTACTCCCAGGGATCTATAAATGCAGAGAATGACCTTCTGCATATATGAGAAATAACACATTACGCTATCGCGTCATACCCTTAAGGCGGAGCTGAAGTGCCCTCGCCAAATTCTTTTTTTTAGGTACCTTTGAGATGGCTTTATTGCATAAATATGTGAGTTTGCATTGAATTCTTGTTAGCTACTCATTGTTTGGTCTTGGTCCACGTCAGCGGATCTGGTGCTGCGGATACGGGACTGCAAATGTTCAGTACCCAAGCATTCGCGCCACCGAACACTACAGTAAATATCGAATGCTAAAGCACAGTAGCCATGAGAGTCGTTTTAGGTTTATCTGTAGTGGAGGCCTGCAGAATAATTTCGAATAACTCGGGCTATTTAGGGCGCGCCCAAATCAGACTACACAGGTGCTTCTGACGCAGCATTCGCGATAGAAGCCCCGAGTTCATGCTATCAAGAACTCTATGCCCTGCGAGCCAGCGGCAAGAGTACAGTGGAACACATGGAGATTATGTTTTGAAATAATTAGCAGGTTAACCACATAAGGAAAACAAGACGCATCCTGATAAACTGTCGAATAGGATGAACATCTAATACACTTAAGGAAGCAAATCCAACGCAGGCATTAAATGCGTATTCTACAAGCTACCCGCTAAGAGAGAACCACCCAACTTACGAACACCTCGCCTTAAAATGTACACTATGTGGTTAAATAGCCACTTACTATCACATGTTGTGGAACGGTAAAGAGGAGCCTCCACCGCAATCTCTAATACAAGTTCCTCCTCTCGAGGAATTGGAGGTCGTGTTGGTCATCTCAGACGTGGGCGTTCAAACCCGGGCCAATGAATCGGCTAATCAGTAAGTTGCTGTCAGCGGTGGACAGATAGCCACCTAGCATGCATCATCTGCATTTTGCCTTGTGACGAAATAAATGTCTTGCAATCCAATCGCCGTAAACAACTAGGCAATGCACTGGGAAGGTGGTCTCATTGAAGTCCCCACCTCTTTATCTGAAACTCGAGCACAAGTGACTATTCCGCTGCCGACCACGCTAATATACCATCGAAAATGCGTGCCCCGTTCAACGCGGCAGCCTGAGCGGACACGGAAGCGTTCTTTTTCACAACTCACGATGCACGCGCGGCAGCCCACACTTCTTTCTTCCCGTGAGTACGGACAACAACAGCGGTGTGGATGGGGCGACAGCTTACAGAATAGCCGCCGCCACAGGAGTGGACAGGCGATTTCTCACGGTTCCATTGACACGCCAAGCGTCCCGCTAGGAAACGCGTTTCGAATGGCACTCATGCACAGTCGGCATCGCGCATTGGAGGCGGCGCACTATCACTGAAAGAGGAAGAGGGGAAAAGATGAAGGGGCGAAGGCAAGCAGTCGGGCGAGCGCGCGCGCTGGAAGACGGAAAAAGGCAAAGCAGTCGCGGCGGAGGCTTTGCGCGAGCGACCACGTCACGCAAGCACCGTTCGATATCGGCACATTTCCCACGCGCTGCGCCTGTTTCCTCCTTTTTGTTTTTAAATACCCTGCGTCGCGGCACCCGCGTGTCGCGAGTGCTCTGTACGTCGGGCGGACCTTCTTGCCACTATACCACAGAGCCGGTTAGCCAGCGAGTCCGGCAGACATCGCCTATCGCTGTGCCGAGCGCCAAGAGCAATGTTTCACCAAATGCGCCCGCTATAGGCACGCATGCCCTCCAAGACAACGAGTTCTTGGTGACTTAAGCCTCAAGAGGTAAAACTAATCCTAAAACTCAGGGAGGAATAGAGATAAAAGTATGGCATCGTGGGCTATAACTGGAGGTGCGATGCCAATCGCAGCGATTAATTCTCCGCGTGTCGCTCGCGCTATGCGATTTTAGTCGTGCCGCTCGCACAGCGGCTATTAAGAATTAGGCACGACAGCAGGCGCGCTGAACTGGAGGGCGCGATATTTGGCGGGTGTGACGTCAGTGAAAGCTTCTGAATATTTAAGGCAGAAAGGAGAGGCAGAGCAACGACACCCACGTGTACTGGGCTCACAGCTGCACTAATGATGCACCACTAGTGCGTCGCCAGTGCAGTTGAGTCCAGAGGAGATGTCAGCTGTTCGCCACCAGTGCGTTACGAATGGAAATAAGAAGTGCACTGGCAGATAGTTACAAGTGCACTTGACTCATATATGCACTTACAGCTTCTATCTTAAGGGAGCCTTCTCTAATAATCAGTCTTCATGACATCCTCTATTTGTACATATTTTATCCTGCAAACATTAAGCAAGAAACCGGCTGAATGCTTGTAACAAGGCAAACGCGAAGTGCGAAAATTTGAAACTGTTGCGTAACCAGCGCTTCTAATATTGTGACTTGTGCAGAACCACACTGCTTGGCGCTTTCAAGCATTTTCGGATGGGCGCTTTGGCCCGTGCTTAAGATGCCGTCCAACCAGCGCATGAGAAATACGTCGCCAAGCAGATCTACCATTGCCCGTTCTGAATGCCGACCTTGCTTCAAGTTTTCTTTATAATCCACTGGAAGTAGCACTTCTGTTTCACTTAAATCAAGGAATCCTGTGCGAAATGCGTTTAGTCGGAGAGAGTATACATGCCGTTTTCAAAAGCATAACAGTGCGGCGATTCTCGAAGGCAGCACACGCTGTGAAATCAGAGTCCTGTCATGTGGAAGGTATGTTAAACAGTGAGGGATAACACGAAAATAGCAATCACTGGCCTCAAGAAAGAAGCACTCGCACCAACCTTTTTACACATATCCACGTTAGATGATAGGATATATTAGGAGAAAACGTGTCGATTTATCTGAAAGCCTAATGCTGCTTACAAAATGGCGCTCACACTAGGTTTCGAGAACTACTCGCTTCAGTACATATTGATGTTCATTGTCTTTTTCCAAGTCTCATACTAAACTAGTGCAATCCATTGTTCACTCTTCCCTGCTGGCATTTTTGTACGTTCCCGCCTTTACAGAGATATAGTTTTCTTTCTTACATACTTTGAATCACGTTGCTGTGTTTTCCTTTGTTACTGAGAGTTGAAACGTAACTTGTGTGCCAGGCGTCCAAATTCGCAGCACAGATCATCGGCCCAATATTGGACACATGTGTTGGCAATGACCGGTCCTACACAGTAAAGACCGGTCTTTACTGAGTTTATCAGGACTATATAATACATTATTTCGCCACCTCATTTTTGGTCAAAAGGCATAACAGAGAAGGAGAAAGGGAATGGCTGTCAGTCTCTGTGCTAGAAACGTCAGACCTGATCTCGGTGTTTCGGCGAAAAACCAGAAGAGCGTGCAAAGCCGTAACTGCTGCGGAAGCTCCTCGGTGGGAACGCCCAAAGCCGTTGCTACGCGTGCTCTCCTGTCACGTCAAAGTGGGACGCGATTACGAACACGTGTGGTAATGAGCCGTCATTAGCTTCTGCCGCGAACCAGCGGCTGTGGGCTTACGTCAAGTTAGCTTGAACTGCTCGAGGCCAGGCGCCGACAGGAAATTCCCTCTGACGAAAGAATGCGAACGAACAAACTGAATTAGCGTGGAGGTTGACGCCAACAGGCGTGAAAGTAAAAAAAAACAAACGTATTTACCTGGTTACCGCGGAATGCATCCAAGCATAACAGGGCTGTCAGGAAGGAATTGGAAGCGGGTTAGTTCGAAAATTTAGGCCCTAAAAACAAACTGTAGCAGGTCTAGACCGGTTCTGCAAAAAAAAAAACGCCCTGTTTTGACACGCTTCGCTGTTGTGAAAAAAAAAAAAAGACAGTGATAGTTACTCACAGTGATTATGGCCAAAGACTATAAAAAAAACAATAAAGAAGGAGAAATTTGTGATCTACGTCGCGGACGAATATCGATCTCAACTTACACTGCTGCATGAAGGACAGAGAGGCTCAAGAACGGCCCAATGGCGTTTGAGCCATAAGTAAGTTTTCTACGAAAAGGAAAAAGTAAAAAGTAAGACACAAAAGAAACGCACAAGACCACACACGTCTCGTCCCACTACAGTTTCTCCTTTCGACACCTTTTCGTAGAAACATGTTTAACCAATTCGCCCGCTATGCAATTCCCGCTCGGGTCTTTACAGTAACTGAAGGAATAAACGACAAGTGTTAAACGCACACAATTCAGAAGCCACTACTTCCTTTTGTGAACGGCACTTGAACAAAATTTTTCTAACTTCATCACATTCCACCCGAGATGAAAACGGCACGTTTCTTACAATGCGATGAAAAGGTCAAGAAGACGGAGGGAAGGAGACAAAGAGCAAGCATTTTTTGCAGGACCGATATCTGGGCAGCTATCTAAAGTACCGTGAGTTCAAGCTGGAACAGGGCGGCTGTGTCTTTACCCAACACATGGGTCATTCGTGCAAAACATGGCAGTGGACACAGTATTGGCGGTAGTGCAGGAGAAGTGGTCCAACTCTCCCAAGGGCAGGGTACTTCGGAGGGGGAGGGGTAAGAATAGGTGGTGGAGGTATTGGTACAACTGGGCAGCGTGGTACAGCTCTAATATGTATGTGTGCTGTAAGGTTAGGCTTTCATAACTGGCAGCGGAGGTGGCCAGGGCGCTTTTGTGTGCGATGGCTGTAGAGTTCACATGGTATTAAATTTGTTTGCAGTTCTCTAACGTAAGTATATTCGTGACGACTGAAGTGTGGGGAAGTGGTTGCAAGGAGATGGCTCGTGTGTCTTGTAGTTCTTATTACACTATGCAGCGTTTTCTGTGCGTAGTCCGCTCATTGTGGCCGTTGTAATCATCCGGCCCAAGGAAAGAGTTGCTCGGCGACGCTTCGCGAGCTAGAACATGTGGCCGTTCGTTCCTATCCTCTTCCCTAGTGACTGGGGACCAATTCCAGAAAAAACGTGAATTTGAGGGTGGACGGACACACTGAACGAAATCATTAAAACTTAATTTCTGAAATCAAAGCTGTACTCCGTGGTACACTTAATCGAACAGTGCTGGTGTGCTGATGGAGCATTTGTCCTTTCAGTTCTTTGCTACCCGCATACTGTGATCTTAGAAATGGAACCGTATACGCAAAGTGACATCGAGGATCGCGAGAAAACCAACAGGCAGTAAAGTCCGAGAACGCAATCTGTACCTGTAGGCAGCTTACCAAAGTTGCAGTGCAGATAAGCGGTCAGTCTGGCAATGCATGGCCGGAGGGATAGCTTAGGTCTTTCCAGTTAAGGCTACCCGGACGTCGCCATATTGCTCGCTGGACTCTCGTATGTCCCTCGCACTAGCATGGTGAACGCGGCAACGGAGCCTGTTTACAACATTCCGGAGAGGCGTCGTTTCGACACCTCCCTCGCCGGATGAACTGTCTAGAGGTTTGCTCTGACATCTCCTTCTCTCTGGTTCAGTTCTAAGCAAGGCTACAGAGTATACCGTCTTCGCACAGTAATTTAAAGCTTCACTTCTCTTTACCCAAACACACGCCGAGGTGAAGCGGCATGTCACCGTTAACGATATGTTATTTCATTATTTTCGGTCTGACATTTTGCTGTCACCCTTATGAAGTCAAAATACCTAAACTGTTCTATTCTAGAGGGAGGGTGGGCCGATGTTTCTTGATAATCACAAAGTGAACGAGGAAGGGGAAAGCCTGGAGGTGATTGCAAACATTTTGACAAGAGGACTTGTCTTCTCCTATATTAGTATGATATATTAGTCCAAGATACACCTAACTTCTCCTCTGCAGTTAACCCCAAGCACCCTAACGCCACCAAGGCAGCGTATAACCGCATCGTCAGATGGTCAATGAACCACCCTCCTGCTGTGCCCTCTTGTCTTCTATAGTGGTTCAACTCGTCTTTCACACATGAGATGCGGAATCGGTGCTCATCTGTTTCGTACTGCTCAGGCCGAAATTCAAAGAACGATTCGAGGGTCTTTCGCTGCTAACGAGGCGGGCGTGCTCCGCCTGTGTGGATCCTTAACAGCCTCTCTCAATACCTCCCCCTGAGACACGACACGTGGTAGTCTTGCAACCCCCTCCCCCCCAAAAAAAATAACAGAAACACCACGTTGACTAAGGCGATGGTTCTCGTTTTTTTTTAATTGATTAATTTTACTTCTTCTTTTTATTTTATGCTTGGAGGCTGTGCGATGCAGGGCAGGCAAACAGATTTTGTTCAGCAGGGGCCAAACTGTTCAGCCTCGCGAAACCAGTCTGACCCGCAGTCGGCTTGCTTGGCGATCCCTTGAAAGAAAACCAAACAGTACGTAGAACCCAGTTCTTTCTCCTCCAGTTTAAATCGTAACACGAAAGATAAGGAGGTTTTAAGAAAAACCAAGATGAAGGTCGCGCTTTCGTGCGGTTGTGGTCAAAGCGAGAGATAAAGTATGAGAGCGGAGCAATACGTCAAGTCCGCTTGTTTTGATCGCTTGATCTCGGCCGCGCCTGCCTGTCGCCCGCGGAGTTGCCCGTTGATTGCATAGACCGGGATCACCCCCGCAGTGCCGCAGTATCTATCGTTTGTCGAGTTCGACCGACATCGTGGTCGCGAATCGTGCTCGTTGCCAAGAAAGCAGCGGGTGATGTGGGCTGAGTACAGCGGCTTTATCGACAACAACGATGGTGTAATGTTTTCGAAACTCGCATTGCAGTTTAAGTGGGAACTAATCTAGCGTGAATTGCAGGTCTCAAGCACTTTCATTCTAATGAAAACTACAGTAATGCAGTCCCTTTGAAAATTTCTATCAAAGTTATGGGTTTCAAATTTTCTTACGACGAGGGTCAAGCGGTACTGCCTATGGCATAAAGCATGCCCAGAATTCTTGGACAAAAAGTTTGAATATTGGAAAATTGTAAGGTATTGCTATATAAATATTCAAGGTAATGGTCGCTTCTTCCAATGCGTAGCAAGAGCTTTCTTTTAAAGCTTTTTATGTTGCTCCCACGGACCGGCTAAGAGTGCCAGAGAAAACCGATGGGGATCGCTCTTGAAGATCTTAAAAACGTTAAGAGCAAAAGAGCGCGAGGCTTTCGAAGGGAGGTCTGCGAATAAATTGATTCTTAGGGTCATGTTTTACTATGGTATGAAAAATAGCGTTCATCAACTCTTTTCAGTTAAAAAATGTTTTTGTCCACAATTGCTGGATATGGCTACGACTTTCTTTTATTATCCAGAGGGCGCAGTTCAGTTGATCAGCTTGTTGGTTTGAAAATTCCTTGTGCGCAGAGCTCGGCCATACTGTGGAATAATTTTAGTTCATCAGCTCATCTTTTGGCCATCCAAAACCAATGTGCCCGAGAATCATCATCATCAATCAATAATAAAACCAAGGGAAATGCCTTGTCTTTTGGGTTGGGTGTACGCGGGATTGCAAGGAGACGGTCCGTGCTATCACGACCTCGCACAATTCGCCAGGCTGCTAACCCATGCACTTTATTTCTTTCTTTACCCCAGATGGGGTGCCAGGACGGACGTTTCACTTATTCTTGAACACTCTTGAGGAATCGCAGGCTTTAAGGGTACTGGTTTAAATTTTATCTGTGCATTCGCTCTCTCTCAGGAGCTGTGGAAATCTCACTATGATAAAAAATGGCCACCTCAGATGAACATTTAAGAAACTCTAAGGTTCTTGCTACTCCATTCCACCGACGGGATGAAAATAAAAATATGCCGCCGCATGACGCAATTTTATCTTATAGTGCACAAAGGCAGAAAAAGTAATCAGTTAGAATCAGTTAGAGCAGGGTGGTAACAAAGGTAAATGAGAGCCCATACAAACAAATAAAAGACAAAAAAAAGCAAGTTGAAATTTGGCACCTTGGCTCACTGATTTAAGCTGAACTGAGTTCAGCCTTGTGTTACTGAATGCCGGCCGCGGTAGCATTCGTTTGGAGGAGAACTGCAAGAGGCTGGTGCACTCCACAATGCAGAAAATTATTATTTTCATAATAATAGGGGTAGGTTCCAGGTAAGGCACACACCATTCTTTGTAAACCCTGTCTCACGTGACGTATGTCTCATTTATGATAATCGCCTTGCATTACCAATAATGTAGCCAGTCGTCAAACTTGGGAACTCGTGTTGAGGCGCTTCATTAAAACACTAGTGCGATAGGCGGGGCATGTCACCGCGATGCTTCAAATTAATTTTTGATTGCACGTGTCTGGCCTTATATATATATATATATCTCAAGGTGGCCAAAGAAAAAAAATGTCCATGTCCTTGTCTGCTTTATTAGTCTTATGTACAGTTTCGCGAGCTTTGATTCAAAAGGTCATTAGTTATTAAGAAGTTGGTTTTTCAAAGAACGGTTTGTGTTTTGTCGCCGTGATTCCAGGCCCGAATATGACGTTCAAACAATGGCAACTGAGAGTGCTCATGTGAAAGTCACGCCTAGTTCAGTTTTCTCACGACGGGCAAATACAGACAAGGCCAATAATATGTGGCACTACAATGTACAAGAACTTGAGCTGCAGCCCCGGCATAGCCGCGGCATGGGGAGTTTTTCCGTGCACTGTTGTGAAACGTGAGGACGTACACATAATGTCAACGACAATGTCTACCTCAAAGACCAAAAGGTTTCAACAGCTTCAGATGCGGCATATGAAGTTTACCGTCCCGAAGCCACACGTGATATGAGGGACGCCGTAGTGCAGGCGTCCTGATTAATTCTGACCGGCTCTGGATCTTTAACGTGCGATAACGTCACTCAGCATAAGGAGGTATTTTTATTTCGCCTTCATTGAGATACTGACTCCGCGGCCGAACCCGCGACCTGGGAATCAGCAGCCGAACACCGAAGCCACTCAGCCTCGCGTTCATGTAATGGGACCACGGAGAATTTATGCTCAGTAGCGCAAGAAAGAATGCGAGCGGGACACAAACGCATACGGTAAACGCTATAGACCTGTAGTAACCTTTACTGCACGCACTCACAAAATTTATGCAATTTGTTGTGCCGTCCAATTCGCTTGCAACTTCGGAAGCGAACACCCACACCCCCATCTACACGCGTTCATGAGAGTTTGCAAGATTGCCGTCCGTGGGATTCCCGTGCGTCAAATTACTGAAAAACGGGCCGATAGGGCTGCGGTGCATAGGGCAGCCGCTGACGTCTCGCGCCTGTCAGATGCGTTCGGTCTTACAGTTTACGAAACCAATGATGGGTTGTTAAGAAAAACCTGTTATTAAGTTAATTGCGGTTCGCTGTCAGATTCTCACATGTGACGCGAAATTAGGGATGACGACCGTGATGTTGCAAACAAGAGAAATCCAGCGGAAGCTTTCACTGCTGCATTCGTTGTAACTGCCTTTACTATTCAGTCTCTGTCGACGACATACCCTTTACATTCCATTGTGTGCCATTTCGGACGGCTAGATAGTTCGTTTAATTACATGAGGTGTGTTGTCAGATTGAAATAGTCATTTCTACTAGATAAACTTAGCAAACGCTGTTGACGTTAATGAGCAATTTTGCCGACCTTTTTTTCATCCTAATCCTCACATAAAAATTGCAATGTAATAAAAAATTTATTTTGCTTTGCAGACGCTTCACGAAAGCTTGACATTTAATCGCTGTCAGGCAGGATCTAGCCTCGCGTTCTGTTTCCACAGCCAATAATATCACAAAAAGATTAATAAATGAAAAACGGGGCTCTGTAAAGTAATTTTGGCAAAACATGCCTGCTCCATACCCGCAAAAAAAATAAACAAAAAAGTACATAAATAGGATTGGAAATGCCAAAGAATGGCAATGAATTTTTAGAGGCTATGATAAATAATGTTAATGTCATGAAGGAATCAGAAACCAATAAAGTCATTTGTACTGTTTCAGATGGGACACGTTTTTTTGTTTCTTTTTTTAGTCCCATATATAATATATGTTTGTAGCACTGCTGCTACATAAGGTTTTACTATTTTATGCGCAAATGACTGACAGAAACATGCATTACTTGCTCTATGGCAAGCTTTTTTCGTTTCCTGTCAATCGCACCAACTCTTGCCCTTTGCTATCTTTGCCACCTTATAGACAAAAACCGTTTACCAACGCCGGGAGTTTTAAATCGCCGCCAGCACAAAAGGTGTTGCTCACAGAAGCTGTTATATTACATCGCCTGCCGCAGCTGGTCCTCAATGCTTGCCAACACATGCCGTTCGCTTGCAACGCTTGTCCGTGTTAACCATGGCCCGAGTTGTTCGCAAGAAGCAGTAAAAGCGGGCAGGCAGGCGGCGGCACGAAAAAGCAATAAAACCACGGCGTCCCGATGCTTCCGGACTTGCGCGCTATGAAGCTGGCATCCCGATCGCCACTCCAGATTAGAACGCCATTCGGAAGCCTTTAAGATCGACGGCGGCGACTGTTCTGCCTGACCAGACCTAGACATCAAGCCGACTGCGCGGTCTCTGGCGAGATTAAAAGCAGCGATAGGCTTGCGGCGTACGGCGAATGCGTGAGGGTATAGTGCTGTGGAAGACATGCATCGAGAAAGAAGACAGGGATAAGCCTCGTGAGTGTTCGCTGCGCTTTCCATTAGGAGTGCCAGGACAGCTCTTCTCACGCCACGCTGAACGCACCTTTAGAGCGGTGTGCACTGGGGATTATGGCCGAATGGGCCCGGTAGTAAAACATCGAGGGGGAGTCTTGTATCCAGTATCCCCTTTACCTACGGCAGCAAATTCTGCTCCTTCCTTGACGACGAGGTGTTGCCCGTGTCTAACAATGGAAGCGTGCTCGAGCAACGCAGCGTGTGTTTAGTCTAACTTGTGCAGGATAGCGCAGGAAGGCGTTAAAAATCCGGTCAGAGCAATTCACGAAATCCTAAGTGGTGGATTGGTTCGAAGCAGTTTCCGGAATAACTGCACAAATAGTGCAGAGGGAAACAGAAAGTTCGAGCTGTTGATACCACTGACGGCGTTGGAAGCGTGCAGAAAGACAGAATCATTGCTGTTTTGTAGCGATATATAGGTACATTACGCTAGCATTTCGAGCCTTCAACGTGGCGGAGCCGCCACCCTGTGGCTGCACGCCACGCTGTCACGTGTTTAGTCACGTGATGCGGAGCAGCTGCCGGCGGCGCGGCGCCGTGGCTGATCACGTCGTTTGTCACGTGGTCGTTCACGTGGCCAAGTTGCACTCGGCCAGCTGTAGCTATCGTCGTCACTCCAGGTTTAACCTGAGCTAAACCACCGCCAATTTTTTGAAGTACCTATATATAAGGACAGGCTTCTAAATTCTTACGTCTAAGAATGCTCTTGCATTATTTTAGTCACACTGACAGTTACCCGTGCGGTACAGAATGACAATGTGCGGGCGTTTGCTGTTTTTAGCGATCAAATCAGGCGGCCGACCTGCTTTTAGGAGCCCCCCAAGCGAATGCCTGGTCATTGTTTTGGGCTGATGTGGAAGTGGCTTTCGGGAGATCGGCAGCTGTCGTAAGTCGTGACGAGGCGAGAGAGCAGTGCGCAGATCACAGGCCCTGATAGCCCAGATTGGTCGGGAGAGTGCGCCTGTAGGTGGAGCCTTAAGACCCAGTTCTGTAGCAGCATCCATCGCCGTGACAATGAGGCTAAGCCGTAGGTGTTTCCTGGTAGCAGCATCGGTGACGACGAAGGAGACAAACCTGCAATTTCACGCGCGAGACTCTTCTGAAGCTAACTTCGGTCGAAATTTTCGTGCCATGTTGTGGCGCCTCAGTTTCAAAAGCCTTGAAGAAACAGCATCTAGAAAATATAAAAAACGAGGATCTGATGCGCCGCCGAACTTAAAACGAGACACCCACAGCAGTGGCAATGCCGGTTGATGAAGAATGAAAAGCTGTTTACATACATCATCGTCATCATCATCATGAGCCTGACTAAATCCACTGGAGGGCAAATGCCTCCTCAGTATCTCTACACTTAATCCCATCCGCCTACCTAACTTTTTGCCACCTTGCTACGCTTGCCTTCTCTTGGAGTCCACTCCGTTGCCCTTAACTACCATCGGTTATCTTTCGTTCGTATTGCATACTCTGCCCAAGCCCGTTTCTCCCTCTTGATTTCGCTCTTTCTTACACTCATCATTTAGCAACTTAGGATAAATTACATGTCAGCAAGAACGCCCTCTCAGAGATCATTGTACGACAGCGATTAGCCTTGCCCAGATGTTCCAAGGTGTACGTGTTTGCATGCAATATAAATTACAGGAGCTTTGTTTACTTGCGGCTCATGTTTATTCCACAGTTCTCAACTGTTGCAAGCACTCACAGCACCAATACCTTAATGTTCTTCACCTGGCATTCGCGTCGAACGCTCGTACCTTCCCTTGGCAAAAGTTCGACCGCAGCACGCGATAAGCGCTGAGCGAAATTGATGTTTCCGCTTCTCTACGTCGCCACTGCCAATGCGCAGTGTTCAACACCATAGGCCGCTGTCTTGCAGCCTGCCCCAACAAACAGCTGCACGTTGGCGCACGACGATTTTCTCTTCATATGCATTCCGGCCTGCCCTGCGCTTACACAAACAAGCTCGACCACAGGCATGCAAGAACGCACGTGCATGGACATATAAACCAGAAATCTTGCAACATCGACTGCCCGCTCACCCGCAGTCGCCCCTTCAACACCAACACGCGGTATGCGAGCACGCGGGCATCTACCGCGAACTGCACGTCGTCGCTAGCGGTCATCACGAATGCGCGTACGTTATGCGCTCGCACACACACTGCACGTTCAGAACGAGCGGACTGCTACCGTGGCGGTGCTGACCGCCGGAGAGACAAGACGCCCCTGTTGCGAAAAGTTCCGGCACCGCTGTGCCCTCTGGGTTCTCTAGCGCACCGACTTTTGTGTTTGTGTGTGCCGACTGCGGCGGTCAATTAAACTCCTTGATTGCCGGGCAAGCACTCTCGCCGTGCGGGGCGCTGTTGCATTAATGACGCGGGGCGGTGGTGGGCCCCCTTTTTTCCCAGCGCTTCGACGCGGTCCTGGGACACCGCACTGCACCTGCCTGTTGCGACACAAAGCGGGAGAATGGTTGCGTACATGAAAGAAGCGGACAGTGGATCCCGTCAGTGGCTTGATTTCTCTGCGGAAGGGGAGATTATGTTGATAGAGTTTACTCGCCCCTTAACTCAGCGCTGTTCCCAACACCGTTTCGCTAATCCCAAGCGTTTCGGTTGTCTCTGAGCTTCACGGGATAGGCTTAGGTAAAACGCGTTGGGGATACTGGTCGAATAGCCCCGTATCCACGGAATGAAGCAGTTTACACAGATGCAAATGGTCCATGTCAATACATCAGAGTTTAATTCATCGTTATTGCGCGTTGCACTTTCCCACCTTGCATTTTGCGTTTCGGTTGCAGGTATTGAATAAACTTTGGATAATAAAAAATCATGAGCTTCATTGGCCTGTATTGGGAACTTGCGTTGGGCGTTTTGGGTGCTGGCTGATAAGCACACAAGCAGTAGCGCGAGCCTGTTCGCAAAAGGACCGAATGGCAATGACGATACGTCTTAGTTTAATTGGTTTTTTTAATTTCTTACTTGGCGCATGGTGGCTTTAGATGCTTATGAGTCATATTAAATGAACAGAGCACAACCCAACCCAACCCACTCTGGCTGCACTTTCTTCGGAAGCAGCGTCTGACAGATATGCACAATCACGTAATTATGGGTACGTTTAACCTCCACAAAACACAACTTAAGGTAGCCGTTTGTTTCATATGCCACATGTGCGGCTTGACCCCTGCCTATTTGTCGACGAATTGTCACCGTGGATAGAATCAAGGCATAGACCTAAAAGAAGAGAGAATGCGCGAAACTCACACAAACAGATTCATTAGGTAACAAGTGGCATCTACCACTGCGTGTAAGATGTTCATTAAACGGTTGGAGCGTAAGTCACGAGAAGTTTACTGAAATGGTCGTATGCAGGACAGAGTTGTAGACAAGACGAACGGTTAAGCAGTTAAATGGTTACTGTGCTTAACCTTTCGTGTTGAACTCTGTCCTTGTCAATCTAAGCAGCGCACGTCTTCCATATGATCATGTTCTCACTAGCGAAATCTCAAGCACTTTACTGAAATAAAAGCCGCCGCGGTGGCTGAGTGGTTATGGCACTCGACTGCTGGGTCGAAAGGCGCGGGTTCGATCCCGGCCGCGGCGGTCGAATTTCGATGGAGGCGAAATTCTAGAGGCCCGTGTACTGTGCGATGTCAGTGCACGTTAAAGAACCCCAGGTGGCCGAAATTTCCGGAGTCCTTCACAACGGTGTCCCTCATAGCCTGAGTCGCTTTGGGTCGTTAAACCCCCATAAAGCAAAAGCACAAACCATCTTTACTGAAATGGCACGCAAACTGGTGCTGAAAATGTGATGTGTCACGCTTCTTGGAAAGGTATTCGAGGTGTTGAGAGTTGAACTAATGGCATTCACGCTTTGCACATCCTTAGTTCATTACTTCAGCGGTTATATAATTCTTACCCGACCTACTTCCAGTTCCTGCATCTCTTAAACTTCAGCAGGCTGCATTTTACGTAAAACAAGGACCTTGCACTGAGCCCAATTCATGGTGTGCTCCTTTCATCCGGCAGGCTCAGGAAAAGAAAGGAAACCGTTACGCACGGATACACGCCGCCCAACTTAAAACAAAATTCTCGTTCGTTCTTGTATTTTACTCTTGCGTGCCTTCCGAAACTCGCATCCTTGAATTTCCTCTATTCTAAAACTCGTAAAGCTAGCCGCGTCCACTCCGCACAGAGCCACGGTCTGTTGCATTCTGCATGTATATTTCTCTCTCTTATTTTCTGCCTCTTCAAGAGGCGCTTATCTCAAGCTGCAAAGCTATGCCTTCCCGTCGAAGCGCGAAGCCCAGCGACTAACTTAAGCTGTGCCGGAGCGCCGAGTCATAGTGCCTTAGAAAGGGGTCAGGCGCGTTGGCCCGTGGTCTCAAGGCCTCCGTTGTTGTTGCTGGCGTCGCTGTATTGGCCCGCGGCTAACTAGGTGCACCTAACGATGACTGCCGCAGATATAAAGTCGTCGGCTCGCTGGCTCCCCGAATTTCGCATGCAAATCGCACTTTCGCAAGCCAGGCCGGCGTCCCAATTTCCATGCTTGATGGCGAACGAGACGCCGAGCTCACGCAGCCATATCGTTGCCTGCCAACGACAATGAAGCGTCGGCTGTCCGGTGAGGGCAGCCTTTCTTTGTTTGGATCGACGTCGAATGTCGGAGGCGCGATCATGCCCCTCGGTGACTGCGACTTACAAATGGGATACGGTGTGTCAGGAGTTGGTGAAGAGTTTGCTGTCTCGTCAGACGCTTGGCTTCGAATTCGGTTAGGAGGTTAGTGGATTGTTTCTTGTTCGGTCTTAAATCACTTCGGGGTGATTATAACTGTGACAGATACCGTAAAAAACAAATTTGCGGGCGTGCGAAAAACTATTTAGTTCAGTGTGATCAGTCAAACCAGCTCCCTGAAAATCATAGGCGCGTGGCCGTACCTGCGTGTCCTGGAGCTAATACGACGTGACTGGGTAGTGGCGCAACGCGAAAGAAATTTTTACGGCTGCAACCGCATCCCTAAAAGTGAAATAAAAAAGGTCGTTTATATAAACCGTTTGCACCGAGGCAGTTAGGTGTATCATCTGTCAGTTATACCAACGGTTTTACTTAGATGTCGGTGAAAAAATTCGCTCCAGAAGGTTCACGGGAAAAAAAGGACATTGGCATGTGGTTATACCTGACGCATTCAGAAGTGCTGCCAATACTGTTTGTGCCTTATTAATGCGTTACAATTAGGAGCGTCAGTGCAAGCGGAAATACAAAACGCCGTCTGTCATTAGTCAGTGGCAGGTGGCCCACCGGTCTACGAATTTATTGTACGAGGCCGGATATAACGAACCACATTATGAAATTTTGGATATAGCGGCCTTTCGTGTGTTAACATCGACTACAACGAGTCTTAGTGTGTCACTCTGGATATAGTAACGAACTGAAGTGTGTTAATCTCGGGCACACCGAACCTGATTGTGCCAACTCGGATAAACGAACTTTTGTGTGTCTGGACCTCGGATGTGAACTTCAGTGCACTACCTCAGATATAATGAACTGTAGTGTGTCAACGTCGGGTATAACGAACATTTGGCTGTTTACACATCCAAAGCATCTACCCAGGATTGTCTACACATTTTTACCCTCGCTCGGCACTTGACGTGAAGTTATACTCGTGCCACTAGAAGGACCTCGCGCTAGAGGGAACATTTTTGTTTGCCTTGTCCCGAGTGAGGGCTGCAAGAGAAGGCAGAAAACATTTCTGACGGTCAAGCCAATACCTTATAAAAGCACTTCCGCGAGTGGGGCGGAGAGGCTTGACGTAGTGGTAAAAAGCGCTAAGCTTCCTTGTTTAAGCCGTGCAAAGGTTGTAGGGCTTGAATGTGCAAGTTAACTTCCGGCTCACGAAATATCTGTGCAATGTCTTCTTCTATAATTGCTTTCTTTGTTGGCAATTTATGACGACCAAAAATTTTGTAAACACTTGCACCAAATTACAATATCTGAACAAAGATTTCAGCAACGAAAGACACACCTGAAGGGTGGTTGCTCTCACAAATGAAAACTTTGGACTATTGCGCACTTTTATTTGTAGCGCCGGAGGACATGTAAATTTGCGCAAGATAATGTTCAAGCTCAAAGAATTTCATGCTGGTGATGAGAAACTGATAAATTGCGGTAATAAAGCGTGAAGCGCAGGAAGAATTTATTGGTCGCGCGCGATTTTAGTTTTCAGCATAAATAAATTGACTGCACTGCAATAATAAAAATTCCAGGATTAAGCTGCAATAAGGAACTTACTTGTTTTCAACGACTAAGAGTCGTTCCCGCCTTTCTTGTTCCTGACATAATCCTGTATCATTTTTTTTTCTTCACGCAGTGACGGAAGGCGTCGTCGACAATCGACCAGACATTCGCCTTCTGCCTGGTAAGCTCATGTAACCTTTCTATTATAAGCAAAACCATAGGAACACTGTTCCTAAGCCCAGCACACTCTTTGAAAACAACATCGCGGCGCCATGTGACGCATTTTATTTTTTTTTTAATTAAACAGTACTACTTTCTTCACAGTCTTATTTAGACTTTTTTTGTTTTTGATTATTCTTCTTAGCAGAACCAACATGTACCATGTCCTACAATATTGGACATTTTGAATTTTAGAAAACTGTACGGTACTAGTCAGGAAATACTCAAGGTAATAGTCCATTCTTCCGCTGTGTAGAAAAATCATACTTTTATGGTGTTTTCATTGCTAGCATCGAGCAGTTCAGACTGCTATCGAAAATCAATGGGGAGCGCTTTTGACGATAGGAAAAACGTTAACAGCAACAAAATCCAAGCCCGCAGACGGATGATATGCGGAGATCTTGATTCTTATAGTGAAATCTTACAATGTGTGAAACATTTGCGTTCATAAACTCCTGACACTTCAAAAATGCTTTTGTCCAGAATTGTTCGGTATAGCAGCGAACGACCGCTATTGTCGTGTCGTAGTAGCGATACAATTGCTTCAAATATGTGTGCCATTCTGCAGTGATCCTCATCTACCCTGCTCTAACTTGTGAAGAAACGTATTAGCGTTACAGGTTACTCAAATCAATTATTGCCCACAAACACACACGCAGCGACTGTAACATCCTCCAATGTTTCTCGTTGGAGCAGCGCTCTCCACACGTCGAAACAAACGCGCTTTCCGCGGGTTGAATCTCAAAGGCTCTCCCACAGTGCATCTTTATTACGCAATAGACCCTCCTTTCCAACACACAGCAGTCAGACAAGTTAGCAGCAATTAATATATATCTCGCAGTGTTTCAATAAGAGACTTGCAATACTGCAACAAGGCGTCGCTCTGCCTTATCGCTCAAAGACTTGGACGTCACGGTTGCGTACGTGGCCTGGAAAATCGGTGCAAGACGTTGCGGCAACGAGAGGAAAAACAACTGCCCCTGGGGACACTGGACGGGGTTGTTTGTTTTCCAAACGTGCGACGAATGCAGAACGAAATGCCGCTCTAGGCGTTTCCAAGCTGCCCTGCTATTCTGCATTGCAAGCATCCACCGGGAATCGGGGGGGCCCTGTGTTTCAAACCTCGCGTCTCAGGAATGATAAAAGGCTTTTGGGCACGCTACACAGTGACGCTTCTTAGAACCCCCAAGCGCGGAGATAAAGTGGCGCAGTGGTAGTACTTGTCTTTCGTCTGGAAATAAAGGAAAGGAGGATGCTCTATTTTTTTTATTGAAGAAACAACTTGACCCCGGTAAGCGCTGTAATGGTTGTGTAACAAATAGAAAATACAAATGGTTGCAACCATGAAATAATTACTCCAATTCTTTCGTCGCAATTGCAAGGCAGGTGCCACGCCGAGGTAGGAAATGAAAGGCAGAGTATGTAAAACCAGGCATGCGCACGTGCTTCGGGTTAGATTAAAGAGGTGACAATAATAAATGTGCACAAAATTTGCAAACCCTTTCTGTAGGCGGCCACTCAAGGCAGCAAGCCGAGGGATGTATACCCAAGGCGGCATTTTTGGGGGTCATTATGTCGGCCGCCTGTCTTTTTTTTTTCAGTCTTCTCGGTATTGCAGTTCGAAGGGCAGCATTCACATCTACGACTGTTGAAACAAAGTGCAAAAGTTTGGCACCCTAGCGATCTTATTCTTTCCCTTCTCTCGTACTGTTTTTCTCCCTTTTTTTCTCTTGGATAAAAGCTTACAACACTCAAAGGCATCATATTCTGGATCCATTTCCGGAGTAAAAAGAAATTAAGCTCAAATTGGTCGTGCAGCAAGCGAGAGAGAGAGAGAGAGAAAGCACTTTATTTGCACCCGTCAGAGAGTATGGGTGATCGGGTGAGACGCAGCTCCCCTTTTCACCATCTGCCTCCCCCCTAGAGGTCAGCCGGAATCAGTTGACTTTCGGCGGCAGCCTGGGCTTGACCTCATATCTGTCGCCGTAAATCGGCTCTGTGTTCGACATTGAGATTCCGAAACGAACTTTTCAGGAGCAAATGGAACATTAAATATTTTTACATCGCTCATTTCCTTGGGTGTTAGCACATCGCCGTGTTCCATGTAATGAATACAAAGAAATATTAACGGGACTCTTAAGCTCTGCCTTAAGGGTATGACGCGATAACGGCCTGTGGTCACCTCTAATTACATACATGCTTTTTTACATTCAGTCTCAATATACCACTTTACGTGAAAGTCCACGCGACATACATGCAACCTGCAGCTTGTTCCAAAAGTGTGCAAGCATGCCTTGCGCTTCCTGGTCGGTAGCGTGTCTTGCTCGCAACTGAAAGGTCGTGGGTTCAAATCCCGCTTAATTCTTCCTCATGCGAAATGAATCACTATGTTGAGCTAAATATTTTCAGGCAAGCGGTAACCTTTAGTTTGTACTACAAGACATGTTTTAATCAATTCCACTCCACGCGGGACGTCACGTCTCACGTGAGCCTTTTGGTTACTTGAAATTCCCGCATGAGGTCACCTGGTTGTGATGCCATGACCCTATCGGCCAATCAGAATTTTTACGTTCAAACGCCACCGACGCCGGCTTTTCTGCGGCACGAGCTTCTTAGCGCTATCGTGTCAAAAAAGCCTGGCTCTGTTATCAGCTCGGCGCTTATATCTTTCTGAAACATTCCAGATTGGGTGTTTCATCAGAACCCATACTCCCATGCTGCGGCGTTCGTAAACATTGTTGACAGCCGAGTTGTTTGGTAGAAGTGTGCCTGTACAACACTTGCGAAAACTAAAAACAAAACTGAAATCTATCCACCATTTGAGTGCGAACAGCTGTTCAACTCTAGCCGCGTCGTCTCCGCGGTACCAAAAGCGGAAAATTTTCTGCTGTCAGCTCCGCATGCTTACCCTGAAGCTTTCCGCGCAGCTCTCAATCCTAAACAAACACGTTCAGACTCCTACTGACATAACATGGCTGCATTGTAAAAAACCCAGCGGTACATTTTTTCTGGAGCATCCGCTGTTGTTTACGCGCGATGGTGCAAGCAACGCCCTCTCTCTTTCGCTCTTTCTGCAACACATTTATTCCACTGCTGCGATAAACGAACCCGTAAAGTACGGTGCTTGGCTGGCAGAGGTCGTCAACGTCGTGATGGGTCAGCGTGCGACGTCGCAAACGGGCTTGGGGAATAGAAGATACTGCGCGCACTCACTTCCGACAGAAATGGGTTCAGCAGAAGAAGTTATGGACAGCTGTCCCGCCGACTGCTCGCGCAGACGGCGTGTTATTCGGACTCGTTTTGTTTTGCCGGTCTGCGAAGGAGCGGAAAAATCTTTATGCGTCTGGCGTGCTGGTGGCACGTGCCGAGCCGTCGTGTCACGTGACGTTTTCTTCTCTCAAAGGGGACACAAAAGGGAAAAGAAGAGGCAGAAGAGAGAGTTTCACTCGCACTGTGTCCCCGGCATGACCGCTCAGTACGAAAACAAAGTGGATGGAATGTGAGCTGCCCAACTGTGCACTCAGACGTGCGGGGGATTTTACCAGTAGTATATGGAACGTTTCCGCAACAGATGTTCTGTACATGCTTGCGCCTACCTCTGCCCTGTTTACGCTGTACTGCTGAACATAAATTCAACGAAGCATACGTCAGATTTGAATTCCTGTGTATGCATTTGCCACTTCGTGGACTCTTTGAAGGGCTGTCACGGCTTCGCTGAGCTGGAATGAGGTTTGACCTTCAAAAGGTGAAGTGTTTTCACTTCAACCTCGGCTCTTCTAGAAAAGGCTATTCGACCGCATAACAATACAATCACAGCCATATTTCAACGATAAAAGTTAGAAATTCTATTCAGTGCACACACCACTGACATAATACAAGCTTTCCCAGTCGGAAAAAAACTTCAAACCAGTTTCAGAAATACGGCAAAATGTTTTGTAGTTTTGTCGTAATTACCAATTTTTCTTTTGTTTAGAAGTACTTTTCTGCAGTATCATAGTTTTCTGTGATCTACTCTTCTGTAGTCCACAATTCTTTAATACTTTCTTGTAGTAACCACTCGAAATTCTGTCGGTACTACAAGAAGCCTGTTGTAATTACAAGTTCTTGGTCGAAAACAATACAGAAAATTTGTTGTGACTGGGTTTGATTGATTGATTCATTCAATGAATGAATGAATGAATGAATGAATGAATGAATGAATGAATGAATGAATGAATGAATGAATGAATGAATGAATGAATGAATGAATGAATGACTAGTTATGGAGCTTGTTGCAATAGAAGGTTTGAGCAGGCTTATCTTTCCACGAGACTGCTGGTGGGCACGAGACATAATCACTTCGTACATTTTCAGTGGGAGTGGCCTATCTCTAGGCTCCCGGTTTGTTTTTGTTCAGTGTTGCCATTTCTCTCATACAGTGGTATTTTTGCGAAAGGAAAGATTGAAAAGTAACAGAGGCAACCTTCATCTTTCCTGCTCTCACCTTACGCTTTCCGCCTAATTATACCCGCCGCAAGTTTAGCAAAGTTTACATCAGACCAGGAACACACCAGAGCTAAGTTTCTTCCTCCCATGTTATCTCGCGGTTGGTAGAAGGCAGGCTGGCCTCGTTTTTGTTTCATCAAGATAAAGGTAAAGGAGAGGACAGACAGAGAACTTTCCTTTTATGTGAATCTCCGCTTCCTTGCGGCAGCGGAAATGCGAAATATAACCTGCGCTTAAAGCCCCATAACTCGCCAAATCTACCCCGGTGAAGCTGCAATGAGCATAACAATGCACGGCGCTAGGAAGCACGGCTTGAAAAAGCTAACCTTTCTGAGATAGCTATCAAAAACGCCTCTCAAGATCACTGCACGCTTGAGACACGAATAAAGGCAGCAATAGGTAAAATAACAACATAAGAAAGGCCTCTACAAGAGAACAGACAGGGTCAGTTTGATCAAAACAAAAGTACGAACGTTAACAACTGACGTGGCTGTAAGCAGAACGATATGAATTAGAAGAATAGAGAACACCTTTATTTACAGCGCTACCCATGAGTGCTGATAGTCATGATAAGCCAATCACTCATTTTCCAATCATTTTCTAACCACCATCATAGCATCATTTTCCCTGGAAGATGCTCGTTCTGTCTTATCCGAATCTAAAGGTCTGTCTGCCACCAACTTCAATGCCCGTAGCCTACGGAAGAATTACGACAGCATAACCGCTTTGCTTACGTCCCTTCAGCATCAATTTTCCATCATTTCATTTTCTGAAACCTGGCTATCATCTTTTGATAAAGACTTGTATGCTTTACCTGGCTATTCATGCGAATACGCCCACCGTGTTGATAACAATTGTGGCGGTTCGGCTATCTACACTTCAAAGAACATTGCCTACAAAAGATGCCTTGATTTGTGCTTGATAGTGAAAAAATGCGAAACGGTTTGGATAGAAATTGACTGCCGATCTACTAGTGACACACAGAAGGTTATATGCGGCGCTATTTATAGGTCCCCTTCAAATGATGCGTCTGAATTCTGCCGGGCTTTTGAACTAGCACTCCATAAATTGTCACTCGGAAATAAAAATTTCTTCATTATGGGCGACTTTAATATCAATATGCTTGACATAACTAATCCCATCTGAGTCGACTACACGACCTGTTTCTACAGCTATGGTTATGCAAACTTAATTAGCACCCCTGCGCGTTGTACTTACCATGGTTCGCATTCATTACTTGATCATATTCTCTCCAGTTTTCCCATTGCTCCTCCCGTTGATGTAATAAGGTGTGATGTCACTGATCATTTCGCGGTATTTCTTTACGCACTATCATCTCGTTACAGTAACTACAAGTCTACTAAGAAGTCAGTTTTTGATACCGAAAAATATATTGAAAGCATGTCTAACACTGATCCTTCATACATTTTAGGTCTCTTGGACCCAGAAGTGGCTGTACATGAGCTGTCGAAAATAATTACATCAGCAATCAATAAATGCACTTCGCTCCAATCTTCCACGAGAAAATATAATACCCCCATTTCCCCGTGGATATCTACTGCTTTGTTAAACTCTCTGAAGAGAAAAGAAAACATGTATTAGAAAACTAAACACCAGCGGTTCAATATTCGTCTTAAATTTAGATATAAAAGGTATTCCAGTATACTAACATCGCTTCTAAGGAAAGCTAAACGACGCTACTATGAAAACCAGTTATCTAGACATACTAACAATTCTAAGCGAAAATGGCAGCTTCTTGACGAATTTCTGAACATTCATCAGTCGCCTAATGCTGTTAAATCTATTTTATGCTGTGGTGCTATTCTATCGGAACCTATGGAAATGGCGAATGCATTTAGCAACCATTTTTTCAATTCATCTAATTAACCTTTCTCTTCGTTGTGCGCACCTTCTCTTGAACGCTACCCTCATTCATTCTTTCTTACCCCCACATGTCCAGACGAAGTTCTATCCGCAATTGCTAATTTAAACACGACCGGCCCCGGCGTCGACAATATCCATGGAAAGCATGTGAAAGTATCCGATCACTGCTTGCACCAGTCCTCAGCCACATCTGCAATCTCGTTTTTAAATGTGCCAGTTATCCCAAGCAGCTTAAGATAGCGAAAATAATACCGGTCTTCAAAAAAGGTGATCCAGCTCTGCCGAATAATAATCGACCAATTGCAATTCTTCCCTTTTCTGACAAGATTTTTGTAAAAATTAATTGAATTAAGGTTGTCTAGTTCTATTGAAAAATTTCACATATTGACAGATAGTCAACATGGCTTTCGCCGCGGAATATCTACAGATAATGCCATAGCGTCTCTCATAGATTACGTTAGGCTGGCTATTGATAAAGGAATGTTCTCAGGAGCAGTATACATTGATTTTAGTAAAGCATTTGATTCCATCGATCGCTCCATCTTGTTTCACAAACTGAAATCATACGGTATCACTGGACCTTCAATAATGCTCCTGAAGAGCTTTCTCTGCGACCGAGAGCACATAGTCACTATTAACGATCACGCATCTAACATAGCTGTAATTAACAAGGGTGTTCCACAAGGTTCTATTCTAGGCCCTGTATTGCTTTTTTACTTTACATTAATGATTTACCGTCCTATTTAAAGAATTGCAAAAGTATACTGTACGCAAATGACTCTACCATGATATCATCGCTCCAGGACATTAATCAGCTCATACATAACATACAATATGACCTTAATTCTCTTGAGCGCTGGTGCCATATTAACCGCCTGTCCGTAGACGTCACTAAGACATGTTTTCAGATTTTCCATCCCCCTCAAAAGTCATTGCCCATTACACCACTACTATACCTCAATTCTGCCGCTGTTTCATCACAACATCGAGTTTCATTTCTGGGTGTTATCATTGACCCTCACTTAAAATTCCATCATCATGTAGCTGAAACGTGCAAGAAAATTTCGTATGGGTTACGCGCACTAATTAAGGCCCGAAGGTATTTCCCAATCCAAACTTTATTATCCCTTTACTATGCATTCATCCACAGCCACTTAAACTACGGTATCTCATCTTGGGGTAATACCTATCATATTCATCTCTGGCCTTTAATAAAACTGCAAAAGCAAGCCATGCGCATCATAACCTATACCACTCGAATGTCACCCTCACGCATTTTATTCATAGATTTAAACGTTCTACCTGTCTCGGCCCTTTATTTTTACAACATTGGTATCCTATTCTTTAAGATTCTGCATCATCAGATCCCGCTAAGCATATATTCACACGGCACGCTCATAAGCAACATCGTCACACGTTTTGCGCTGCGTAATAACTTTTTACTACCTAAGATCAGAACTAACTACGGAAAACAATGCCTTAATTTTTCATCCACATCATTTTGGAATTCCTTGAACTTGGACATCAAACTAATACGCTTTCATTGTTCGAACTCAAATTAAAGCTTTTTCTTTCTTAATATGTGATCTTCTTTTTTGCTATTGATTCTAAGTATCGCGACATCTGCGAGTGTTTTATTGTACATTATCCTGCATTGCATTGTTTATATTTAAATATTTCAGTAACTCATATTTCACTATGTATTCATTCTCTGCGTTGCTAATGAATGTGTTGTGTATTTCTTATCTTGTTGCTTATTGAAATTTATTGTCATGGGAGGTCCCGCCCGCGGTCTTGTACCATGGGACCTCTCGCTGTATACGTTTGTAACCTTTTTTTTAATGCATTAATAAACTTTCAACTTCAACTTCAACTTCAATTCCAGGTCGGGTGACGAAAGCGCCGGAGGAGACTGTGGGGACAAGTTTAAAGGAATTTAAGACTAGCAACTTTTCCAAGCACTGAAAATCGCGGTGAAAAGATATGGCAAACATATTACAAACATAAAGGGGTCATCTGACGGGTTTACTATAGTTACGCTGATGAAATTTACATATAACTTGCGGAGCGGTGCTCAACCGGGCATTTTTCAGTATCGGGATCAGGACTTTCATTCATTCCGTACTGAAATCGCTACCGGAACCTCATGCCCACGCCACGAGCTTCAGCGGCCATGCGTTAACTCGCGTGTTCTCCCGGCGTGGTCCAGATTTCTCCGTCACATTTGCCTTGCGCGTGGTTACCACCCGGAAATTGCGCGGCGGGGACGCCGCTGTGCTATTCAAGTCCTCAGCGAAATCGCCACGCAACAAGGGCGACCGGCCCACTAACCGGATGCTGAAAGTCGCGCAGGCAAACGCAAAAGGAAGAATGCAGCATCTGCTTGCCTTTTGGTTCTCTGGAGGTCCGGTTTGTTGAGTTGTGCGCTCATGACTGTTATTTGCTTTACACGAAGCACTGAATATTCACTAGCAGTAGTTTTTTTTTTTGTGCATTGAAGCTCAACGTGCACGGAAATCTCGCAACAGGATTTTTATGGTACAGTTGTCGCTGTGGTCTCTATTGGAATAACTGGGGCACTGCCATTTCTGCAAATAATTCCCCTGGCAATGTTAATATTGCAACCAACTTTAACTGTATGTACCCTCTTTTCCAAAAGTAACCAAGTTACAGGATTTTGCTTCTCAACCGTATGACAGAGACTTTACGGCACCCTAAGGACCGAAAGGTGTCAAGTAGAAACATTTATTGGTAACTCAAAATTAAAACAAAGTCATCCGCTGCGGGCGGTGTCCTTGTTTCAGGACTGCAATGCTCATAGCTATTTCGCTTGCCTGGGACACCGGGTTACACAGGATCGTCAGTTCAAAGCTGGATAGAGCGGCCTCCCACTGCTCCTTCGTGGAGTGCGTTTGTAGGTTGTGCGGTTTTTCGCCCCTGCAGCCCCAAGTGACGTGGTATGTTGTGGGTGTCTCGTCGCACCACGCTCACGCGTCTTTGCACTGTTAAGGGAATATTATGCTGCCTTTATGTAAATTTGGGAAAGTGTTGGTTTGCAATTGCCTCCTGTCCCTTGTTTACCTACGCAGATTCACTGCTCAAGGGCTGCCATAAGTCCTTCGCTACGAGGCTAAGAAACAATACACCGCTGCCCGATTACTTTTGGCCAAGATGGCATACATAGAAAGGGAACGCACCGCATCTGGTGTTATTCTGCAGTTCCTCCAGATTATTCTATCAGGACATTACGGCAAAGGCCTTCACAAGAATAGGGTACTAGGCCACCAGGGCTGCGGTGGACCGTTTGCAGTAGAATCCTGCAAGAACTGGTCTCGTTACTCCTTTTCCTCGTGCGTTAACACGGCCGCCTCGGCATTCAGGAAACAACACGCGTGAAAGAGATCTTGTCGGCTGCAGCCGGCGGCAATGCGGGATGTCTGGCGGACGTCCGAACGTTCGGCGCCTTTGATGTGCCGCGACTGGCGATGTCTCCGCCCGTCTGTGACGTGCGTGCTTCTTTTTTGCCGCCTGGCTGGTTTTCCATTTCACTTCAATCTATCATGCGGCCAGTGGTACGGCCGTCCAAGGAACGCAGGGAATGCAGTGTGGGCAGCTGGCTGTGGGAAATCCACTACCGGTCCGTACCACTCGCCCGTCTTGCCTGCCGACCTAAGACAAGCGCGCGACGTGCCAGTGTGTCGGGACGTCTCGAGTTACGTGAGCTTATATACTTGCTTTTCCATCTTCCTCATAATGCTGGGGTAGAGAGGGGTGAGGCCGCGGGGTTGATCTGGACAAACGCGTAGGCGTTGCCGCTCAGTATCTACCTGTTCACAGCGATCTATTGTTGGCCAGGCCAAATAGTGCAAGCGCAGTGCGTGTCTGTCGGAAATAGAGCCCTGTTGCGTGGTGGAAACACGTTTACTTTCACGGGTAGATGAAGAGCGCGAAGTTTGCGCATAGAACGCTGACCTATAACAAGCTGAGGGAGGGAGGCATGTGGTAATTTTTCGACGTTGCTTTTGCTAGAGGAGAAGAAAAAAATGCAGACAATGTTTACTACATTTGAATTAGTGCGAAATCACCGATTTTTACTAATGAAAAGACAACGATGAGCAGGAAGTGCTGCGGTTTACTGTTTAGTTAATTTATTTTAACCCTAACGTCTTCGTACTCCGCGAATTCCTTTTTCAATCTTCTGAACATCTCTTAAAATTCGTTATTCGCTTTGCCAGATTCCTGAATTTTTTATTTATGAGCCGCCTGAGATAAGTCTGGAAGAATTTCTCTTTCGTTTGGATCCGCACCAAACCCTGGCCAATCCCCACCATGGGTATATGGCATCGCTTCTGAGGCAACAACAACAACTACGGAGTGCTGGCGCTATGCCAGCTCCGGACAACTGAGAGATAAGTTTGCTCGGGTCAGAACCACCGTTTTAGTGCCACGTAGAACACCACGGAGAGCGAGCAGTACCGCGGGACGGAGCGCTCGCTTTATGCGAACAGACAAGGCAACAAACAACCGACAATTTCGCTCGTGGTTGGAGCCCATCGCATTATCGCTTACGTGACTAAAATAAATTGTACAATATTCTGCAGCGCCAAGGAAAGAAAAATGATAGGTGTAACGTTAAGAGACCGGGAGCAGGCAGAGTGGGTGAGGGAACAAACGCGTGTTAGTGACATCCTAGTCGAAATCAAGAGGAAGAAACGGGCTTGAGCAGGGCATGTACTGCGAAGGCAATATAACCGCTGGTCCATAAGGGTAGCGGAGTAGATTCCAAGGAAAAGTAAGCGTAGCAGGGGGCGGCCGAAGATTAGGTGGGCGGATGAGATAGAGAAGTTTGCAGGGGTAGGGTGGGCGCTGCTGGAAATGGACAGGATCAATTGGAGCGACATGGGGAAGGCCTTTGCCCTGCAGCGGGCGTAGTCAGGCTGCTGCTGTTGATGCTGATGATGATGATGATTCTATAACGACCAGTCGGCTAGTTCTACCTAGCGTGCAGCTCCGCTTTGATAAATGGGAATTATACTGGCTTAAGATAACAGGAAACGAGGACTAGTGGGTTCGCGGGTGTACCAGCAAAAGCTGCTGACGGTCGCTATCGAAAAGGAATCGCCGCGGTACAGCACCATCGGGATAGACGATCGAACGTTGGCGCCCCTGTCCTCTCGCCGGAGAAAGGAATCCTGTGTCGGCGGCCGACCTTCCGAGAGGTCTGTGTGCCAGGTGTCGCGGAACGCTACCGGGTTCCCGGGTCGGTAGACGCTCGTCTGCACGCCGTCCCCGTGCGACAGCGGGACGCCGCCGCCGTCCCGCACACAGAAACACACACGCCCAACGGGGTTTAGGTCAACCGCTCGTTTCCTGGACGCCGGCTTTCCCTTGTTTCCGGGTTCGCGTTTATCGATGGTCCCTTCCTTCGTCCGATGGCCGTGGCCTCCAAAGGCACCCCTAACCCTGGCTGCCTGCACTGGCGCAACAGGGGGAACTAATGCTCACAGTCATGCTGCTGTACCAGCAGCCGCGATCTGTTACCGGTTTTCATATAATCATCGTGATGGTGCTGATTTTTTAATATTTTGTTGTAATAAACGAAAAGCAGCTTAGTCAAGACTTTCACCATACCCAACAATTCTAGACAGAGAAAGAGAGAAGTGATTTGAATTCGCACCCGTCCAAAATGAGAGTGGAGAAGGCTTTAGTCTAAACCCCCCATTCATTCCCCTAACCTTCGGCTGGAATTCCTTGGGACTCGGCGGCGGTAAGGGCAAAAAACATTTTTGAATGGGAAAGAGTTATAGAGCGCGATTTTTTTCACATATTGTGAGACTTCACTATAAAAATCAATATATCCGCAGATATCCTTTCGGCAGGCTAGATTTTTTTATTCTTTATTTTTCAGGTCCATGAGAGCGTTCACCTTTGCCTTACTGCTCGATGCGAGCGATGGAAAGAAAAATTTGCTACGTATCGGAAGAATGGGCCATTACCTTCAATATTGTCATAATAGTACTTTTCCAATATTGAAAATTTTTTTCCAGGAATGTTGAACCTGCTGTGGTAACGGCCACACTATGTGGTGTCGAAAACTCATTTTTTTCATGCATGTGAACCTAAGGATGCCGAGCACGGAACCAGCGATACAAGTGATTTTGAGAGCGGTTCATACCCAGCGCCAATGGGAATCAAAGCTTGATTCCATCGTGTGCTGCTGAGGTGTGACTGCCCGCCAAATCGTGGCAAAAACAGGAAGGGAGGTATCAACACAAACACGTTTGTGTATTGACACAAACAGTCACATATACCGCTGAAAATGCACCACTGAGAGAAAAACAAAAACTTTGGAGAAGAAAATTACCATTAATTGCTGGAATCGTGTGAGAAAAAAAAATACATTTACTGGTAGGGGCATAAACCATGCTTAAATCATTACGAATCACTCGTTCATTCGATGTTGTGCACCCGCTGATATTAGTTGATACGGAAGTCTTAAAGATTACGGGTATTATCTCAACTTACCTGCCCATTTGCAGGCTTAACTAATGCGTCGGTCCATGCAATTACCCCACTATACTGCTGCTGCTGATTCCTTAATTTGCGCATATCCGTACTTTGCACTTAAGGCGGCTTTCGTACTTGAGTATAAGATAGATTTTAGCAGTTTTGTACACATCGATCAAATTCAGTGCACAGTGCGTCAAATATGATGAGTTCCCAACAATTGTTTTTCTGACATCGTCCTTCGCATCCTAACAAATGCACTGAAGCGCCCTTTCAGAAACAGCAGCTAAGCTAATTTTATTTAAGAGAGGTTTCCTCCGAATGTGAACTGTTCGTTATCGGTCCCTCGGCCCACTCCTCTATAGTCCCGTTTAAGCCTTTCCTTCTCGACACAACGCATCATTCTCGGATGAGATCGAACAGCAGCCGTTTTAAGCTAGTCTTCCGAGCACTTGCCGGCAAGACCGAGGCGACCACATACCCGCGTGTTTCGAACAGGAGCCGTAGCAACGAAATATTGCTTTCGAAATGTAAGTAGATGCAGATGCACGTCTCGTTTTCAGAATGTGTACGGTAATCCTATGAATGCATGCGATGATGAATGCGAAGAAAGGTACAACAGAGGATAAGTGTAGGTTCCGAAACGTTTCATCGCTTTGACCTCTTCTTGTTGCTTGTGGACCGGAAATACTTTCTGTTCCTCGTAGAAAAAAACAAGAAAAGGCAATAGTACGTGCTTACGTTGTTCGTTTTTAAGATAAAACAAGAAGAGAAGACCAACCGCCTGAACGCAGAAAGCCCTTTCTAGCCAATTTTTTTAAATAGAATATGGCGCTTAATATCGGCTTTTCTTTATTTCCAAAATATTAAACCCAATATTGGCTCAACTGTTTCGATTGCTGTTGTTGCGCCTGCCGAAATTGCTGCAGATGTTGTTTATCACTAATGTTACTGCGTTGCTGCCACAACCACCACGGCAGCCAATTTTCATATCATTAGCGCGCCGTCTACGGTTGTTTCATTATGCCCGTAATGCTATTATTAGCACAGCTGCCGTAAAAGGCAAGAATTTCTCTTTGCTGATGCTCTTCGGAAGGAAAAAATCTGAAAAACGCGTTTGACGGCTCTGCTTTGTGGGTTAAACAAGTAGCTTGCCGCGAGAATCAAGCGCAAACACAATTGCAGCCTCTTTGCGTCGGGGGCTGCAAACGTTTAGAAGTAACAACGCTGCCCCTTTCACGTTTCACTACCAAACCTGTGTGTAACTGAAAGTGGCAGATCCGGCAACGTCGTGTATTCCAATTTTCTTAATCCAGGATTTAGAGTTATCTGCAGTTGCGCCAGCTGGAGGAGGTCGTTAGTTTCAAACTCACAACAAACTGCGCTAAGACATAAGAAGAACGCACCAATTTGTAGCCCAGGAAATAGTATTTCTAAAAAAACTAATCAGTTTGCGGCGACAGCTTCTGCTTTAAGGCAGTATACGCTAGCTATAGGCGGCTGCTAAAAGTGCCGTCACTAAGGCTGTGACGTAGGCAGGGTCTTGTAATGAAACCATTACGCGCATAGCCCGACGTTACAGCGTGATTGCGTAAAGCAGATTGGAAACACTGGCTACACGTGACTTTGGTTAGCTTAAGCCTCGATAACCACCATTAACTTTTATCTTCTATGCGCCTACAACCCTAGATGCAAAGAGCAAAGGACAGGGCTGTTCCTTTCGAAAGGTCTGTCTCCTGACGGCGTTGTTGTTCTCATTGTTGTTTTGGCGCTAGTCTTTGTAACCATGGGCTATGCATGCTTTCAACGGGAACTCTGTACCTGCACTTTTGTGGCCTGGAGATAAGAAGCACGTACGACGCGATTGATGCGTGACTGAACATGCTTCACGCGTCACCGCTTCCTTGCTTTGTTGAGTCGGGCCGGCGATGCTGCCTCGGTGGCCGTGAAAGGCACCTCGATGTCAGCGAGAAAAATGGGCGGCTGCTGTATGTGCATCGTTAACGGAAAGTCGCCGAGGCAGTAAGTTTTAACGCTGGAAACCGAATGCGGCTGCCCACATGAAGTGGACATGTAGTGAGATGAAAGGCCGGGGACATCTTTTAGTGGAGATATATATTTACGGTTCGTTGGTCATGCGATTACGAGATTACAAAGAAACAATGAACCGGGGAAAAAAAGAGACAGCAGTGAGCATGATTGTACATCCACCGCTCGCTCCCCCCCCATACACACACACCACATGGATCATATCGTCACAGACGCTAGTGAAAAATAAACAAAGGCAGCGGGTAGTGCCTCGTATGGGAAAAGAAACAACTACTAGCAGAATATATACGGCAGATCAGGGGCTCCGTATGACATATGTACAAAAAGAGCCAAAGTTGTTCGTCACTGAGAATAGCATACTCGAATGAAACATTTTTGAGTTTCTTAGAAGAGGAAATGAAATGAGCAAACATTTTAAGCAAGAGAGCATTTTCGACGAGACAAAACAAGTGCAAATAACATGCCACTAGTGATAGCCAGACGCAAGTCCTCCACACGCTGTTGGCGGGGTTTTTAAAGTTCATCACGGGGATGCTGTACCACATTTCGGTTTTGGAGTTACGTTACGTGTGGAGTTACCTAGAAAGCGTTAACCAGCGTTACACCCACTGCGAGCGACGAACGTACTACGTCCTGAAATACTGTAAGTGCCACGTTGAAGGTTTGGCTCCGAAAACTGTTGGCTTCTAGAGCAGTCTTGTTAGAAAATACTAGCCCGAAAGAACGAACAAGCAAAGAAGCGGACGAGCAATGGTTTCATGCCGTTCCTGGTTTCTACATTCCCTGTTAGCAGGCAATATTTTCTCCTCATTACCTGTGTCACGCATACAGACACTTCTCTCTATAGGAAGAGACTCCTGTTTCCCAAAAGCGGTAGAGCTGACCGCACGATTCTCGCGTCGATCCTGCACTGTGGAGCTCCGATCTATCGTGAACATTAGCCTCAAGTACGAAATCGCGTGTAAAAGTTTCCACATACGCTTGTCTCTGTCTCGATCCTGGCGCACGCTTACGGCGACCGGCGGAGAACAGGCGCCGAGAATTGTACCGCCACGTGATTGAAGTGCGGGCAGTCACGCTCCTGCGATTTTAGCTTCAGAGCAGCTATATATATGCGTGTCTACGTACCCTCATAGTTGCCTTCAGGACGCTCTAGAATTATACATACTGGCCGCACGAAGGCGACTAACATTTGCGTTGAATGCGCTCTGCACGAGTGTCGGCATGCATGCATATATTATGTGTAACACGTCGCAGGGAGCAATGCAGCTACGCATGCTAGATTCGGCAGATACTGCAGGGACCCGATTGCGTTTAGTTTCGTGGAATAAAAGGCACAGTCACAGCGTCTGCGCTGGGCGAGTTATTTGATTGGTGGTAAAAAGTTACAGGCGCCAGCTAAGCTTTTATGACTTAGGATTAGGCGGCTTAAGACTGGGGAAAGTTAAAAAAAACGCTGCCGGCCTTGACACCCTTCTTTGGGACGACTGCGTTTAAGAGCGGCGACCGTCACTATCAAAAGTTGGAAGGTGACACACTGTACTTCTTTGTGATCAGCTCAGAAAGCCCATTAGAAGAAAACAAATCCCCGCGAGATAATTTAGAGAGATCCTAGATGGAGAGCATGCTCCTCACTCTCTCCTGCATGTGTTGATTGAATAAAGTTTTTCTTCTTCCGGTCTGCCTTAATCGGTTAAGTTGCGGGCTTCTTAAACATTGTGCCGGTCCACCGACATGTACACCTGACACACCGTCTATGGAAAATGTTTACAGCACACCGCGCCGTTCCTCCGGAGGGCGCAGTAGGCTATAAACATTTGCAACAGGCGGTGTGCATCCGTTGCGCTCGAGTGATAAAATGCGACTCCGCCGATTGCCGAAAGGATGGCTGCGGCTGAGTCACGATCACTGGTGGCGAAACTGTCTTGTTCGAACGTAAAGATCGCGGGACCTCTCCTCAGGTCGAACGAACACGGTAGTCGTGCTTTTGGCGCAGGTTTGAGTGGCCTGTCAGCGAGCTGAAGTCCCCTCCGAAGGCCTCTGAACTGTGGCAGCAGGTCTTCTGCTCCTTGTCTGCCGCTGGAAATCGGCAGTAGTTTCATCGAGCTAGCTCCGACTGCATGTTCTACTTTCTCAAGTGACATGCGTTCGACGCGGCGTGCCGGCATGCTGGAACACGCCACTAGTTGTTGTCGATTGCGAAGTTAGTTCTAGCTTCGCGCTTACTGCGTGGGCCAGCAGAGCTGGGTTGTACAGCAGTGTTTCTGAAAGAAAGCAGGACAGCTTTACGCCCTCTGAACGTTGACCTTCGAATGCTATAGCGCCACTCAAGGCGTTTCGCCATCGTAGACCGAAGACGACCGATGGGGCACTGCGAGTGAGATGTTCGCAGTTTTCGCCCCCCTTACGTCGAGGAGTATTGATGGACCTGGCAGCCGCGGTCACGATTGGTGCCAATTTGTGCCCCCTGGAACGCTGCAATTTCGATCACGTTAGGTAAGAAATGAGAATAAAAAGCCAGCACCTGGTCCCCTGATGCAGCGCTACGCGTAATTTTCTTTGCTCAACGAGGTCTCAAAATATCTTGCCCAATTTCATGGCTCGAACGCTCGTGGTAAAGCTCCACCTAAACCTGTACTTTACATACTAAGACGCTCGTCGGTTTTCTCCTCGTAATAGAATGTTTGAAGCTCAGAGATACCATTCACACACAAAGGGAGATATAGAGGTTTATCCACAGACAAAGGATAGAGGTATCTCAGTTACGACTGACGCCCACCACTCTGGGTGATGGGCAAGAGAAGCAAGAAAGTATTATGAGGATGTCGACATAATAAAGGTGCGCGACTATGTAGGGATATCCCCATGACCCCGAAACACGTGTATGGCTTCATATCGGCTGGCTGACAAGAATTCTTTGTGGTCCAGTTTCTCCCATGCGTTGCAGTCGATGCAAAAAACTGGAACAATTGGTTGACGCCAAGAATTATGTTTTCTAGCGTACAAAAACATGAGAGCGAAGGAAGAGAGGACAAAACGACCATTTGTAGGGATCGTCCTGTGTTTGTATTCTGGCCCCACTATTCGCTTCATAACAAGACACTGACTTTCATCAGAGTATCGGCAACACCGAACCAACCCGTTTGTCCATCAACGACTCCCCGATCAGTGCAGTCATGCTTTTTAGGTACAAAGTGTGAGAACATTTACGCTTGAATATAAAAACAAATAAATAGAACGTATCGATATGTGCGAATTGGTTAATTCGTTACGTACTCTATTAGAAGAAATATACCGCCCTCACACGAGTTGTCAAGTTACTATCTATTATTGTGCGGTCCCTAAAGAGCCGCAAGCCTTTTGTTGGTATCGTCGAGCTATTAGCTGCACTTGAAGAAACCATGCAACTGCTAGGCTACATTAATTCTACGTGCCATGGAGCGTGCCCAAGATGCTTCGTTGCTCACCCATTTATTAAACGAGGGCACGTAAGTGAAATAAGAAATGGGAAACCGGCTTGCGGACTGATAATTCATATTGAGGAGAATATTGACCAGTTCACCTTCAGGCAGAAAGTCACCTTTCTTTTCTTTCTTCTAACTTTCTGCACAGAAACCATTGCATCACGCCATTCGAGTCTGCAGAGAGCAAAAAAAAAAAAACTTGGTGCGGTTACTTCGCGTCCCTACGCCTAAAGAAAAAAATATATTCAGAAGTAATAAATAGATAGGAAATGGTGAGTTTTTATTGCTCGACTCGCGAATCTCGCTTTACAGCCCTTGCTACGAGAACGCGGCTTGGCGCTTCATGCTTGATTTCCTAACCCGGTTATCTACGCGGATGACACACTTGAGCGAGCTGACTCGAAACGAAACGGGTGTATGCGTTTCGCTTTCGTAGCGATTCGACGAGGAAACGCGAAGGCACCGCACATCGCGGCGCGAAGATGGACGACAGTTGCGGCGAAAATCAGCAGCGCAGCTTGTGTCTTTTCCTCGTTCTTAGCGGCTATCAGTGAGGAGGTAGTGGTAATAATGGATGGAATGCAAGCCGACGCGATACCACCAGAAGCAGTGCGTCGATGATATAAGGCAGACCAATGGAGAGCTTATCTAGACATAATGTCACTTAGAATGTTGTGCTGCTGGCCCCTCGAACTAGGGGTGAACGAATCACTTGGTTTGATAAGTGGCATGCTAAGCAGGTCGCTGGTTATGGGACGTCACCTGTGTTTGTGCTGTCGGTTTCTTCTTGTAAGTAAAGTAATTTACCTAGCAAGCTGATATTTCTAGACCTTTACGAATTCAAAGGCGGATAGGAAAGACATGAATAACATCATATTCTCAGCGAACAGTGTAGCAATTTAGCTGCCCTGTTATTTATTATCGTCTCCAAATCCCACAGTAAATGAGATCTTCAAAGGCGGATAGGAAAGACATGATTAACATCATATTCTCAGCGAACAGTGTAGCAATTTAGCTGCCCTGTTATTTATTATCGTCTCCAAATCCCACAGTAAATGAGATCTGGAACTACTGCTCTGTAATATGTGTTACGGCTTGACAGGCTGTCGCCGTTAATATAAGTTTGCAAATAGCCCTAGTTTTTTTCATTCGTCGTTATTGTCACAGCCAGTCGTCTTAAGTGCACAGCAGTTGGTTTCGTTTTATGGGGCTTAAAGTCGCAAAGCGACTCAGGCTATGAGGGACGCCGTACTAGAGGGCTCCGGATAAATTCGGCCACCGGGGATTCTTTAATGCACACAGACATCGCACAGCACACGAGCCTCTAGCATTTCATCTCAATCTAAATGAAACCACCGCGGCGACATCGAAAGCGCGTCTTTCGGGTCAGCAGCCGAGCACCATAGCCGCTGAGCCGCCATAGCCACTGTTCTACGGTTGTTTGAGCTGTCGGCTGTAGGAACCCAACGCTTAAAAAAAAAAGTACACGGGCCATATCTACCGGCACGTTGCTGTACCTACTGAACCTGATGTAATCGATTCTGGATTGCTGTCCGTGTTAACCCTTGGCCTATCAAGACTACGAAAGGAACGCCTCTGCTTGCTAACGTGAGTCGCTGCGCGAACTTCGCTGTTCGTGCCCCGAACCGGCATGACCTCAATATCTGTTCTCGATATCTTCCTCGTGAGTTCTGGGAGATGCAGTCACTTCTTTCAGCTGAGCGCGAAGGTAGAGCCTATTATCTCTATGAGGGCAGAGCGCGAAAGACGTAGAAGTACGAGCAACTCGCGGTTGAACTTGTTGGTGAATACTCGCTGTTTTCATCGCGCACGTTCACGCAGACACTAGGACCGAATAAACATGGGTTTTGTTTTAGCGTCAACAAGTTGCGCTGAGACCAACTTAACAGAGAACAAAGTAGGAAACAGCAGGACGCTTGTTGGTTGCTCGAGTTTATTCGAAAAGATGCAGGCTCTCGGTCCAGCATAACGCAACACAGTCCAACACTATTAAATAGGCAATACCCAGACAAAAACAAGATCAAGCACTGACGCTAGAGATCGAATACGCAATCTCTCGTGCTGTGGTCTTGCTAAAGTAGGATTTGTTTTCTCGTACACCCAAGGAGGTTGAGTTACCGGTTAAGAAACAAGTCGTGCGCCCATGGATGAAAGGCTAGCAGCCGGTCAGTACTGTGCTAGGGGTCGGCAGTTTAGCAGAACAGCCTGTGTCCCACGAAATGATTTTACACTGCCATTTTATCAAATGTAGTAACCCTACTTCCGAATTTTGCCTACCTTTACCAGACGAGCTAGCTAAGAGAACAGCATTTGGACCTAAATTTTTGCTCAAACTAATCGTATACCCGTTCTTTCGAGCAAAAATGCGATAAAACTTCGGGAAGGATACTTTTCCAGAGAGGTCTATTTAGAAAAAAAAATGTTTCTGTAGTGCGGAGATAATCATTAAAAAACAGAAACTTGAAGACTACGCAGGGCCGGTGCATTTACTTTGTTTTTGTGATTTAGAACAGAAGTTCAGAGCCGCCAAAGACAAAAATGCTCTCGGGCGCAGTAGGGGTGGAGGGTTTCTCTTGAACTGGCTTTACGGAAGCCTTCTGACAGGCGTCTCTCCAGCAGGATGGCGCAGCTGCAGGGGGCGCATCCCGGATGGTTGACCGGCTTCCGCAGTCAGTCCAGACCGCTACCGCAGCGTATAAATTTCACACGCAGCGCCTTGCTTCTAAAATGTTTGGATTTATTCCCGACTGGGCAGGTGGAGGTGTGCCTGCACAGCACTGCAGAGCAGTTCTACTGTTCCCAGTTTGCTGTTTTATGCGGAATGAGCGACATGTGGAGTCAATGGCTTGTTTTTTTTTTTCTTGCAATAACTCTAGAGTTAGGTGCAAACGCCTTAAACTAAAAGAAGCGTAATGCGAACAAAAGTACAATTCCAGGGTAGTTGACAGCTCCTTTGCGATTGAAGCTTGAAACTCAAAATAGCTGGGAGTGCCAACGGCTTTCTAGGAGGCATCAGCGTCCCTGAGACCCGTGTTCGCGGGAAGCCCTAATTTCGCCGTTCGCGAAACTGCCAACCGCGACCCGAAACAAACTTCACGTTTGTGGCGGGCTGGTAGTAGTAGTAGTGGTGGTTTATTTAAAACAAATAAATAAAACAGGGAAAGAAAAGTATGGTGGCCGGCCGCGGCAATTGCTATCTGATATCTTAAGCACCCGAGCTGCAGCCGGTGGAGGTGAAAGGGAAAGAGAGAGAGGATAGCGAGGGGCACAGCTTCCAGGAGTGAGCTGCACTTCAAGATCAGTGCAGATGCAAAGCGCGACTATTATAAGAAAAATTATTAAAAAAAATCCTTCACAATGTAAGTGCGTGCCGGTGGCCCGGAATCCTAGATCTATTTCGATCTTGATCCCACATCATATCCCACATCAGATATTTTGCACGATATGACAGTAGACAAAGCCAGGACACCATCACAATCATGTCCAACATTCTCGGGGAAAATTATCAAAATTATAAAATGTTTGGTTTAGATTTTTTGGGGTTTAAAGTTCCAAAACGACTCAGGCTATGAGGGAAGCCATAGTCAAGGGCTCCGGCAATTTCGACCACCTGGGGTTCTTTAACGTGTATTGAGGCCACAGCCATCGAAAATTAAATTCGATGGCTGCGGTCGGGATCGGAAAGTTTAAATCCAGTTATTGAAACATTGCAGGCAATCGTCCATTCTTCTGATATGTAGTAAAATCTTCCTTTTAAAGTGTTATCGATCGCATCGAACTGTTAAGATTGTCATAGAAAACCATCAGGGGACACTTTTTGATGATCGCAAAAACGTTAACAGAAAAAAAAATGAAGAGTGCCGTCGGGTGAAAGGCGCTGTCAGGTTTTCAAGCGCCCTTTACCTACGGACTAAATAGACTAAGTGCCGCTCGGAAGATGTGTGCCCAGATTACTGACGCCTATCTGCCCCGGCAAGGTGAAACCCGGTATGCCCTTTCCTACTGTCCGACCACGGCCACCTGGGTCGTATGCGCGGTGACCTGGCCTAAGTATTTCTTCCTGGCAGCCGCTGGTAGGGTGCTGTACTTGAAAAAGCTAACTTCATGTTTAAAAAACGAAAAACGCCATATAGTTCCTAGCAGTGCCCTCGTTAGCCACACATTGGACAATTTATATATTTAATCACGTTTATTGCGCGCATTACACTCTTATTCGATGCGCGCCACAATACCAACTCAACTAACCAAGAATTTCGAATTAGATAACTTCCGTTTAAACGTGAGCGCTAGTTTTGTGCTTTACAGCCCCTTTTTTTTGCCACTTGTCGTGCGGTGGATCTCTATTTTGATCTGAACATGAATTCCAGTGAATTTTCGTGCTTTGCGAAGGCACAGCCACTGTCCGGTATTGTATGACTACCTGTGGCCCTGGCCTTTCTCTCAAGGCAAAATGCCGGCAATCACTCCACTGTGCAACTAGCAAAGAGTATGGGGGAGCTGCCATAAAAAAACGTAAACCAATAAGCTCCTGCCTATACCACTAAAGTATAACAGGCTTAACCCAATCGTAATATAAATGAAAAGGCCCGAAGGCAATGTTGTGCTTTTGCCACCCGCAGGTGGGAAAATAAAAAAATGGGGTAATGCTACTAAGCTACCCACAGCCGGGGGAGCGGGCCCGGGGAGACTCCCCTGATCTCCCCTGGGACGTAGCGGAGGGGATGGGACATAGGTTGTGGGAATGGGACTGAGGGAAGGGTTATGGGTAATGTGATGGGAATGGGGACAGCGAGATATTGACCCTCATTTTATCATCGCTCGACTCTGTCTGGCCAGGACAGGGAGGGCGTCGATGTTGTCCAATGGTGCGGCTCCACTCACGGGATGCCCGACCACCCAACGACGCAATAGCTCCGACTCGGAGACAGGGAATCCTAACCCGGGGCAGCTGCCTCGGGCTCCTCCACGACTTTCAGGGGTCCGGTTCGGACTCGGGTAACGCTGCCCAGCTACTAACCGTCGAGTGTTTTTCGCGGCTTTTCAGACTCCGGAAGTATGTGTGGTGGATCCAGCCAATGGAACTAGACTCCCAGGGACCCAACTGTGCTTCCAACCAACCAACCTTGCACTTATTTCCTCCCCTGTGTGCAACTAGCAGCCTGCACAGCGCAACGTGGTGCTTTTAGCAGCCCCAAATTTTATACCGGTGTAGTGGTGTTAGGTGGCTGTTTCGAAAGCAGCCGCCGATGAGGCTTTGGACGCTCAGGTTGTTCTTCCCAGATTTTATTTTTTCTCGTTTCTCTTCACTTCTTTATTTTGTTCTTTCATTCTTCTCCTTTCTTCTATCTTTATTCCTTTCTTCCTTCCGTTTCTTTCTTTTTCGCTCTGTTTATTTCTTTCTTTCTGTCGCCCCTGTAATGGGCGTTTTGCACAACACATTTAAATGCGTTGAAAAAGCAGCCCCCTTTGTTCCCCGATGACAAGAAGATGGCGGCCGACTGACGAAGCGTAGGCTTTCACGCAACCGAATAGCAGCGTCGCCTGCCGCTTGTTCGCTCGTTCGCTTTTTCTTTCTTTCTAACGAAAAACAAACGCTGCTGTCTCGTTCCCACGTTCGTGGGAGGCCGATGGCCCCTTCCGCAACTGCGTTTGCTCCGCAGCCAACGCAGGCAAATGCGGAAGAGGCAGAGAGAGGATTCGCCTGTCACGCCGACTGTCGGCGAAAACAAAAGGCGCCCCGGCGTAGTCGTTCGGCGATTTGTTTTGCGCGGCTCTGTTTAGCGCTTCTCGTTACTTCGCGAGCATTATCTCGTCTTCATTCGTGTTCCGTGGGAAGGAAGCGGAACAAACCGAACGCATTCCGTTTCAGGAAGTTGTTCCATGGCTTCAGTTTGTGTCATGTAGAGGTGATGGCTGCCTCTCTCATCGTCACGTGCCTTCAAGCTTTCTGAGATTTTCCCAAACGTGTCAGGCTGAGCTGACGTTTAGGCGCCTCGAAAATACGTTACAATAATTCTGCACTGACTCAAAGCGAGGAGCTACCGACCATTGTACGAAGCTGCCACCGCTGTGGCTCAGTGGTTACGGTGCTCGGCATGCTGACCAGAAAGATCCGGGTTCGATCCTGACCGCGGCGGTCGAATTTCGATGTAGGCGAAATGCTAGAGGCCCCTGTACTGTACGATGTCAGTGCACGTTAAAGGACCCTAGGTGGTAGGAATTACCCGGAGCCCTCCACTACGGTGTCCCTCATAGGCTGAGCCGCTTTATGACGTCAAATTTCTTCATAAACCATAAATCAAAAATCATTTTTACGAAACGCAGTCCTCGAAGATAATGAATTCTAGCTACTAACCTTCGTGAAACTACGGCTGCTTTCCCTGCGTCATGTATGGTGACCTACATAAGCAATGTCTGTACCGGTCTAATCCTGTGGGTGTAAATATTGAAATAAAGTTTCTATTATATTAACCCAGTTCACTTAGTATCTTAGTGTCTTAGCGGCACGTGCTTGCCGGATTCCCACTCACGAAAATCTGGCTTCTGGATTCTTTGTTTGCTGGGCGCTGAAGCCATGTCTAACACGGGGCATATACAAATTGTGTGATCAGGATCACGACATTTAAAGGTCCCATTGCAGCATATTGCTCTGGGACCTCTTTCTGTATCATCAATTCAATGTACGTATACATTTCTCATGTATTTTAAGAAATAAACTAAACTTCAAAACTAAAAGAATCGTATTTATTCCGCGCTTATTTTCTGTACGGCTATAAGATTGTTAGTGAACATGCTAAAAGGCTTCCGGTAATGTCACCCGCCGAGGTGGTGCACTGCCTTTGGCGCTCGTCTGCTCATTCCCAGTCCTCGGGTTTCACCTTCATTGAAATACGGCTTCCGCGAACTGCCGTGCTACGAAATATCAGCGCAAGCTAAAGAACCTCAGCTAACCAAATCAGTTCAGAACACTTCACATACGGGGTCCCCCATAACCCAACTGTGGCTCCGGAACGTTAAACTACACATACCAAATGATCACAAGCCTTCGATAACACGAGACGCCACTTTTTTATTGCAGTTGATACACTGAGACCGATTTAGAGACCACTTAGGGGGTATACCAGTAAATAGGTTGTCCCAATGAAGAATTCCATTTACCGGGCCTCAGGCAAATCCACTGGAGTGTGTCACCACCGTTTCCGCACACGAGGTCGCGGAAGAAAAAATATGTATGTACATCTATTGGGCGAAACCATGCCACCAGAGACAGCCTTCTTCCAAGCAGTTTCAATAATGATACAACCGCATTCCCACCATGGCGGCTTCGACAGATCGTTTCCGCCCAACATTATGTCGGCTGATTTTTCCCCCCTAAGACAATTTCTTCCTTCCTGGAAGCACTGGTCACGCGATTACTTCAGTTACTTTCGTTTCACATTGTTGAGAGATACGCTCGTTGTTTACTACAGAAGAAACGCTACGCGTTCTCGTGACGTCCCATCAACTTGCAAGGAGTCAACGATCCATGTAAAAAATGGAACTAGGTTTCACGGCAGCGCCACTGAAATATCATTGGGCTCAGGCAGCTTGCCCAATATTTATTATTTGTCCTGTCTTCTTTTTTCTTGATCAAAATGTATTGTTTTTGTGCGAAAAAAAACACCCCATTGCGCTAGCGGATTGTCTGAACATGTTCGCGGAAATGCGTGCCTTTTTAATGGTCTTTGGCTATGCTGTAATACCCGCGGCCTTGTTATGAAGGTAGAAGTTATTGTTCTGGATATCCTTACAGCGGAGAACTTGATGCATTACAGAAAAAATTGGGCGCATAATTACTAGAGCCCTTTGAGTGCGATGTCCTTCTGCCGTAGAAAAGAAAATACAGCCTCACTAAGTTTTCTAACGAGATTTCCGCACCGGAAATACTTCAGATAGGAACACTGAAAATAAAGCGAAATGCATTTATTTGCGCTTGTAGCTATGGTTCCCAGTAAAAAAAATCGAAATTCAGTGATTTGAACATTGCTTTTCAGTGCCGTAGAAGAGGTATTTTGAACACGCAAAGGCCTCCAAAGCACGGACAAAAAAATGTCTTCGAAGCATGCTGATTTGAGCTTCGCTACTTTCGAAAAGCAAGCGCTGCAGCATGCATTCTAACCCGCCCCCAATTACGCATAAACGCCAGCCACGGACATCGAGCATTAAGCTTACTGTCAGAACTCCGGCTGTAGCAAGGAACTGCTTTCGTTCAGGGCGTCGGATTCGCATGCTTGAGCAGTAAATTGAGCTAGAAGATGAAGGAATATGGTACTTCTTTACCGAGTGTCACGAGACAAATCAAGGTAGGTTTTAGGATTTTTATATTTCAAAAATAATCACTTACTCTCAATTTACTCAGTTAAATCTAATTTACTTACTATCTGAAAATAGGGCGCTAAATTTCTCACAGAGTACTACTCACCAAGGCATTGTACAACAAGCATAAGTGTAGCTTGAGATGAGCTGCACTTACGGGTGGTCTTTGCTCCTTCTATATTGTCAACTTTCATTGCATCGTCACGTTGGTCCTGTTTTTGTGGTGCTTGGCTGCTGACCCGATAGACGCGAGTTCGATCCCGGCTGCGGCGGTCGGATTTTGATGCAGGCGAGATGCTAGAACTCCGTGTACTGTTGGATGTCAGTGCATGTTAAAGAAGCGCAGGAGGTCGAAACTATCCGGAGCCCTCCGCTATGGCTTCCCTCATAGCCCTAGTCATTTTGGGACGTTAGACCCTATATAACCAAACCAAAATTTTACTGCCTTGCTTCGCGAGCTTAAGTACTTCGGTCACTGTCAACAGCCGCGCAGCTACGGACGACCACGTCCAGGCGACAAAACTAAGTTTTTGATCTAATTCTAGCCACGACGAGCACCATCAGCTGATCCTATCCGACTCATGCCTTTGGAATGATCAGTGCAACCTCAATGGTTTCCCGTGCACCTGTTGAACATTCTCATTTGAACAACCTGGTAGCCCCGATCATCGCCTCCCAAATCGCCGATCTCTTCCACACCCGACCGCCTTGTTTCCTCGCCAGCGACACAACGCCGCTTTTCCTGGCCGGTCCCCGCGTTTATAGGCTTCCGTTTCCGCACCTCCCGCTCCTAAACGCTGGTGAAAGACCGCTGAGCCGGCGTTCGGGACTCGGCCAGTAAGTAGCAGCACACATGCATCGACACGGTCCCACTGTAGAAAGCGCGTCAAATACGACGTTCGTGACCTGCGCTGGACGGTGGGGAAAGGGAGGGAGGTGGCAAATGGTGGCGGCCGGTGTAAGCGCGTACCGGTGCGTGTGAGCTCCGCCGTCGTCTTTCCTCTGTTGTCGGCTGCTCTTGTTGTCTTCCTCGTTCTATTACTTCTGTTACCTTTTTCTTTTATTTCTTTCCCCGTGCTTTCGCTCCTGCCTTTCCGGATCGATTCCGGGTCTCCGCCTGCAGCTGGATACCCGTAGCATTCTGGCGGAGGCACCTGGGAGAAATAGCATCGATTGGTACCTGCGTGTGGGCCAGTCGGTGAGGCATCATGAAGAGCTGCAGCGCAAAAGAAACAAGGATGACATAGATGTATGGACATAGACCTTTGTGTCTATGTCGTCCTTGCTTTTTTTTTTTGCGCAGCATCTCTCTATGTCATCTACAAGACTCGCAGAAACAAAGACAGTGCGTTGTAGCTAAAACCTAAACCAAGATTGAGCATGAGATTGCTACCAACGTACTGAGAAACAGGCTTACCATCCAGAGGGTAACAATTCTCCTCGACAAGACCATGCAGGCTTTGTGGCGAAAGGAACTATCAGTTCGGCCATGTAGGCTCCCTTTGCAAGGTTATTACTGAAGGGTGCAGCATCTTTGTTTAGTTTAGTCAACAGTTATTTCGTATTGTTGCACATTTCACAAAAGCGAGATTGCTTCATTATTGTTGCGCTTTCTCGATGCAAAGAAGCACTTAGATTTGCGAGACACGTAACCGTCAAGGTCTCTGATTGACTTCAGCCGCCTTGGCTTTTTTAATATGCGTATCCAAAGAAAAAATTAAAATTGGTTTTGGGGGAAAGGAAATTCCGCCGTATCTGTCTCAAATATTGGCGGACACCTGAACCGCGCCGTAAGGGAAGGGATAAAGGAGGGAGAGAAAGAAGAAAGAAAGAAAGCGGTGCTGTAGTGCAAGGCTCCGGAATAATTTCGACCGCCTGGGGATCTTGAACGTGCACTGATATGGCACGGCACACAGGCGCCTTAGCGCTTCGCCTCCATCGAAACAGCCGCCGCGAACGGGTTCGAACCTGGGAACTCCAGATCAGCACCCGAGTGCCCGTAACCACTGAGCCACCATGAAGGGGGGCATGCAAATGCATGAGCATTTTGGTATCCCACCTTCAACGAAATGCGGCAGCCGCTGCCGACATGAAACCAGAGCCTCCGTGGTGGAATTAGTGGTGGAAAGATGGTTGTGGCTTAGCAGCCGCCGCCGTGGCACAGTGCCGGCCCGAAACACGAGGGTTCGATCCCGGCCGCGGCGGTAGAATTTCGATGGAGGCGAAATTCTAGAGGCCCGTGTATTGTGCGACCACAGTGCACGTTAAAGAACACCCGTTGGTCGAAATTTCCGGAGCCCTTCGCTACGGCGTCTCTCATAGCCTGAGTCACTATGGGACGTTAAACTCCCAGAACCAAACCACTTGTCGCTCAGCAGTAGCCGAGATCCCCATATTCAAGACATCTCAGCTCGATAACGGTATCTTTTTCCGCGTTTTTCTTCCTTCAGCTGGTACTCGCATTTTCTGGCACACATTCGTAGCATTCCTTTATATTACCGAAGCGATGCATCTGGCCGTTTATCAGAACACCGCTCGCTTAACGTCACAAGAGCTCAAGGAAATTTTCGTCTCCGGCGCTGCGCTGATTCTTCCCGTTTCCTTTTCCTAGAACGGCACCGTTCTTCCTTCTGTCTGCTTCGCATTTGTACCTCGCACGTTCGTTGCGCGCGCTGGCGTCAAAAAATTGCATCGCGAGCCATGGCTAAACGGTGACAAGACGCGGACGTCAGGATTACGACGATGCTATTCCTCTATTGCGCCAAAGCGTGATTTTGTGGCAGTGCTCAGCAGTGCTTATCAGTAGTGTGCAAATTACGAATGTCGTTCGTCAATTAACGGATTTGCGTCATGATGATGTCATCAACCTTTCCCATGAGTGGTGTCAGCGCGGCTATTTGCAACTGCAATTATCCTTATGCAGCGCTGGTGCTAAATACGTCAACTCATTGCGATGGAAAATTGCTTAACCATCATCATCTTAGTCATATGGTCCCCAGGTGAGTTCAGAATGAACGCATGAATTTGACTATCTGAGACATTTCGTCTCATTTCTGACGATACTTACGCAGACGTTGTCACGGTTGGCCATTTTTGCGTTTGCGACCTGTGCGGTTTACACTGAATGCTTCATTCTCGTTTAATCCGCATTTGTTTAGACTGACGGGTAAATCTGGGACTTCCTTTACCTAATCTGTGCTGCGACTTAAATTTAAAACCAACTGTATTTGTCTATCATAAATTCATCTCAGGGAGTGGGTTGTGAACTTAACGACACGTGCACCTTGAAAACTATAATCAATGTGTCTCTATATTCGTTGGAAAATTAAACGCACCGGAGATGGTACACCGTATGCGGAGCGCAGGTGCAAAGGCGCCTTGCATTTCGATTAATTCAGATAGCCAGTGCAAAGTGTACTATAATGCGGCAGAGGACCGGCAATTTGTTACCAGAACTAGTGCTGCCTCAGTATTAGGTGCTGAAATGCAATTTGCGGAAACTACACTGTTTCTTCGCTGAAAAATCGGGCTCGTCATATCTTTCTTTCTATCGAGTGTATTCAGCATGTATGAAGTAAAAAACCTCTACTCTAGTGCATATCAAGACGTCTGGCGCATTAGTACCTTTGTTGGGAGGGTAGCCAGAAAGAGAAGCTAGATTAAGCCTTTCGAAAGCATTCGCTGCACATCCAGCATTCCCACTTCCCTTTCTGTCAACGCTTGCCATCGCAGCTTCTGTTGTGTAGTGAGCTTCCTTTTGAAAACGCATCTCGCCTAGCTGTCAGCTGCGACATCAAAAATATTTTATTTTCCGCTCTGTCCTGTATTAGCTCGTTATACTTAATGGTGCACCCTGGGACTCATTTTTCCTATTTCTTTTTTTTTAGTGGCAATATAATCTTTGTCTCCTCTATTCCTACCTGTCGCAAGAACGATCAATTACTGATGACATAGGTCCTTAGTACCACAGTTGGGAGCAGTGAAGAGAGCTAATGCCTTTACATTTCTAAATTTTTAACGGGCGGAATAACTGGAAACGGAGGATGAGGCAACGCATGCCAAATTTACGCTCTATATGCAAATGTATAGGCACGAGAACAGGTCAGACCCTAGACGGCGGGGACGCATGCGCAATAATTAACGCTAACGGTCCGAAGCTCTTCCTCTCTTGTGTACGTTGCTGTTCCTAGAAGAAGCCCTTCCAAATCATTGCGGATAGCGGCTACACAAAGCGGTGCCTAATTCGATATGACAAGCGAGTGATTTCGTAAGAGCTCTCCTAACATCTGTGTTAAACGAGAAGTGCGACTCTTTCGAAGGTTCTACGTCAAGACCGCGTGTCCGACCAATCACAGACAACCGAGTCGCTCGTACCCGGTAGTGCACACTCACCGACTAACAATAGGCGCTTGACCCCAAAACAAAAACAACTAGAAGCATAGAGCGCATGCGAGCTCCTGCTCTAAGAAAAAAAACAGTGTTGAAAAAGAAGAGGCATTAAGGAACAGGACGCTAAGGCGAGCAAAAGAGTGAAATTCTTTCGCCACGCATAAACTGCCTTCAGGCCGGCGCTCAACAAGCACTTTGTGCCGAAATTACCGTTCTTACTTTCAGCGTTCGCTTTCATCCATTCTTTAAAGCGCGGGCCATCCACCCCGGAGTTCTCGTTGGAAGCTCGCGGTTTTATTGTTTCTCTCGCTCGCCACTGTGTGGCGTCTTTAGGCACAAAAGACGTGAGTCCGAGCAACGTGGCGCTGCCTGTAGCCGAGCACCGCGCTGCTCGCTACCTGCGAGCTCTTTTGTTCGAAACCGCCTGAAGGCATAATGGTCGTCCAGCCACTCGGGCACTGCGGGAGGCGGCACAGGCAGTTGTGGGCACGCGCGCACGATCCGCTTATTACTTTCTTTCTTCCTTCGTGAAAAAGAGCACAAAGGGAGCGAATGGGTTGGCTGTCTACAGGCTTAAATGGACGATCTACTTTATTCTTGAAATTTCCTTTTTTTTTTTCTCGAGACACGATGGCAGCGGTCGTTTATCTCGCGCAAGTGAAAGGAGAAAGGGGAAGGTTCAGAGCATAAGTAAAATAAGCGAAGCTGAGTGAATCTCGGCGATGTTGATGCGGTGCTTCCTTTCGCTCTTAATTCCACAAAAGAATGCAAGAAATTGCCTTTGCTTACCGAAAGAGTTCGGGAAAGCGCAGGTCCGTAGAAAGTATCGAAGCAACAAAGAAAATTTTTTGAAATCCTAAGGATCACACTTCAGGGAGGTCGTCTAGAAATAAAGACACATCGAAAAAAGAATGAAAGATAAGGAACATCTGGGTCAGCGATATGGCGATGATTTAGTTTGTGCATCATTGCATAAATGATAACGGAAACAAGATGACACAATGTTTGTTATTCGCGCCAGATTTCGTTCCTTAAGGACAGAGCGACATGGTCTCCTCGTTTTTTCATGTTCGGCTTACTTGACTGCTTTCGCGTGGCGAGAAATGATTGTGCGGTGGCTTATCTATGTCTAGCGGGCAGAAGAAATAAGCAGGTGTAGGAAGAGAATTTCTTTCGAGCATTCGGGATCATTTCAGGTACTCTATTCTTGCACATCAATTTTAATTTCGAAGCACCCGTATATTATTGTAAGGTATTATTAGGGAAATATTTATGGTAATGGTCCATTGTTGTTATGCGCACGAGAATCTGGCCTATAATTAAAGTTTGTTCATCGCTCGCATCGACTAGTCAAGAGTGCCACACGAGACCAGTTGGGTATGTTATTAACGACAGCGAAAACGTTAATAGCAATAAATACAAGCCTGTCGACGGGAGGTCTGCGTACATATTCATTGTTATAGTGGGATATTACGATATATGAGAAATCGTCTTAATAAAAAAAATTCTGTCGAAAATTGACCTTCTCCGGGATTTCCGGGCTTGATTGTGAACCGCAAGGAACGAGGGGGGGGGGGGGGGGGGGGGGTGGAGAACACCAGCTTCTTAGAGTGTTAAAAAAATCAAACTCTAACACCCTCCTACAGGGTAAGAAGTAGCCATTTAATTTGCCTCCCACCTATCAAAGCTTCCATAGCAAGGTCATCATAATTCATCACCATCTAAACCCTACGCCCACACTACCATCATTTAAACAGCGCCCATTTTTAAACCTTTTCACCCCTTTCATCACAGCGCGGTTGAGATTTCCATTCAGATGGAGAGTTGCCGCGCCTTTCTTTGCTCATATCTTGTCCCTCCTCCTTAACATTACCCAATTCACAGATCTCCATGATAAAATCAAACATCCAGGCGTTTGAGCCCTGCCACTGTTCTACCTCTTTCTTTCTTTCTTTCTTTCTTTCTTTCTTTCTTTCTTTCTTTCTTTCTTTCTTTCTTTCTTTCTTTCTTTCTTTCTTTCTTTCTTTCTTTCTTTCTTTCTTTCTTTCTTCGTTCTTTCATCTCCTTCCTTCGTGCCGCGCCGCAGTTGAGCTGTCCGCCGAGATGTAAGACAGTTACAGCGGGTTTTCTTTCCTCAAGTGCAATTTTACGTTATACTCATTCGCCCGCAGGTAGATGCGAGAGTTTTCGTGAATGAAATAATAACGCGTCATTTCTCGAAATTGGAAGATGCTCTGTACAGACCAATCTGCTGAAGGGTTGAGCTGCCGTTTTCCGCAGTGCGACCGGCACACATAGCGATGAAGTGCAGCTGTGTTTATGTGCGCACCCTTCTCGTAGCACTCTATAAGATACTGAGCACCCGGTACCCATGACACCCGATTAATGTTTTTTTTTGTTTCTTTGTGTGTGTTTTTCGTGGCTCTGCCGCCACTTAACCGGGGCTGATGCCTCGACTGAGTTATCATCTAATACATAGCACACCCCTCCCAGAGTCCACTATAGCGAGGACAGTGTGTCGAGAGTTGGACACCGACATCGAGCTCTGCTTGATCAGACCTGCACACTCTAGCCAGTACGGCCAGGCTTGCTGCTATGAGCCGCGAAGCCATTCCCTATAAGAAAGGACTGTGTGTCTCTTTAAGGGCATCTTAAACTAGAAATAGTACGGAACGTCGTTAAACCAATGCGTCTTCATCATTCCTGCTTGACACTTTTTGGTTCGGCTATTGTTTATTTTATCTTCCTTTCTCGGCTGAGCAAAAACAATATCAGAGTCGAGTGTTTAAGCTAGGATTGCATCCTCTGCTCTGTTAGTGTGAAATAAGGTTCATTTTATTAGAGAACACGACGCCACGGTCAGTTGTTTGGTGCTTAGATGTCTTGCTCTGTGTAGCGCGGAGTGTATAGTGCCGTCATGGTTTGAATAAGCGTGTCCAATTCTTTTGCAGAGGATTCACTATGTACGTTTTTGCCGTCCAAATAGTGTGTCTTACATTAGTCGGAGTACATGAAAACTCTCACTCAAAAGCGCTGTGCAGGCTATTCATGAAAACCTTGTCGGTTACAGCAGCGATCAAAAACATATCTATGTGAAAATATCACTGAGAATATACATTAATGTCGATACCTCACCGCTTTTTTTTTTCGGTTTTCATAGCAATGAGGAGCGTTTCACGCACCCTCTCCCCCCATGAGCGCAATGGTGACCTGCCGGAGGTCACATTCACGCCTCACCTGCTCTACCAGCCAAACACGCCGATAAGAGACCTAATAAAGCGAAAGACAGACAGAAGCATCCGTTCACCGAATCCCGCATTCACCGGCATATCGCACCTTGCGGTCTTGTCAATGGGTTTCGGGAAGATGTATACGTCGGTCGTAAAGATAAAGAAGAGGTTGAGTGGGTGCTCGCTGCTATGTCACCACCTAGACAAGTAGACAAAGGCGCTAGCAAACATCCAATGCGCGCCAGATGAGACCGGATGGAGGAGAACGGTCGTCGAACGATGGGCATGCCCTTGGGTAGGTCATAAAGTGGCGGAGATGCTTCGAGGCAGAAGCAGACCGCGTTGTTACGAGCCGTTTTTCTCACATCCGTGCGCGGAAGGCTTCGGCGGTCGCCCGATCTCACAGCACGAGACCTCAACACGGGACCCACTTGGCCTTGCCGATCCGGCCCTGTTTACCGGATCCGGTGTTCTTGGACGCTGAAAGAAGTCCAGTTGTGATTACCACGTTGAGAGCTCAGAAGGCGGCGGGTCATCACGAACTTGTTAATTGAACGATCTCAAAACACCGTGTTTTGCTGACGGAAAAAGAGCCAAGGGCCGTATTTCGTAATGATTCGTTTCAGCATATATTCATCATATCATGGGGTACCTCCCAATACCACTTGTCGCTGCAACGGCTGTGACATTGGGGCTCCGAACTGCCGCGTGGTGTAACTGTGTAAACGGCGTGAACTGTTTACAGAGAGTTGCATTCCTGTCCTAGAAAAAGCAACACACACAAATAATGGAGGAAGAGCAATAAAGCAGAAGCAATTTTCTCAAAGTACACTTGCAATACGTTATTCATTAACTCTCTTTATGATTCGCGAATAATTTGCAGATTTGAAGTAAGATCAGCAAAGAATGGCCACGACGCATACGGCTGATAGTTGCAGGTTGAACAACACTACCGTAGCAACATATGATACCATCTCCGACTCAGCCCGGCACGTTTTCAGCAGTGCCGTTGGAATTTAATGCTCTTTGTTATATATATATACTCGGGTCTTTCTTTTCAAACGCTGTTAGTACCTGACGTCATAAAAGCAGCATCGATCGCATCCATAAAAAAAAATTGCGCTTATGCCCTCAGTCTAGTTACTTGCCGTTTACGCAGCCGTCATAATAGACCGATTCAAAGCGGTTAAGAGGCAGGACTCCCGCTGTACTTGCTGGACTTCACCTTTGAAGCGTCGTTTCTAGATGGCGTCAGTGTCGCTGAGTGGTCTGTAATGAAAAGAAATGGGAAAGATTTACTGACACCAGGTTTCTTTCCAGGTCTGTTCATAGTAGTGTGCACGTACAATGTGGTAGGCAAACATTTCCTCACATGAGCGTGAACCTCTGATAATATATTTTCACGGATTAACTACATTTAATCAATTCACTTAACAATGCTGCTACAAAATAGTAACTAAAGGCAAGGCAAGACTGAGCGCAAATCATTGCGACATTGAGAGAACAAATGCATGAAAACACGAATAAGCTGAACCTAAACAAAACCTACTTTTCCTACAGTGGGCATTTATTAGCAGCGGCTCGAAGTACAGCGCTGTTATCTTCCATGACCTGTAATCATCGATGCTTCAGCGCATGTAGTTTACTTAAGGAAGATACACCAACAAAGCCTAGCCTTTATGTCAAGTTCAGCAAATCTGGAGAAGGTCTTCTACTTTGGACGCCTGTCACGACGTATCGCCTGCAGCTGAGCAATAAAACACACCGCGGGAATTTCAAATGTTCAGTACATCCCAATGATTTTTTAGGGCCGTCGGTAATTGTATGTATGAGCGGAAAAGATATTTTGCAGGTAACATTTTGCAACAATTAGATAAGTGTCATCCATGATAAGCACCATGTTTTCGTATAATTTCTCGAGCCACGCTAGTTTCCTTGAAATTGCGTTTAAAATGTCCCTAATGAGTTACGCGGTCTTTGGCACTGGCGGCATGCAGATCGCGCCAGTTGCTGGTGCCCCGTGAAGCTTAGCATCACGGAACGGATGTGTTCTTTTCGGTACGTACTTTACGATTGTTTTTCCACACTAAAAACCATTTCGCTGCATATCTTTCAAGTACACAAAATAGAGCAAGGAAGAAGTTTAAGTTACAGATAACTGGCATAACGCACGCATAAATATTGCCTTTACTTAAGAACAAAATTAAAATTTTAACATGTGAGCAAAATAATGACACTGTGATTTTAATGCATATACAACAGATGAGCAAAGCATATTTTCTATGAGTCACTCAATGGGTGTGACCAAGTAAAGGACCACCAAGTCATGGCTAATAAACTTCTAAGGAGAAAAAACGCTGTTAACTTAAGTGCACTAATGGTTTTTATCTCTGTGCATGAGTATTTCCCTCTGCTTTTGTGCGGCTTGCAATACCTTCAACTGCAAAGAACTACACATTAGAAAGATAATGTGTCCTTCTAATGGCAGCGCACTCTATGTAATTTTGCTTAGGTTGTCTGCCGAGTGCGTTTCTAATTACCGCCACGGAAACGAGGAACCACGAGCAGCCACCTTGAATTCCTCCGGATATTCTGAACGCTCTCTCGAACCTTGAAGAGGTTCTGGAGTGGCAGTTGTAAATTTTTCCTGCTACAGTAATTACAGGGGATCCGTACGAAGTGTGTAATTCAAGGAAACGGGGCATGGCCCCTTTCCTTCGCATAGCCTGTAATCGAAGGCTGGGCGGAAGTGGAAATCCGGAGCTTTCGCGTTATTCCGTTTCTCACCGGTTCTTCAAGACCGTGTGATGTGACGGAAAATGCCTCATTTTCTAACTCCCTAGCGGAGCGTTGGGATCATAACAACAGTTGGCTCAGCGTAGCGGCTAATCACGTTTTATGTTGCGCAAGTTTCATTGATGAACTTGACACATCAACAACTGCAAAACTCCGCACGTCAGTGGCTGACATTTTTTCGGCCAACTCGCTTCAACTGTGTTCAGCCTCCAGAATGTGAGTGCATACTTTCACCCTTTCCTGCACTCAAATATCGAGACGGTGAAGGCCGGCCGCAGCGGGTAGCAGTTTTTTTACACGCTTTCGAAACATCTATAGTTGATCTACATCAAAAATCAAGATCTAACGAAAACGTAACTGCGGACTCTTTACTATTCCTTAGGCCTAAGAATATTAAGTTTTCTTTTTTAGATTTGCTATCATCTCGCTGGTTGCGCGAAAGCAAAGGAGAATATGAAAAGTAGAAAGCAAATCCAACTTAGCTAAAATCGGCCAGGAATGAAGAATACTTCCAACGAATTACGAAACAAAGCTGGCAAAAACAGGACTGAATTCTTTTTTGACATTTGGTTGCAGCACACGTTCTTTTTCGCTCACTCTCTTTATGACGGCTGTCCGCTGTAAATCTTCGCTTACAAGCATGCGCATGACTGGGCGGCCATTTCGCGTTGGATAGCGGTATGGTGCCGCCATTTTGAACGACAGGGAGGGCACGAAGAGGAGGAGTCCTGTGCTGATGGTGTGGGCGTGGCTTGTACGGAAAGCTTGCCGATTGGTCACAGATTCCGACGGTTGTGAAGCGCACAAATACGCCGAAACGGTACACGTTCGCCACCGTCACGTGTCTGAAGCAAGTCAGGCCAAACCAGTTCCGTGCGCTTCCAGTAGTGGTTGCACGTGACCAAGGAAAGACACTATGGGCGATGGTGAGGAGGTTTACATGGGCAACAGCAAACAGTGCAACTTGCCCTTTTTGGCATAAACACGCCGACTGAACACGTGCGCCCTCTTGTGTCTTCTTTGGGTGACGGGATATGTCACGAAGCGAGTTTATGATTGGCTGTAGGCGCCTTTTTGTCACATCTAAGAATTCTTTCCAGGTCACTAACGTTAGGAATACGGGCTGGGAGACAACGTCTACGCATCAGTTTGTCTGGCATCCTAGGAATGGTGGGTTTACGGCTGGGTAGAATGTCCTCGCACTGTCTCGGTAATACTCGGTTGTCACGTGACCAAAGTAACACACGAAAGAGAACAGGTCTTTTGTGTTCGCACGGTAATCTTAAATGTCTTTTGTATTAACGCTCGGCCTTTTTTAGATATAAATTTGAGTAACATCTCTGTTAACAGACCACTAACAGTTATCTTCGCTTTAAAAACAAGAGAAAGAGAGATACAATATTCAGCTGCCTTGAAAATCACCATTTCCTTAGGATATCATCGGGTATCAAAAGGTGCTCCTCATTTGCGAAGGTGTCTAAAAAAATAGTTTCCCGGCAAATAGTGGACTGAAAGTTTGCAATACAGTGCGTAAAAGCCTGTGTAGATTTCGAAAAGGCTCGTTAAAGTATGAATGGTGTTTTTCGCTCTGAACCTGACTCAAGCGTCTGTTCCTCGGTACAATCACTGTTATTTAGCGTTTTTCATTGCTACATTTCAATTTTCTTCGTTGTATCAACTGTAATCAAGCACGTAACAAAAAATGTGACTCTGGCGTTCTCAATTTGATTTCATGGTTTTAAACCTATGTTGTTCACGTAGTCCAAAAGTTTATTTGGTGTCATAAAAAAAATTATTGCAGCCATAAGTTTGAAACGCGAAGCACGATTCTAAGTACTGTTGTGAACATCGTTTCGAGCTTCGTTTTTTGCGCCCAGCTTTCGCACACGTCGACAGCAAGCAGGCATAGAGTGGAAATTTTGCGTCCAGAAGGAAGCTGTATTTTTCTGGGACATGCACCTTGGCTTAGCGAGCCTTGTTTATGTGCACATTAATCTGCGAACGACAACAAACACTGATGCATGGAAAGCAACAGCGTGAATATTTCTGTTATCCGAGCTTGCCTATAAAAAGTGCCGCCATATTCGCTGAGAGAACGTGTCGTCATGCTCTACATGCGAGTACGGTGAACTGGCAGTTGCATTCAGCACTGCCGAAGCTAGATGTGCGATGGCATGAACAAATTGTGCCCAGTGTGCACTTGCGAACTGTTATCACTTTCAGATCATGAGTTTTTAGAGTAGCCTCAAGCACTTTGACCAGCGTAAGTCTCTCCGATGCCTCAACTGTGTTAATACAAATTTTCCGATTACCTGTCTGCTTTGCCGTTCCTCTTCAGATTATAGATTTCGGTCAACGATCAATCGAAACTAGGCCTTTCTCGAAGCAGTGGTTCCCTATTCTGCACAGCTTTCGATATCTATATAATCGACTTGGTTTTCACGCCTGCTTTCGAATCGCATAATTAGCGAGCTATGTCTTACATTGTGCTTTTCAGCTGCGGAGAAGTCTCGGAAGGGCATAGTTATTTCATTGATTCATTACAGTCACGATACCTGTGATATATGAGACAATACGCGATGAATAAGTTTTTATTGTGCGAAAATCCAGATGCACACATTTGTGAAGTCCAGCTTGAAACCGGATTTGAGTCAGCGAACGTAAAAATAACATTGCTTGTACTCTGGAATGTCCTCATTTGGCAACAAACTCATATTAGAAAGAAAGACTCCCGCACATTTTGCTAAGAATCGCTAGTTTTTGAGTAAAAATGCAAAAATTAATAAACCTCTGCAAATTAGACGAATTTGTGATTACTATGATTACCTAATTGTAATTGCGTACTCGCACGCCATATGAGAGACTAGCTACTTGTTTGAGTTTCAGTTCTCTGATTCGCAGCGCCTAACTAATTGGTATTCAAAGATCCACATCCCTTAAGTCCCAACACAGAACTGCGGAAAACGCGCTGCCCTCTCTCCCATCATGGAGGTGCTGCGTCTACAGCGTGTGCCGTACTGAACCCAACTGGAAAGAAGCAGTACGTGGTTGAACATCCGCACGTTCCGGCGACGCTATCGCCAGCGCTAGCTGTTGTTTTGTTCTCTCGAAGAGGCAAGTTGACCCTTGGCCTCAGCATGACACCGAAAATTCCATGCACCACAGCGGAACATACTAGCATAGGCCTTGCAATGTGGGCGTACACCGAGTGGCATCGCTCACTGCAATTACACTCAGAACGCTGTTCTTTGGTGCATCGTGATTTTTTTTGCTGTTTTCACGTCGAAATCACTTGCTTTTTGTCTCACGCGTACACGCTTATGTTTGCATGCATCGCGTAAACATGTGTTGCGCGAAGGCTGTCGCATCTTCACTCGATGCTATGTCCCACGCAGTACAACGTGAAGCCATGTCGGGACGCTTACCTTTCGCAGCGCTGCGCCCAACTAATATCGAGCCGGAGCACATACCCGGCGCACGACAGTCCTTGCAGGTCACGCGACGTGGTCGGCGGTTCTTCAGCCGTCCCGTGCCTGTTGTCCCCCATCTCACCGACATCACGTTTCCTGTCGCGAAGGCAGGTTTTACTACTACCCGCTATCGCGCGCGCTGGTGGTCGTGGCAGCCGCGCTGATGCAGACAGCTTTCTTGCTTGTCTCTTTCCTGTCTCAACCCGCGCACTAAGGCGGGAATAACCGTGAATGGGTTCTCTCAGGGAGCGCTGTAGTCTAACCCTGGGTGGCGGGACATGTTAGAAGCGCTCAAGGCATCCGCAGTAAAGCTGAAGCAAGTGCTTCGCCACCGTGTATTGTTGGAATGGGCTGCAACGCGAGCTGTTTACATTAGTGAAAGCAAAAGAGTGCTCATGTTCTGAAAGGCTTGACATTGAGGACGACTGGCCTGGTGTATGCTTTCATGCTGGTGCAGGTTAAGCAACCGCCTGATAATGGATTCTACATCACCGAATAAGATGCTGTGTCATGTGCAATATTCTCGGGCAAAAAATTTGAATTTTGGAAAACTGTAAGAAATAGAAAATTGGTTGTTGGGGAAAGGGAATGGCGCAGTATCTGTCTCACACCTCGACGGACACTTGAGAAGCTCCGTACGGGAAGGGACAAAGGAGGGACTGCGAGAAGAAAGGATGAAAGAGGTCCTGTAGTGGAGGGCTCCGGAATAATTTCGACCACCTGAGGATCATCTTTAACGTGCACTGACATCGCACAGCACACGGGCGCCTTTGCGTCTCGTCTCCATTGAAACGTGGCCGCCGCGGTCTGGTTCTCACCAGGGTACTCCGGATCAGTAGCCGAGCGCCCTAACTGAGCCACCGCGGCGGCTGAAAACTGCGACATACTGTTGTGAAGGTATTTAAGAGAATGGTCCATTCTTCCGATGTGCCACAAAATCTATTTTAAAGCTTTTCCATTAAAGCAGTTAGCATTTTTATAGAAAACCAATGATGAACGCTGTTGACGACATCAAAAACGTTAATAACAAACATATACAAGCCTGGCAATGGGAAAACTGCAGATATATTAATTTTTATGCCTAGATCTTAGAATGCAGGAGAAAAACTGCGTTCATGAACTCTTTTACGTTCAAAAATGCTTTTGTCCAGAATTATTGGGTATGAACACGCGGCCTCGTTTAGGTTCATCTCGTTACTACATACGCATACGGTTATGTGCCTCCAGCGCTATGCGGAGCCTGCTCGGTGTACCACGTGTGCTATAAATATAGTACAGCTGAGAAAACCCTACATAGTTCGCAGCAGTAGTTATACATATACCGGGTGTGTGCGGGAAAAGAAGTGAACTGTGACCAGAAAACCACGACCCGTGTTCCCGGTCCCAAAGAGAGACCATATCTTTTCCTCTGTTCACATTTCCCACCCTCCTCCTGGAGCAGTTCAGGGTCCGCTCAAAGTGTCCTAAGTAAGGCTCGTACTGCGCTTTCCGAACTCCCCACCCACCCAATAAGCAAGGTTTGGTTTGGTTTATGAGGGTTTAATGTCCCAAAGCGACTCAGGCAATGAGGGACGCCGTAGTGATGGGCTCCGGAAATTTCGACCACCTGGGGTTCTTTAACATGCACTGTCAACGCACAGTACACGGGCCTGTAGAATTTCGCCTCCATCGAAATTCGACCGCCGCGGCCGGGATCGAACCCGCGTCTTTCGGGCCAGCAGCCGAGTGCCATAACCACTCAGCCACCGCGGCGGCCTCCAATAATCAAGGGTCTAAGCAAAAACCAGCAAATAAAATGACAAATGTAGCAGTGCGCGCCTTGAAGAGCAGTCGCCTATAGGCCACCCCCACCACCCCACACTCAAAATTTCGAGCTCAGGAGCTGTTTGAATCATTAGCGGTTTTCACAGAGCGAAGAAGATCGAGTTGCCGATATGCGCCCGCTTTCTCTTTTTCGCGCCATGTTCTGAAGCGCTTCGCTTGAATAACGACGCATTCGTGGTGCTGCGCGCCCTCTATCTTTCTCGTAATGCCGGGCGCATTCCAGTTACGACGCAGGGAAGCGGGAAAGGTGAAAATGCGCCAGGCTGTAAAGGCGGATGGCAGCCGTAGCTGGCCGATGCCGCCTCTGCCCTCTGTTTATTTCCGAGTTTGGAATGAGGCGAAACACGTGCCAACGCTTTCAGGGCCACGTATCTGTCTGTCGCTTTCCGACGGGTCAGTAAATTTGGCGGGAAAGAAAGATATCAAGCCTCGCGTTTTCGTAACGCACGTATGAATGAAGCGGATAGACACTCGTGCCTCGGAGTCCTCTCTCTGTGTAATTGCGCGCTTTATCGCGCATTCTACGTCAATGAAAGGAGAGGTGGCTAAAGTGCTCTTTGTACGAAGCGAAACTTGGTGGCGTTGCTAAACAAAGCGAAAAAATGATAAAAGACTCAGGAAAGCTTTGCTGAAAAAGTGCCCTGTGAAAGAAAAAGAAGCCGTTTCAGAACTCGATAACTGGCAACAAGGCAATAAATTGAAATGCAGTCTTCCTAGAAGGCTGCAAGGGAGACAGAGAGAGAGAGAGAGAAATAGCTTTATTAAAACACCAGCCAATGAACGCCAGGAGGAAGGCCATCTCCCCCGTCGCCTTTGGCGTCGGCCGGAGTCCCTTGGAGCACAGCAGCAGCAGCAGCAGCAGCAGCAGCAAGGGCCCCACTGATGATGTCCTGCTGGACGTTAGAGTCTGGGCTGCAGAGCAAAGCCTCCCGGGGTTCTAGAGTGCGCGAGCTATCGTGCTTACTCTGACATGTCCTCACCATGTGGACAAAAGTTGCTGCCTCGCCAGAAAATTTTCACTTTGACGTGAAGACTTCAGGATGCCGCTTGCTGTATGAGTACTGGGTAGGGAAAGACGCCGTCTATAATTTTCTATTTCCACTTTTCGATCCACTCGAAGGAAACAGCTCCAGCAAACCATTGGCGAAATCTATCATACTCTGATTCTACTGTTGATCGATGGAAATTCACGTGAAACGAAATTGCATGCTCCAGCATGTTGTAAGCTTTGCGACCCTAATAAAATGGCTAAATTCGCAGACCCACTGGGAGGTTCAAACTGGTATTCTCAAAAATGGTATTCTCAAAAAGAAGGTTGCATAGTAAAGTGGGTATAATTTTTTTTACGGGAGTCAAATATGTTGTCAGTAAGGTACGCAACATTGAAAAAGGTTTGAAACAAAAATGGCAAAGCTGAGACTCCTACTCATTTCTTCCATTACCTACCTCACCAAGCCACCAGTTTTTTTCTCACCTCTTAAATTTCTCACATAAGCACTTATCAGTCATGACTATGCATTTCGCGTGAACCGAAATCTGGCCACCGTGGCCGGTCTTGAACAGTTCACCTCTCCCTCAGTAGCACTGCGCAACAGCCAGAACACTTCAATAATGCCAGCTGCAAAATTCGGATTCGAAGCCCGGCGATTCCTCGTTCCTGAATTTCAGAGATAATGCCGCCATCTGTGAGCTCGGCAGCCACCTATTCTATACGCTTGCCTACTTTTCTTGTTTTGCTGCAAGAGTATATTTGGGTCTCCAGCAGTGCTGTGCAGTTCTGAACACCGCGAGTGGCGTGACAATCTGCAAACGTCCTAATTTAGGTCCATTATGGCACTTTCACACCTGCGTGCCGCGGACGTCGCGCGATCGATTTGGTCGACTAGTTACGCTCCCGAATCAGTAAGGAAGGCCGCAGTGAACAGGCAGAAACTAATCACGTGACCGCCGCGAATCGCGGATGTGAATGCCTCGGTAACAACTGGCGCAGCAGGAAACGATTGGGACATGCAGACTTGACCAACGCCCCTTGGCCTGTGTTGGTTTTCCTACGTCTATATATTTTTTTGCCGCTGCAATACGGATTCCAGTGTATAAATTCGTCTTTCAGCACACAGGGCGCACTGTTAGTCTAAATTAAAGATTATTTACAATGGCATGGGTTTAATAACAGCTTTTTTGAAAGGTTTCTCATCTTTCTAGATTTTCATCGAATTTACTAGCTTGCTTACTTTCTAACTATCGTGTTCATTAACAAATACCTATCACTATCTTGAATATGTAACTACTGCTGAGGCTAATGCTGCAGCTTGACCTAATGATTTGCTTGCTCTAAAAGTGCATGTATTCGCTGTTTTGAGACATTTATTTGATTAGTTGCTCATTAGTTTGATTTTAGACCCGTGCACTTTCTAGAATGATTCTGAAATATTGCTTTCTTTAGCTCTTCGTATTAAACTATATAAATATTTTTCATGGCAATGTAATTAATCCATGCTTTACTATGCGCATGTGCACTTGAGGTAATCATTCTTTTATTGAGGATGTTTACTGCAAGAGAAATAAATATCCAGCATCGGCGATATGAACATAAATTTTAGCCAAGTAAGTACTCTGGTATCCAGCTGTGGACACTGCTCGTCAGGCTACGGCTAAATCCTCTATAGGCGATACAAATTACTTGCTACATTTTATGTCTGTATACGTACTGTGCACAAGTTCGTAGAGCTCGGAAGACCTTGACTTTCAAAGAAAATTGAAACAAAAAAAGAAACACGAAGTTTATAAGTTGCGGCCTTTCAAAACAGACACAAGGCAAATAAAATGTAATTAAAAGGGAAAAAAAATAGTTGCACTGATGAAGTTGTAACCTTCAACAGTCACAAACATCAGCTATGGCAACTCGGTAACAAAAAATTGGACACACTGCCGTACACGCTACGAATGCCACACACAAGACTACGGCGATGCGCGCGCAGCTTCGGGTTGATGCACTGGCGCTGGAGATTTGAGGGATTCTGTGCCGTCGCTTTCTATACTTACGCAGGCTTCCTTTTTCTAGATGGTATTGCACAAAGATGCTCGTACATCTGCTTGATTATTTTTTTCTTTACTGACATGACCAGGTTTTTTTTTTGCATAGTCCAACTTTTCACACCTATGAGTGAGACTGTAGGTATAAGTCACTGCGGATTGAGCCTAAATTAAACCACAATATGAATCAGGTGTACGCCTTGTCTCATGGAAACGCAGGCAGAAAGAACTGCACCATTTCTTTCAATGTCATTGCTGTACCCGTGAGAGGGTACAACAGGGTAAATAATTTATTCAGTGCTCACTCATACTTCGACGGCGTTTAGATTGTAAGGGTCGGTAGTGGCCCACATAGGCCTTACTCCTCCGAAGACAATCTTACCTCATTTCTCTGTAAGCACATCCGCTGTGTTCCATTTACGCTCCACATACGCTCGCCGACGCCCCCCCCCCCCCCCCCCTCCACCCCCACCCCTCATTCCAGCACATTAGAGCATGGCGTCATCACGAAACTTTACGAGCATTCCACAGCCATGCCGCAGCTGTCACAGCTGCAGAGCCGCGCTGGCTGGCAGGGCGTCGGCGAGGTACTCGCGTGCCGTTCTTTATCGTCATCCAATACCGACTGTACGGACACGCGAGCTATACGAGAGACAACGTCCAGATCGTCCATGTGGCTGGTGTACTTATGGAAGGGCTTGTCGGAGTAGAAATAACACTAGCCGTTGGTGTCACAGATAGGAGTGACGAGCCGATCTGTGCAATGTACGCCGTCACTCTCTTGTCCTCACCTTTTTTGCAGTGTGCCGTGAGCATTCTCAGATGGTCGCTAGTGCAATCACATCGCACAACCGGCTTAGTCACTCTGTCATTCCGACCTTGGGTGTGGCCTTCAACGTTGTCGTGCGCACTTTGATCCCTCGACTGGACGGGGTGGAGGATGATGCGCCCTTTGCAACTGGTTTCATCAAACGATGCGAAGTTCTAATCTTACGCCGTAGTAGAGCAAGGAGTACCGCATACTTCTGCACATAATATGGCAGTGCGCGCACTCGTTAACCCCAGAGTTCAGCAGTGGAGACGTGGTGGGAAATAAAAAGCCTACTGAGCACAGCTTTATCCACCTTTTGTACTTAGCAAAAGGTCAATTCGTGGCTCTTTCTGACCATCTTAAAGTATGCTCATCAGGAAAAGGTGCCTTTATTTCTGGGAGGATTTGGTTGATAAATCAAGGCTAGCTTTCCCCGTTCAACCGATTGAAACTCGAAAAGTATTGACCGGAAAGAGACTCTTTAATCCCCGATTGGGAAATGACTGCCGTTGTAGCTGAACCTGAGGCAGCCGCGCATATAGACTGCCTTGACCTCGTGTCGTCACCGCAGTTTGCTTGAAGAAACAGGCGATTGTGTTGACACCTGTATTTAATTTGTTGATCTTTTTTCAAACTTATAAAGGCTCTATATTCAAGTAGTGTAGTTTAGTTGTCATAACAGCGATGGCATCTATCGACAGTGGTCAACTGCATTTTGTATTCACTGTCTCTTTAAGAGCGAAAGCAGCATTTTTTCTTGTGTGTATTCCCATTGTTTCTCAGTCCTTGCACCCAGCAACTATAAAATGACCGTAGAGAGAAATGCATTACTTTGTCACGGCCAGGAGCGCAATACCTCAGTCGCGTCGCACTGTAGCCCTTCCCGTTCCACATAACTGCCCGTGAAATGTTTGTAGTTCTCCCGCTGAGACCCGACACATTTCTGGCCCCGACACGGGCATGCGACCCGCCTTCCATCTCTCTGCCGTTTACGGCACTTGGCGGGTGTATCTCTAGTACAGTGCCTACAGTGTGGCGTTTACTGACGAAGCCGGCTTGTTTGTTTTAATCTGCGTATAGAAGCGCTCAGATAACAAAATGAGAACGTACATGAAGAGACTTCTACGGGCCACACACTAGGGCCCAACTGTGACAGACGGGCTTGCAGTGGCGCCTTATACCCCTGTCACACGGGACGTCTTCTCGGCCTTTGCCGTAAAGTTGTCTTATTGCACTAAAGGAGGAAAACCGAAAAGGAGCAGCGACGCGGCTACACGGCAAATCCAAAAGAGCTAGAACGCGGCCTCCGTGAATGCCAAAAGTCACCGCTGTGTGTGAAGCGGCGCTAGTAACATTATGAAATTAAAGCAGACGGTAGCACTTCAGCTAAGAGTACTTTTGTTTATGTTGGAAAAAGTAGCTATCACGATAATAAACGAGCCTTCTGACGGTGAGAAACGGATATTTTGAAACAAAGTTTCTTTTTTTTTTCATCGTTCTAGGTCCGACCACGGTAGTCGCACTTTTTCGTTCGGCTCCTCGTCGTGTTCGAGAAGCGTGCTTTGTTGCTTGTGTCTTTGTGCACACAAGCAAACTCAAAACACGCACACAACAATGAGCAAACGAAGAAAAAACAGCAAAGCGAGATGCGCAAGCACGCGTGTGTCGATGCGGCTGCTGAAAAGCGTTCAAGTCCTTTCTTAGCAGTGTGGATGTCTTTAGTCATAGCCTCCTCTACGGTTAAGTGCACTGTAACGCAAAATTAACCATTAAATAAGATAAATTAGATTAGATAAATTAGATTAAGATAAATTAGAAAATTGCGTCATTTTTTTATTATTTGAGCTCGCTAGCTAGCGCTGCCGTCTGGGTTGCTCCTTTAAGCAACTTTAAGACCGCTGACGGCCGCCTTTATTGCTACGGGCCTTTATCGCAAAGGTCTCGACGCTTTGCCGTGTAGATGCGCGTCACGCGCCTTTGGGGCAAAGGACCTTAATTTCTAAGGCTTCACAAGTGCCCGAGTGACAGGGGTATCAGTCGACGGATGTAGTCGACGCTCTTCAAGTGCTCAGGACTCTTCGTTTGAGAGAGCCGTTGCCTTCCGTGTTAAGGCTTTCGTGACAACTTGGAGGTGACCTTTCGGCATCTGGCTCAGGGAAGGAATAATAGAGCCATTCAGTCACATCGACAGGTGTGTTGGCATGTACGGCATGCAGGCATACGTACTGTCAGTTTCAACTGTTGCCGCACCATCAGCCTTGCTTTGAGGACATGCTGCGTTATACAGGATCCCTAAGCCTCCTAGCTCTCTCTGCAGGGTGAGGCCTTTCTTCCTTACAGCTTATGACTTTTGAACCACTTTGTGAAAGCAGGGTGGTGTTGGCCCCACAGCCGTGCTTACTCGGAGAAGTTGGAAGTATCATCCACACAAAATTCCTCTGGTTGTGAGTGCATGCTGCGGGTAGTTTTTTGTTGTAACTTGTTTACGACTACTAAATCGTGTGTATAATAAGCTCAAGATGTTAATCCCCCGAATATACGTATGTCTTTATTTACGGCGTATGCACACAGTAGCGAAAAAGTGTGACGATGCGAGAACCTCTGCTGTGCTTGGCGCATGATGGCCTTAGCTGCCTATGTGCCATTAAACCCAACAAACACGCTAACAAACATCTTCGGCACTGCGGAAATGCCAGCTAACCAGCTCATGTCTCGCATGCTCTTTGTATTCCTGTATTTTTTTCTTGTACGACAAATGGAGTGGGTGGGGGGGGAGTTCATGGTTGGAACCTGCTTTGTACTGTGAACACCTACGCCGTTACCTCTTTTTCGCTTTGTTCCAGGTTGGCTGATTGCAGTACCATTACGGCGCGCTCACTGAGAATGCGACCAAAATTCCCTAGCGATAAATTGCTGCGTAACATTCCGCAGTGCTGAGTCAGCCGCGCGGTAATGGGTTCACCAAAGAACAAACCACTTGAGTAATGACGGAAGAGTCTTGGCTCTACAAGACCCTCGTTGTTGACGGCGGGAATGCGCGAATGCAAGACAGGAAGGAGATAGCGCTCGCGTAACGCCAGCGTCGCAGTCTTTTCGCCCGTCTTGGAACTCCATTCATTTCCTCCGCTCCCGTTATCTGTAACGAGCAGCGGTGGCGTGGAATCCTGCCGACGCGCACGTCTAAGCCAGCGGGACGCAGGTAGGGTTACGATCATTACGTCGACCTGCTTATCTCCGCTGATTAGTGGACAAAATGGTGATAAGAGTCGGCGGGAGCGGTGTAATTGATGCGACATCACGCACCGACTCCGGTGTCGCTGTGTTGAGCAAGGGTTTGTTTTGGCGAGCCAACCTCGTTTTTGCGCACTCTTTCATGCATAAATATTTGTTGTTCTTCCCTCGCAAGAACTTTCCAACCCTTACAGCATTGGTCTATAGACAGTCTATAGACTCTTTATAGACTCTGTTGCCTTCTCATAGATAAGTCTCTTTGTCTGTTCGTAGTCAACAAACTGTCTATAAACAAAAGCCTACTAAGATTGTATGGTCATAAATGCATTGATTGCCCATTGACTGTCTGTAGAATTTGTATTGCCTAGAGACTGTTCCCTAGGGTTGTCTATATATAGTCTATAGACTTTACAGGCAGAAGTCAATGGACAGTCTGTAGACTGCCTAAGGAAATGTTTGTAAGGGAAGGCGCATCATTTTTTATCTGTGCCGGGCAAATGGAAGAGTTAATGGACACAGACTCAAAAGGGAAGAGAAAACACTGTAGTCTTGTTAAACTTATTTATGGCCGTTTCTTTTTCCACTACGCAAGATGAGTCAAATGTTGACCGAACTACTATAGTCCAATTAGACGCTTTAAAAGAATCTGCGTCTGATGTTCCATGTTGCGGTGCGAATTTAACTTTGGAGTCACGGTACTGCGCAGCGAAATTGTCAGATCAATTCTAGCCCTGCACTCTTCCTTTTCAAGGCGTTGTCGTTGTCGCAGCCTCTACTGCCAGCTGACGGGGAAGAATGCACATAGTAGATGGAGAAATTACCCTGTGGCTGCGGAGTTCACGAAATAACGGCACTAGTGTGAAACATGCATGGTGGATGGCAGTTGAAAATTTTTGCATTGTACACGTGCTGCATTAGGAAACTTCTGAACGCAATGTAGACCCGCAACAAGAACGGAATTGGCAGGAAAAAGCCTGTTAAGCTTCTACACATACCCAGAGGTCATTGTTCGAAGGCAGCGGTCATTATACCTGTGCCTGGGTTTCGCATCTTTATATATAATAAATTACTTTTCTGCAAATCACTATTCTGCATCCAGTTCAAATAGTCGAAGAGCGGGAGGGGTAGTGCACATCGCTCACTGAGCATCAGAAGGCACTCAGTGCTTGGCTTCTTTCAAGTGCGTTGCATAGTAGAAGGTAAATAGGACAACGGTGCGTGTCACAAATACAAGGCACTGTTTCGAACAGTACAATTTAAAGAAAAAAATGTTTTCATTTCAAAGCAGAAGTTTGTACCGGCTAGATTAACACGGTCTACAAGCTGCTTGGCTTTTCAGAGGCGGTTGCAACAAAGAAATGCCTTGAATGAGGAACGCCAGTGAATAAAATGAAAATATTTTCCAGAAAAAAACAAGGATAAGCACGCACGAAAATTCGAAAAGACATGGTTCAGGTACTTTTATTAATGTCCAAATTTTTTCAAGAAGGGCAGTGGCTTTAACGTAAGGCTACAGAAAAATTAAACAAAGCTTGTTGTTTCCAAGGAGGTGGGAGTTGGGGGGGGGTTCCAATTTCAAATGACCACCTTGGTTGAGTGCTCCATCATAACATGGTGATTTGCGCCCAATATAAACAGTTAACACAGTAAGCAAATATACGTGAAAAAGTAAAAGAACAGAAGCAAGACGGCAGCCAATAAGGATTTATTTGTAGGCACAGAAGGCTCTGACTGAAAGGGCATAACGCACTAAGTATCCTTTCATAAAAAAAAAGAACACTTAACCCTTCATGGCGTGATCTCCTGAAACCACGCCTATAGCACAGAAAGTTCCGGCACGTGTTGCATTTGACCTGATGGGCACCTGAGTACAACGGCTGACGCATTTGACAGGCGTACATCGGAATGAGAGAAAGGCGCATTTCTATGATCTTCTAAGTGATTCTCATATCTTTATTCAAGTGTAAGAAATCAGCGTAGACAGACTGCAAAAACACACTGGCGAGAGGCGCGATTTTTCTTTTTCGTAGATCACTTCTGCTCCCAGCCATTTTCTTGCACTTCAAGTTTCCGCAACCAGTTTGAAGTGCTAGGCTAGCACCACGGAGGGCGATCGTACTCAACGTATAGACTGCTTCCAACATGAGCGAATACAGATACTCAAGGAGGCTGAGAATGGTTCCCAAGACAGACAGATGACTCCACTCCGCCACCCCTTCTTCGAATGCCGCCGCTGACCCTTGCTCTCCATTCGCTTGTATACTTGTCCCATCAAGCGTCTGCGTAGCGCTTTCTTTGAACTGCTAGTTGCAAAGAAGGCTTCGCCAGTTGCGTAGCGTTAGCGTATGTTTGGCAGATGCCGAGATCTCGAACCAACTGTTGGCACACCTCCTACACATGGGCGGAAAATCGGAGTGCATGGCAAGTGAGGTAGAAAAGACGGGGCGTAGAAAGAGTGAGGGGAGGAAAAGGGCGTTAATTATTCTGTTTGTTATTCCCGCGATAGGCGGCGACGAGATAAAAGAGAGCAATGCTGGCGGGAAACCGCGGATCTGGATTGACAACGTCCAGAGCGGCCGGCGCTCCGCGCGCGTCCCTGAAATGTGACGGGCGGTGTTTCGTCAAGCCCGCCTTCCTGGGATTCCATGGCGCGGACAATTTCCACGCACGTGTTCGACGAGCAGGGCGAGGATGCTGGGAATAAATAAATAAAGTAATTGGGCGAGGGAGGAAAGAGAAAAAGGAATTCCTGCAGCGGCGAGTCACACACACACGCAGACTCCCCATTCCACGCGAGCTTACGGCAGGTGCTGCAGCTGGCGTTCAGTGCGGAGAGTAGCTGATGTTCCTCCACATACCGCTGCCTCCCTGCAGCCGTGCCTCCTCTATCTGGCCGCCGTGCCTTCCTCACTTGCGACGGCTCCATCCTCTTTGTTTCTGTGCGGAGATTAACGGACTGTCGCGGACGCTGTAGCTGTGGTTGCCGCCCGGAGCTGCGTTGCCGACAGAGTGCGCGTGGAACAGAACATTGCGCAGTAGGATGGTCTGTCCGCGCAGCGAGTCCTTCACCACCAAGCCGATTCCCTCGAACGCTTGCTCGGGAAGATTCGCCGGAGATAACGGGTGAGTTTCGATTTCGAATCGTCGACCGGAAAAACAGGTATTAATGGGCGCGTCTGGGTGCTCACGTAATATTGCTTCCAGATCTTTGTTCCGGGCTGCTTTTATGTGGCTCTGAGATGATGGCTAATTAGGTTGGGTCACGTGGATGATCACGTAAAGAATTATCGGTTGGGACGTGGTTCTTCCTTGCGCCTTCAATAGTCCTTGGGGTAATTTAGTGAACGTCTCTATTATCCTGCGTTCGTTGGATGAACTACCTCAAAAATTATGAGATAAAATTAGTATCCAGTCGAAAGCGCAGAGACCGACCAGCCGTCGTCAAATACAGAATTAGCAAATAACTACTTCGTGAAAAGCCACTCGAAATTATAAACGTGAAAAGGTAGATCAAGGTACCGTTACTTATGTCATCTCCTTTTGCTTAGCAAAACCACACCAAGAAGAAAACGGCTACAATAAGGTGGGAACATTATACCATCTGATTCATGCTTCTCCGTCACTGTGTGAATTAAGATCTAGAGATCACACTGGGAATTACTTGCGGTTCGAACTAGTCTGTTACTCACGGGATGTATTTGCAAGAGCTGCATAGCAGCACCGCGTACTGTTATTATGCACTGCACGGGAATGTGCCATTTATGTGATCAACTACTTCGAACCTAGCTGAATATTGGGTCTCGCAGCTTTGAAGCTCATGAGCGCAATTTTAAATATCAGTGTTTCTAATTTAACAGAATGCGGATGTTTTGAACGCTTGCTGTGACCGAACTTGTCCTACAGGTGTCAATGTGCTCATTTTTGGGCACGTGGAGCGCCGAGGTTAACGTCGCACAGATGTCGATGCCACCAGCTTTGTCATGTTCTTCTCGTGAGCTCCGTACATTAGTAAGAGCACAGCGGCACTAAAAAAAATGACCGTTATAGGCCGAGATATCAAAACATAAATGTGCTGGCTGCGAAACAAACACAACGCCATAAAGTCAACGTTAAATTTGAATAAAACAAAGAAAAGGTTCTCAGGAACTCACCTCAGGAGAACCTTTGAGGAAAAGTGGAAAAGCAGAGTCACTAAATTAGTTAAAAATTATTACAGCGAGTATTGCGCGATGCTCTTTCTAATAATTGTGCTATAGCGCAGCTTCATTACGTAATGCATTCACAAAAGAATCCTGATTAATGGGGCAAAAAGAACTAATGAAACCGCCTTGCTACATGTCCGGGCAAGTGATGTAGTCAGTTTATATTCAAATGCCGCACGTTATTTTAAATACCGAAGAAGCTGTTGACCCGCTGCAAAATTTGGCGGCATAATATCGCAGCTGCATGATTTAGTGTGACGTCATTTTACGAATGTCAGAAAGAACACAAAAGTGTGGGATTCCGGAATGCACAAGACCAAATCATCAAGTCTCGAAGGAAAGCCTCAGTCAGCCAGTCAAAGCTTCGACAATAGCACTGACCCCGAGAAAGACAGGTTCTGTTGTGGAAACGTTGGCTAGTGGACTTGAGCTCCACATCGACACTTGTTCAGCTTACCATTCTCGCAATGACTCAGGTGGGTGTAACACCCGCCTAGAAGCATCGCTGACTTCTTTTTTGCTTTCGGGTCTTGCTTTTTTCCATACCTCAATGCGCACAGTTGAAGTGCTAACCAACAGTATCTCGCATAAACTCACGAGGAAACGGTCTCGAAGACTGCAGCAAAATATGTTCAATATCTAGAAGGAATACTTTTGAGCACTCACATTAAGTATGGGTTCTAGGAACGGAGCCGGCTACCTATTATTTTCTTTTCTAACCGAGATTTTTTTTCCCACTTCATGGGCCCGATTGATCAGCGTATAGAGACGGTTTTTGGAACCATTTTTTTTATCGGTGAACTTATGAACTATAGTGATGTCATGGTGAGCGACAGGCCCCTAGATGCTCCCATTCGTAGCAGACACTCCAGGACAGCCCTGACGTCACGAGTATAGTTCCGGTAGCCGCGAAAGTCGTCTGCTCGTGTTGCTGCTGGAACATATCGGACGTGCCCGAGCTGTGTCAATGCGTTCGGGCAGGGGATTTCATCCGGTCGCATCTCTATATCGGTAGTTCCGAAGTCCATTATTGCCGACAACGACATACGAGAAGGAGATAAGGACAATGAACCTTGGGTGAGCGGCTAGACGAAGACCCACGCGCGGCGGGAAAACGGGTGCGACAACCGGAAGTAGGCAAACCAAGCATCAAACTATGACGTATTCATAGTTGGGGCGCAGCCCTCAGGCTGTTTTGTCTTGTGTGTGTGTGTGTGTGTCAAGGGAGGTACGAATTGAGGGAAAGAGCAGGAGCGTTATTTACAATCGTAGATATATTGGGAGCTAATGAAGTTAACTCAAAAATCCTTGCGGTGTGGTGACAAGTGATGGAATATATATCGCTCGCCTGCTTTACTTAACCTTCGTACCTGGCGTTCCGTTGTCTCTGTTAAGGCGATAGCCCTTAATGGCTCATACTCGCGTCCGTCCGTTACATTTTAGGTCACGTGACCTTGTGATGTCACGCAATCTCTCTGCCACGCTCGCGCCAGCTGGTCTTCTCCTCTGTCGTGAAATGAATTCAAGCGCGGCAAATTCAAATCAGTGCTATGAGTCGCAAACGGCGTTTGCCTTCCTGCAGTAAAGAGATATCTAAGTGCCTTCAACGAATTTTTCGCACTCCTTAGTGGTTCTCAGTAGCTTTCCACAAACACTGTGGCCGACAACCCTCTATTAATGGAAAACTTTTCACTCTCTTTTTGCATAACGAGGCTTAATTCCTGACATAGTATTCCGGCTTTAATTCAAAGCATGTCACAAGGCTTTCACACGAACTGAAGCAAAAAATTACTGCATGGAGCAAAGACACAGGCGTCAGTGATCTCCCGATTGTCCCAACATTTCTTGAAACGTTCCTTTCCTGCACTGTGAACAACTAAGAGAACCGGTTGTTATAAGTGACACATACACAAAGAAAGTCTTGTCAAGGCCTGTTTGTCTCTCTTCATCTATGAAGTGGTGATACTGACTGATAAGCAAACGGGATTAAGGAAAAAGGAACCCAGACATGGAGATGGAGACCACGCTGCCAGTCAGATGCGGCGGTGCTGACGTGAGAAGCGTTGCCTTAGAGACAAAATGCGCACACCCAGACTGAGAATACCACTACAGTATTCTGCGTCTTTATCTTGAAGGCTTCTAAAGGTTTTTACCTCACCACTGGCTCGTTTGTGACAAAAACTGGCCACCGAGTTCGCGTATTGTGATAACGTTTGCCTCGTAGCAAATTTAACAACAGTACTTACTTGGTTTAGCCGTGCATAGTGCAAAAGTATAATAATTTGCCCCGAGATCGCCAACTTTTGACGAACTGAAAGCCGCCAGCGCCGGACTAATGTGGAAGGGAGGCAGTGGAACCATCATAAGATTCGCGCACCTTGTAACGCTCGCATTGGCGGCGTTTGGCATGTGGGGCTTTCCGCTGGAATTAAAATATGGCGCCACTACCTCCATTCGGCGAAAAACTGCGTTGGCGGAATTCGATTCGTTGATATCGGGGTAGAAAATTACGAATCTGCATCGTGCGCAGCTGAACCAGGTAAGTACCGCTGTCAAACTTACCAGGCGATACAAATCTGCCGCAATATCTAAGCTCTGTCCGCAGTTTCACCACACACGAGCTAGCAGTTTAGGCAGCAAAATTTTTAAGCATTTAAGGTAAAAAAAATGCACAATACTGTATGCACTGAAAGATGAGTAGACGGACCGAAACTAGCAACTAAACTTTATTCTACTTTTCACGAAAAATACATGCGGGAAAGACCAAAGTGCATGCGTTCGGCACATGCAATCGAAAAAATAAAGAAAAATAGAGAAACATCATGGGTTCGGGGAATTCATACCCTTATCACCCAGGCCAACCGCAGTACGAAGAGCATTCGTTACCGCGAGTGACATGAGGCGGAGTAGAGGAATACATCTTTTGACACGACATCCGGTTTCTTTGTGTTTTGCTAGTTGACAAGCAGCTTCACTCTGCCATGGGTTGAAGGGGTGGAAAAGTACAGTCAACTTGGAAAAATACAGGAGTTTGCTTCTGCTGCCGGGATGCAGAATCATGGTTGCAAAACACGCTCGCATCCGCCCCATAATGCACGTCAGGTGCTGCTTGCAGTAGGTCTCAGCGTTGGCTGCCTGCCGCTACAGCGCTTCTGTGATGTCACACTTCATACAAACAACGCTGCTAATAATATTATTGACAGGACACACGCAGGTGAGACAGTTCAGTGAGTATACAGTAGGCTTTTGAACAATTGCAAAGTACTCATCGCAACATTGTTCGTTGTTTTTGGCAAAGAACGATGCTGAGTCGACGATGCTGGTCACAGAGATTTCTTGTACTGCGGAGGTCGAATAGATTCAACAAGCTTCTGTATGAAGGGATTAGGCGGTGAAGCGGAAGTTGTAATAGAGGATCTGTTACTGCTTCATCTCAAGGAATAGGAAATTCTAGTCAGTTGTGAATAGAGACTCGAGGAGACAGTCGGCCAAAATGAATCTGAAAACGAACAAAAAAAGATTATTTCTCATGAAATAGAAATGGGCCGAGCGAACTCTGGTTCTCTTGATAGTAACAGAAATTTTTGCGCTTTTAAGGGCTCAACGCTAATGATGGTTTACGGTTTATGGGGGTTTATTGTTCCAAAGCGACTAAGGCTATGAGGGACGCCGTAGGGAAGGGCTCCGGAAATTTCAACCACCTGGGGTTCTTTAACGTGCACTGACATCCCACAGTACACGAGCCTCTAGACTATTGCCTCCATCTAAATTCGACGGCCGCGGCCGCTATCGAACCCGCGTCTTTCGGGCCAGTAGCCGAGCGCGATAACCACTCAGCCACCGCGGCGGCACAACCGTATTGATGTAACCCTTTCCAGAGTCTTATTTTTCTCTTTTCGAAAAAGAATTCGCTCTGCATGCCGAAACCGTTAAGCATGTGTGTACCTGTGCCATAAGAGCATGGTAACTGAAACATGCAAACTTCAATTTTTCTTCACTGAACTTCTAAGAAGTTTCTGCCAGCGAGAGTTGTGCGATGATTTCACATGCGCTTTGTTGTTGGCAAGGATATCTGTACCATGGGCTTTATCCTGTCCTAATATTTGACCGTTGGGACTAGCCGAATGTAAACAACCTGATGAACGCTTTATGTACTGCAGACTGCAAATAATGCTGGCATTACTGAAATGAAAAAAGAAACCACAGCGGATGGGCGCAACAAACTGAGCGCAAAAATTAAGGAGGAGACAAGCATAAACAAAAACATTTAGCGACAATAATTAAGATACATAGGAAAATTTGGCACGCCTGCTGTAAAGAAAGGTTGCTCGTGGTGTATATTTCATCCGCTTGCGGCCACCATAACATTCGAGGCCGCGGCCACCATAACATTCTGCAACTTTGTTTTATGTTGCACTTGCCGCGCAAAGCGCTAGGCTGGAGAGAGTATTACCTTCACTTGTGCAGAAAGACAATTCCGCCTTTTACGTCAACAACCACCGAATTTAATGCTCAGAGTATTTTAGGCAGCTGCTTTCTGGCTAGTGCATTGCTAAAAAAAAGAAGAAAAAACAAAGAAACGAAAATGCGGGCACACTGAAAACAAAAGTTGGTCGCTACGTACTTGCACTGAAAACAATATTATGAGGCCTCATGCCACCTGGATCGCATATACGCAGTCTAGTGAGCGCATGCCTACACTTTTGAAGTGTTTCCCCACTGTTTTTGCGGTCCCCGTCATGAACAATGATCGAGTGCACTAGACACATTTTTTCGGGAGTTGTTTTCAAGCTTCGCTTTTCAGTCATATATTTCCCTTGCATTTGAATTTATACTTGGTATTTTTGCGGTGCTTCTATATTTTTTCAGCGTTGAGTAACAGCTAATGTACTTTGTTCTGCTAAGAAGCACATTTTTTTCTTTTTCTGTGTAGTAGGGAAAGGACTCCCTGTTCGCTTGTTGCATGCACTTGGGGAGACGATGGCATCTATTAAATGGCGTCATGGAGGGAAACACTCTCTTTGTGGTCTTCTTCGAAGTTCCCGCGTTAAATTCCCTAAGCAATAGCGCTTACCAGCTCGCGCCGCCCTCAGCCTAAATAAACAGGAAGGGATCATTTACCTGGGCGTTACTAAGCAGTTTTATCCTGTTTACGTGAAGAACCCTAGAATTGGGCATTTTTAGCAAGGTGCGATGCGTGAGTAGAACCGTCGACTAAAAGCCAATTACGGTCTTCCATAGCTTTAGCTGCTGTTACGAGGGCAATATATATACAGGTTTTCGCATTAGGTACCAGAATCGCTCCTGTGCTGATGGAAATCGACACCTCAACCAATGCATGCAGGATGTAATGATTATAAACGTTCCCGACCTACTCATGTACACGAAGAAGTTAGCTGTTTTACTTTTTAACAGAGTTAAGCGAGATCTCGTCTCACTTTGTCAGGCACATACTGATCTGTCATTATCCTACAATTTTGCTCTTCGTTTCCTTGGTTACGCCACGAACACGCACGAAATTGCGGTTCTCAATCTATCCACCGTCACATTAGACTCTTATGTGTTAAGTACCTGGCCACGACTTCGTGTACTCTAGAAAGGCGTACTATACCTCAGTTTTACGGCATTACTTAGCTTCATGCAATGAAAAAATAACGCGAGCGAATCGTGGCGTTGCGTATTAAGCTAACCACACTGTTTAAAAAAGGTGCAGTTCGTAAGGTATGATATACTTTGTACGTGTCTACTCAGTCCCACTACATCCTGGAACTCAAGGCAAAGCTAGCTAAGTAAGAGGGAACAAGGAGCCTTCAGGGAAGCAGGTATTAAAGGTCTTGACGCGTTAGAACATTCCATGGTTGCTAGCGCTGTCACTTTCGTGCTCCGCGGGTACATGGAAATCCAAAGTCGTGATCTGCAGGAAGGTACAAATCATTCTTAGATTCATCGTGCTTTCGTTGTTTAGCCCTTGTTTTCCTGGTGCCAACTGTATCTCCGGTTTCATAATCCAGCAACTGTTAAGCAGGGCATAACACATCCTTTGCTTAAATTTCGGAGGAACCAAAATGGCGTGAAAGAATAGGTCGGCCACAGAAAACATAAAACCGTAGTCAGCTTTTGGTCGCAGAGTAGGCTCGGGAAATTCTGGTAAGGCCCGTTCGCAATGTGGGCTGCCATGATATAGCGACTGCATTACAACTTGATTCTTTCGTTCCTTTTGCACAGTGGTTCAGGCAATGCCACGCCTCCGCTCTCTCTTCGGCTGACCACAGGATGATGCAAGCGATAAGAGCAGAAGAAAATAAAAAATTATTACGCCAGCCTAAGCAGGAAAGGGTGCGGTCGGAGCATTAAAATCCCTGTCTTTGCCAAGCATTATCCAGGTGGAAAGAGGGCACGTGCTTTTAAGGAACATAACGGCAGTCCTCAGAGTCGCGGTTATCTTTTAAGTTATGTGACGCCTGAGAATACGCACCAGGTCACGAACGAAACGGCCGCGCGCTGTTTGCACAGCGCAAGCACATATCTCGTTTGTCAATGTGCGGTGCAGGGGCAACGTGACGCCCTTGTGCGAACACGTGCGGGCTCGAAGACAGCGACACCAGAGCGCGGGGTTCAAAGTGGCCGCCGCGGTTCAGCGCGATTGGCCATACGGAAACGACCAGTGAGGGGAGAGCTCCGGGGGGCACTACGCTAGCGCCACCTCGAATGCTTTGCGGAACATTTAGGCACTACAGGAGCAACAGCGCGCCGCTTTTGCATCCACTGGCATTCGCCACGGGTTTGCTCTCATCTGTGTGCCCGCACGTGAGGCGTCTGCATCTGTGGAAAGGAAAAAGAGAAATACGGGAAACGCTACAGCTCGACTATGCACCGCGACGGCAATGGCGGCGTCAATACGAATCCGTGAGTTCAGGCGTTCGTTCACTCGAGCGTTCGTTCGATCTGACGTTCGAGTTTCGAGCGTTCTTTCGACGCGTACTCCCATGCTATCTCTATTGTTTCCTTTTTTTTCACATTTTCAACTCTGTACGTACGAAGGTTTAAATTTTACAGTGTTGATGTAACGGCTCACATCAATTTCGTTTGTATGTCTCCAGAAGTCTTTGTCTCCATTTCCATTTCGCTGTGCTTATGCGCACGTTGGTTCGGACAGATATTGAGCCCGCAGTACTCCAGCATTTAAATGTGTCTTTTTTCTTCAATCCACTCAGGCTTGCCTAATCCGATTTCGACTGTATGATCTATAACACGGTCTGGTACGTATCGATCAGCATTGCAGCAGCAAGTAAAATGCATTGGAGAGTGAGTCTTTGTCATCTTAAATGCAAAGTTTGTTCTGGCTTTAATCCCAAATAATACAGTGAATTTTTTTCCTCGTTTTCCTACCTTCTTCGGCACTCTTTGAAATTGAATTTGGCCCTATTAAGAATACTACAGAAAGAGCGCGAAGAAAAGGTCGCTATTACGACGCTATTAGGAAGAAAGAGGCCTTCCTAATAGTGCTACTTTCAGTTTCAACGAATGAGTGACCACCGTGCCCAGCACCAAGTTCTGCCGAAATATACTTCCTCGGGGTTCATAGTGTAGTGTTCGTTATCTAGTACTTAAGGAACTTTCAATGCGCTCTCAGTAAAATTTGCTTGTTTAAAAAGCCCGATCGTACCCCGTATAGGTGCTTGGTTGATTAATCTAACATCGATTATTTGGTCGGAGGCTCAAGCATGATGATCCCTTGTGTAGATCGTAAAGGTACAAAGAATTCAAAAAAAAAAAACTGCACCCACGCGGCACAGCATTTCAGTTAGGCCTGTGAGTTGTCCACGTGCCCCTCTCAGAGAAGAAACAAATATAAGTTTGTTGCTATAGTCTTCATTATACTTCCTGTTATTCTGTGCTCCCTCGCATTCAATACTTACATGCCGTGGTCCAGAAACACCAAGAATCGATCGAGAAGCAGTAAAAAAGAAATTCTATGAACAACTCCATAAGAATTTTGTTTTAAGAAGTTTTTTGTTCTTTGCATTACTTCACTCTGTGGGCGTTTACTTGCGGACATATGTGTAGATAAGCTGCAATATTTTCTGGACGCATATATTTAAACTCGTTACTTTCGTACAGTTTTCGAGAATAATCGATTTGCTTCATTTTATTTTCCACATTTGCCATTCGTTTTTGTTATCCACATGAAATAAAAAGCTCACTAGTGGTAGTGATGCAAATATTATCTGATTACGTGAATTATCTGTATCTGGTTTTCGGTACTTCTTTAGGTTAACGTGGTCTTATTTGCGTGACTTCCTCCGCCGTGCCCTTGGGCGGTGGCAATATATCAATAGAGTGGATTTTAGTATTACCTTCAGTGTCCCTCTCACGCCGGTTGCAACAAGACACTGCTGGGTGACGTTCTATTTTGAGGCCAATAATTATTTTTCTTGTGTCACAAGGGATACTGCAATCAAAGAAATGGCCAAAAACTGGTTAAGCGTTCTCGCTCAAAGCTGTTTGTTATGAGTTCAAAGTTATTCCTTACGTTTTGTAAATGTCTTAACGACGTGTACACCGCGTGCATTTAAACCTGGCATAGCTGTTTATATTCTTGTGGTATGTGAAATATTCATGTGTTATATTCAAAACACTCCTTAACATGCAAACCGTGCTGCATGAAAAGCGCCCTTGAAAATGCTGTTCATAGAGCCGCATTTGTAAATTTGCCCCAGGTAATGCAACACTGCACGGCCCTCTCAGAACCTACCATTATTTCAAGCTCGTTGTGAAGAGACGCCGAAGTGCTAACGCCAGTTAATGGGAAGCATTCCGGGTTTATTTCACAGTGTGCTACACGTGTTTTCACTACACCAAGTGCTGAACAAAAAACCGCCTTGGAGAACCGTACGTGGAAAAAGCTGTCTCATAGCACCCTCTTGATAGAATCCCTGCTGAGCTCAGCAGCCTATCGCTCGCGAACCCACAAAAAGGAACCTTACGTTCTGCGGCTTCCGGAGCTCCAGAGATCGTAAAGCTCGGCGGTCGGACCACGCAGATATAGAGCGCTCGACCGTAAAGCCGCATACCGCGGCACAAGACGCGCCTACGAGCCGAACGAGCGTGTTCAGTGCGGCTCTCCGTAAAACCAGCCGCCGGCAGAAGGAATGCCTATTAAAGCAATTTGAACCAAACAGGAGCATTCATGTGCCTATTCACTCATACCACAAAGGCGTTTGACCTTTTAAATCATCAGCTACTTCCCCGGAAGCTTCAACGCTGCGGTTTAAGCAGGCATGTAGTGGATCACTCGTAAAGCGCTGTCTAAAATATAGCCGACAAGCAGTTACTGTAAACTGCTTCCTATCACGAACTCACCCTGTACGTTGCGGCCTTGTGTGGGGTATGCTCGGACCATTTATTTTTGATCTTTATAAAAAATTTCATTATCAATGTAGTTCTCCTCGTAAAATTTATTGCATACGCACACGATACAAGCATGTTCTTAGGTGGTGAAAACGACAATGATGATTGAATATATGGTCCACACTGCATGCTCAAACATCTTGACGGACGCACATAAAATAATGCTCTGCCAATTAATTCAAATTATTTAGAGAAAATAAAGATTTGCAGGCTGTAAAGGACGGCCGTATAGATAGATTAAGAAAGAGCGCAGTAGAATATCCTATTTTAGCGAAGGACCGTTATTATGCGCTACAGGATGCGCGTTCATGAAGGCCCATTCACGACAAGCAGGTTTCATGCTGACAAAGCCGTAGAAAAAATATCTAAGGTGCAAACATATATAAAATTACGCCTTTAACGTAAAAACGTACTCACGGACTAGAGTGTTGGGTAGATTAATAGCAGCTAAGTACACCGAAAGCCCTAAATATGCAATGTTAATGAAAAAGGTGGCATTGTAAGAAGAATGCGACGTCACAAATCAGTATACAAGCAAAGGTCAATGCTTTGCAGAAAACTTCCGTTCTGTCCAGATAGTACCGGTTTTTTTTTCAAGGCACAGCGGATACAACAAACCCGATGCGACAGAGGAAGCGCTAAAAATGGGCTTGCTTATGCCTAACTAAACAAAAACGCTTTTTTATAACGTAATGAAAACGACCAGATTGAAAAAAGGCCTTCAGGTATGAAAATTCATCTTTGGAAAGTATGCTTCTCGCACGATATCACAGTTCGTGTCTCCGTCCTTGTAACATTTCAATTGCCCTTCGTTATAGGATTTTTTTTGCTTTCCTTCCTTTCAACTTGTCATACATTGCTTCTGTGGACTATAATTAATCTCGATTCTGAATAGTATGAAACGGAGTCAAAAAGCTTTCGAGTGGAAGTGTTTGGGACGCGTATGAGAAGGGAGCCGCGTCCACCCAGAACTTCGCTTCAAGCGGGTCGATGCTTTTCTTGCTCTTGGCATGGTAAGTTTTATGCCACAACGTAATAGCCAGGCCAAGCGACGACAAACTTTAAGAGGCTGAATGAGAAGATTAGTTGGAAAGGAATGCCCGGTAACCGTCCCACTATGGGTCATATTTGATTACACTTTGAACGGAAGGTGTAAAAAGGGTGTAAACTCTCCTCTAACGCAATTCTTTTTGCGGCAAGGAGTAAACATAGAGTAACTTGGCCTCTAGCACACTTCCTTTTTTTAAGGAGAGAAAGGAGTAAAAAGGAAGTAAGCTGTCTTTTAGCGGAATACTTTATAAAAACAAAATCATTGGATGAACTTAGATATCTCTTAACTGCGGGAAGGCGAAAACCCTTTGCGACTGATTGCACTGATTTGAATTTGCCGCGCTTGAATACATTTTACAATAGAGGAGAAGATCAGCTGGCGCGAGCGTGGCATAGAGATCACGTGACATCACAACGTCACGTGACAGTCACTTGATCTTAAGGTCACGTGACATCACGAGGTCACGTGATCCGGTCACGTGACCTAAAATGTAACGGACGGACGCGAGCACGAGCTATTAAAGACTACCGCCTTAAAAGAGAGTGCGCTACAAGACAGCTTACCCTCTTTTTACTCCCACACAGGTGCAATTGCGTTTAGAGTGCAGAATACGAAGCTAATAAGGACACAAGACGAAAACGACGCGGAACAGGCTCTACTCGAAGCCAGGAAATTTTGTTAAAGAAAACAAAAAATACAGAGAAGGAACCATGCATCCTTGTTTATTTCGTGCTGTACTCAAATAGATTCCTACCAGATGATCGCCCAACAGTTGCCATTAATTCACTCTGGATGGACACTTGAACCGCGCCGTGAAGTGCGTGGTAAAGAGAGAGGGGAGAAGGGTGCCGGGTGCCACCCTCTCGAGAGCTGGAATCGAAAAATGGAAGAACAAAAAAGAACAAATACGAAAGTAAAGAAAATGAAAGGAAGTCGTAAGGAATGGTGAAGAAAACAAAGAAAGACAAAGAAGAAAGACAGAGATAAAGGCTGGAAGTTTTAATTTGCATTAAACTTCCAGACGCAACTTGTGATGTTGCTTGAGTCGGACGACTGATCTTGCTAACTTCCCATTTTTAAGCAAGTCAACGTGAGCATGCTAAGTGCTGTCCTCAAGTTCGACATCGTTTTACCCACTTGGCTAAGGCCTCCAAATGACAGCGGCGAAGAGCATAGAGTTGCATTCCGCCACCTAGCCTTTATGAATAGTCAGAAGAGAATAATAGGCGCATCAATTATTCCCCTGGTTTTCTCATGGTGACCCGAGCTATGCTTATCGTGGGCTGCAGCGGTTACGAAAATGCCTTCTCCGGCTGAATGCCTGAACAGGCAAGAGGCGGGTTCATGCACGCGTAACGAGATTAGCCTCAATGTAAGCTGGCTCATCTCGCTCTTCGCACCGCCGAAGAGGGCACCGGGACCCGAGAGCATGCCGCTTCTATGTTTTAAGCAGTCTCGCATCTCCGAACTGAGGCGGGGAAATTCTATGGCATTGTCCCGCTTTACAGTCAGCACGAGGTAAAGGAGATCCACATTTTGTAGAACAAATTGACTCCAGCGTTGCATCGCTGCCTAGTCGCCTGATATTGTCACTAGGATATGGAGCGTGCACATCAACCACCTCCCCCCCCCCCCCCCCCCCCCCGTACGCAGAGGTGTCTTTCATGATTGACATCACCGATCCCAATTCGGTCTGTCGGTGATTCACTTGGTCGGTTGGTCAGTCAGACATTCAGTCAGTCCGTCGGTCAGTCTGCGCTTGTCTTGTGTCCCTCTCTTGTCCTTTCGTCGTGCTAAACTTCTGTTCAAAATCATGCCATAAAAGCTAGTCCAAACTTCCACTTTGCTGAACCCGCCCGCCTCCCTGCCTCCCTGCCTCCCTGCCTCCCTGCCCGTCCGCCTAACCGCCCGCCTGCTAGCTTGCTCGCTTGCCCGCCTGCCTGCCTGCCTGTCTGTCGGTTGGTCGGTCAGTCGATCGGTCGGTCGGTCAGTCAGTACACGAATCATTCTGATTTCTCTGAACTAGAGAAGACTTTTCTGAAAGCTCACGATCTTTAAAGAATTCCTGCCCCTGATCTCAGCTCGGCACTAGAGCAAATAAACGGTGCTCAAAAGAGTCACGTTTTATACCTACAATAGAATGCAGAGACCTAGATAGAAGGCAGCGAACTCAGCATTTTCTTTTATGTCAAGCCTCGTCCCGTAAGCTTCTGCTGCCGACTGTCGGTAAGCAACGCTGACAGCGAAGCATCGACACTCTCCGTACAGCGCCCCGTGACAAGAGCAGGATGGCAACGCTGGTCCTTTTGTTGCGCGCAATACATAAGCACCCGATGCGCAGAGTAGCACATCTGCTCATTCGCCGACTAGATTTTCTTTCTTTCTGCTTCATTGCATTCTCTCTATCTCTTTCCTGCTTCATGCGTAAGCCCCGGCGCTGCTCACACTTGCGCAGGTTGCACGTATCCCCAGTCGCAGCCATCCGGCTGTTTACATTTTCGCGGCAGCCAGCGAATGGTTCGCGCGCGTGCGCACAATCCCAAAGCGAAACTGGCGGCAACGGCTCATCGCGCCATAGAGCTTGCATTTCTATTTCCGGAGCGATCAAAAGGCCGCTCAAGCCCTGCGTCAGGCAGAAGAGATGTGATGCGGCGCTCTTACTATACGCCCACGGCTTACTGGGAAAACCGAACCGTGGCGGGTTCCTGTTTTTCGACCCTGAGTTGTGACGCAGTACTGCTACAGTGGGCTTCGAGATCGTGTCCATTTCCGGATGAAACCATGGCTCGCGGAAATGATCGACATAGGTCACTATTAGTGCTTGTGCGGATAGTGGGAGCAGGGTGTTCCCCACGTAAAACAGCGTATACTAGTTTCACCTGTCTCAAAATGAGAGTGGCAGATGGAGAAGGGACCTACGCTTTGTCTCACTGCAACCTCAAAGCATTGCAGGACCCCACTTAGTAGTTCCACTTAGCGGGTGCACTTAGTGTCAAAAAATAAAACAAGTGGTTTAATACTCGTGCCTGCTTCTGCGTAACAACGCCCGAACCCAACTGGTTTGAGCCCATCTCAGCACGTCATAAGCCGATGTGATAACTTCTTTCTTTGTTCCTAATTCCACACCCTCGTTTATCCTTGCCCTCACCGTACTGGCCTAGTGCTTGCACTGAAGGCGAGAGAGTTACCACGCGTTCGCATTATTCACGACCTAACAAACCCTGCGGATCGATAAAAATGCCGACGAAGTTTACAGTCAATCTAAGAACTTTGAGACTGCGATCTTCTCGAAGCATTCGCCGCGTCTATCATGAGGCACACTTTTGAGAAAATTTTGTGCAGTGTTACGCCACGAGAACCGCACGTGTTTTTGATGTCAGCCCTTAAAAGTCCTGCTCAGAAAGTCCTCGAAAAGAGCTTTGTCCTTCCTGTTACACCTGTGTCTACCGGAACACTGCTGGCGCGGAATAGCATCCGGCTGCCTACACACCGATGGTATCAATGGGTTGGAACAGTTGTAGCACGAGCAACGTGGTTTCGATCAAAACATGCGCTCGCACTGTCGGTCTTGCTCCGATTCACGCGACCGCGAGTGTGTTCGGAGCCGCAGGTAGCCACTATCAGTTGGAGCGGCACAAACACGTATCTTCTAATGCTCACTGCGCTGGCATTGAGCAGTAGTGGCTGATCCTCCGTATTTTGTCAGCACGGCTGTTACGTGCATTTTACCTCACTGTTCCCTATTTGAGTTTTATTGATTAATTCGATCTCACCTTGCCATATACTAAACATCCCGGTTAGCTGAATCGGTAGTGGGACAGCTGCGGCGAAGCAGTGGTCCCAGATTCGAACCCCGGATAAGGAAGAATTTTTCTTAACTGTAAAGCTTCTGCGGTACCTGTATAGCCATATGTAGCCTTATGGCTTTTGTAGCCATATGGCTGCGCATGGGTTGATGCCGATGAGTAATTATTCCCTTATTACAATTCTCCTCCACCTTGCGGGATACCACTACGTTATTTCACCAGAATGAAAGCGATGGTTTTGTTCATAAATCATAGGGCTTTTCTGTGGACAGCGGCCACATGTCGGCAAAGGCTTATATATTATTTTTTTCATTTTCATGCAAAAAATTATAAGTAAACATTTCTGCGCACTTACCTGCCACGGGTGAGTGGGCAGTTGCGTATTTTATCATACGCCCAAAACTGATATTCTCCTTCATCGGCATAACTGTGCCTCATGCGCCGAGCGACTCTATACTGTTATGAAGAACAGATGGTTTGTCATGTGCTCGCAGGACTGTAGAAGTCAGTGCTGCCTTTTGCATAAGTGGCGCAGCGGCAGTTGTTTGACCGCGTCATTTCTTCCATAAATGACGGTCAGCCCTCGGATATTAACCCACCGGCTTTTTCTCGCCAGCTTATAAATATCATCGTCACAACATGTGGCATCACACATCTCAATCCAGCTACCAGTTCATTCCAATTTGATTGCACTCTATTATGCTTTCGGTTGCGGCGGATTCTTTCCTTCTCGAGCATTTGATTTGTCATTTGATTCATCCCCTTCAAATTTCTTGTTCGCAGATGTCCTAACCCGACCGCACCCGTCAAGAGAGACTACGCCTTCAGACGTTGCAGCATGAATCCTCAAGACTGCGCGCGCTATGGCGTGCATCGGCCCTCTTTTACCCAGGTGAGGCTTTCTGCATATGCTACTCTGGCATGTATGGACCCGTTCTTTATTTTTTTAAGGCGAAAGCCTTTAATGGCTCATACTCGCGCGTCCGGTGTAACGCTGTCTTCTACGAATAACGCGGCAACTAATCAGGATAGCAGAAAGCCAATGATAGCATCAGATTGAGGGGACAAAATGTAGCCCCCACACCAAATTTGATTACTGTAGAGTGATTTGTTACCTAATTCTAGCCAATTATAGTGAAAAAAGAAAAAAAACACCAAATGCGTCGATACAGCGCGGACGTCGATATAGCGATGAGGGCACGTTACGTCACACCCTAGGTCGTCATGGTAACGGGGCACGCGCTGGTGCGTCACCTGTGCGTCACTACACCGAAGCCAGAAGCCAGAGAAGAAGATAAGAAGGAGAAGAAGGCCAGAGAAGCAGACCGCAAGCGCCAACAGCCATTCAGTCAGAGGCCATCATCATCATCATGAAGCGCCAACTATGTCGTCGAGATCGAAAGTGTGGCAAGGTGACTGCCTTTGTGACTGCCACTGGTATGGGAACCTGCGAAGCTAGAATCGCAGTCGGCAAGGCCGAAGGCTTTCGCCATGGCGCACTTAAGATTGGCAAAATGCTCTCATAATTTTTTCTTCACGTTTTGTAAACCACCGTGGAATAAGTTTTTCAGGGCATGATGGCGTAAAAGAGCTTGGTCGTAAGCTCAGGTGTATGTTTGATATTCCTGTTAATAATTTGCTGTACGAACTGTCAGCAAAATGCATTGTCGAATAACAATTATGTTATTCGTTCTGACATACCTAACGCGATAGCGTTAAAAGCCCCGTTCCGCAGACAACCCTGCCTCGTCGTTGTCGGCATTCTAATAGATATATAGGGTGGCGTAGAGGGGCCCTCGAAGACACCTCCGGAAAAGCAACCTAGGTCACGTGACCTTGTGGGGTGATCACAACCGGCCCACCGGATTGTGAGAAAACTAGCCACACTGGTATGGTAGGCGGCAGTTCAATTAATGGTTGATCGCGAGAGGTTGCTCGGAAAGAGGTACTTGTGTCGCACAAAACCAACCGGTGGCGGCATCTTCTATCGCAGGGCAGGGGCGCATCCCTTAACCGCTGTACCACTGCGCAAAGAGTGGTATGGTATGAGGTCTCCCAGGGGACATATCAATTTAAAGTTGAGAATGACCAATTCCGCATATTTGAATGTTAACTCGTTAAGCTACCGCGTCATACCCTTAAGGCGGAGCATAAGTGTTCCCTGCAATATATTGACATAGTGAAGTTGCATTTTGTCATGACAGCATGCTGATTGACAACATGCCTAAATACCAGAAATTAAGCAGCGTCACCAGAACGTCTCTGCTATTTCTGTTGCAAAATGATTTAAAATACAAGAAAAGACAGAAAGCTAAAGTTCCTTATTGAAAAAATTGTCAAACGGTATTCAACCCTCTTTTGGAAGCGCCAAAACGTGGGGTCAAACACAGCAGCCACCATGTTGGGAACGAAAGGCGGAAGTCCCGAAAGCATCTAGTGAAAATCTCCTTTGCTGCAGAAGGCTATGCGCAACAAACTTTATCCTCGTTATCTTTTTGCTTTTTTTATTTGTGGAAGCGTCCAAAACTCTCTGACCACGTGCCAGCTAGCTACCTCTTCATTTGGCAGCATTACTCCAGTGTCGAAATCACATTTCAAGAAGATCGCACCTTTAGCACTCCAGTGACGGCTCGTTCCCGAGGAGCAATAACATAATTGCGCCGTCGAGGCCGCGGCATGCTCCTTGCATTCGGCCTTCAGCAAATTCGCTTCGCTTTGCGCCGCATCGGTGCCGCAATAGGCGCACTAATTGCGCTACTCGCCGCAATTACGCAATTTTACGAACACTTCCTGCAGTGGCACACGAAGAGAGAGAGCCCGTGATTTCGTCTGTCGTCCGCCATTATTACCATAGCACTTCTGCGCCTCGACACTTGCGTAGTTTCTTACCACCGGCTCAGCTTGAAGCCGCGCCTGATTGATTGTCTGCGGTTGTGTAAAGGTTCGTACAACTTGTTGCGCCACGTATTGGTGGGGACGGCTAACATGGTTTCTTTTCTGGAGCGGGAGTGAACAATGGAAGTTTGAGGGTGAACAAAGCGCCTAGGGAGGGCGCGAGTTTGCAGGAGCCAGATGTTGTCCAGCGCATTTAAGGATCATTTACCGCCGCAGCCTTGCTAGGTATTTAGGCACCAATTATTTCTAATAAGTAGATTTGCAAGCCCTTTATTTTTAGCGACCTCGTGGGAGCACATTGCTGGGAATAACGGTGCCGTTCCTTTTAGCCTCAGGGTGGGCCCTTAATGGTTTTGCTGGTCCAGAGGGCAGTGGTCTTTTTTGCGGTGGCTGTTATTACGGAAGCGCTATGGTGGCATGGAGGTCTCCCGTGCATGAAGACGTGAACGACTCAGCTTAATGTATTATGGGCGGCAGATACGTTATGTAATGGCGACGTTTTTGTTTTCATGAACGCTGTTTCGTTTGCTCCCTTGGCGTTAACTAAACGTGAATGATTATGTGCCGCACAACAAGGAAGTTAACTCGTAAAATTTTGGTCATAATCTTTCTTATTACTTTCCAAGTCTCCGTGGGTTCTCTTTTCCTTTTGTGAAATATCCGTTGACGGATGGGAGACGTAAACTGTCGCCAAAGCGGATCGCATTCAGCTGCGAACCATAAATAGATCCTGTAGCAGTAAACGGCGCAGGACTTTTTTACTAAAAGTTATTCATTGAATCAAAGACCGGCGATTAGTTCATGTTGTTAGCGCGTGATTACGGTGAGGGTTATTATTAACGCAGAGTGCTCGGCGGCATTCCCTCAAGGGATATCACGCAGATCGACTTCACGTTTCTCGTTTACATTACTATCTGATTCTAACCTACTGACTAGGTGGGACCAACCATCTTCACTCAGCTGGAGATAACTTACAACGCACCACACAACCTTTATCAGCGTCGCCCCTGTCGGCCACCCGAGTTGCTCATATGCATCTTAAAACTGCAGTCGTGCTTTCAGAGACGATGTGTTCATAGTGACCACATGCCCCGTTCTCACTTGTACTCTAACAGCTACTCTGCCGTCGGACGCACTTCTATGCTACACGCTGACAGGTTCCCATGGTGACAGGTTGGCACAATAAAGCCAGGTACCTGTACATACCCACACGGGTGCGATTACTGGCTGACAGGACAAAAACATGAGAACTGTGAGCACTCCCGTAACGCTTTAGCGGAAGCAATGCGGGTACCCAACATCCTGAGCCCTTAGAAGACACACAAAGTAAACGAAACAAGGACAGCTACTTCCGACGCGGCGAATGCGAAAGCTCCCAGTGTCGCTGGGAAACTGGAGCAATTAACCCCGTAGCCCAGATATCCGTCGCCGCGCTGCACAGTGGGCCTTGCGTGCGCTCTACTCGCTTGTCATGTGGGCGTGCTTGTGCGTGTGACCGCAGCTTGTGCGCGTTTTGACTTGTGTACAATGTATGCTTGTGCAAATGAATGCCCTGCTGCTCCTGCGTGTCCTTTACCGCTCGCAAGAAAACGCGGCGGGTGCCCGACAAGCAGGAAGCGGAGTTTCGCTTTCGATGCGTAATTTCGCAAAATTGGGCTCGGCTACGGGGCGACGCTGGCTGCCCGGCCTGTCAGCCGCGGTGTGATGTTCACAACTGGAGTGGCCGTGTGGTCGGGATCACGTGAATTTATAGCGCAGGCATGCGCATCAATGCCGATGTCTGCAATATTTCAGCTTTTTTTACGGCAACATCTTGAGGAGTGTTTCTGGCAATTCCAGAGTACTAAATTCCTACACGAATTCGCACTACACAGTTGTATTGTCTACAGTGACTTTTCTTTCAAAATCGGTTTGGTTATGAAAATATAAGAATAAATTAATTGAAAATAAAACATCATTCAAATTGGCAGATGCAGTTCTTTGCTCAGAATGCACTAATATACACAATCTGCCTACAAATTGTAATCGCGCACTGAACTTTCACGTTAATAGCCAAAAGCATTCAACAAGCAAGTGAAGCCCTTTACCACCATGATTGTCAAATTTATAGCTGAGTGATTAATATGTTACTGGCTTTGAATATTAAGCAACCTCTGAAATCTGTACGTTTACCTACGAGCCGAATTCAAATGTAAGAAATCGCTCATGTTGATGTTAAGAGATCTTTCTCAAAGCACGGTCTTTTTTTAAGGGTTCCAGAGTTTAGTGCTAACTGCAGCGGTTCTAGCATCTTCTTTGTAACGACATCGTCCTGTGGGACAGAGGAAACTAATGTATACTCATAGGATAATACGAAGCCTCAGTTTCTACGCCTTCATAGGATATGTTGCATTACTTCTGGTGCTGTTTATCTAAACGGACATAAAATCACGAATCGATGAATATTGTTGGACACCCCCGGTTCTAGCTACGGTACTGACACAACCATTATTGCGCAACGGCTACTCCAGTACCGGATGCGTACCGGAAGCCTGTCATAAGTTTACATCCCCTCACGAGTGCCCAAGATCTCTTCCCAGGGACCTATTTTTATAGGTCATTATCTCAGCCAGCGTATGGCCTGGTTGTGCATGCATCGTAGGCGACTCGACCAAGCGGTACGCCTTCGTGCGATACTTCAGCGGGCCCGGCTCAGAGAAGCCAATGATCGTGACTAATCTCTATAGATCTCGTAGGGCTGTCCCAGCCACCCAGAACGTAAATGACCGACGCATGTTCTCGTTCTCTTTCAGTAGGCGAAGCTGAAAGCAACCCTTCGGATCGCATATTGTGCATACGTATGAGCTCAACTAGTTCCAAAACTAGGCTTGCATACTTCGTGGACATACGAAGCAAGGTAGCGTAAAATATATCAAAGACGGGAAAGTATGCGCGTTTTAGTTTTAGTCCTTCTTGGACAATGAGTATAAGTCACACCATTTTTGTTGATGCAATCTTGAGATTCGGTGCTGTCGACACTGTTGGTCACTAGTGTTTAGGAAAAGTGGCTTCTTTTTTGTCAAGCAGAGTATAATTCATGGCGTATTTGAACATATGCATCTTTGCTGGGCGAGAGGAACCCTCTACCTCACATTTCAAAGCCTTTTGGTCTTTAAGAATGCCGTAAGAACTCCTCTATAGGGCTCAGAAAGACACCATATTTAGTCCGAAGAGTTTGACTCAAGATGCATATATTCAATCAGACTGTGCTTGCATCTATGCTAGTAATGAAAACAAATCAGGGGGAGGCTAATACTTTTTCTCCGCGATTTTAACGACATTAAGATGCCAGCGTCTCGCTAACGAGAGTAATAAATGTAAATATAAATGCGTTCGTTAATAGAGGTCCAACGTAACCATGCATAATCCCTCGCGTTCTCGCAGGCCGGCTTCAACGACACGTACATCCAGCTGCCCAAGCACAAGACGGTGCCGGGCGACGTGCTCAAGCGCATCGGCAAGTCGCAGTGCAACACCCGCCACCTGAAGCACACCGCGACGAGACTACTGCCCGTGTTCGGATGGCTGCGCACCTACCGGGTCAAGGAGTACCTGCTCGCCGACATCGTCACGGGCTTCACCGTCGCCATGTTCCAAGTGCCTCAGAGTGAGCATCCAGCCTTGCACTTTCCTCGCACTGTATCGACACTTTTTGGTGGGCACTGAGTTGTCGAAGAACCAACTGTGCTGTCATACGGAAACGTTCGCCGCGTAAAAGCCACACTAAATGTAGTCAAGGAATTTACGATACATCACTAATAAAACGCATTGACATGCTCAATGAGTCGGTCAGCTTAGGCGCTTGTGTCAAATGAGACTTTATGGGAGTGATTCATTGCATCCGGATTTTTTTGTACTGAGTTCATTGCAGCTATTTCTTATAGATATCAACCCGGAACGAGAAGCAAATAAAATAGAGTAATAGATTTGCAAGAACGAAAAATTTACACTTCAGCTTAAAACCATGCAGCTGTAGTGGTTGCGTCAATGGTCTTCTATCCAAGGTTCTATTCGGCCCTGCGAAGAGGAGCTTTACATTCTGCAAGGAGATAGGAAATATGTGCTACGTGCCATAAGACTTGGCCAGTGCATACCTGTCGTGCCGATATGCCTGCATCGATTTCTGCATGACTGTGAATATTGCAACTAACTGTATGGTTCGAGTTTATTAAGAGGCTGTAAAAAGCGACCAGGATGGGAGAACCACGATAACATTAAAGACCAAAAAGGGCCCTTCGTATTCGTGCACATGACATCTTAGTTGAAAGGCGCCTGCAATTCAAGCGCACGTTCTCTTTCGGCGAGTCATATCAGTGTACTAAGGCAACGACTGCAACTCACGTTTTCGTAAATTGCTAAGCCAGTAGTTGTGAATTAAATCCCGCTGGTACGCCCTGTAAGCTTTATTCGGCTGGACTATTGATTTTCAGTACGTGCGGTAGTAGTTTCATGGCAGACATGAGTGTTATGAGACCGTTGCTGTGTAGCTTTTTGTTTGGCCCTCGTTTTTCAGCATGGAATGTCTCTAGAAAAAATAAGACGCGTCTTTCTACTTGCCATACTATACATTATCTTTGCCGAAGCTCTTGCTGCGTTAAGGAACAATAAATCTGGCTTGAGATTTTCACAAAATTTTTGGCCTAAACAGCCGATAAATTTGGCTATTTTGTAGCCAATCCTTTGGTAGTATTGTTTTTTGTGGTTTAGGTAGATATGCAAGACAATCGACAAATTTTGACTGAACAGGATCAGCTATATCATTTATGAAACGAACAAAACGAACCCTCTCTGAGTGGTACATGTGGCGTATTCTTCTTTAATACTTGCAGTCTAACGCTATTTTAAGTTCACACTAGTTGTGCTTCAGAAATGTGTTCATTATTTTGTCCAGCCCGCACTTTCTTGCATGACAATTTGCCTTTCACGCAAACTGCTTTTCTTCGTCGCAGGTTTGGGTTACACCCTTCTGGCATCCGTCCCTCCGGTTTTTGCCCTGTACAACGCCATGTTCCCTATGATGATCTACATTATCCTGGGTACCGTCAGGCAAGCATCCGTTGGTGAGTACTCAGTCTTATACTTAATTCCTTGCACATCTCGTCCGCCTCAGCCACGTGCATGGCAATACATCGTTTCACTTCCGTGAGTTCTCTTTCTCCCTCAGTTTCTGCAAAACGTGTGCAGCAAAGAGCAGCTGCCGTGTAATATACCAATATGTGCCATGTCTACAGCGTCTAACAAAATAGTATCCTAAACTTTAAAAAGTCCACCACCAGGGAGGAATAACTAGACATAACATTGTATAGTGTCCCTGTAACGAAAACAAGATTTATTTTCTTTCCTTTATTGACACGTATTTTATAAAGGCTAATTTGTTGCATAAGTATACGCATGTCATAATTTCTCACCTGTGTGATACTTCTGAGAAATGAGGAATTGGTAACGATGGCGATGTTTTTTTGCCGATACATGGACATGCAGTACATTAACATGTTTTCCGCCATCAGTTTAGTCTCCTCTAAGCGGACCATGCTGCGCACTGTCAGGAAGGTACGAAAGGCGCTACTCACAACGGGTGCTCGCTTCGCCTGCAGGCGCTGACGCCATCATGTCCATGATGACGGGCGGCGTAGTGCGAGAACTCATCAGCGGCGACTTGGGTGGTCACCACTCCATGGTGGCCATACACAACGCCACGCAGGCAGGGCCGTACACGGTGGGGCAAGTCACATCGGCGTTATGCTTCACCATCGGCATTATACAGGTAAATCGGTGGTCCCATGGAATGTCCACTGAAGTGTCAAAATGTATTTATCTTATCAGATTAACGTTCTGTCTAGCAATGTGGCCTCTATACATCTTTTCATAATTACATATATGGGTGCCGCCATATATCGTTTGAGATATGAGACCCGCCTTCCGCTTGTAGAATTCCTCGGAGGCACCTTACTATGCGTGTGCTGAAAAGTCTAGAGTATATAAAAGGTATGCTCGCTCAGCGAAGTCTAAATAGTTACAACGTCTCACGCGAGCTGCAAGGAGTAGGAAATGTGGTTATCAGCTCGAAATATAGAGTAGATGAATCCGAATGCAAAATAATGAGCATGTTAGTGATTTCAAGAAACAGCCTCTGGTCGAAATCGAAGATTGCAGGGTAACTCTCCGCATTCCAAAATGCTCATCGTCCCGAGGTGAATCCCTGATCTGAAGCAATCTTAGCCGAAAAAAGTTAACGGCTCAGATCTTTATGTTTGCACACAGAAGCTACATCTGTGAAATTATTTGTGCATGTTTCTGGAGACTTGTATAAGCCACGCTCCCTGTTTGGGACACCCACAGATTGCACGGGAGGTTGCACCGTCTAAAGACTCTCTATAAGATTTGATTTCACGTTAAAGCTGTATAAGGTATCCTTGCATGGCGCAGTTGCCGTTTAGGCAAACGTAGGATTAAGACATGCATTTAACAAATACGGGTCAATATACCGAGCCGAGAGGATTGATTTTGCTTCAGTCGGTGTAGGGGCAGGAATCGCTGTGCGTTGAGTCGTTTTCGTGGTTGAACGGTGGACTTAATCATGCAGATCAGAGCGGGCAATTAACGGATACGATACCCACGTAATTGAGCAAAACGATATTGGTCGGTTCTTACCATTTTTTAGCATAAAACACTTACTGTGCATTGGTGGTATTTGTGCGTTTCTGTATATATCAGAGTATTTTGGCATGATGGAATTTTAGTGCTTGCCATTGTTTTTTACGTTTCTTGGTACTGCTACCTTTGTCATGCTGTTTTACGCTCTTTCGTAGCACATGTAATTGGATCGGAAGTATTGCAAATAAATTAGTACGGTCGAGGACAGGTCTCTCGCCATGAGTTTCCGCAACTAAGCTGATAGCTTTACTATTTTGCAGCGGCTGGAAACCGCACTTCTGGGGGTGAAAGGGAAAAATTTGTTCTTTTACCTGCACAGGTGTGGTCGCTAGCCGGCGGTTAAAGACAGTCCTATGAGCTTCGTTTACAGAGCGCACGGTCCAGAGATTTTTGTCCCCGACTGTACATAAAGCGATGTGTACTACAAGTAATAGTTTCCTGACCTGTGCTCTACCTCGCTATCTCGCAGTTGGTGTTTGGCTTCCTGAGCCTGGGCACACTCAACGTGTTCCTCTCGGAGCAGATGGTCAACGGCTTCGCGACGGGTGTAGCCGTCCAGGTGGTTGTCAGCCAGCTGGGATCCATCTTCGGGAACCACGTGCCTCATATGACTGGAATGTTCACCATATACAAGGTGAGCGCTATGCACCAACTCCCGATTCCCGCTGTTTGGTGCTCACGGCTTGCTGAACGGGTTTTAGGTATAGGTTGGACTAGAAAATACTGCAGTGAACTGGTGAACGCATAGAAGTGCTACTCTTTTCGTAAGCCGTTTTGTCCAAAAAGTGCTAAGAGCTCTGGGTGAGTTCTTGTGCGAGTTCGTGCATAATATGAGGTCATCTCGAATATAGCATGGTGCCGTTTAAACTATGAGACAATGTGTCCTTGAAACAGACCCAGGTTGCGAGTCACCTTTCCGTGAGGGTGGACCTTGGGGAAGTGGTGTCGGGTGGAGCATGTTCCACATGAACATCCTGGTGCATAACCATAGCATAGACGCCATAGCAAATTGAAGGCCTCAGCGCAGCGACAGGCACTAGAACTGGCCCGCTGGTCGTAGAGCATTTATAATCGTTCTACATGTTTCCTGCCCTACTGTTTGAAATGCCAGCTTTTGGCCCCGAGGGCGAAATACAAACACCGCGGTTTCAGGTATGAGTTCGTTTTCTTCAAGCGGATAGAGATACATGGCTGTTTGAACACTGGTAGCTTTCCTTTGAGAAGGGACAGGTTGGCAATAACTCTTCTGTTCGTAGTTTTACTATATTTGCCTTAACTGTTCAACACGTGCTCTTGTAGGCACAAATGGGTCAATGTTTTACTTAATGTACGAGTGCCAAAGGGCGATGAAGTATCACCCTTGAATCAGATTTCATTGAACCCCCTGTAAAAAAGTCCCCTCTAGTCATTGTTTTGCACAATGAACTACCTTCCCCATGTTAAGGCCATGCATGACTCCACGCAAGAAGTGGCACAAAAATTTCCTGCTGTGGTTTCTGTGCAGACGTTGTACGCCTTCTTTGAACACATCCACGAGGTGGCGTGGCAGACGACGCTGGTGGCCTTCGTCGCCATCATAGTCATCATGGTGGTCAAGCTGTTCCTCGATCCGCCCGTGATCCGCAGGCTCGGAATCCCGCTACCCATCGAACTCACAGTCGTAAGATACCCTTACCCTTTATTCTTTCTAGTTACCCTTTGCGCAATATAACAGAACAGTGTCATTGAAGAAAGATGGCTGTACAGCATAAAGGTGGACATTTGCAGTACACATCAGCGAAATATTAAAACTTAGAATACCAGCAAAAATAAGTGAACGAGGCTAGTGACTCGGGCTAGTTAGTTCTTTGCTATAATGAACAAAACACAAGCGCTGACTGTACGTGATGCGAACTGATGCAGAGTGGTATGCTAGTGAGTATCGAATTATTTGTATTGGGGGTTTCAGCCGCTATGTAACTGCTCTGGTCGATACTCTATAGCAGATTGAATTGCTGGCTGCTGGCGCCCTGCTTCTAAACAGATGTGAAAAGACGTCCGTATACATAATTTTTTTTTGTTAATAAACGGGTTATGGTGTGATCTGATCTGAGCCTTCGCAGCCCGCATCTCTGGCAGCCCACGTTTCCATAAATCTCGATTCCAAAAAACATGCCCTTTCAAAAGCAACGTGTTCTAGCTTTCATATCGAGACTCTATTGTCGCCAAAAATGACATCGAAATACTTAAAAATTAGTTGCCGGGATTTTTTTTTTGATTAAGAAGAAATCATTAGAACTTTTATTTCATATTTTCTGTTAGCTCAACTCTGGCGTTTCGGAGTCGGAGGTCGACCAGCACCAAAGCACGAAAGCGGTTCTGCATTTCACAGCGCATGTGGCACAGAGATTTGCTGTTCTATAAAAAAACTAAAAAAAACTAAGGTGTGATTTATAAAGCTACATGCATTCCCGTTCTATGGCAAGCCTGAGTACGCACTGTGCTCAAGGCGATCTGGTACTGCCGCCACATGTCTATGCGCCCATAGCGATCGAGTGACCTTCAGCTCTTCTGAAAAACTTAACATTTGCTTTCCGCGTTCATACACGTGCCACGGAAAACATCCAGCCCCACCTGCCGCCATGTGCTGAAGGCCGATTTTTTTTTTCATGTGTGCTTTAGTGCATATTGCGCTAGTGGCGGTTTTGCAGTGTTTTGTGGCAACAACTTGAGACATTCTACTTCTCTTTCAAGGTGGTACTGTTCACAGTTGGGTCTCACTACCTGAACCTCAGAGAAAACTACGGCGTCGAAGTTGTTGGAACCATTCCTGAAAAGTAAGCGGCCACGTGACTGGACATTGTGCACTAAGCTTGAGTATTGTAGCTCAGCGGGAACATAGAATTGGTCAGCTGCCTGAATTTAGGTTCTTAGGCATGAGCTGTAAGATGGGATGAGTGTTCACCTTATAAACGGCTCATTCTGTCGCTGAGTGGCAGATGAAGCAGATAATCCAGTTTTTCCGTATTGCCTGCAAAGGCCTCAATAAAACGGCGAGTTGAGCTAGTTGGTACATACTGCTGGGAATAACAGCGCTGAGACGAGGGACAAAGAAAAAAAAATAAATAAACAGTGCCGGTCCTGTTGTCTTCTTTCTTTTTCCCTCGTCTTAGCGCTGTTATTCCCTGCAAAGGCATTCAAAAATAAGCCCCGTACTCAAAAAGCAACGCGACAGCTTTAAGGTCTCCTCATTAGAGTATGTACATAATTCGCAGTTATCCATGCAGCGCATCTCTATCTAAAGAGACGCAATATTAATAAATGCTGATCTCAGTCAGTTGCTTTGAGCAATGACCTTATTCTTAATGCTCCGTTTGGTTGACTTACTTCAAAAACATCATCAGCTATGTGCATCTGAATTGAAACAGCGCCTTTTAAAATGATTTTCTAGCGATACCTGATACATGGGGTATTTACCAGAAGAAAATATTGTCCCAAGGTTTCAGAACAATTTGATTCTTGATGTTTTCAAGTAATTTTCTTTAAAATTGCCTTCACCGGTTATTTCACGCGTAGTATCGTTTGGTAAAAGAATAAATGTTTAAAAGGGAAAGTGAAAAAGCAAATCTTAAGAGCACTATTATAGTAGTTAAAAGATGCAATGGTTGCTGCAGTGATTGCTGCATTTTCCAACTCAGTGGAATATGACCGCATTTTTTCCCGTTTTATGGATCCGTGTTGTAATCATCAACTATTCATGTTCTCAGCACTACCACTGCTGCAGTTCGAGCAACAGTGAAAAAATTTACAGCACGTTAATACTGGCAGGTTCTATTACAATGCTGAATCGTGGCACCACAATATAAATTATTTATGCAGGGAAATAAACATCTTTGACACACGCCACGGCAGCTGAAGTTGCGCATTTGATGTCCGCTCCAGCGACTCAAGCACAGTTTCTGCTTACATATGCTGCCTCAAGGCATGGTTTACTGTTACTCGCCAGCATTTGATGCGCGGGGTTGGCGCGTTACCTGTTAGAGGTTGCAGTTAATTTTGTGGTCTAGACGGCACACGGCCTCAGTGATTGTTCGCTTTGTCTTCCAGGCTGCCCGAGCCTACACTTCCAAGCTTCAACACGTCGCTGATCGCCAGCATCCTTCCCGAGTCCTTCGCTTTGGCTATTGTCAGCTTCGCCATCACTCTCTCACTGGGAAGAATCTTTGGCCAGAAGCACGGCTATGCTGTGGACGCCAACCAGGTACGGATGCGTGTAACAGTTGCCATTATCGTTGGAGAAAAAGTGGCGGGCTTGTACTCTCTGCCATTCAGTTTGCCGGCTTTTCTTATATGACAGCAAGCATTTTGTCTTGTTTTCTTTTATGCTAACATCGCCTGGATATTCCAGGGAAGGATTCTGATTGAACGGTCTGTACTGAGAATTTTATTACTGCACAGTTTTAGAAAGCTCCTTGCAAGCTAACTCATCAAAGCAGAAGGCCACATTAAATAAACTATTCTGGGTTGTAACCTTACGCGGGAGTGCACAAAATTCAGAGCTCAGGTAGCAGGTGTAGTTGACAATCATCTGTAGGGGTGGCGAGGGAAAAATTCCTCCAGCTTTGGTATCGTATTTGAAGAGTCCTAATCGTGATCGCTTTGCAAATAGTCTCCAAATTACAACACAGCTGGCTAGCTAGTACGAACTCGGCATAAGGAAAACCACAAAAAACACTCAAGCATCACAGGCAGTTGAACACTGAGCTGAGTTGCCCTGTGTGCTCCCTTCCCTAACACTCAAGCGTTTTCTCGCTGACTCCTCTGGTCTGTTTGATTGACCTCAATGATGTTCATTTTCGTTTCTTGTTTTCCGTCCCATGATTAAATCTTGCCTAAGCAACACCCTGCCGAGCAAGTCTGAAAATGCTCTGTTGTAATATTCGCGTTTACTGAATGCGTTGACCGACTTATACATAGCACTAATTTCGTTGGTATTCAAAGGCTACGCCACCCTAAGAGTGATTTTGTATACGACCAGTTCCTCGAATCTGCTAAATAGCCACAATCCGTGTAATCTTCATAAAAACTCGTTTCTGTGTTTCTGACCTCGCTCAAAATGTCTTAACAAAGATGCCTTTAAGCAAAGTTTCAACGTATTGTGAGAATCTAAATTTTTCGATTGCACTCTTCACATCGTTTTAATGTCACCATCTTCATCATCCTGGCTGCATCCACAGCGCGGCAAAATGTATCACATTTATCTCTATATAGCGCCCTCTTGTTCACACGCTGTACCTTAAACCAACAAATTTTAGCATCTCAGGTACTCACCCGACACTCTCTCGCCCCAGGTTACGTTACTGTCGCCTAGATATGCACACTTTTACCCCAATGGACCACTAGTATGTACTAAGCGTTTCATGCGCTATTTTTAAATGGCTGATGTTGGCGCTTCCACTTGCACTTTATCCCTTCGTCTTATTTTAACAGGAGTTCCTCGCCCTCGGAGCGAGTCACGTGTTTTCGTCCTTCTTCTCCTGCTTCCCCATTGCTGCGTCTGTGCCACGTAGCGCCGTCCAAGAGGGTGCTGGTGGAAAGACACAGGTACATGCATTCACTTTTCATCCGGGTCAAATTTGTCTTCTTTTCAAATATTTATGCTCTTAAAACACAGTGCTTGCTCACAGTGCAAAAACAAATTCTGGACTCTATTATGGGTGACTTAGATGAATATTATATTCATAGAATCCTGCCAATCTAGCTGATTACCTGAGATGTCTGTATTACGCATCATTTTAATTAGTGTGTTTCATCTGCAATTTTCAGATGTACAAAACCCTTCAGCGAATACTGGCCGCTTTCTACATGCTATTGCTAAAGAAATGGCCTCTCTTCAGATACCCTTGCAACAATAAGGTTCCATCCTTTATATTGAGCGGTGGGCAGAGATAGCAGGAAACAAAGTCATAGGCCTTTGTGCTGTTTCAGTGTTTAGTTATGGAAACTTGTGCAGGAAGCTTGTTTCCAAAGAAGAATGACAGCTAAACACTCTGCTGCTTCGCTGCTAGCGAAAATTTCACTTGCACATATGGTTATCGTATTCATTCGATTTCTTCATGCCACATAAACCTAAAAATTCGTTCTGCACGTTTCTGGGAGTAGATCCTCTACTATTAAAGTGCCTACTCTCAATGCAGGTCATATTTGAAGAAATGTGGGGTATACGTATGCAAGCATGAAGCGCTATCCGTAGTGAGAAAAAACATCAATTATAATGTTCGTTGGTGAATAGCATTCTTCTTTCATTGTGGTAAATACCAAAAGAATGGGCCGGCCGATTAGCATGCAACAATTAATAAAATAACAAAATGGGCTTTTGCAGCGATCATTATTTACGCTATTATTCTGTGAGGTATTCAAATGTTCAAGTGGCTTATAGCGTTTTAGCAACTTACTTTTATTGTTGTATTCAACGAATAGTGACCCGCTTGAAATTTAAATTTCGTTTTAGTAATGAATTACACGTCAAGAAACATTTTTGAGGGAACAAAAAGTTAAGTGTACTTAATCGGGGCACCCGAAAAACTCGTTTGTCAACTCAAAATGAAGTGCAGATTACTAATCGGTCTGTTGTACTGAAATGTACCCAGTGGCCTTGAGGTCAGAATCCTTGCAACGTGGAACGAATTAGATGTTTCCTCGATGATTACAATCTGGCGTTGGTTAAAGCATCGAAGGTTGATAGACTGCACCTTAAGTTTTATTGTTCTGCAAAGTTAACATCACTGCCGTGCTTTTCTGAAAAGTAAGTGTGTGGTTACTAAACCTCTAAGGGGGCGTTTTTTTTATGCCTGCAGATTGTGAGTGTGGTCAACATCGTCATCATCGTTCTCATGGTTCTGTTCCTTGGCCACTACTTGGAAGAGCTGCCCATCGTAAGTAATCTACTTGGTACATATGGTGACCTTTTTCGTCGCGTCCCTAGTTATGCGCCGCATCTCAGGAAATATATATTTTAGTTTGTGCTCAAAACACTACAATTACGTTTTTAATTTGCAGCGCTAGAGTAAAGGACGTTACGAAAGGTAAATTAGATTGCGGAATTCTTTTAGATAATTCAAACTGCAATCCATAACTCTCTAAGTGATGTTCATTATAAGGCCTATTAAGTGCCTTGTTTTAGTCATTAGTAAGCAGCAACGTCAAAATAAACTACCCAACTACCTAATTCGTTCTGAGGTTTTGTTTCGAAGAGGAAAGATTAAAATAGGAGAGGCAGGAGAGGAGGAGGTAGGCACTTATTTATGGATCAGTATTTTATTATACATATAATAAACAATCAGACATTCACTACTACAATCAGGCCTAATGCTATTACATCAAGGACAAAGCCCTATATCTCGAATATATAAAGACTTCAAACATGAAAATAGACCCTTGCAGCGTTCTTTAAGCCCTTATAACATTTGTACATGACATCCCACATACGCACTTATATTAAACGTGGAGGTGAGTTTGAAGAACGTATATTAGGATGAATGTTTCTCATTTACTCCTCATCGCAAGCCGTCACAAACATTGTGATGTGCCTGTGTTTTTGCGCAAACTATTTCGCAAACTCTAAAATGTTCGCGAAAAGTTCGATGCATAAAAATGGCAGTACATGCTCATATCTGTAAACTAACAGCCAGAACACATGCACCTATGCTAGAAACATATTTCTTACAGTGATGCGCCTTCTGCCGGCCTGCCGGCAGTGCACGGGTCGCAATGTGCTGCTTTGCTTATAACTTTGTTCGCCCCGAAGCCGGAGGGGACGGTTTTTTGGTAATAGACACGGTCTAGTATAAGATGTCTATTCCTGTTACCATTGCACTATAAACAGAATAATCGCTTATTAGAATTAAGGCATAGTTGGCTTCCGCAGCGCCTTCGGCACCGAAGCACGCCAGGCGAGTTGCGCTTCAAGGCTTTAGGTAGTTTGGCTGCCTTCATTGCATGATAATACGTGGCGCGAGAAATGAGTACAAGTAATCGATGTCTACCCTAAGTACGGATCACGCTCGCCTCGTGACATGGTTTCACAGGGATATTGCTATCAGCATGTGCCCAAAGCAGCGAATCGACCCGCATCAACGTTCGAAAAGTGCTCGAAGACGGGCTTTTAGAGAAGCGCCACTTGCAGGGGCATGACGCGCAGTTGGATAAATTGAACTACCGGCGAGATTCGAATTTGATATGCTATGTAACTTTTCTATATGTTTAGGCAGTAGTTTCAAGAGGATAATCTGTGTGTTCAACATAGCCAATAATTAGAAATATCCGAGTTTGAAATATATCATGGCTCGACAATAGTGTGCACAGAAATATGACATGAAAGATTATTAATCTCCTGCGGCGACACTTCCTGTTGACTCCTGCACTTTCTATTGCTTCTTTTCTTTTTATTCATTTCATTTTTTTAATTTCCTCTGTTACACCAAGCGTTACCACCGCAGTTCATTTGTTTTCATACCACCCCATTATATTTTTCTTACTATATTTCAGTGCGTTCTGGCAGCGATCATTGTGACTTCATTGAAGAAGATTGTCATGCAAGTTCAGGACTTCAAACGCTACTGGGATATCTCTAAGATCGACGGAGTAAGTGAATTCCTCATGTTATATGCCCGACTGAGTTACTAATACAAGAATTGCGACTAAGCCATTGATTTATTGGCTTTTCAAGAAGAAACGCTTTATTTGTGAATAAATGTTGAGAATATGCACCGTCAAAAACTGAAGAAAAAAGTGCTACCTTCTTTTTTGGCTTCCATAAAGGGAAGTATGCGCAGTAAAGTAGTTGTTTTACGTGGCATGACTTCAGTTTAGATGCATGCGTATAAGCCAGCCAGTAGTAAATTCAACAAGTGCTGAAAGGCAGCACGGAACTAAATTTTTTGCATAAATTTATGCCTTTCATTCATTCTTCTCAATCTAAAATCGAATTGCAGCAAGTCTGGATGGTGTCATTCGGTGCCACCGTGATCTTTGACGTCATCACCGGTCTTGCTATTGGAGTGGGATTCTCTCTGCTCACGCTCATCTACAAGATTCAGAGGTAAAGGCTCCAATACAGTCCATATCATTATATTTTTTTCTCGTGTAGTCCGATCAAAGTACGATGCGATTTGAATTTTGTAGTTCTTAGCTTTAAAATAAAATAGCTCTTTCTCTGCAGAACAAGCTTGTAACCTGTTTCGGATGCGCACCATGTACATTCAGAATTCTTCGAATAATTTTTTAACACAAAAAAGGATATGTTTAAAAATTTTCGGTCATTTTTCATTGCTCCACAAAATAAACGTGATGCTATATATCTGCTTCAACAAAATCAACTTGCACTGCATTATATAACCTCGCCATGTTAAACACCTACTTTTTCCCAGTCTTTGTTAAAATACTGAACTTGCAGCAATTGTGGTTCCAAATAAATTGCCAAGAATCTTACGTTCCGGGACGTACAGCGGATAGTTTACTAACTGATTTGTTTAACCAGAAGAGGAATGAAAACTAGTGAAACTTTTCATAGTTTAATCTCGTTAAAGAATGCAACATATTCTTCATTAGCTTTTAATCTGCTTGAATTGCTTTGTTTTTCCTCAGACCAAAGACTTTCCTCCTTGGTTCTGTGGCTGACACCGAGTTCTTCGTTCCCATCAAGAAGTACCAAATGGTAAGGCCCATGTGACCTTGATATATCCTTCCCCACAAACTCTATCCACTGACTATGAAATATTACCAAACTGGTTTATTTTCATAGAATGAACAGGTATACGAAAATCGTATGTTAGTAGGGAAAGCAATGTTTTCTCTTGGGTATAAATCAGCGCATGTAACGTTTTACATTAAGCGTCTTTTCACTATCTTACTTAAGTAGGATTTTATAGAGACTTTATTTAATTTCTTCTATTAAGCATATTGCTCCAGATTATAAGTTTACCCACTTATGTACAATGTGCAAAAATTCTTTCTTCCTTAGTGAAGCTGTAAGGCCACAACTTTTCTTAGTGCTAAACCTTGCACTTCATTTGGCATTACTAACGCTCATAAATTCGATGTGTCCCCCATAGGTAGATGAAATTCCCAAGATCAAGATCTTCCACTTTGGAGGACCAGTTCACTTCGCCAACACAGAGTACTTCAAGGAGCAGCTCCACAAGAAGGTCGGCTTCACTGTGAGGTGAGTGAAAAAAGGCCACAAGTCAAGCATATTTATTAACATACTACATAACCGAACCGAGGAAAGTGCCCGTCAGATATGTTACACAATTCATTACATTCAACTTGCGTATCGATGTATTGAATGCATAAAATCCTTTGTAGGTTAAGAGTTCAGATATTGCGTCAAATATTTTGGGGAAACTGAGGCCTAAATTAAAAGTTTTCAACGGGGCTTTATAATATCCACATGACGCTTTTTTAATTACTCAAGTCGCTTCTAGCTTTAGAGTCACTGTTACTGTTTGCGCAGTCTTTATCTGACAGAGTTAGTGCCACAAAAGAAAAGCTGCTGCTAAAAAAATCGACACCTTCCAACAGTCAAGACAGGAACTAGTTGAAGGACGCATCGGTAACAGAGCATACTGCACATCGCTTCTTGTTCGAAACAAGAAGTTTTTCGAAAGTAAGCACGCGTATAACTTTTAATTCTTTGCAAACGGAAAAGTGTTCACCAATATAATCAAGACTAAGCTCCATTCGCAGCTGTTAATAATAAGTGTGCTTCATTGTTAAATTCTTGTGAGTGACACCGGTTGTATTTCTGGAACAGGGATGTGCTGAAAGCCCGCAAACGAGCCCAGAAGGGATCCACTTGCAACCTCGCCAACCTAGTCAAGGTGAGTACGCGTATTCCGGCGTTGAAAACTGCACTTTTCATTTCTCCACTACCGACCAATCACCAAACTTTGTGGCTACTTTGCAGGAACATAATAGATAACTGGCTTTACAGATGTCTGTTACAAAAAACTGACAACGTATAGGCAGGCTTGTATCGAGTGCAGACTTCCTGCTGTCTCCTATTTTAACTGCTGTTTGTAACCTGATTCCTCTCTGCAGCTATGGCAATGCAGAAAGTTTTGCTGACCATTAGTGCCTTGCTGAGAGTAATTACTAGGATACTGGCATTATTTATTTCATACAGTAAATCAGCACTCTCATCTATTTACACATCGCATTGTTCCCTAGAACTGCTATTATGAACGTAAAATGTGTTAGCCATACAATACCGGCTATCTGGTCGGCTGAGATTGAAAGTAGATGATAGGAGCGAAGCAGCAAGATATTTTTGCCACCAGGCTGTTGTCGTTCTTTGTACCTTCACGCAGTTGCCTTAGTTTCAGCCAAGCGTTCCATGTTTGCAGTGTCTTCATTCACTTGACTTCATGAGCAATTTCCTTTGTTTCTCTCTCCCTGTACCGTGCATGCGACACAGGACTCACCGATGTTGGGCGCCGAGTCAAAGAACGCGTCTTTGAACTGCAGCGTAGCCACGGACCTCTGCTCGCTGAAGTCGTCCAACAGCGTGACCGAGATGCTCGCGTTACCCACCCACATCATCCTCGATTTCTCTCGCGTCTCCTTCATGGATGGATCCAGCATTGCCCTACTCAAGCAGGTGAGTAATGCTAACACCGTGAGTTAAAATATCTGGTTGGCAACAGTGTCGGTCTCTTTTTTGTTGTTAATATAGCCACCTGTCCGAAATGCAAGCGTCAAGGAGAGTGTCACTGTTTGTTTCGAGAAACGTAGCACTTTTTGATACCCGCGTCCCGCTCAAAAGCATCAGTTAAATGCTTGACTTCGCTTACTTTTAGCCCCATGTTTCCAACTGCATAAAAATTAGAAAATATCAAAATAGTAACGAAATAAAGCATAATACTGTTGCTACTAATCTCATTTATACTCTTGTTCAAAAAAATCAAATAATTATTCAATGCAGTTACAACAAAACGGAACCATATATTTCGGGTGCGTAATTTCTCGATCGTGTAGTCCGACAGTATGACATTCGACTCACGTTGGCAACGCCATTTCTTTCCTTTCAGCTCAAAAGGGAATACGATTCCGTCGATGTGAAGCTGTACATTGCTGCCTGTTCTGGTAAGTGTCTCGGTCAGCAAGTAAACTTCTGCTTTACGCGACACTATAAAACGAGCGATGGAAACTGAAGGGATGACAGGTGCTAACGGCAGCCATAATGCTGCGTGTATGTCTAACCGATTTATAAGTGGCTCACGACTCGAGCACTTTTTCAGTCATCAAAGTGGTCATAATTTAGCATCTACACACAGGAAACTTGGAGTTTGATGGTACACTTGCCGATATTTTTTGCTTTGCATCTGAGAACTTGAACATTTACGATTGCGTTACCAAGAGCAGGCGGGTATGAAAACGAATTTGCGGGATATGCATAGTGACGGCTCTGGCTCCTCGGATTCAAGAAAATTGCATATTTTTTAACTATCTACACTGTACTACTCTTTTATAAGAGATTTCCCCAGATCAGGGCAGATCATGGAGTAGACACAAATGGCCATGTAGCGTTGGAAATTGACCCAAAGTGGAGTTTAACTTGCAATGTAGATTGAAAGTACTGCAGTTCTTTGCAAAGTGCTTGTCTTCAAAAAAAAAAACAAGGTCGCTTCTGAACTGAGAAGGAACCATTGTTTTTAAAGTCATTCTTAATGCAAATTTTACCTTCGCCTTTTATGAAGTATTTCGCCTACAAAAATTCATAGCGTCCTCAAGCCGTATGCTTTTGGTATTAAGCTCGCTGTACTTGGGGTTGTTGCTAGCGAAGGGAAAGCTCTTGAAAACGGCTGAGTGTTTTGTTCTATTCACTGCGCTTTTTTATTCGTAAGAGGTCAAAACGGTCCCCAGACGACTAATTTCGAAACTTCTGACTGACTTGACATGTGGACTTAGTAAAGTCAATAATTCGAACTGCCGACGATTTTTCTCGCATTTCTGTCTTTGAGCTCTGAAATAATTCTACACTAGCTGCTCATCGAGCTGTTGTTTAAAAGTGCATGGACGTAGATATTACAGATACACTTCATATCTGAACTCTCTGGCAGATTAACTTAAAATGCCACCTTTCGCGCCGGCTATCAGCAGTGCGTTGTTGTCAAGCGCTTCCGAGCCAAGCACAGATCAGTCAATTAATCAACTTTTATTTAACCGGAATAAAAGGCAGAGGATTTCGCAAGAGAATGCTCTGATGTGATTGGCTGGCTTCAGAGCCCAATGTAAAAAGGCACAATTGCTGCTGCTAAAATACTGCAACGAGCAAAACCAAGCAATTTTACATGTAAAGAAAAGGAATCACGGAGATGAACACAGCTAATCGGCGGTAACTAAGAAAAATGGCACAAGTGACTTGGCGCTTATGGTCAAAAAGATTGGGGCGTAGAGTAACCAAAATTCAGGAGTGTAGGTATTACATAGAAGTTTGAAGGTGTAAACGAAACGCGTGTAAAGAGATCTAGGTTGACAAGCAAAGTTATGCCACAGATCACTTCATGTGCACAAGGCACTAAGTACGTAACAAAGAGAGGACAGTTAACATTTCAGGAAATTCCGTTAATTAGCTTTAGAAAAGGAGGCAATTGCGAGACCCCTGTCAGCTACATTATTCAAACAGGAGCAAATAATACAACATGTGTCCGGAATCCGCCTTCTCTCGCTAATCGCTCCCACTCATCTGTCAGCACGTTGTAAGACGGTACATGTGTGGTAAAGCTGCAGAATTTTCACGGATGTCGCTGACATTATGTCATATATATCCTGCGCATGGCAAGGTGGTGCGAGCATGGTGATTCTCCTGAAGGGCGCGGTCTGCCGGCTGGTGATTTCACTTAGACAATAGGTGGCGCGAAGAAGGTTTAATCAGCGTAAACGCTAATTATCCAACAAGACCCTGCTTATTTTTTAGTTGTGTTGTGTGGAAGTAACCATTAATAATGGCCAAAAGGCCAATCCCGCTTGTAACCTTATTTTACATTGTCATTGCAGACTCTGTTTTCGACTTCCTCCGCAAGGCGGAAGCCGTCGATTTCCTTGGTTCAGACGCATTCTTCCCATCTGTCTTCGATGCCGTTCAAGCTGCGCAGCATCCAAACAAGGTATGGATAATATGTTGGTATACTACGGGCTTCAAAGCTTACTGCGCAGCAAGAATCGTTCTGCTTTTCATGTTGCGCTGTGTTTGAGAGCAGCTACGATAGTTTTCCTTTCTTCTATATACCGAAAATAACGATGACTGAGAACATTACCATTTTCCATTCAGTTTACTCCTTTCATCTTGGTAGAGTCTCAGAAAACGGGGCTGCTTGAGCCGGATGCTAATTGAAATTCCTTTATATAAATTACTTACGCACACACTGAACGTCATGTTGACTGTTTAATATGTGCAGCTAGCAAGCGCGTTTTCGTTCGCAAGCGGTCTTCTCTGCAATTTAGTACAGAATCCAGCTTTGTAACTGGTGACAATAGATATAGGTTGTAAGAGGCACCAAGTGCTGAGGGCCAGCTGTTGCCGGGAGCTGGTGTGTTATATTAAGAACTGGGCGTCATAGCATTAAAGGCTGTTATTTTTTGATGTGCAAATAAGCGCCACTTTTTCAGAAATCAAAATCCGACTATTCATTTCGAGGTCCTGTCCTCACCGACCGTTAAAAAATATTTACTGCGTGACTGCAAGAGCATACTGCGCAGAACAAAATTTGTTTTAGCATATATACCGAACCACACATCTTTCACATATCCGCACTGTCTTGGATTGGTCCTGTGTAGCTAGTTATCATGCCGCTTACCATAACCAGCTCATTTCACCGAATTTTAAGTTTTCCATGACTAAAACTTTATCTCATGTGGGCACAGGATTGAGAAGAACTTAGTTGCTGTAGACAAGTGTACTGAAAGAAATACGCGTGCTGCAATTTCTTATAGACTACAGCTGGAAAAATATGGTGTTTTAAAGACTGCCTTCGTCGAGCGCCTATAAATTGTAAAATAGCTGCCATTCGTGCAATGTCCATGCTGTGAAAATGTGCGAGGCATCAGAGGCAGCTTTATTATATATAAGATTGATTATGACTTTTTCCTATATATTCAATTTCTTGTTTCGCAGTTCATTGGAGCCATCCCTGATCCACCGCCGTCCATCGTCGAACCAGAGTCAGACGACTCGCATCCAGAAGCATCTGAGTAAGTCAGCCGAATAGATTGCGTTGATTGCTATGGAAAACAAAGACCAGTGTAGGACGAATTAACTTTCCTGGAAACCAAAGATTGATTTTACGAAGGTATGAAAATTAAATTGAAGCTGCGTGCTGTTTTTTTAAGACCAATAAAAAAAGAGGAAATGAACACGCAACATGAAACCCAAAACAATCGAGCCGAGCTGATCTCGGCAATATTATTTGTGCGTGGGAAGTTCGCAGTTATTGTTCCATGGAGTTCCACGATGCACTGTATCTGTTACATACCTTGTCGCCACAGATTGTTCATATATGTCAGTGTAGGGTATTTACAATTCATTAATTTTTTATAGTTATATTTATAGTTATAAACACCAGCTCAATTTCTTTGATGCTGTTAATTTCAACAGTAACCATGGAAGGATTTGTCCTTCACTATATTCAAGCTTCTCGATGAAACATACATTATCATCTGAATTTTTTCTTTGTAAACTATCTATCATCAAATTTATCCGCTTCTTTTGCTCACGGTGATATTTTCTGCTTGTATTGCAGGTTTCTTTGAGAGATTCTCCCGCCTTACAAGCCGCTGTCGTGACGTCACATCCCGCTTTCGCACTTTTGTAAATATTTGTAATAAACATCCTACATGGTTTTAGTATTTATTCAAAGCGCGGTAAATCTCTTGTGTCAGTTTTTTCGTGTTTGTTATAATATAAAGCATGCTGTCAAATCCACCTCTTCGAAATATCCGATACTTGCAGCAAGTACCATTTCAGTGATCTTTTCAACCCGAGAAGCTAGCTTGTAAGCAATGTAACAACACTCTTGTAACACCCATGGAAGCTCTAACACCCAAGTTTACAGTGTTAAAGGCAAGAGTTGCACTCATCGTCGAGAGGTTTACAGCCCTGAAGACGCACAAGAAACCACACTGTACGACCCAGAAGCAAACCCTGTGGGCTGCATATTTGTAACCACCTCATATGTACCACCTCATATGTACCTAACTACCTCATATGTGTACTATAAGGAACTTGTCTTCGATGGTGATTGCATCTGCAAACGGTATTATTTTATTTTTACATCGCATTTATTGTGCCGTATTCCGATATCGTTTTCCTCCTCAGAACAAATTTATCAATCTGAATGAAACGTCCAGTAACAAAACGCTAGAATATTTTCCTGTTTAGTTCCCGAAAGGGTGAACATGACCTGATCCGCAATATGGGTCACAGTTGTCAGGTTGCAGCTTGAAAAGTGTTTTAGTGCAGTCTTCAAGGCAGAGCTCAGCAGCGCTCCAAGCCGCTTTAAGGGCTCAAAGCACCACATTAATTTAGTCCTTATCTGGTGTAGCTCAAGATCTCTAGTTAAGCAGCTTTACTTTAAAAAGTAAAACAACTTGGTGACCTCGCATTGCACATGTCAGTTTTAATATCGATTGTGAGGAAAGGAAGAGCGGCGCAATAACTTTATAACCATCGATTAGTTTAACACTCGGTGAATATGATGGAGAAAGTGTTGGGACGCTAGCTCAGCCGAATAGAAATGGCACCAAGAGCTATAAATCACGAACAATGACAACTTTATTCCGTATCCGGTTACTCGCAAGAGACCTCGTCACCGCGCACACCCTCACCGAATACTTTATTCTTAGCGCTTTAGTTTCTCTCGCGGGGAGATGAAAGCAGAACTAGTCAGACTGGCTCCGATTGCGAGCAGCGTGCGAATGGTTGTCAACAGATCACCCCACCGCAATGTGTTGCAGAAGGGTGAGTTGAAGGTACATGCGGACAGGTGCACCCACCCACTGCGCTTGTACATGCAATAACCACCATCCACGTGCCATCATGCAGTGTGGCGCTCGCAGCCAGAGCCGGAAAGCTACATAAGCGGGTTTTATCGGTTCCGTTTCCCTCTATACAGGAGAGACTGAAGCGCGAAAGCGTCAGTGTGCGGTGGGCAGGAAGCAGAACCGGTTAGACCGGCTAAGGTAGCTCCGCGGATCCGGTTGTAAGCGCCTCGCTGATTGCACCGGTGGTTCGTCACTACAGAATGGCGAAACAGGCCGCGTTAAGAGGAGCTGCGGTCGTATTTAAGCTTATATGGTTAAATGCAGAAAGCAAAAAAGAACGGAAGAAGCAAGGGCGAGCAGGACGACCGCCAATCATGTCGACCCTGTCTATGCTAATGTGTTCCGGGCTGTGCGTTTTACGGAGCTTTACACTATGCTTCATGAGGAAGAATATGGCCCTTCAGGGCTAATGGCTTTTCTAGGGAGAGCACACATCGCATAATGTAATAAATAGTAAAAAAAATCACATCTGTTTGTTACTGAGCTGGTTCTTAGATCTGTGCTTGGAAGCCAACTAAAGCAACTCTCATGCAACAGAAAAGATGCTGCTTACCACGTGCTAAGCAAGGTACTACACCACAAACAAGAGACTCGACGCACTTCGATAAGTAAGAAAAATTAATATAAAATACGCTTGAAGTTACGAAATGAATTCTTGGTCTATTTTGAATAATCTGACGCAAAGACGGAAATTTCTGCATCGGCAACAGCACGCTCTACGCCATTGCCTGCTGCGGTCGCCAGATGACTGCTTCTTTCAGGCAGTTCTGCAGGGACGACTCAAAAGCGTGAAATAGAAGCTACACAAAGCACTGTCGCTGCAGCAAGAACCTTTAGCCTCACATAATTTTTTGTATCTTAAGTGTCCTGTGCTGTCTCTAAAAAGAGTGAAATTGTTTTGAAAATCTGTTGTGCATGCGTTTTGACCACTCATTACGTTCGCCTCTCATCTCTAGTGCGCGCCTGCCGTCATGCAAGACTGCACTCGTCTTCTTAAGCGAGCAATGTACTTAAGTCACTTTCTAGAGCTTAAGCCGCGAACATGAGTATATAGAGGTCATTTCCCGGAACAGGGTTCCAGCGAAAGTTTTGAAAACTGGCTGTTTTCGAATCCGATCTCTTGGTTTCTGAAGGGAGATGTGATAAATGATAGACAAATGAGAGCATGCAAAAAAGAGAGCGCTTTATTAAGCAACACTTGGTTTTTGAAACCGTCAGAACGTCATATGAAGGTTTGAAGGTTTAAAGGCTTTATTTCAGCACGATTGGAATACATGTAGTAAAAAAAAATGTTACAATTTTGGAGATTACATCTTCTGATGTTGCCGAGGCAAAAGGTATCTATATGGCGCCTTACATGGCCTCGTGACGCTGGTATTGCCCATTTGTCATAGTATTTTTGCATTATTGACAACCTGTTTTACAGAAACAGCCTTATTTTCGGAACGCGCCGTTAAGAAGTTCCTCTTATTGCTCTGATGAAGCCGGGAGCTCTACGTAGCCTTTGCTATAAAACCGATATTGTTCGCGTCTGCTTATTTGACACTTAAATTTCGACGGTATTACTTAACATACATTAAAACTGACGGCGCAATGTTTCCACTCTGTCTATCTACCTTTTTGTCTCTTTATTTTCGTGGAAATTATTTCTGAACCAAGTCGTACGCACTACAAAGGTTATTTGTCATTCAAGCCACACTTTTTTTCAGCCTTTCTCAGCAGGAGCTCTGAAAGGCACATGCGTGAAATCTCTGCAAACTCGCATAGCCCTAAGATTCTCCGCCTGTGTTATATAAAGCACGTCAAGAATTAATAACCAAACAAAAGCTGCACTGCAGAGAGTTGGCCCCATGCGTAGATCTATGGTTTCACGATTTACTGCGTTAAAGGGCAGGCGCTACTGACTAAGCAATAGCCCTCCTCCCCCCCCCCCCCCCCCACCCCACACCATATTTTTCTTCCGTATTTTTCTGCGTGGAATCAACACAACACATGCACTAGACGTAAGAATATCTGATTCCCCACAATTAACGCCACTAATGTTGTGCTTTATGCTCTTATGTCTAATAGTAATCTAAAGACCCCATCGACATTAATCGTTAGAGACAAATGACGCAATCCGAAGGCATCCCATTCTAGATAACCAGAGAAGGCCTCTGAGTCTGCTGGACTCAAAAGCAGTATTGTCGCTCAAGTATTCTTTATAAACACGTGCAGCACCAGTGAAGATAGTGGATGTAACATATTTACCTGTTTCTTTCTGTCTCAAATTTCAATTACTTGATCAATTTTTCCGCGAATTGCGCCTCAAGGAAAACCGCATTGTCTACCACAACAATAGCCGGCTTCCACCAAAATCTTCAGTGCGCCGGCTTAGGGTGCTACCGCTCCCAACGCCGACTGGACTGCTGCGTCACGACGACGCAATAGAGAAGCCCTATGCAAAGACCTTCCTTTCGTGCTCAGTTTCTGAACGCCAAGCTCCGCGTGGTACTGCAATATTTGGCTGGAATACTCATGGTGGCGTCATCTATCTGTCACATGACCCTCTTTGTTACTGTTTATGCGGAGCAACAACCAATAAAACTTGATTTCTTCTATAATAAAACCGTTGTCCGTAAAGTACCGGGACTGAGCATATTAAAAAAACGCGTTTGACATTTAAATCGTTTGTGCAGCACCCCTTCTGAATAGTCTCCTTTGCAGTCTATACAGAGCTTCCAACGATTCTTGAGGTCTTGGAAACAGTTGGAAAACACTTCTTTTTTTTCAGGGCTGTCAACTCCTTCTTTGTCTTGGCGTCTTGAATAGCCTCTACGCTCCCCCTTAAGCGACCTTTTCGGGCTTTCTTCACAGGAGGAAGCAGAAAAATATCACATGGGAAGAGGTCATTACGAGTATGGTGGATGGGGAATTACAGTAATGCTGTGCTTGGCGAGAAATTTTGTCACGCCGAGAAAAGTGTGTGGCCTTGATTTATCGTGGAGAAGGCTCCATTGGCCAGATGCCCATAAGTCAGGGCTACGGCGTCGAAGTGCATCACGAATGTATTGAAGCGCGCAGGTATAAAACTCCTGATTCACCGCCTGCCCTTGTGGTACGAACTTGTGGTGTATGACACCTCTGGCATCGAAAAAAACTATCAGCATCGTCTTTGTTTTAGTCTTCTGTCGCCGCACCTTTCTTGACGCCGGAGAGCTTGTGGACCGCCATTCGGCGCTCTGCCTCTTTGTTTGAGGATCGTATTGAAAACACTATGTTTCGTCTTCAGCAATAATGCTGTCGATGAATGCGGCATCCTTCTCTGCCTCTGAGAGCAAATCAGCGCTCACGGATGCCCGCGTGTCTTTCTGGTCCTGTGTGAGGGAGTGCGGCACAAGTCGGGCATTCAACTATTTTTTCCCCCAGGTTCTCACGCAAAATTCGGTGGCATGTTGTGTTACTAATGTTGAGAGCATCTGATAGCATGCGGACTGTAATGGTGCGGTCTTGCTTTTTGATTTGCCCGATCTGAGCCACGTTGTTTTCATTCCGTGAGGTTGAAAGGCGCCCCTGCCTTGTGTCGCCTTCCACCGACATTCTCCCTGAAACTAACCTCTTGTGCCACTCGAAAACGCGCCTGCAATAATGTCTTGTTGCCGTAAGCGTCCCGAAGAAGCTCATATGTCTGTGTGGCTGTCGCGCCAGCTTCACGCAGAATTGCATGTTTGCACGCTGTTCGAGGTGGACGTCCATCTCTCCACATTCACTCACAGTGGAATGCGCAGACGACTAGTGAAAATGTAATTTTCTCCATGCATTGCCATGTAGCGGCTGCGAAAGCAATTAACATAAATAGCTCAGATTCGCCCTAAAAGACGGCGCTATACATACGCACAGCATTTGTTTTGGGGAATCATTTCTAGAGAAGAAAACAAATCAGTCTCGAAACTTTACGGACAAAGGTTGTAGTATAGCACACACACCAGATGACATCCAACCCGCTGTTTCAGCGACAAAGAAAAAGAATAAACGTGACAGTTGCGCCGTCTTTTAAGTAACGACGCCTCCGGCGGTCTACAAACTATATGCTCGTCGAAACGTCCAGTCTAAACGAAAAAAGATTCGCACTATGACGTGCCACTGGAGTGGCAGATAGCAACGCTTGGTGCTGCGGTTACGAACATGCCGATAACAATAGTGTCATGCATGTTCGCGAAGCACCGCGCTGAGCAAGATGCTATTTTCTTCTCTCCAGTGACGTCATTGTGCTAATGTTTTCCCGTGGCGACTGTACGCCACGAGCGACTGCTTGCACAGGCGTAGATGCTCGATGCGAAGGCCCGTCTTGTCTTTACAAACCATATACGGGGCTCGAGAATCGGGTAAGTGAAATCGACACAACCAAAATGCGAAACCCCTGTGTCCTCTCATCAATAAGTGTAAACCAGGCACCACTGTTTTGAAAAGAACAAGTCGTTTCTATACTCTTGGACGACGTCAAAAAGAGCAAATCATTTTTGGTTCCAAAAGCGATGGTGACACACCGTAAATTCAGACGAATTATTGAAGCGATTTAGCTATGAATAATCTGTTATCAACTTTATCAGCAGTACTGTCATGCAGACACGTTACCTGCCCATCTTGTGGAGGAACCAACTGGTGAGTGAATCTCGAACGAGACGGAGTGCTTTGCTTGCTTTCGGTCAACGTTCTCCCAGTAGAAAAGTATTTTGTACCGCGCTAGGTTTCAGTAAACTGCATCGCAGCACCAAGATTACGGCGTTTCGATAAGCACGAACTTTATGACACCTTAGCGAGAAAACTGACATGCCTACAGGCAGAATCTTTCCCCCTTTCGGCTTTCACGGCACTAGTGGCCAGGAAGTGGCGGTGTGGTGCAGGTTTGTCCAAGCTTTCGTGTTGTACAGTCTTGGTCAAAAGTCTTGAGGCCACAGCGTTCAGCTACAGCGAAGTGAATGTCCATAGAATGCTCCGTGCAACGCATCATTCAAAACACAAGTCAAGCAGGAAGCTTCTCTACCGCAAGAAGAGACTTTCTTTTAGCATTTCAAGGTCATTCGGTATTTATTAGTGACGTAATGGCCCTGTTATGCAGCTGAAACGAAAAGCCCTTGGCCGTAAGACTTCTGGCCAAGACTGTACATAGCTTTCGCTCCCACTTGTAGTGAACTTGATTGTAGTGAACTTGACTGATAGCCGCAGCCCCCAGTCACCACTGAAGAAGGAGCCGAGCAGGCTTCGAGAAGTTCGGTTTTGAAACCAACAAGCCTTGGTTGGATACGTGTCAGAGTTTATTATAAGTTATCGTACCTAACCAGACAGCCAAATCTCTCGAACTGTTTAGTTTTTAGAAATACACAAGCGCATGTAGCGCTCACTGTCGGGGAAAAATATAGTACCAACCTGAAAACTCCAAGACGGGAAGAAAAACACAAAAATAATAACTAAAGAAGAAAGACAAAAGTATAATGTTGCAAATTCCTAAAAACGATAATGACACCTTTGAAATGTCAACGAAACAAGAAAGTATTTTCTCTGCATTAACTTTCCCTTCCCCTGTTCAAATTTAGAATTTACAGTTAACGTTTCATTTGCGGGAGCGTAGTTTGCTCATGAATTTTGATTTACTCTTCTGAAATGCATAACATAGTCAGGTGGCAAAGCAGTGAGCTTTTTACGGACAAGAAAAAACGAAGACACACCACTCACACTCTTTGGGGTGTGAATCCATTCAGTTTTGGCCGCGAACTGTTTACCACGTTGCTACAATGATTGGAAAACCAACTAGGTGCCAGTACTGCACTTTGCAAAGCACGGCAGCTGCACTAGAAGACAGAAAGCTTTGACGCCTCGCTTTATTTCGTGCTTGTGATTGCTTTTTTTTTCTTCTGAACATGAGCAGAGCGCAAACGGGTTGCACTGAGAGACGGTTTCTTGTCGAGCCACTTCGCCATATACGAAAAAGAACGGTTACCGGGCATTAGGTTCTAGAGCACGTTTTATTTACATTTTCTGAGCAGCGCAGTCTTAACTACGGGAGCAGCGACTTTCCCACGTGTTATGTGTGGTTTCTGCTTAACCCACGCCCTAGGGGCAACGCTACTTTGCCACTTAGCCAGGGTGCAGCGAAGTCGTTGAATTCAGTCGTTGACGCACTTCAATTTATATTGGTACTTTCAAAGCCTTACACTGCAGCTGCAGCTTGCCGCTCCAGCAAGCCATCACCTTACGCTAAATAAAATAAAGTAACAATGATTTGCATTTCATATATTTAATTTTTTTTTATTTGCACATCTAGCTGGAGCACCACAAAGGCACTCTGGTCTAAAGGAATTTTTAGGAAAACATATGCGCTAAAGAAGCCGATTCAGAACAGAAGGCGCACAGCATAATAGAAGAAATCTTCGAAAAGCAAAAAAACAGTGAAGCACTATCGAAACTACAGCAGGATCGTAAGGGTCGTAGTTGAATGTATGTAAATTTGTAATGAAAGTCAATGAAACGACTAATAAAGCCATAAAGCTGTCAGAACCTCCACACCAAGAAGAATGGGCCAGGATGCAGTGTCAGATTACTTTAAGACACATTAAATGAAAAGAACCATAAAGTTCGCATTCAGGTTCTTACTTTTGTACAGAGACATGGGAAAGTACCTCGTTCCACGTGTCCTTCCGTCCATCTGACTCCTTCTCTAAAAGTGTCGTCATAATTAGAATCAATTTCTTGCCATAACTTTAACGGGAGCAAACCTGCATGAAAACATATTCTATGTTTCGTCAATACCGTACTCCTAGAAGACACGTTCGGTGGCTAACTGCCCTGTTCGACCGCCTGGCCGCCTCCTCACGTTTCTGTTAGGCCACTTACATAGAGCCGCCATTCCAGACAAACTCTTACTTTGCTATGTCTCAGCTCATCGGCCTTTATTACACGGCCACGCCGGCTTTACTACTATCGCCGAATGAATGAGAACGAATGAATGAACAATGGCGATGAGGTCAGAATGACAATGACGTGCCCTTCTGCTTTGCCTCAGCGTAGGGAAGTACAGCCCTGTTGCTTTTACCTGGCAGCTACAAGTACACACGAAATGGCATCTTCTGTTACCTTCGCCCTGGTTCAGTTGTCGCTAGCAACTGCTGCTCACTAATGTTCATTTCCACAGCCGCACTTCAATCAAGTCTGGTTTTGAGTATGGTGTAATCTATGTGCTCGTCGATCTCTGACAGCAAACCTGCAGCCCTCGAGGAAACAATGTTGATTTTTGAAGCTATGAATCCATCTCTAGCCAGTGTCTTTTCGACTATGGTAGCCGCAGAATCAATGTTCGCCCAATATGAAGCTTCTGCAAAAATTTTGTGTGTCATAGCAAGGCTAAACAAAAAAAAAGAAGTGGCATTATTGAGTATAAAACGGCTGCATGAAAGGTCCAGCTATAGACACAGTACGCAGCCGATTTCATTATTCCATCACACAAATACAAGAACGACGGTTTAAAACGTCACATCGGCTTATTTACTGGAGCTCAAACGCACTCACAGCGAAAACTACGCGTCACAGCCATGGCTTGGTTGCTGAAACCGAAACCAGAAAAACATCAAGAAGAAATTCAGCTAATAAATAGTATGCGGTCTTAGAAGAATGACATCGGTTGATACATGTATGCTTATATTTAACGCAGTATTTGAAAGAAGGAAATACGAAAGCAAAATTTTGGTGACAGCAGTCATTTGAAGTCCTCATAGTGGGCCTCCCTGTAGCAGCTATTCTCTGTAAAAAATTAAATACTTTGCAAGGACACCAGTTTTCACTTCAGTGTTTTGCATATGATGCAGCGAAGCTCGACGAAGTTCTGGTAATTTGCCGCGCCAACGTACTTCATGATGTTTTCGCGCGTCTTTTGTACCGCTAGATTTATTTACATATGTTTAATAGTTTTGCAGCAGATTCTTTACAGCAGAAGGCAGCCGGTGAAAAGGTATAGTTTGCAAAGCAGGAGGTACCGCTGACCAGTTTCCTGTGAAATGCCAGATGGTAAGCAATGAATAGTCAGTAAGTTCACGACAGTTGTCAATAAAAGAAGCTAATCAGACAGCCTGTTTGAGGGCAATGTAGTCTTTTACTTATCACGTTTTTTTTTCTCTGCAGAAAGCTGAACTGAAATTATCAGCCCTCACCACAATGAAGACAGCTTTGAGTAGTCTCTGCCCGTCTCTGTACTAATGCGGCAAACGTAGAAAACATCACCCCTTTTGTGCTACATAAAAGAACAGGCGTTGTGGACCACATCTCCTTGTTACTGCTCGGAATAAACGCCTACTTGTTCCACTGCCCCCAGTGAAGCATGACGAGCTCATGATCATGGCTTGGAAGCAACCAAAGCTAAGAAAAATAAAAAACTATTAGTGCTTATATTTTAGGCCTTCACATACATGAATCAGTTTTTTTTTTTGCCGTGGACTTGCAAAATATGCAGCAAGAAATTTAAGTGCTTGAATTTTTAATAGACATGAAAGCCAGTAGCAACGCCACCTTGATTACTACAGGTATCGAGAAACCAATCTTGGTATCCTGGCCCGCAGTTGTGTTTTTTTTTACTTTTAGTGGCTGAATCCATTTACTTGTTACACCTGAATGCAAAAAACTCTTGCATTCCACTCATAAAAAAAACATAAAAGTCAAAAAGGGATTCCTTACGTAAACAGTGCTGTAATATAGTGCCTTCAATGTCTCTGCACGATAACGAGAGTTTACTAAGCATGACCCTCGAACCATGCACCAAAAGATTCGGCTTCTAGAAAGTGGAATCCAAAGGTGATGTTTTTGCATCTTGCGTCACAAACAAAGCGATAAAGCCGCATTCCTGGAGCTCTGAGCATAAATTTTACAAATCTTAGTGGCATTATTCCCTTCTTAAAGAACCACCGGCCCGGTGCTTTAAAAGAAAATAAAAGGTGACCACAAAATCAAAACGCGAGAAAAGAAGAAAAGAAAGGTGGGGCTTGTTCACAGGCTGCAAAGCGATGCTTGGTAGTACGCATTTGTCGGACCTTTGACGACGACAAAACGCACCTCGCTGTAACTTCCGAGGAAACCGCGGATCTGGTCTTGTCTTCTCGGGGGCATGGCTGGATTGGTGTCTAAGGTAGGCGAGTGAAATTTCAGCGGGCCACCAGGAAAAGGCGTCTTGAGTTTTGGATATTCAGACTAAGTACGAAGTTGCCGTTCGAGGATGTGCTCGGATTCGTCGCAGGAAAAAAAAAAAAGCGAACGGCTGTCATCGGATCCTCAGGTGTCGCAGTTCCTGCTGCCTGCGCGCCGCTCAAAGGATGGGTGGGTGGTAGCTGGATGGCGTCTCTTTGGCAAGGCAGGTCGCTCTCGATGAGTGTTTGGGACGCTCTGGCGAGGAACACGGGAACGGCGTGCAGCGGCGTAGCTCATTACCGGCGCTTCTTCAGTCGTGGTTCTTGATTCCCGCGGTGGTAAGTACTTGTTGCAGCTCCTCACGCACTGCTTACTTCATTAAGCAAACTTGATGATGAGGTCGAAATTGGCAGGGCGCGACGTAGCTCTTCACGGACAATCCCATAGATCAGATCCAACAAGTTGTCCCGGCTTCTAGCAGTGTTATTCAGGTGGACAGCAGATAGCTCTTGGAGCGCTAATAGGAACTGGCGAGCTCACGCATCCAATGCTTTCTCAATCCTCAGCTGCAGTGTTCGATGAATTGCAGTCAAGGCCAGCAAAAATTCCGGCAGCAATTAACACGCCGAGCGGACAGAATCCTCGCTACTCTTGGCAGCGCTCATTTAAAGGTCACAAAGAGTTTTCTATATAATTCATGAAAAGCAACCATAAAAATCTCGAACATAGAAGCAGCTACCCGTGGACTGGAATCATTCGAAATAAATATGGCTGCATCTTGCATCACAAGCAAGGCGACAAAGTCGCGCACCGGCAGCTTTGAGCATAAACATTAGAAACCTTCGCGCCATGTATCAACTCTCTTTTGCAGATGAGTGCAGTGTAGATTAGGAATTTCACTAGCCCTTACGATATTAAAAACAAAAAGGGTAGAACTTGGAGGGTGGATTGTTGAGATATATGTGTTTCAAAGGAAGGCGACAAGAAGCCAAAATAAGGAAACCACAAGCTAAGGCTATTTTTATTGTTGCGTGCTTTAGGATGAGAAAGACGCGCAATCATTTTAATTAGGAGGTAATTTTGCTTTAAAGGGGAACAATTAATGCAGGTGCCCTGCTGAAAATGACTCCACATGCGAAGCGCTCTCACGGTTGCCTTCAGTACATCGCCAGCCTGAACTTATGCCACATGGTAAATACTGAAACAGAACAACGCAAAAAAAGACAGGAACACGCCTATGTTGGTATCCGAGCTCAAGACGTCCGCATGTCATGACAAGTAGTTTTTTCATCGCTAATACAGAACGACTCAATGTGCCTAAATTCGGGATTTCAGCATAGTGCTAATAAAAATGTACAACAGGAGCGACATCTGTACACATTGATCTCATTTAGAAAATACCATAAATTGGTCCTCATTAGGACGATTTATTGGATATCACAAGAGCGAAGGCCTCTATATTTTCCACGGTTTGCTCCACTCCATCAGCATCATGTATTTGTCGGCTGTAGCAGCCACAGATTGGGCGATCCACGGTTGAAACACAGCCACCTTCGTAAAGATACTCGGATATATACGGTCATTTTGGCTTGCCGCACGAAAGTCGTGTAGGACAACAAGCCGACAAGGTAGAAGCGACCCGTTGACAGCCGCGGTCACTGCAGGGCCTCCCGTGTCGCTCCTGCACAAAACAGGTGAGAATTTGGTATGGTGTGTTATGGTATTCGTATGGTATGGTACGGAATGGTATGATATAGTATGACGTATATGGTTTAACGTATCAGTGGACGCCTGCCGAGTTTCAACTTACTCATTATGAGCTGCAGCAGCCTGACTACGCCTACTGCAGGACAAAGGCCTCCCCCATGTCTCCCCGATTAACTCTGTCCAGAGCCTGGTGAGGCCTCCCTATCTACGCAAACTTTTTTTAATTTCATCCGCACATTTAACCTTCTGCCGCCCTCTGCTACGTTTCTCTTCCCTTGGAATCAAGTCTGTTAGCCTTACGGACCATCTGTTATCTCACCTTCGCATTACATTCCTGCCCAAGCCCATTTCTTCTTCTTATTTCGACTAGGATGTGATTAACCAATGTTTGATTCCTGACCCACTCTGCCCTCTTCCTGTTTCTTAACCCTACTCCGATCATTTTCCTTTTCATAGCGCTCTGCGTTGTCCTTAACTTAAGCTGAACCCTTTTCGTTAGCCTCCAGGTTTGTGCTCCTAGGTGAGTACCGGGAGGTGTTATACACTTCTCTCTTGAGGGATAGTGGTAAACTTCCATTCATGATCTGGCAGAACCTGTCAAATGAGCTCCACCGAATACTTCAACCAACTGGAGTTCCTTAAAGAGCACTGACACTTCAACAACACACGTACTTTTGTACTTCGTCGCGATTGAAATGCGGGTACTGCAGCTGAGATTTCATCCCGCTGCCTTCGGCTCAGCAGCTGAACACCATGTCACTATGCCAATGAGGTAAACATTTGTGTGAGGTAGAGCCGGCGGCAGCAACGGTAGGTCAGAACAACACCCCAATTGAAATCTCAATTCTATGCTCCGCCAAAATATTAAGCCTGCAAGTGAAGGAAAAGGTCCGCGTTATGACATAGACGGAAGCCACATCCGCCGAAAACAAGGAGCATAGGGGATGTTTCTTTTTCAATGTGTGGTTGTTCATAGTTAATTCCAGATTGATATTTTATATGTTCAATTACTTCAATGCTAAGAGATAATAAAGCAGAGGAAAAAAACAACCACATGCCACCGGTGGGATCCGAACCTACGACCTCCTAATTTCGCGTCCGGTGCTCTATCCACTGCGCTGCGGGCGACGGCGGTCCAATCTTTTGATTTCTAGGTATTTAATGTGTAATGCACCTCCCTCTTCTACACCATGGGTTCCGAAATGCCTGCGTGACTGTTGTGGATTCGATGGAGCCAAGTGCTTTCTCGCAATCTATAAGGCTATATGGGCGTTGGTTACATTGTGCGCAGATTGTATCAATTTATTGATGGGGGGGAACAAGGTATATTTTTGAGCAGCTTTTACGAGAGCGAGCCTCGTAAACTGGTTGACTGAAGTCTAGGGCTACTCGTTTTATCAGTGATTACATTAATGAATTCATCGTAGACAGTGGGCAGTCGGCTGATGTGTCTGTTACTTTCAAAACCTTGACGTCATTTTTCTTACAGATTAAGGCAGTGTAAGCGTTCTTCCAAGATTACGGTACGCCTCGATGTCATTAAGGCATAGCGTATGCAGTGCGGCTAGTTTTTCTAGTACAATTTCCACGCTTTACTTGACCTGCGTTATCCGATCTTCATCAGCTCATTTTCTTTTTGCTTTGAATACCAGACTGGGTTCAATCCTCCACATCAGTCGATGAATTATGAGTGGTGTCAGCACAGAATCGCTTGCAATGTGCAGTGCGGCAATTTTCAGTGTTACGTCTCGCCTACAACGCGCGGTATAGCCGGCGCGGATGCAACGGACGCCGCGGCTTCGTTCATCGCGGCCGCAACGGCCTCCCGCCAAGCGCGTCCAGGCAGGTTTCAGTGCCACGTGTCGTCGTGCGTGCGTGTGTGTGTGTGCATGTTTTGCCCACGCTTGTCAAAGCGCGGCAGCCGGGGAGAGGAGCTCCCCAACTGGGAGGCGAGGAGGTCTGACCGGCGCCGGCCTGGCGGACGCGCCCAGTCACGTCTGGGACATGTCGAAGCGACGCCGTATCGGATGACTCTTCCAAGCCGTTCCCTCTTGCCCTCGACTCCGATGGTATAAAACGCCGCTGCCCCGGACGCCGAGAGAGACTTCGATTTGCTTCCTTCGAGTAACGTGGTCGCCCTGACCGGCTGCTCTTTTGCAATGCCAGAATAAACAAGTTGTTCGGTTGCCAGTCGACTCATCCTTTGCCGGGACCTTCGGATGTTTCCAGCTTTGCCCCAGGCCGCCAGGCCAACGCTACCCTTGGGGCTTTGCAACCCAAATGCAACAACTGGTGGCAGCGGTGGGATCCCGACAACGGAGGCCAGCAAGCGAAGATATGCGTTCATCTGTATGCTGAGCAGCACAACGACCATCCCGGGAGCAGTGCAACGAGCCCTGTGTGATGACTGGTTGCCTGCAGCGGAACGACTGCGCTGAATTCTTGGCTGCGAGGTTTGGTGAGTGGCGGGACTTTCTTTCTTCTGAGTTTTGCAAGGCTTTTGTTAGTGTCAGAAACAGAGCTAGGTAATTGTGTTGTCGTTGCTGCCGGGTTAGTTTGCGGCAAAGACAATAGTAGGCAGTAGAGAAAGCAGCATTCGGAGCAGCCATGGATTTGAAGTCGTTGCGCAAACCGAAATTGCTGGAGCTTGCAAGAGAGTTGGGTCTGGATGTCTCAGACAAACTCAGAAAACCAGAACTGCCTAAGGGGCTATTCTTGAGTTGGAGGCTTGAGGATGACGAGCTGTCGGAATGCCCTTGAGACGATTGAGGAGAGGGAACAAAAAGAAAAAGAGAAAAACGCAGAGCGCGAACGTAAAGAACAAAAAGAGAAAGAGGAGCGCGAACGTAAAGAGCAAAAAGATAAAGAGAAAGAAGAGCGCGACCGTCAACACGCTTTGGAAATGAAGCGTCTCGAGGTAGAGATGGAACGCGCTCGTAATGGAAGTCAGGCACATCGGTGCAGGAGAACGGGTATCGTTCAAAATGACTGACCTGATGCGGCCGTTTAAGCTTGGAGAGGACATTGGTTTGTTCCTGGTTAACTTTGAGCGAACGTGCGAGAAGCAGGGGTTCTCTCGGGAAACGTGGCCACAGCGCTTGCTCACTTTGTTACCCGCCGAGGCGGCCGACGTAGTCGCTCGCTTGAAGAGAGAGGAGGCAGAGGATTTCGACCAAGTGAAATCAAGTCTGCTAAAAAAGTACAGGCTGTCAGCGGAGGCGTTCCGTCGGAAGTTTCGCGAAAATGAAAAAGGCAGAAATGAGTCATATACAGAGTTTGCCTACAGGCTTATGTCAAACATGCAGGAGTGGCTCAAAGAAGAGAAAGCGTTTGGTGACCACGAGAAAATTCTGCAGTGTTTCGGGCTGGAACAGTTTTATAGTCGGTTACCTGAGAACGTGCGGTACTGGGTCTTGGATAGGCCAGACGTTAGTACAGTGGCTAAAGCCGCCGAGCTAGCCGAGGAGTTTGTGACGCGTCGGGCTCGCGGAGCTAAGGACGGTCAAAAGGGTGAATTTGGCTCCAAGTCTGAGAGGCCGAAGTTCACACCCATGAGAGCAAGGGGGGACACGCGTAGTGCGGATGCGAGTGAAAGCAGTCCGACCGAACGTAAGGAGACGGCGGCAGCCGAAGCCGAACGCAGAAAGCGGTTCGAGGCGAGGCAAGCGCGCGTGTGTTATACGTGCCAGAAGCCGGGTCACTTTTCGGCGCAGTGTCCAGAAACAAAAAGAGACGTCGTGTGTTTGTCATTATGTAGCACTGACGAGAACATGAAGCTTCTCGAGCCTTACATGCGAGACTTCCTCGTGAACGGGAAAGAGTGCCGAGTGCTTCGTGATTCCGCAGCTACAATGGATGTAGTTCACCCCTCTTACGTAGAACCCGATATGTTCACGGGCGAGCGCGCATGGATCAAGCAAGCCGTGGAAGCTCATAGCGTGTGTCTGCCCGTAGCAAAAGTGCTTATTGAAGGACCTTTCGGAGCACTTGAGACGGAGGCCGTAGTGTCATCTAGGCTGCCCCCCCCAGTACCCGTACCTATTTTCGAACAGGTCCGATCACCTCCTGCGCGAGAAGGGGCTTTTGTTTGGTGAGGCTAGCGTTCAGGCCTTAACCAGACCGAGAGTTCGGGAGCTCGCTGCAAAGGCGGTAGTTGCGGGGCCGACGTTGTCGAACAATGAGAAAGGGTCGGAGGCGCAGCAAGCTGATATTCCGAGCACGTCAGAACTGGATAAAATTGAGCCTGTAGCGTTGAAGGCACCAGGTACTGGAGAGGAAATGCCCGACAAGGGAAAGTTAGAAGAGCTTCCGGTCGAGCTTCCGGGACTAGGCTCAGTGACGAACAGGGAAGACACTGATCAGGTCATTAGTGACTTACTCAGTAAAGCACCGCTGTCGCCTGAGCAGAAAACCGAACTACACCAACTCTTACAAGAGTTTCAAGGTCAGTTCTCTGAGAGGCCTGGTAGGACTTCTGTCCTTACTCATGATATAGAACTTACCTCCCCAGAGCCAGTACGATCCAAGGCGTACCGGGTGTCACCCCGCCAGCGCGATATTATGGAGGCTGAGGTAAAGAAAATGCTACAGCTCGGTGTTATTGAGGCGGGTGAGAGTGATTATACCTCCCCTTTGATTTTAGTTGAGGTACCGGGCAAGGAACCTCGTCCTTGCGTCGACTACCGCAGGCTTAATTCCATCACTAAGGATCAAATTTATCCGATCCCTAACATCGAGGAGCGCCTTGATAAAGTTAGTAGCGCTCAGTTTATTTCCACCCTAGATCTTGTCAAGGGTTATTGGCAGGTTCCACTTACAGAAGAGGCTAGTAGGTATGCGGCGTTCATTTCACCAATGGGAACATTCCGTCCTAAAGTTTTGAGTTTTGGTTTGAGGAACGCGCCATACTGCTTTTCAAGCCTCATGGACAAAGTGTTGCGAGGACAGGAAGAATTCGCTTTACCGTATTTAGACGACGTAGCGATATTCTCCGCATCCTGGTCTGAGCATATGGCACACTTGCGGGCAGTGCTAACCCGCCTGCGCGAAGCGGGCTTGACAGTCAAAGCTCCCAAGTGCCAATTAGCACAGGCCGAGGTTGTATACCTCGGTCACGTGATTGGACAGGGTCGTCGCCGCCCCTCTGAAATAAAGGTGGCCGCTGTGCGAGACTTCCCGCAACCGCGCACGAAGACCGATATTCGGTCGTTCTTAGGTGTCGCCGGCTACTATCAGAGGTACATCCCCAGGTACTCCGATATCGCGGCTCCCCTGACGGATGCTCTAAGAAAAACAGAGCCCCAAACAGTCGTCTGGAGCGAGACAAAGGAAAGAGCTTTTAGCGCCCTAAAGAGCGTCCTAACAAGCCAGCCTGTGCTACGATCGCCAGACTACACAAAAGGGTTCGTTCTTCAGTGCGATGCTAGTGAGCGAGGCATGGGCGTTGTACTGTGCCAAAGGGACAATGGAGAAGTGGAACACCCCGTCCTGTATGCTAGTCGTAAGCTGACCTGTCGTGAGCAGGCGTACAGCGCCACCGAGAAAGAGTGTGCGTGTCTCGTGTGGGCCGTTCAGAAATTGTCATGCTACCTAGCCGGCTCGAGGTTTATCATTGAGACGGATCACTGCCCTCTCCAATGGCTGCAAACCATCTCTCCCAAAAATGGCCGCCTCCTGCGCTGGAGCCTCGCTTTGCAACAATATTCCTTTGAGGTGCGTTACAAAAAGGGGAGTCTCAACGGTAACGCCGATGGCTTAAGTCGAAGCCCCTAACGTAGGAATCCGCCTCAAAGTTGTTGGTTACTGATGTTTTCTTCCTGAGGCAGGATTTTTAACATATTGCTTTTGTTTAGTGTTTCAAAGTGATTATGTGCTTTCTAGTGCAATTTTCCAATTTGTGGACGCGTTCTGAGTGCTGCTTGACTACTGTATGCAACTAGGCAGTAGTATAAAAGGGGAAAGAGCCTGGCAGAGCTTAGTGAGGGTTGTCTCGTGCTTGCTGACTGAGCGGTTGCGTTTCGGCGTAGTTCTAACGCTTGCTGGGAACGAGCACAAAAATGGCAACTCTCCTGAAGTGACTTTGCAGTGCCCTGTGTGATCCTGAACCCGAGAACGAGGCCTTCTCTGTGCGCTGCGCTCAAGCAACGTCGAGGGACGATCGGTTTCGATTACGAGCATCATCGAGCGACATCCCTCTGGACAGCGGATGCAGTCCCCTGACCATCGGGATCTCCTTCTCCCGGCGGGGCGGTCTGTTACGTCTCGCCTACAACGCGCGGTATAGCCGGCGCGGATGCAACGGACGCCGCGGCTTCGTTCATCGCGGCCGCAACGCCTCCCGCCAAGCGCGTCCAGGCAGGTTTCAGTGCCACGTGTCGTCTTGCGTGCGTGTGTGTGTGTGTGCATGTTTTGCCCACGCTTGTCAAAGCGCGGCAGCCGGGGAGAGGAGCTCCCCAACTGGGAGGCGAGGAGGTCTGACCGGCGCCGGCCTGGCGGACGCGCCCGTCACGTCTGGACATGTCGAAGCGACGCCGTATCGGATGACTCTTCCCAAGCCGTTCCCTCTTGCCCTCGACTCCGATGGTATAAAACGCCGCTGCCCCGGACGCCGAGAGAGACTTCGATTTGCTTCCTTCGAGTAACGTGGTCGCCCTGACCGGCTGCTCTTTTGCAATGCCAGAATAAACAAGTTGTTCTGTTGCCAGTCGACTCATCCTTTGCCGGGACCTTCGGATGTTTCCAGCTTTGCCCCAGGCCGCCAGGCCAACGCTACCCTTGGGGCTTGCAACCCAAATGCAACATCAGCTAGTTGTCGGCAGAAGAAATCAGTACCATACTAGCGATCTTACCAATAACTCCTGCGGCTGTTCACTGCTGGACACGAAATATACTGAGTACGCAAAAGAAGAATCATTCTCCCTGTCAGTTCTTCAAAAGGCTGATGGCTTTATTTAGTTGAACGCTTCTACCATGCTTGTTTAAACCAGTAAAAAATAACAAGGGACTCCTGTTTATGAAAGTGGAAAAACGACCGGTGCTTCCCTGCTTCCTGTCTATTTTACAGAAGCCTGAAATTGGCACTTTCCAAAGCAGGGTCGCATTAACGTATGCTCTGCAAGCAAGTGCTTGAGGCTGTCTTTGTTTACACGATGAGGATTTTCACACTGACCAGGAGAACATTTAAGTAAAAAATGTCCCCCATAGAGAAGAAGCCGTTTCGCCTTACTTCCAGCCCGCACAACCCTTTTGTGGCTATCTTGACTACATCGCCGTGGACGTGGAGGATAGTGTAAACTCGAGTTCAAACAACTTCCTAATCCCAGTGATAAGTTGACAACACCCAAGCAGACACTCGAAGCTACGCGCATGTTGAACAGCGCAAGTAAGATATTAAAGAACACTCCTCGCCGCAACCCCGACGCGGTTGCTCGGTGGTTATGGCGCTCGGCTGCTGACCAGGAAAACGCCGGTTTAATCCAGGCCACGGCAATCCAATTTCTTGGAGGCGAAATGCTAGAAGCCCGTGTACTGTGCGGTGGCAGCGCACGTTATAGAACCCCAGGTAGTTGAAATTTCCGGAGCCCTTCACTACGCCGCACCTCATATCCCGAGTCTCTTTGGGACGTTAAACCCTTTACATCCATAAACTCCTGGCCGGCGTTAGAAACAGGAATTGCGTAGGTTATACGCACTCTACGCACAGCCTGTGGACTGCACTACTGTACGTGTGCGGCCATGAACGCGAAGTGGGGGCCTCACTCGCCAGCTACTGCAGAAAATGAGGCGAGCGCATGTCGTGAAAAAGTGTGCATGAGTTATAGACCTGAAGGCTACATCTGTGTTCCTGTTTGACTCTTGCAGTGAACTGCTAAGGTTAATTAAGAAATATATATTGGAATTTTATAGCCAGTTACTATACAAAAGCACGATGAGTTGCTGGGCAAGTTGGTTCATTGTAGCGTAAAGATGGGTTGCGCAAAGGGGACACTCGCATCAAAATAAGACGGGACAATCGCGAACTAACAAGTGATTTATTCAATGAACAGACGTTAAAATATATCCTTGTCAGCACAGACACAAAGCGGTATCACAAGCACAAAGTGTAAAATAAAAAATGAAAAACAGAGTTTTACGTCATCATGCTTTGAATGAAGCTTGCCTCTCTTCAACCTTAAAATGTGCATGTCAAAGCTGGTTGGCATGACATACGTACAGAACTTTTTTAAGCCACTATATAACCACTAAGAGGGCTATTGCTAAATATATTCTCGAGAGGGCTTTGAAAAAGTCTTCTACGCATGTCATGCAAACCAGCTTCGACATGCAATTTCATGATTGAAACAGGCTGGCTTTCGTGATGTGATTGCCCCGGCAATAGATCAAACGTTGACAAAGAAGCTAAAATTAAGTCAGAATGTAAACACTGGTGTAGCTATCAAAACCACCAGTCCAGTCTTAATTCTGTATGTCCACAGGACGGCACACAATCTTAAGAAAGTAGGAAACAAGCACGGCCTCCCACTGGTTTTCTCGGCACCCCACGAACTGAGTCACCTTTGCGCTCGCATTACAAGAAGCACCGGCGAATAGAAGTAACATGGCTGCGGCGTGAAGCACAAGAAGTCTTAGATGGCCTGCCAAGTTCGCGTCGTTTATCTGATTCCCCTCACATGTGGCAGAGCCTACATAGGTCACACAGGCCACTGTATTGTAAAAGAACTCTATATTCGCACTCGTTAACATGAGCGTCCTGTGAAAACAAGGAGCAGAGTCACCTGGCGATGCATTGTCTTGATCACAAATGCTTGCCTCTGCTGAAATAAGTTATGTTTCGGCACAACAGCAAAAATGAGAAAGCACGGGAAATTTTAGAAGCGTTTGTCTTCACACAGAAAGGACCAAAATGCTTAAGTGATACATCAGACTATTAAGAGAGAGGCACGCTTCCTCGAAGGCAAGATGACGCAGTTCTTTTTTATTTTTATTTTACGCTCTGTGTGCTTGTGATACTTTTTTGTGCCTGCTCTGACATGCATATATTTAAATGTCACTTCTTTGAAGAAATCATTTGTTAGTTGCCGCTGGCCGTGCCTTCTTTCATGAGAATGTCCCTTTTTCGCAACCCATTTTTACGCTACTATAGAAAAGAATCGTGAGAGACAATAAAGAAAATAATGAAGCGGGCAGAGACAGATGAGTGTTGGCGCATGTGAGGTAAAAATAAGTCAACAAAGAACATGAACACGTAAAGATGACAGGCGCTGCAAGACTCCTGGTGTCACTATCACATTAAGATTTCCGGTCCCTGATCCCCAGCGCTAAACACGTGCCAATGTTTTCCGATTGTTTCTTTTCGTGTACATTACCGTATTTATTACTTTCACCAGACATCGAGCTGTCCTCAACAGGGAGATAGCAAATTCAATGATAATTTTATATTTTTTTTTCACCGACAGAGACGGGTTCTCCTAATACTACACTTCTGACAGAGCATTTTTCAATGAAGTATTGAAACTGTTTCATGTGTGGAAAGGAAGTGAGCAACAAACTGGGTGTTCTGGCCCTCTTTTTCAACGAAATTTCTCGCAGTAGTTTTAGCGCTGCCCACTTATTCCGTGAGCTCTATGAGCCACCTAGTCTAAAGCGGAAGCTGGTTAGCAAACATGAGCCACCTCACTGCAGTGTAAATATCCTCGAAAGCGACCAGTCCGTGGGTCGCGATTACCAAGGTCTCGCGACATGAACAGCAAGTGAAAGAACTAGTTTTATGCTATGGCATACCGAGCCCATAGCGATGCTGTGTACCTCGTAAAACTATCACTGAGGTAAAAGAAAATATTTGCTCTAGTTTTGTATACTTAATCAGGAAGCATGTACCTTTAAAAGTAAAAATGTTATACATTACGGATTGCCTACAGGTACGGACTAAAAAGCACTTTTGTTTCGCATACTATCAATCATTACATGAGCTGTCATATACGAACGTTATCATGCTTTAAGGTCAAACTTTCTCCATTCTTCCATCGCCATCGCGCAGCGCCCTGTTTTCAAGTATTTTCACTGGTACATACTCACATGTAAGTCTCCAAGTTTATTGTTCGCCAGACCTGTCTCCCAAATGAAAGTAGTGCGCGTGGCTAAATTAGGCACCAGATTTTCAGAGCGCATGCACTATCAAAAACTTCGCCCTACGATGAGATAGGTACTGAAGCACTCTAGCGTGTAAAAGCAGTTACGATGCCTCCGAAAATAAGAGCGTTCACCGCACTGTGCCTCTGTAGGTATTAACGAAACAATATATTACTATTAACTGGTAATTACAGTGCCTCTTCTTTAATAGTGCTCTTGTGGTACGAGAGGAGGTGAAAAGAAAACGGGTTTTCGGGAGGCAGTACATCATTTTCTCTCGACGCATTTCTATAGAATTCGCATGTTACGGAGCTTAAGTCGGAGGAACGAAATCGCGTGAGGAATACCATGACTTGCTTTTCACAGATGGCGAAAGATGGCGACACACGGATGGCAAGCCCACGCTTCAAGTAAGAACAACACGCACGCTGCGCGCCGCAAGGAAAGTGATTCCCGAAAGCTCTCGAAGTCTCACAGGTTCGAGGAAAGGTCACCACCCTCTCCATTGCCTAGCGTTTTGAGACTTGCTATAGGTGACATTCTTCCCTCTGCTTCTTTGCTTGCACCTTCCTCATTTACAATACCCTCATAGTGAAGCGGTATGGAAGACATAGAGCACCACTTCTACCCCTCTGCTTCTTTGCTTGCAGCTTGCTTATTTCTAGGGGTGTGCGAATATCAAATTTTTCGAATACGAATCGAATACGAATAATTAGTTCCGAATATCGAACCGAATATCGAATAATCTAGGACAGACGCATTTAACCACTACAAAACATTTATTTGAGCATTCAAGAACATCACAGTTCAACTATCAATGAGTAAATGAACACAAAAGGTGTGTGCGGGTGCACAAAAAGCACCAAAGTCTAGAACAATATTCTTAGAAGAGTGGAATTATCACAGAAAATGACTAGTACACAGCACTGATTAAGGCTATCTTGCCATAAGCACAAAAGCACGTTGCTGGGATGAACATTAAAGGTTGTCGTGAAGGAAAACCAGCTGCTCCACATGGTCAGGCAGAAGTATTTCCCTTCTAGCTGAAACGACTTCTCCAGCCACAGAAAATGCCCTCTCACTTGGCACTGAAGTGGCGGGTATTGCGAGGTACTTCGTGCACAACTTTGACAGACTAGGGTACTTGAAAGAACCCACGCTCCGCCACCAGTCGCATGGGTCACTGTCTCGTTTAAACAATGCCTCCTCTGAGTAAGCAGCAAACTCTCATCCTGCAGCAGAAACTGCTTCAGTTTCCACAGCATTCTTCACTAAATTGTCAAATGCATTCCAGACATTAGAAGACTGCTGTGCACAGAGTTCTGGCCTCTGTTTCTTAGCTTCTGGGTCAGGAGCACACCGGGACAGATTTTGTAGCACTAAATCTTTTAGCCATATCATCTTTTCTTTGTCGGCTCTGAATACGGTGGATTTGAAGCGTGGGTCCAAAAACATGGCCAGGCATGCCTCCTTGTCCTCTGCATACAGGGGGAACCTTGATCTGATCGAGCATGCCAGGGCTGTATGAAATCCAGTAGTACCAGAGAAGTTTGCAAGATAATGCAGCATTCCAAAAATGAGTGGTATTTGAGCTGAAAGTGATGGATACGTATCTGTACTGGCGATAACAGTGGCTTCGAAGACTGGCTTGAGCGTTACTACATATTCAGAAGCCTCTTTCCATTCCTGTGAACTGAGCCCATCAATGCTGTTGTCTGAAGTGGCAAGGTCAACAGTGACTGCCTCCTTTAGTTCCAAGAGACGAGATAGCATTAGGTACTGGCTGTTCCATCTGGTTTCTACGTCTTGCACCAGACGGAGAGGATCTTTGCCTGTTTTTTTGGTATTCTTCTAGCCTTTTTTGTGCCAATAAGCTGTGCTTATAGTGACCAACAATGTGTCTGGCCTTCTTGCACAGACGATCAATGGGCGGCGTACGAGATCTTGCGTCGTTAAGGGCTAGCTGCAGGGTGTGGCCGAAACACGATCGCTCAGTCCACGGGAGCCTCCTGACAGCGGCACGGATGTTGCGCCCATTATCTGTCACGATGTATTTTTCACAGTTGTCGGGTATCTCCCACTCGCTGCACATCTCGTCCAGCATAGCTGCGATGTTTTCAGCACGGTGACTGTCAGCCATATGACGCGTGTTAAGCGTGAACCGCTGTATTTGAAAATTAGGAGCTAGGAGATGGCAAGTGAAGCTTACGTAGCTTTCGTTCGCTCGCGATGTCCACATATCGCTGGTAAAGGCAACAGCTGCAGTTCCGCCTTCAAAAGCGTTGCTAACCTCCATTTTCACCTTCTTCCGCGTATCGTCATACATGCGCGGAACAAGCACCCGCGAAAGTGTAGAGCGCGACGGTAGGCGATAGTTTGGAACAGCAGCTGCCAACAGCTCTTTAAACCCGCGGTCTTCAACGACGCTGTAGGGCTGCAAATCAAGCGCCACCATGGCAGCGACCTTGCTATTTAGTGCTTGCGTCATCTTTTCTGAAAGCGGCTCTGTCGGGCGCACAAAGTCGGCCATGGTCGGCTGATCTTTCTCCGGCACACCTGCAGCCATCTTTCGATACTCTTTCATCTGGGCCGCATGCAGCTTCAAATGGTTGACAAGCGGCGTTGTCGTACCTGAAGGCGTTCGAAGCACTTTGCTGCACGTGGTGCACTCCGCCGTCGACGGCGATGTCTTCACAAAGTATTTCCATACAGCGCTCTTTCCTCTTCGGTTTCCACAACCTTGGCTCGCCATGGCACGAATCAGAGTCGGACGCGCCGTCGCAGGTATAGCCACAAAGAAGCTCACCAGCACAATCAGCGACAGCATGGCCCGACGTTACGCATGGCTCTGAGCGCCGCCATGTTGCTATGTCGATGTCGATAGGACTTGCGGACCGAAACGAACGACGGTGCCCGCAGTAAAATATTCGGCTAAATACGAATATTAGCGTCGCATCGAATATTCGAAACAACACGAATACTTGGTTTTCGAATCGAATACGAATACTAAAAAATATAGTATTCGGTTAATATTCGAAAATTTCGAATATTCGCACACGCCTACTTATTTCCAATACCCTAATAGTGAAGCGGTATGGAAGACATAGAGTACCACTTCTACCTCACAATTTGCTATAGTCAATGAGCAAAACGTAATTAGTTCAAAACCAAATCAAACTAAGGCATTCGACATCACGTAGTGAAACACTCTAGAAGTTGCTGTTTGATGTTTAATGGGGCACATCAAGTGCAACAGGGCAAAACGGTGGGCTAGTTGGATGCTGCTCATTATAAACTTTGTAGGCGCAAACTTTACAAGCAGAAAGAAAAAGAGGCCGAAGACACGCGCCGTTTTAAAACGAAAGCATTTCTTGGCTTATGAGTAGCGTAGACGGATGTTATAAACAGAGGCTTTCCGCAAAAGTGTCCGCACAACCTGTCAATCATAAGCTTGTGGTAATTAAAATATTAAGAAAAGAAAATTGAGGTTAAGGTGGCGGTCGGACCCGGGCTGCCGGCCTGCGAGAAAGAGACGCTGCCGCTCCACCACGACACTTTTTTTTTCAGCATGGTATTTATTGCACGCGCTCATTTCGGCGTTTGAAGCTGAATAAATTCGCGTCTAGTGAATGCGCAGTTCTTAAAAGTGTATCTTCGAGATATGTACTGAGTCCTACAGAAGTAATTATGAGCATGTTAATTCCAGACGCCGCAATCAAGTGAGCAGCAAATTTTCTCCGTTTCTGGTAAATTTCCTCTGTGCTTGGCGTGCAGTCATAGCGCCATCATGAGGCACCCACTGAAAACCTTCCTCGCAATGTACGGCGCTGGCCCAGCAGACGGTGCAGGTGGAGGACCGCGCACGGTTTCCGCACCTAGGGAAACTTAAGGGCACCTGATAATTTTTTTCTATGTGTTGCCTGTACGTGTTGTACGCGTTGTTTTGCATGTACGGCGCGTGTTCTATGTCCTCTTTTTCTATGTGCTTGTAAAGTTGGCGCCTACAAATTTCATGATGCACATCAGGTTGTCATGAAATGTTGTCGTTTGGCTTTAAATACCAGAAACCCACTAAAAAATTTCTATGCTGTTAAAATTCAATTTTTAATCTCAGGGCCCATCGTAGAAATTGGAGTCTCCCTCTTACGTCGATTAGTGAGGCGGCTAGCAACCATTTCTGGCAGTCAGTAATAATTTTCACATTGCAACACGTACAAGTTACAAACCTCACAGTAGTTATTGTCCACCCTCTTTGCGCAAAGCATCACAGAGCCGTTGAAGCCGAACCGCTTGTACGGAACCCGGCAGACACTCTCCGGTGCAACCTTCACCACAGTGGTGTACATCGTCTTCTGGGGTCGCCTCGCTGCAAACGCGCAGAAGAGTCAGCAAGTTCTAAAAACAATTGTCTACCATATTGTAGTGCAGTACTTCAGTATCCTATCAAATTCCTCCTCTTCCATCGCTCTCGAAAAGGTCGGAGACAGTTCGAGCATTTTTCACGGGAAGTGGGCTCCGAAAACGCAAGCGTATTCGTGTGAATTCTAATAGACGGTGAAGCGCTTGCAATCAATTTTGTAACAGGAAAAATGTCTTGATTTCCTCCTAATAGTGCAGTTCTCAGTACAGAGCCAAAAGATCTGAACGCAGGAAAATATACTTCAAGAATATTTTGGGAACAAAATTATCACATTCTGCTTTCTTGAACAAAATTTCATTCGCAATAAATTTAACGTCCGAAGCTCAATAGGATATATATATACTAAACACTTCCGAGAAATGTAGAACGTTCCAGAAAAGGAAATGACAAATGAAATTGAAGTTCGATAAAATGTTTTGGTATTCACGTGAAAACCTCACTCTCAATCTCTGTCATGGCCACCCTTCTCCTACCCACTTCTTTCCTGGTGAAGTGCGTGGCTCACGTCGGGCCATTTGAAGTACTAAATAACCTTGGTGGAAAAAGCCCTATTCCTCCATCCCAACTAGCACAGAACTGTTAAATAATCTACTTCCGTCTCTTTCTCTTGACAACACAGTCACTTGCATGGGCACTTGTGTCCCCCACTGATGTATGCGCTTCCATGAAACGATTCCAAACCTAACTAGGTAAAACGTTTCACACCTCGTTTCCTTGATTAACATTTTTAGGAGAGTATCCGGGAAGGGCATCCGCCACAGCCCAGCGGTTTGTCCTATCAGGGCAGTCTAAATCAATCTCCTTTTTTCACCCTGGTGGAGAATATCTTGAAAAAAAAAAAAGCATATTTGTTCATACACATTTCCTTGACAACAACTCTACACTAATTAATTAGGAGAAGCCGAGTCTTTCAGCGCACACACTCTCCTTTTTTCACCCTGGAGTAGAATATCTTGAAAAAAAAAGCATATTTATTCATACACATTTCCTTGACAACAACTCTGCACTAATTAATTAGGAGAAGCCGAGTCTTTCAGCGCACACTGGTTAGTGCGCTCTGTGCTCTAAGTGCGAAATAAACCGTTGTGATAAATACTGAGCAAGAGCAGGCCATCGTATTTTCTTTTTTTCAATGAAAAATCCTGAAAGGTATCCCTTGCATCGCAGCAAATTTTGCACTTTCGCTTTTTTATCTCACTTCTGTCTTCTTGGCCCCATCCGGCGACGATGACGTAGCGGCCCTCAATGTCTAAAGGCTCCACAGGGATGCAGACCGGCCGTACGTACATGCTTCGAATGAAGGGGCTGTCAACCTGTGATGAGGCGTTAAAAGAAGGTAATAATCTGACGAAAGGCACCTGGCTTGAACAAGCTCTAAAACAGGCGTTGAAAAAAATTGCTTTTGGGATAATTTTCAGAAAAATGCGCGAACTGCGAACTTAGGGCCACCTTGGACCACATACTATGGGAATGTCCTCATGCTCCCCGGGAGGGACGAGGTATTAACACAAAAGATCAATGGGAGACCTTACTACTGAGCTCCGACCCGGCGACTCAGCTACAACTCGTCCGACTGGCCGAAGCCGCCGCCGAGAGTCAAGACCTTTCGGCCGTCGTCTAGGCGGGTAGCCCTCTGGCTACCCTCTTTCTGTTGGATATTAAAAGTTTTCCAATTCTATCCTATATTGGGATAAGGAAAGGGCGCAGTAATTGCCTATATTCTTTGTAGACGCTCGAAACATGCAGAGAAGAAAAAATTGAAGGAGAAAGCAAAGAAGAAGGAGAGAAAGAAGTGCTGCGAAGAAGGAATCAGAAACGGTAACGACCCCCTAGGGACCCTTTAATGTACTCACCTCGTAAAGCACAAGGGAGCCTTTTGGATACCGGCTCTTAATGTAACTCCGATTACAAATCGCATGCCACCTATCCCGAGTTGTCATCTCCAAAAGATAACTGAGGACTTGAGAGAACAGAATAAACGTGAACTTTAAACAAAAAGAAGCAGCACTCAAGTTATGTTGTTCGTTTCACTCACTGTAACCAATCTGACCGTAGAATATAACCACCGGAGGGTTGTGAGCGGCTTCAGTTCATGGCCGAAAATCTTCCACAACTTAGACAACTGTTTCTGCGGGATTTAACCCTGAAATACAGGAGACCTGCAGATCCACTAAACTTGTCATACCGCTCGCGGCTGTAGGTGAACGGGAGGGTCACTTTTCTTTTCTTACTTCTATTTACAAGGAACGACAGTGACGTATGGTTTCTTTTACATCGGAAAACAGAGGTCCACTGGTCGGTCACGCAAATCGATGTCGTTATTTCATAAGAATATTCTCTCCTCTATTTTTTTTATTTAAATGCGCTCTACTCTTAGTGGAAAAAAATATTGGTTCATGTGGGCTTAACGTCCCAAATCGGCTCAGGCTATGAGGGACCTCGTAGTGGAGGGCTCCAGATAATTGCGACCACCTGAGGTTCTCCAACTTACAAAAGAGAAGAAAAGGAGTAGAATTTTGGATGCCCGCATAAGAAATGCATACCCTAACACTATCTCACGACATGTCAGTCGACGTCTGAAATGTCACAACATGCAAGGTTTCACGAGAAGACCAAGCATGCGTCAGAAACACGTTTGCAAACAACGCGTAATACACTAGTAAGAGTCAAGGCCAGATATATCGAAACAGGATATATCGAATTATTCTTTCTATAGAACAATCAGAGCATTCTCTTGAAAATTTCATGCAAAAGTATAGTAGTACTGTTCGTAATAATCGAACACGCGGTAAGCGGTGCATTCGATATATCGAACGGCGCACCATGGTCCTGCAATTGGCGCTTCTCCTAACACCCCTCTTCAATGACCGCGCGCGGACAGGGGTGGGCTTCTCAGTGCTGTACACCAGTTGGCAGCGCTCACGCTTTTAAGCTGGGGGCGGCCTTTGGCCTTTTCCACTCCTCTTCCACGCCACATCGCCATCACGCGTTGAAGCCAACCTAACTAACGTAAGGCGTGTTTCGGTGGATTCGCTGCCGAAGACGTTGCGGAAAGTAACTGCATCTCAATTTTGACGAGAGGTTGGTCTGTTTGAAGTATAACAGTAACAAGATTGCACCTCTAATGATAGGCAGGGACTAGTTCCAACGAACCGTCCGTTGCGGCTTCAATGTGAAGCAGGTTAGTCGTAGTAACGCCTACCGTGCGGTGCGCTGCTAGCACACCAGGGTACGGCTCGTCGCCACAATAAGTGTATTTTATTTATTTATTTATTTACAATACCCCTAAGGGCCCTCGTGCGAGGGTATTACATAGGGGGGGGGGGGGGGGGGGGGGCGATACAAGCAAGAAAATATGGCACAGGCATTAGAAACAAAATACACGTAATAATTAATTAAAAACTAGTAATGTACACAAATAACAACAACAAACAACGCAGAAGAAAATACTCAGTAAATGCACATAATACAACAAAAATACCAAATGACTTGAGTGAGCGACATATATTCTTCTTTCGAGGTTGCAGGTAAACTCAATACACATTTTTTATATAACGAATTATATGTGTGCCGCACTATACAGTGATCCGCTTCTTGTTCTACATTTAGGCACTTGTCTATTTTGCTACAATGCTGCAGTCTTAAGCCCACTTGAAGATTGCAGCATATATACCTGTCGATTACAGAGAACGTTGCTTCACTTGTAATCGCGGAATTTGTTTCTGCCAGTGTATGCCTATACAACCAATGATTATAGGCTTTCTAGCCCACTGAAGAAATGTAAGTTGACAAGAAAACAAGATGAGGCGCTTAACAAGCAAAAAAGCGCTGCACCTGCACTCATATCTGTTTCGTCTTTTGGCTGCGCAGTCCCACTTCTTGTTTGTAAACTATTTGCCATCAAGCGGGAAACGCGTACTACTCTGGCAGATTTTTCCAGTAACACCGTAATCTCTGAATTCAAAAAGATTGCGCGTAAATTTTTTTGCAGCAACACCAAAAGAAGGAAGGTAATTATTCCGAGGGAAACCGCAATTCCGTCACGTTGAACCACTCAATACAGCTACGTTACATTTATCCACTGATTCATTGAGGAGGCTTGCTATCCTTCGCACCGTGTAAATATTCGAGGTTATCTAACATATGGGTCACAAATGAAACTGAAGCTGGTGATACCATGACCAGAGCGATGTCGCTGCTCATTGTGGCCTCCGAAAAGTCCGGATGGACGAGGAAGTGGCTTGCTCTCACCCGGTATCCCCGGTACTTTTCTGAAGTGGAGTAGAACACCGTTACCGATCGCGGGGTAGCGCCTTCCCTAGAAAGGATACCAAAACGGTCAATAAGTAGCTCCCGGTAATGATTTTAGTGCTGAAGACAACGCAGCGCCACCAATCCTTACTTCGTAATTAATTGCTTCGGGTATATTATTCCTACTAAAGCTTTGCACGGGCCCACTTTTTAGGCCCGACCCGGCCCGGGCTCTCTGCTTTGTGACAACAAGACCTCGTTCTGTAGAACAGCTGCGGAAGCACGTGTCGCACAGTTTCAGAGGCGACGCACTTTGCTGTTGGTAGCTTTCGGGCTCGTGGTTGTTTCCGTGTAGCGGGCGCTAGCACGCTCACCACCTATTGCATGCGTGCACCTCTGCTTCAGCCTCATACACAAGCGCTCGCGCGCGCGCGCGCGCATACACACACACGCACACACACAAACATGCACGCATGCGCATGCGCACGCGCACGTGCGACCGCAACACTGTGTATAAACGAAGGAAACCATGGCTAAACCGAGCACGAGATATTTGGGTTCGCTTTTTTTTAAGTTTCTTTTTTCGAATTTCCATCGAGTACTGGTGCTGCGAAATTCTGCAAAATAGCCCGACAACAACATTTAGCGCAAAAGTGAAGTGAACTGTGCCGATTCAAAAGTTGTCCACGTACAGTTGTGCCGACTCCGGTTCGAGGTCCCCCTCTGGCTGCTAGGGTACATAGCAAGCTGCACCCACGCGAAAACGTACGCGGATGAAATGGGGGGGGGGGGGGGGGGGGGGGGGGGCATTTTCCTCGCTCCCGTGGAGCGCTCGGCTTCTGCTTCCTACGCTCACAAAGTAGCCTCGCCGGGCAGCGTACTTCGATGCGGCATTCTATATCTCGCCCCCTCCCCCTGAGCTCTCAGAGAGTCAAAGGGTGAAAAAAATGTCAGTCGATTTCGGTAATTAGGCCAAATGGAGATATGTGCGATAGCGTGACGTCAATCGTCGGAGGGAGCTAGCTGCCACCCACTAGGCTGTACCAGGCTACCACCTAATTACCACGCCAACTTCTTCCGTTCAGCAACTGTGCAAGCATCATTCGAAACGTCCTCCTTCTGAGCGCTGCTGCTCGTTGCGCTTAGATCGGTTCGCTTAACTCGGTGCCGCCTGTTTAGCACCCTTGGTTCTCGTCTGGGTGCCACCGCGGCTACATATGAGGAAGTAAGCCACCCAGTGGACAGGTGAGCAGTGGCACAAGACAGGTGCTATGCCAGATGTTGCCTTCAGAGGGACGTGGGTTGCTTGGGTTTGGTTGTCACTATGGTGGCTCTTCCCGAGCAGCCTCTCACAAATAAATGACCTGCCGCCTGACAAGGCTGGCAGGTTGCCACCACACGGAGAGCAGGTGGGCAGCCTGCCACAAAACCGGCTTCAGACAAACGGACAAACCCATTCCGCCCAAATGCGAGTAATCCCCACTGTAAGTGCTAGAGCACTAAAAAGAAAGCCTGAATGGACACAGTCGACATGCTTTGTAATACTCACACAATATCATGACCTCTAATATGGTAACTCGTATAGTTTAGCTAGATATGAGAATTGGAAGTAGCCGGTGGGCATGCGCAGAACCGAAACGTCATTTGGATACTTGTGTTAGCAGCAACGTTAGCCCCGAACAGCCCAAACACAGGGGTTTTAGAATAGCACTTTTTGAAAACGAGTCGACTACGATTGTTATATGACGACGGCGCGTCCTACGGGGACAGAAATTGAAATTCAAAATTAGTCTTTTGGGGAAAGGAAAAGGCGCAGTATCTGTCTCACATCTCTGTGGACACCCGAACCGCGCCGTAAGGAAAGGGATAAAAGAGGGACTGAGAGAAGAAAGGAAGAGGTGCCGTAGTTGAGGGCTCCGGAATAATTTAGACCACCTGGGGATCTTTAACGTGCGCTGACATCGCACAGCACACCGGCACCTTTGCGCCGTCACGGTCAGACAAACGTCAGAACCAGCGCCACTCGCAACTCAGTTTATTTGGCATCAAGCTGGCCTTTTTGTACGAATACCGAGCCGTACCACCGGCACACCAAAACTAGAAACAACAATCTATCGCCGTCTTTTGAAATCACTACTGACGCAGTATATCAGACGTCCTGCGTCAGGTGTGTATTAGAACCTCATCTGCCTCAATTCCGTCCACCGCAGCAAACGACACGAAGAAACTCTCTTTTCTTTCAGTTTTTACTTTTCTTTCACCAGTGCTTACAGCCCAGAGCATTAGATAAAAATTTTGACTCTCAGCATTAATGCGGAAGGCTTCTCATCGATCACCGTCATGAACGAGTTATCGTACCTTCAACCCCAAAACTTTTCAGCACCGTTGCCTCGCATATCATTGAATCCACACCACCTGTCGCAGAAATCGCAGGCGTGACGTGTGGTAAGCTCTCCTAGAACAATTTATAATGTTCTGTAAACTAAAGAAAACTTCCAATACTGCCCATGTGCAACGCATTTAGAACCCTCTTGCCACTTTCCGCCACTATTGAGAAAGCCATATGCCTTCAGTTTGTGTCGGCCGAAGTTGTTGCCTTGGATTCATTTCACGTTTCAAAGTCCAGGACTGTTTCCACGCCCATTTTGATGTATTGTGAACCCCTCGGGCAGCATGAACACATAAATAGGTACGCATTTATCAAAGGCAGTATGGCGCGTATACAAAGAATAAATCGAGACAAACTGAACTATACACACAGAGTTACATAACAGCAGATACCTGGTCAAGCACTGCGCGTTCGTGACGATATGCTTTCCTGTCACGATAGTTCCAGAACATGTGGCTTGGGTGTCTGCCATGCGTATGGAAAGGACAACCTGCGAATACGCAAAGAGCGAAGTCGGCTGTGCGCAACCGATACCAAAAACTGAATTCCTTGCTCCCCTGAGTCATCGAGCAACTAAAACCAAATCTACTGTCTATTGTACCAACCTTAAAGCCCTGTGCAGAGCCCAGCAGCCATTAAAATACATATCATGTTCTCAGCTATTATTCCTGCGGATATTCATTTAAATTCATATTCATGTATTCATATTCATAAATCATTTCTGATAACATGCCTGCTTTAGGAAAACCATATTACTAATTCGGTGGGGGCATACGTCAGCCTTCGCGTTTCCGAACCTTGACAAAGTTGTGAGAACGTAGCTACGAAGCTATTGCAACACACGACAGAGCAGAACGCTTTATTTCCTCTCTGTTGTATCCACCCTCCTTTTACCCCGGTAGCGGCACCGAAGTTAGCGAACTGATTCAAGAATGCACGCCACGTGATTGGCAGGGACAGCAAGGCATACCACGTGACCGGCAACCAACGTTCTAATATAGCAGCCATTGGGTGATCCCCGACTGCGCGCAGTTGTTTCGCTTCAACGCTGTCCATCTTTCAGGCTCCGCACTTAATCCTGTTTCCATTTGAGACCAAATGGCACATATGCAAGCATCGATTCACTTTGCAGCTCGTGGGCGCTAAAGCTAGGAAATATTTTGAAGCGAAAGCTTCACTACGCTACCTCGTAACGATTTCACAGTGCTCGCGGTTTTGACCTTCAAGTGAGCCAGTGGTCAAACTTCTTGCGGCGCGGTTCGGCTGTCCACAGACATGTGAGACAGTTACTGCGCCATTTCTTGTCTTCAAAACCAATTTTATCCGGAGTTCCCGGGTTCGAACCCGACCGCGGCGGCTGCGTTTTTATGGAGGAAAAACGCTAAGGCACCCGTGTGCTGTGCGATGTCAGTGCACGTTAAAGATCCCCAGGTGGTAGAAATTATTCCGGAGCCCTCCACTACGGCACATCTGTCTTCCTTTCTTCTTTCACTCCCTCCTTTACCCCTCCCTTACGGGAGGGGTAAAGGAGGGCGCATAACTGGCCCCCTGGGAAAATGGACACCTCAGTCGCGCCTTAAGCTACGTGGCGTTAGTGACAGATGCGCGCTGCATGCGTTGGCATTCACAACACTGTAGCAGAAACGCGGCACTGAAGCTATAGATCATTGGCGTTTGTTGTGTTCACTGGCGTTAGCGTTTAAAAAGCTCTAGATTGCGATGATTTTGTGTAAACGAAGGAGCATAACTGGCTCCGTGGGGCAGTGTACGCCTCAGTCGCACTTTGAAGTACGTGGCGGTGGGGAAAGAGAGATCTGGGCTGCATGCATTAGCGCTGCCAACGTTGTGGCAGAAACGCGCCACTGCAGCAATAGGCCGCAGCGTTCACTGGGTGACCAACCTCGCGCGATCAACGATTAATTCAACCGCCACCTGGGTGGGTGGGCGCTGCCTGTGCAGTGGGCGGAACCCACTCAACGTTAGAGGTCAAGCATCGTCTATTTACCCGATACACCACAGCTTTCCCTCGCTAAATATGTTCAGCAGGAGCTGAACCGCAGATATTTTTTTTTTGACGCCATGGTGGCCGTAAGCGCGGGTTTTTCAACTGTGCTGCCCAAATTATGCCGCCTCTTCGTTCGCTCCGCCCGATCTGAGCTGTCACGATCGTTCGTTACATCTGAGTCGTAGTGCCATTGCTCTAATATGTATTTTGACGGTAGCACCACCTTCGTTCGTAAGAAGCGACCGTTCGTTATAACTACAGCTGTTATAAGTGACCTCGATTGTATTTCCATTGTCAAAATCCGAGCACACCTCCTTATAACTCGTCCGCATAATCTTGTTCCGATTATTTTTGCAATGTTTCTAATAATTTGAGAAAAATTTTCTTCGTTTTCGTCTCTATCACTGAAATTTTCCTGAAATTTCACATCTCTGCTCGAAGCGCAGCTTTCAAACAATGCGACAGTGTGGACTTATTTGGAGAAGTGCCGTAGCTGTGGCTCCAGCTCGTAAGCACTGAGCGAAGTTTCTGTTTTCTCTCTCTCTTCTACGTCTTCGGCGGCCAGTGCCCGATGGCGCTGGCTTTGAAAGTGATTTTGAAGGCGTGCTTTAGCATCGGATGTTTGGCGAGTGGCCCCACGCAACAAGCGATCCCAGTAGCACTCATATTGTCGACTGGTGGCGGTTATCAATGTCGGCTCGTACTCTCCCATCCCGCCAGTTTCGAGCGCCTGCGGCATTTTAAATTTTTCCGCCACTTTTTGGACCTTTCCGAACAATTGGTTCTGAACAGCTCCGCTCGTGAGGTCTCTGATATTTTTCAGCGCTTACAAGGCGTTTTGTTTGTTCTGCGAGGCCCCTATTAACGGCTTCTTTAAAGGGCAGTCCCAAGAAGCACAGGTATCCAGCCCAGTATTGAAAATGAATGGTTTTACTCTGGTCCTTTGTAGAACCGGCCTTCGCCAATACATTTCTGATATGGGGCCGATTACCTGCGCTGCTTGGGGTGTATGAGAACGCTGTGGTTGTTACGCGCAGGCTTCCTTCCAGCAGCTGCTAAGGGCTAAGTTCGTTGGAACATGTTTACTTCATTTTAGTGCAGGATAGTACACATGGCACTAATTATCAAATTTTAATTTAAATTCAATTATTTAATTCAATTTGGTTGCCATCTCCCAGTCATGAAAGGCGGTCTCCTAAACATTAGGAGGGGGATCTTTCTCTCCACTCTTGCCACTTGCTCACCGTAGCAGGTAGGGACCCCTTGCCAAGGTGGGCGATACAATGTGGAGAGTGATAGGAAAAGGAGTCCCTCTCCGCCTTTAGAGGAGAGAAGGGAGAGGAGAAGTTCGAAAGGGAAGTGAGACAGAGAGAAAGTGAGAGGTCATGGGTGGCCTAGTGGCCTGGTGGCGGCCACGAGAACCCTTAAGATGGTTACCAAGCAAGAAGCATGTTACGACGGTGCGGAAGAGTGCACAACCTGAGGGTGGTTCCACGCCAGAATGCAGAGCTATATGGCTAAACCAAAGCTGCGACACCTTCCGTTTATTCACGCGTAAGCCGGTACACCTAACTCGAAATTTTTTTTCTGCTCTTCTATTCTCCTATCTAGAGTGTGAAGGCACTTTCAGAGGCCTAAGTTGGGTCGCAGAGCGTACTGTAAGGACAGAATGGGAAATAATCCGGCCATGCTTGATCAGTGACGTGAATTTCATAATAGCCCGACTCAGGGCTCCGCGTAATTTTGCATAGTAACGGTTGTCACTACATTCGTGATTTCATAAAACGGATCCACAGTTAGTGTGTCTTGTAAGCCCATGATAAAAGGCAAGATGACAAGCACTGAAACTACTATCACCCTCGGTTGGAATAAAGCACATCGACCCAATTACAATCATAGCACCCTTTCCCCTCCTCCTTTCCAAATCAACAGACATCTCTGAAGGGCTCACCACCCATGGGTTCTGCGCAACCACGACGTTCTCCGGTGCGACGACGTCGACGAATTTAGACGCCATGGCCTCGCCGCAACCTGCGTGGAGAACAAACCTACGAGGTTCCCTCTCGTGGTTTCCTAAAATATCTCATGACCTCCGCAAGTGACAGCATGCTACGTAACCGACTTGCCTTACCAGAGAGAAGTGACAGTACCAGGAGAAGGTGCCATATGTGTGAAATGTACAACTTTTTTGTAATAAATAGCTCAATGAGTTTGTTGTAGCCCGTTTAGTGCGTTTCACTTGCAGCCCTGGAAGTTCTGAACTTCGGAGGCATGAGGACTACAGTTCTATTCACACTAAAAATATTTAGGATGCGGACGATTCAAAGCGAGCAACATTGGATGACCCAGGGCTGAACATGGTGGGCTGTACGTTTTTGAGAAGGGCTGTAAATCGTGAGTCCAAACGATTTATATGGAATGAGTAAATGAAGCGGGGTGGAGAGAATGTTGAGCGGCACATGAAAAAAAAATAGCGTAATTGGCAGTTACGTAAAACGAGCCAAGGGATAAACAAGGTACTCACACGCTTTTGACCTTTCTTGTTCACAAAAATAAATGCATGTAGTTCTAAGTATGCGGCAGTGGGGCACCAACTAAGGGAACCAAGACCTTTCCCCTGTTCTAGTTGTTATCCTCTTCGGGTATGGCACATATCAAAGAGCAAGTATTGTGGCAAGGGTTTGGTCGTAACTGCAAAGGAAAATAATTTTAGAGTTCACTTTCAACTTCAGCCGTCTCTCACGGCTGTCTACAAGTAGCGCCGTGTCGCGTGCTATAATTTGCCTGTAATTCTTCCTAGAAGGGAAAGCGCCAGTTCCAACAAGCGCTTTTTGTGCCTGTATGTCGGCACCTAGTCTTGCAGCTTTCTTTGCACCTAAGCAGCAATGAAACGTGGTCAAAGCATTCAACGGCTGCTGTGGCTTACCTTCTGCGTTGAGGCTAATGTTGAGGGCACCGTTTCCCTTGGGTGTCCAGGGTTTCCAGACAAGAAAGAAGGCAGTAAGTCAATTCGCATCGTCACGCCTTTCTCCAGGACTCTACAAACACAATACAGCACTCCGGGGCAAAAACAACCCACCTCTCCATTCTGAACAAGTGCTGCTCTTGTGAAGTCGACTTGAGACAGCAGCGCTAATGAAGTCGCCAGCAAGGAAGTCATCTTCGTCTCTAAAGCTGCTGTCAGTTTGAGCCTCCTTTAGGACGAACGGAATGGTCAGATAGGCTTTTGTTTTGAAATAATCTGCCGCAGCGCAGCTGTATGCATAGCAGATGAGAAGAGCTACTGGGCCTCTGAAAAAGCTTTTCAGCAAGGTGTCCAGCTGCCTGATCTGCGGGGGGAGCACAATGCAGGACTCTTTCAGAGCCCTCTTCGCTCGACTGCCGGTTTGATTCCGCGCGAGAGGTTCTATGGCTCTAGGTGCAATATAATTCCCCGGGGAGTTTCCGAATTTTACGTCTTAGTATCAGAAGCGTCAATATAAACGTTTCATTGTCAGAAAAAATCTACCGATGGCTGCTGTGACCACGCATCCAAGGCTTGGGTGCTGCGGCGACCTCAGTTTTCCCGGATAAGTCAGCACGCCGCGATTCCCTCTTCTTTCTGTTGCTAAGTCGTTTAACTCGGTCAGGCGCGCACGCCTAAAAAGCGCATGTGTCAATGGAACAGAAACATCGGTTTCGTTGCAGCATATCCTGTGTACTTCAGTAGAGTTAGTTCTTGGGTTAGCTGGTAGCCTTTATTGAATGTCATATTTTTTCTGCGTTGACAGCGCTGTGTTCGTCCTTCTTCTCTTCCTTGTCCCTTTCTTTGGCTGTGTGCCGTTGCGCTGAAAAACTATGAGCTTCAGTATCCTGTGTTTTGACGCCGAATCTGCAGCAGCTAGTATCAGCGGTCGCGGCGGGGTAGAGGGAAAATCTCTTTAGGTCTTCCCGTCCAACTTATTGTGAGCGCGGCTTGTTTCACATCACTGCGAGCATCATCAAAACTTAAAAGGCAACTGAGGTGTGGCTGTAGTTCAAAGCACGGCAGAGATAGGAACCATGTAGGTCAGAAGACATTCTTTACCTCTTTTGTCCCATCACATCGTCGAACCATCACTTCCCACATCTACCCAAATGACCCGGGACTGTAATTTCTGGAAACTGCAACAACAAACAAAAATTCGAAGTGTTTGAGGAATCCCTACGTAGTTTTGCTTTCTGTAAAGCAAGCCATACTGGGCTCAACACATGCGCACATGTCTTAAATTATTGAAGAGATGTCTAAATACAAGGCAACATTTGTCTGAACTGGGGATGCAAAGTCCAACTAAGCTTAACAGGCTTTCCTCGCAGTATTGAAGAAAGTGAATTGCACTTCAAGCAACCACACAGAGCGAGATCCTGGACATGCACACATTTTTTAAATCTTTTTACGTCTGCAACGAGATGAATTTGCAGAAGGGTGTGTATCTGAGCTAGTTTGTTGATAGCGACAAGGTAGCAACAGTCAGCGTAAGACGACACGCAGAGGACACCCTGCTTCGTGTAGTGTCTGCTCTATGTATGTCTTCTTTTTCTGGCTGCTGCTACTTTTCCGCGATGAGTGTGCAGTTTGAAAAAAGCACAGGTAAGGACAGAGTTTCGAAAAGAGAAGCGATGAAAACTCTTTACTCTACTGCCAAACGGGCCAGACGACGTCAGAGAGCGCATAATTAGCTCTAATGTACACACGATTTTAGTTTCGATACCTGGGCGCCTCCATTTTCGTTTTACGCGAGCGCCGCCTACCGCCGTGTGATTGCTGGCAGAGTCATCCGCCCGTTGTATTCCTGCCAAGCCTAGATATGGTGCGTGGGGTTTCACCTTGTGTTCATTCTCGTGTGTGTTATGTCATTAGCGCCTGGAACAAACAGCCAGTACCAAGTGACCATGCTTCGACGGAGCGAACGATCAGCACATGTGCGTGCCATGCTCGCATTTCATGCGTGTAGTTTTTGTCGCCGGTTGCCTGTAGGGCAAACGTTCACTGTTCTGCAAGTTGTAAAAACGAAAGCGAAATGTGCTCAAACTCAGGATCGCATAGATCAATCGAATATCTCGTTTTTTGTGGAGCACAGTTTCCAACTAACGTTTGTGCGGCCTGCTTGGACATGGCGAGTGTGACAATTTAGATGCAGAGCTTACGACAGGGTACTCCGTTCACAAACTGAATATTCGGGAGACAACAGCGAGCTCTGTGACCGAAACGAATCCACGCGTCTGATGACTGCAGTGTTTGCGTTGATACGCGCGATAAAATTGAAATTCGCCCCCTCCTGCCGCTCGCGTAGGGCTGTTCATACTACGAGCGTTAAAAGCCAGTTCACTGAAAGCAAAACGCATTCTTTCCTACTCTGCACCCGCCAGTACTCACTGGCCCACAAATACCAGAAAATGTGTAATTACACGGAATGAAAGGTTGGTACGCTAATGGAACGCTATTTCCGCTTACTTACAGTCCGAATAGCCGCACCTGTGT